>NW_026652282.1:60214687-60258417 GCF_009828535.3 Hylobates moloch
CAGTGTAAAAGCGTTCCTATTTCTCCACATCCCCTCCAGCACCTGTTCTTTCCTGACTTTTTAATGATTGCTATTCTATCTGGTGTCAGATGGTATCTCATTGTGGTTTTGATTTGCATTTCTCTGATGGCCAGTGATGATGAGCATTTTTTCATGTGTTTTTTGGCTGCATAAATGTCTTCTTTTGAGAAGTGTCTGCTCATATCCTTCGCCAACTTGTTGATGGGGTTGTTTGATTTTTTCTTGTAAATTTGTTTGAGTTCATTGTAGATTCTGGATATTAGCCCTTTGTCAGATGAGTAGCTTGCAAAAATTTTCTCCCATTCTGTAGGTTGCCTGTTCACTCTGATGGTAGTTTCTTTTGCTGTGCAGAAGCTCTTTAGTTTAATTAGATCCCATTTGTCAATTTTGGCTTTTGTTGCCATTGCTTTTGGTATTTTAGACATGAAGTCCTTGCCCATGCCTATGTCCTGAATGGTAATGCCTGGGTTTTCTTCTAGGGTTTTTATGGTGTTAGGTCTAACATGTAAGTCTTTAATACACCTTGAATTAATTTTTGTATAAGGTGTAAGGAAGGGATCCAGTTTCAGCTTTCTGCATATGGCTAGCCAGTTTTCCCAGAACCATTTATTAAATAGGGAATCATTTCCCCACTTCTTGTTTTTGTCAGATTTGTCAAAGATCAGATAGTTGTAGACATGCAGCATTGTTTCTGAGGGCTCTGTTCTGTTCCATTGGTCTATATCTCTATTTTGGTACCAGTACCATGCTGTTTTGGTTACTTTGGCCTTGTATTATAGTTTGAAGTCAGGTAGTGTGATGCCTCCAGCTTTGTTCTTTTGGCTTAGGATTGACTTGGCAATATGGGCTCTGTTTTGGCCCCATATGAACTTTAAAGTAGTTTTTTCCAATTCTGTGAAGAAAGTCATTGGTAGCTTGATGGGGATGGCATTGAATCTATAAATTACCTTGGGCAGTATGGCCATTTTCATGATATTAATTCTTCCTACCCATGAGCATGGAATGTTCTTCCATTTGTTTGTATCCTCTTTTATTTCACTGAGCAGTGGTTTGTAGTTCTCCTTGAAGAGGTCCTTCACATCCATTGTAAGTTGGATTCCTAGGTATTTTATTCTCTTCGAAGCAATTGTGAATGGGAGTTCACTCATGATTTGGCTCTCTGTTTGTCTGTGATTGGTGTATAAGAATGCTTGTGATTTTTGTACATTGATTTTGTATCTTGAGACTTTGCTGAAGTTGCTTATCAGCTTAAGGAGATTTTGGGCTGAGACAATGGGGTTTTCTAGATATACAATCATGTCATCTGCAAACAGGGACAATTTGACTTCCTCTTTTCCTAATTGAATGCCCTTTATTTCCTTCTCCTGCCTGATTGCCCTGGCCAGAACTTCCAACACTGTGTTGAATAGGAGTGGTGAGAGAGGGCATCCCTGTCTTGTGCCAGTTTTCAAAGGGAATGCTTCCAGTTTTTGCCCATTCAGTATGATATTGGCTGTGGGTTTGTCATAGATAGCTCTTATTATTTTGAGATACCTCCCATTAATACCTAATTTATTGAGAGTTTTTAGCATGAAGTGTTGTTGAATTTTGTCAAAGGCCTTTTCTGCATCTATTGAGATAATCACGTGGTTTTTGTCTTTGGTTCTGTTTATATGCTGGATTATGTTTACTGATTTTCGTATGTTGAACCAGCCTTGCATCCCAGGGATGAAGCCCGCTTGATCATGGTGGATAAGCTTTTTGAAGTGTTGCTGGATTCGGTTTGCCAGTATTTTATTGAGGATTTTTGCATCAATGTTCACCAAGGATATTGGTCTAAAATTCTCTTTTTTTGTTGTGTCTCTGCCAGGTTTTGGTATCAGGATGATGCTGGCCTCATAAAATGTGTTAGGGAGGATTCTCTCTTTTTCTATTGATTGGAATAGTTTCAGAAGGAATGGTACCAGCTCCTCCTTGTACCTCTTTTAGAATTCGGCTGTCAATCCATCTGGTCCTGGACTTTTTTTGGTTGGTAAGCTATTAATTATTGCCTCAATTTCAGAGCCTGTTATTGGTCTATTCAGAGATTCAACTTCTTCCTGGTTTAGTCTTGGGAGGGCGTATGTGTTGAGGAATTTATCCATTTCTTCTAGATTTTCTAGTTTATTTGCATAGAGGTGTTGATAGTATTCTCTGATGCTAGTTTGTATTTCTGTGGGATCGGTGGTGATATCCCCTTTATCATTTTTTATTGCATCTGTTTGATTCTTCTCTCTTTTCTTCTTTATTAGTCTTGCTGGCAGTCTATCCATTTTGTTGATCTTTTCAAAAAACCAGCTCCTGCATTCATTGATTTTTTGAAGGGTTTTTTGTGTCTCTATCTCCTTCAACTCTGCTCTGATCCTAGTTATTTCTTGCCTTCTGCTAGCTTTTGAATGTGTTTGCTCTTGTTTTCTAAATATACAGTCATGTCACCTGCAAACAGAGACACTTTGACTTCCCCTCTTCCTATCTGAATATGCTTTATTTCTTTCTCTTGCCTGTTTGCTCTGGCCAGAACTTCCAATACTATGTTGAATAGGAGTGTTGAGAAAGGGCACCTTTATGTTGTGCTAGTTTTCAAAGGGAATGCTTCCAGCTTTTGCCCTTTCAGTATGATATTATCTATTGGTTTGTCATAAATTGCTATTATTATTTTGAGGTATATTCCATCAATACCTAGTTTATTGAGAATTTTTAGCATTAACGGTGTTGAATTTTATTGAAGGCCTTTTCTGCATCTATTGAGATAATCATGTGTTTTTTGTCATTGGTTCTGTTTACGCGATGGATTACATTTATTGATTTGCATATGTTGAATCAGCCTTGCATCCCAGGGATGAAGATAACTTGATCATGGTGGATAAGCTTTTTGATGTGCTGCTGTATTCAATTTGCCAGCATTTTACTGACGATTTTCGCATTGATGTTCATTAGGGATATTGGCCTGAAGTTTCCTTTTTTTGTTTTGTCTCTGCCAGGTTTTGGAATCAGGATAATGCTGGCCTCATAAAATGAGTTAGGGAGGAGTCCCTCTTTTTCTATTGTTTGGAATAATTTCAGAAGGTATTGTACCAGCTCCTCTTTTTACCTCTGGTAGAATTTTGCTGTGAATCCGTCTGGTCTTGAGCTTTTTTTGGTTGGTAAGCTATTAATTACTGCCTCAATTTCAGAACTTGTTATTGGTCTATTTAGGGATTCGACTTCTTCCTGGTTTAGTTTTGGGAGGGTGTATGTGTCTAGGAATTTATCCATTTCTTCTAGATTTTCTAGTTTATTTGCATAGAGGTGTTTGTAGTATTCACTGATAATAGTTTGTATTTCTGTGGGATCAGTGGGGATATCCCATTTATCACTTTTTATTGTGTCTATTTGACTCTTCTCTCTTTTCTTCCTTATTAGTTTGGCTAGTGGTCTATCTATTTTGTTGAAAAAGTCAGCTCCTGGACTCAGTGACTTTTTGAAGGGTTTTTCATGTCTGTATCTCCTTCAGCTCTGCTCTGATCTTAGTTATTTCTTGCCTTCAGCTAGCTTTTGAATTTGTTTGATCTTGGTTCTCTAGTTCTTTTAATTTTGACGTTAGGGTGTCAATTTTAGATCTTTTCTGCTTTCTGATGTGTGCACTTAGTGCTATAAATTTCCATCTAAACACTGCTTTAGCTGTGTCCCAGAGATTCTGCTATGTTGTGTCTTTGTTCTCATTGGTTTCAAAGAACTTATTTATTTCTGCCTTAATTTCACTATTTACCCAGGAGTCATTCAGGAGCAGGCTGTGCAGTTTCCACATAGTTGTGCAGTTTTGAGTGAGTTTCTTAGTCCTGAGTTCTAATTTGATTACACCGTGGTCTGAGAGACGGTTATGATTTGCGTTCTTTTGCATTTTCTGAGGAGTCTTTTACTTCAAATTATGTGGTTAATTTTAGAAAAAGTGCTATGTGGTGCTGAGAAGAATGTGTATTCTATTGATTTTGGGTGGAGGGTTCCTTAGATGTCTGTTAGGTACACTTGGTCCAGAGCTGAGTTCAAGTCCTGAATATCCTTGTTAATTTTCAGTCTCGTTATCTGTCTAATATTGATGGTGGGGTGTCAAAGTCTCCCGCTATTATTGTGTGGGAGTCTAAGTCTCTTTGTAGGTCTCTAGGATCTTGTTTTATGAATCTGGGTGCTCCTGTTTTGGGTGCATATATATTTAGGATAGTTAGCTCTTCTTGTTGCATTGATCCCTTTACCATTATGGCATATCCTTCTTTGTCTTTTTTGATTTTTGTTGGTTTAAATTCTGTTTTATCAGAGACTAGGATTGCAACTCCTGTTTTTTTTTCTTTCCATTTGCTTGTTAAATATTCCTCCATCTCTTTATTTTGAGCCTTTATGTGTCTTTGCACGTGAAATGCAAAAGCATACTAACCCAGCTGGGTAGCACAGTCCCTCACGGCTTCCCTTAGCTTGGGGAGGGAGGCTTCCCTCTCCTTGCACTTCCTGGGTGAGGCAACGCTTCACCCTTCTTCTGCTCACCCTCCATGGGCTGTATCCACTGCCTAATGAGACCCAATGAGATGAACAGGGTACCTCAATTGGAAATGCAGAAATCACCTGCCTTGTGCAGTGGTGTCACTGGAAGCTGCAGACCAGAATTGTTCTTATTCAGCTATCTTGCCAGATCTCCTAATTTTTGTATTTTTAGTAGAGACAGGGTTTCACTATGTTGGCCAGGCTGGTCTTCAACTCCTGACCTCAGGTGATCCGCCCACTTTGGCCTCCCAAATTCCTGAGATTACAGGCATGGGCCATCACGCCCAGCCCTTGCTACTTTTATGAGATCAACTTTTTGAGATTCCACTTAAGAATGAGGTCATGCAGTATTTGTCTTTCTGTGCCTGCTTATTTCATTTAATATTCTCTAGGTTCATCCATTTTGTCACAAATGTCAGGATTTAATTAAATTTTTTTTAAATTTTACTGTTTATTTTATTTTTTATTTTAATTACTTTTCTTTTTTTGCTTTATTTCATTTTATTTTATTATGCTTTAAGTTTTAGGGTACATGTGCACAAAGTGCAGGTTTGTTACATATGTATACATGTGCCATGTTGGTGTGCTGCACCCATTAACTCGTCATTTAGCATTAGGTATATCTCCTAATGCTATCTCTCCCCCTTCCCCCCACCCCACAACAGTCCCCGGAGTGTGATGTTCCCCTTCCTGTGTCCATGTGTTCTCATTCTTCAATTCCCACCTATGAGTGAGAACATGCAGTGTTTGGTTTTTTGTCCTTGCGATAGTTTACTGAGAATGATGGTTTCCAGTTTCATCCATGGCCCTACAAAGGACATGAACTCATCCTTTTTATGGCTGCATAGTATTCCATGGTGTATATGTGCCACATTTTCTTAATCCAGTCTATCGTTGTTGGACATTTGGGTTGGTTCCAAGTCTTTACTATTGTGAATAGTGCCACAATAAACATACGTGTGCGTGTGTCTTTATAGCAGCATGATTTATAGTCCTTTGGGTATATACCCAGTAATGGGATGGCTGGGTCAAATGGTATTTCTAGTTCTAGATCCCTGAGGAATGGCCACACTGACTTCCACAATGGTTGAACTAGTTTACAGTCCCACCAACACTGTAAAAGTGTTCCTATTTCTCCACAGGATTTAATTCATTTTTATGGCTGAATAGCATTTCATTGTGCATATATACAATATTTTCTTTATTCATCTGCTAATGGACAATTAGGTTAATCCCATATCTTGATTATTGTGAATAGTGCTACAATAAAGATGGGAGTACAGGTATCTCTTCAATGTAATGATTTCATTTTCTTTGGATATATACCCAGTAGCAGGATTGCTGGATCATATCATAGTCCTATTTTTAATTTTGGGAGCAGCTTCATAGTGCTTTCCAAAATGGCTGTATTAATTTAAATTCCCACCAACAGTGTAGAAGAGTTCCCCTTTCTCCACTTCCTTACCAATGCTTGTTACCTTTTGTCTTATTGATAGTAGCCATTTTAACTGGGGTGAAGTAATAGCTCATCGTGGTTTGGATTTGAATTTCTCTGATAATCTGTGATGTTGAGCACTTTTTCCTATAACTGTTGGCCATTTGTGTATCTTCTTTTGAGAAATGTCTATTCAGGTATTTAGCCTGTATTTTAATTGTTTTTTCTTTTTTTTCTATTGAGTTCCTTGAATTCTTGATACACTTTGCATATTAACCCCTCATCAGATGTACAGTTTGCAAATATTTCATCCCATTTTGGTTGGCTTTTCACACCGTTGATTATTTTCTTTGCTGTACAGAAGCCTTTGAGTTTGACATAATCCCATTTGTCTATTTTTTGCTTTTGTTGCCTATTCTTTTGAGTTCTTAATAAAAAAGTCCTTGTCCAGACCCACTTCATGAAGCATTTGCCATTGTTTTCTACTATTAGCTTCATAGTTTTGGATCTTACATTTAAGTCTTTAATCCATTTTAGTGAACTTTTGTATAGGGTAAGAGATAATGATCTAGTTTCATTCTTCTCCATGTGCATATTCAGCTTTCCCAACACCATATCATATGACAAACCCCTAGTTAACATACTAAATGTAGAAAAGTTGAAAGCTCCTCTGAGATCTGGAACAAGACAAGGATGCCCACTTTTACCACCTCTAATCAACACAGTACTGGAAGTCCGAGCCAGAGCAATTAGGCAAGAGAGAGAAGTAAACATTAAACAGTCTCTGTTTGCAGATTAAATGATCTTATATATAACTCCTACTGATTCCACCCAAAATCTGTGACAATTAATAAATGAATTCAGTAAATTTGCAAGATACAAAGTGAATATACAGAAAATGGTTTTATATATATATATATATATATATATATAGAGAGAGAGAGAGAGAGAGAGAGAGAGTGTCTCGCTCTGTCGCCCAGGCTGGAGTGCAGTGGCATGATCTCAGCTCACTGCAACCTCCACCTCCCAGGTTTAAGCGAATCCCCTGTCTCAGCCTCCCAAGTAGCTGGGACTACAGGTGCCCACCACCATGCCTGGCTAATTTTTGTATTTTTAGTAGAGACGAGGTTTCACCATGTTGGCCAGGCTGGTCTCCAACTCCTGACCTCAAATGATCCACCCACCTCAGCCTTCCAAAGTGCTGGGATTACAGGCGTGAGCCATTGTGCCCAGCTGGTGTTTTCTATATTTTAATAGCAAAGTATCTGAAAAAGAAATGAAGGAACAATTCCATTTAGAATAGCTCCTAAAAATGAAATACCTAAGAATAAATTTAACAAAGAAGGTGAAAGATCTCTACAATGCAAACTATAACATAATGATAAACAAAATTGAAGATGATATAAATAAATGAAAATGTATTTCATGTTTTTGGATTGGAAAAATTAATATTGTTAAAATATTCATACTATCCAAAGCAATCCACAGATTCAATGCAATCTCTATCAAAATACCAATGATATTCTTTACAGACATAGAAATAAAACCCCTAAAATTTGTATGGAACCACAAAAGACACAAATAGCCAAAACAATCTTGAGCAAAAAGATCAAAGCTAGAGGCATCACACTACCTGACTTCAAAATATGTTATACTACAAAGCTATAGTTACCAAAGTATCATGATACTGCCATAGAAGTAGACACACAGATCGATGTAACAAAATAGACAGCACAGAAATAAATCCAAGAATTTACAGCCAACTGTTTTTGACAAGGGTGCCAAGGACAAACACTGGGGAAAGGTCAATCTCTTAAATAAATGGTTTTGTATTTTTTAACTCATTCTGACAACAGATGTCCTTTAATTGGTGTATTTAGACCATTCCCACTTAAAGTGGTTATTTATATAGTTTAATTGATATCTAGCTTATTTGTAGCTGTTTTCTATTCATTATACTTGTTCATCATTTTCCCTTTTCCCCTTTTTACTGTCTCCTCTGGGTTTAATTGAGCATTCAGTATAATTTCAGTTTGTCTCCTCTTTTACTATATCAATTACCTTCTTTTCATAAATTTATTTATTTATTTTTAATTAATTTTTTTATTTCAATAGGTTTCACAGGAACAGGTGGTGTTTGGCTACATGAATAAGTTTTTTAGTGGTGATTTCTGAAATTTTGGTGCACCCACACCTGAGCAGTGTACACTCTGCCCAATGCATAATCTTTTATCCTTCGCCACCCCTACACTTTCTCCCAAGTCCCCAAAGTCCAGTGTATCATTCTTACGCCTTGGCATCCTCATAGCTCAGCTCCCACGTATGAATGAGAACATATGGCTTGGTTTTCCACTCCTGAGTTACTTCACTTAAAATAATAGTCTTCAATTCCATCCAGGTTGCTGTGAATGCCATTATTTTATTCCTTTTTATAGTTGAGTAGTATCCCATGGTATATCTCTATATCTATATGTATCACATTTTCTTTATCCACTTGTTAATTCATGGGCATATGGGCTGGTTCCATAGTTTTGCAGTTGCAAATTTTGCTGCTATAAACACATGTTGCAGGTATTTTTTTCATACAATGACTTATTTTCCTTTGGGTAGATACCTACTAGTGGGATTTCTGGATCAAATGGTAAATCTACTTTAGTTCTTTAAGGAACCTCTACCTGTTTCCCATAGTGGTTGTACTAGTTTACATTCCCATCAACAGTGTAAAAGTGTTCCCTTTTCATCACCTTCAGGCCAATATATATTATATTCTGATTTTTTTGAATATGGCCATTCTTGGAGGAGTGAGGTGGTATCACATTGTTGTTTTGACTTGCATTTCCCTGATAATTAGTTATGTTGAGCATTTTTCCATATGTTTGTTGGCCGTTTGTACATCTTCTTTTGAGAATTGTTTATTCATGTCCTTAGCCTACTTTTTGATGTTTTTTTTTTTTCTTGCTGATTGGTTTGAGTTCTTTGTAGATTCTGGATATTAGTTATTTGTTGTATGTATAGATTGTGAAGATTTTCTCCCACTCTGTGGGTTGTTTGTTAACTCTGCTGATTATTTTGTTTGCTGTGCAGAAGCTTTTTAGTTTTACTAAATTCCATCCATTTATCTTTGTTTTTGTTGCATTTGCTTTTGGGTTCTTGATCATGAAGTCTTTGCCTAAGCCAGTGTCTAGAAGGGTTTTTCTGATGTTATCCTCTAGAATCTTTATGGTTTCAGGTCTTCAATTTTAGTCTTTGATCCATCTTGCGTTGATTTTTGTATAAGGTGAGAGATGCGGATCCAGTTTCATTCTTCTACATGTGGCTTGCCAATTATCCCAGCATCATTTGTTGAATAGGGTGTCCTTTCCTCACTTTATGTTTTTGCTTCTTTGTCGAAAAATGGTTGCGCATTTGGCTTTATTTCTGAGTTCTCTATTCTAGTCCATTGTTCCGTGTGCCTATTTCTATACCATTACCACACTGTTATGGTGACTATGGCCTTACAGTACAGTTTGAAGTCGGGTAATGTGATACCTTCAGATTTGTTCTTTTTGCTTAGTCTTGGTTTGGCTATGTGGGCTGTTTTTTGGTTCCATATGAATTGTAGGATTATTTTTTCTAGTTCTGTGAAGAATGATGGTGGTATTTTGATGGGAATTGCATTGAATTTGTAGATTGCTTTTGACAGTATGGTCATTTTCACAATATTGATTCTACCTGTCCATGAGTATCGGAGGTGTTTCCATTTGTTTGCATCATATACGATTTCTTTCAGCAGTGTTTTGTAGTTTTTCTTGTAGAGGTCTTTCACGTCCTTGGTTAGGCATATTCCTAAGTATTTTATTGTATTTTTGCAGCTATTGTGAAAGGGGTTGAGTTCCTGATCTGATTCTCAGTTTGGTCGCTGTTGGTGTATAGTAGAGCTACTGATTTGTGTACATTAATTTTGTATCCTGAAACTTTGCTAAATTCATTTACCACCTCTATAATATTTCTGGAAGATACTTTAGATATATGCTTATGTCATCAGCAAACAGCGACAGTTTGACTTCCTCTTTACTGATTTGGATGCCCTTTGTTTCTTTCTCTTGTCTGATTGCTCTGGCTAGGACTTCTAGTATTATGTTGAATAGAAGTGGTGAAAGTGGGCACCCTTGTCTTGTTCCAGTTCTCAAGGGGAAATGTTTTCAATTTCCCCTTTCATTATAATGTTGGCTGTGGGTTTGTCATAGATGGCTTTTATTACCTTAAGGTATGGCCCTTCTATGCTGATTTTGCTGAAGGTTTTAATCATAAAAGGATGCTGGATTTTGTCAAATGTTTTTTCTGCATATATTGAGATGATCATGTAATTTTTGTTTTTAATTCTGTTTATGTGGTGTATCACATTTATTGACTTGCATATGTTAAATGATTCCTGTATCCTGATATAAAACCCACTTGATCATGGAGGATTATCTTTTTGATATGCTGTTGGGTTCTGTTAGCTAGCATTTTGTTGAGGATTTTTGCCTCTATGTTAATCAGGGATATTGGTCTGTAGTTTTCTTTTTTTATTATGT
Source organism: Hylobates moloch (assembly GCF_009828535.3). NCBI lineage: Eukaryota > Metazoa > Chordata > Mammalia > Primates > Hylobatidae > Hylobates > Hylobates moloch. Next base: position 60,225,230 of record NW_026652282.1, read on the forward strand.
TTTCTCCTGGTTTGGGTATTAAGGTGATACTGGCATCATAGAATGATTTAGGGAGGATTCCCTGTTTCTCTATCCAGTGGAATAGTGTCAATAGGATTGGTACCAATTATTCTTTGAATATCTGATAGAATTCAGCTGTGAATTCATTTTGTCCTGGACTTTATTTCTTAGCAACTTTTTATTACCATTTCAATCTTGCTGCTTGTTGTTGGTCTGTTCAGATGTTCTCTCTGATTGAGGAGAAAAGAGGAAAGAGTAAGGAGGACTTTTTCTTTCATCTTGGATAACAGATCAGACACAGCCTGATAGGGCACTGGTCGCAGTCATGAGACCCCCCTTTCCAGTCCCTAGCTCCCAGACAAAATTTCTAGACACACCAGTGGCCAGCCAGAAGGGAAAATGCTGCCTCTAAGGGAAGTGCCCAGTCCTGGCAAGAGTCATCACCTGCTAACTGAAGAGCCCTTGGGCCCTGAATAAGCATAAGTGTTACCAAGGCACTACATCAAGAATTTTGAATGATAAGCCTCTGAGACTTACTGGCTTCAGGTAAGTGTCAGCACATTCCCAGCTGTGGTGGCTACTGGGCAGAACCCCTTCTGCTTGAGAAATAATGACCCGGTAGTCATTCAGGAGCAGGTTGTTCAGTTTCCATGTAGTTGAGCGGTTTTGAGTGAGTTTCTTAATCCTGAGTTCTAGTTTGATTGCACTGTGGTCTGAGAGACAGTTTGTTATAATTTCTGTTCTTTTACATTTGCTGAGGAGAGCTTTACTTCCAACTATGTGGTCAGTTTGGAATAGGTGTGGTGTGGTGCTGAAAAAAACGTATATTCTGTTGATTTGGGGTGGAGAGTTCTGTAGATGTCTATTAGGTCCACTTTGTGCAGAGCTGAGTTCAATTCCTGGATATCCTTGTTAACTTTCTGTCTCGTTGATCTGTCTAATGCTGACAGTGGGTTGTTAAAATCTCCCATTATTATTGTGTGGGAGTTTAAGTCCCTTTGTAGGTCACTGAGGACTTGCTTTATGAATCTGGGTGCTCCTGTGTTGGGTGCATATATATTTAGGAGAGTTAGCTCTTCTTGTTGAATTGATCCCTTTACCATTATGTAATGGCCTTCTTTGTTTCTTTTGATCTTTGTTGGTTTAAAGTCTATTTTATCAGAGACTAGGATTGCAACCCCTGCCTTTTTTTGTTTTCCATTTGCTTGATAGATCTTCCTCCATCCCTTTATTTTGAGTCTATGTGTGTCTCTGCACGTGAGATGGGTTTCCTGAATACAGCACACTGATGGGTCCTGACTCCTTATCCAGTTTGCCAGTCTGTGTCTTTTAATTGGAGCATTTAGCCCATTTACATTTAAAGTTAATATTGTTATGTGTGAATCTGATCCTGTCATTATGATGTTAGCTGGCTATTTTGCTCATTAGTTGATGCAGTTTCTTCCTAGCTTCGATGGTCTTTACAATTTGGCATGTTTTTGTAGGGGCTGGTACCGGTTGTTCTTTTCCATGTTTAGTGCTTCCTTCAGGAGCTCTTTTAGGGCAGGCCTGGTGGTGACAAAATCACTCAGTGTTTGCTTGCCTGTAAAGTATTTTATTTCTCCTTCACTTATGAAGCTTAGTTTGGCTGGATATGAAATTCTGGGTTGAAAATTCTTTTCTTTAAGAATGTTGAATATCGGCCCCCACTCTCTTCTGGCTTGTAGAGTTTCTGCTGAGAGATCAGCTGTTAGTCTGATGGGCTTCCCTTTGTGGGTAACCCGACCTTTCTCTCTGGCTGCCCTTAACATTTTTTCCTTCATTTCAACTTTAGTGAATCTGACAATTATATGTCTTGGAGTTGTTCTTCTCGAGGAGTATCTTTGTGGCGTTCTCTGTATTTCCTGAATCTGAATGTTGGCCTGCCTTGCTAGATTGGGGAAGTTCTCCTGGATAATATCTTGCAGAGTGTTTTCCAACTTGGTTCCATTCTCCCTGTCATTTTCAGGTACACCAATCAGACGTAGGTTTGGTCTTTTCACATAGTCCCAAATTTCTTGAAGGCTTTGTTCATTTCTTTTTATTCTTTTTTCTCTAAAATTCCCTTCTCACTTCATTTCATTCATTTCATCTTCCATCAGCAATACCCTTTCTTCCAGTTGATCGCATCTGTTACTGAGGCTTCTGCAATCTTCGCGTAGTTCTCGAAACTTGGCTTTCAGCTCCGTCAGCTCCTTTAAGCCCTTCTCTCCATTGGTTATTCTAGTTATCCATTCTTCTAATTTTTTTTCAAAGTTTTTAACTTCTTTGCTATTGTTTTGAATTTCCTCCCGTAGCTCGGAGTGCTTTGATCATCTGAAGCCTTCTTCTCTCAACTCGTCAAAGTCATCCTCCATCCAGCTTTGTTCCATTGCTGGTGAGGAACTGCGTTCCTTTGGAGGAGGAGAGGTGCTCTGTTTTTAGAGTTTCCAGTTTTTCTGCTCTGTTTTTTCCCCATCTTTGTGGTTTTATCTACTTTTGGTCTTTGATGATGGTGATGTACAGATGGGTTTTTGGTGTGGATGTCCTTTCTGTTTGTTAGTTTTCCTTCTACCAGACAGGACCCTCAGCTGCAGGTCTGTTGGAGTTTACTAGAGGTCCACTCCAGACCCTGTTTGGCTGGGTGTCAGCAGCGGTGGCTGCAGAACAGTGGATTTTCATGAGACCACAAATTCAGCTGTCTGATAGTTCCTCTGAAAGTTTTGTCTCAGAGGAGCACCCAGCCGTGTGAGGTGTCAGTCTGTCCCTACTGGGGGGTGCCTCCCAGTTAGGCTGCTCGGGGGTGAGGGACCCACTTTCAGAGGCAGTCTGTCCGTTCTCAGATCTCCAGCTGTGTGCTGGGAGAACCACTACTCTCTTCAAAGCTGTCAGTCAGACAGGGACATTTAAGTCTGCAGAGATTCCTGCTGAATTTTTGTTTGTCCGTGCCCTGCCCCCAGAGGTGGAGCCTACAGAGGCAGGCAGGCCTCCTTGAGCTGTGGTGGGCTCCACCCAGTTCGAGCTTCCTGGCTGCTTTGTTTACCTAAGCAAGCCTGGGCAATGGTGGGCGCCCCTCCCCCAGCCTGGCTGTGGCCTTGCAGTTTGATCTCAGACTGCTGTGCTAGCAATCAGCGAGACTCCATGGGCATAGGACCCTCCGAGCCAGGTGCGGGACACAATCTCCTAGTGTGCCGTTTTCCAGGCCCATTGGAAAAGCACAGTATTAGGGTGGGACTGACCCGATTTTCCATGTGCCATCTGTTACCCCTTTCTTTGACTAGGAAAGGGAACTCCCTGACCCCTTGCACTTCCGGAGTGAGGCAATGCCTCACCCTGCATTGGCTGGCGCACAGTGCACTTCACCGACTGTCCTGCACCTACTCTTTGGCACTCCCTTGTGAGATGAAACCAGTACCTCAAACAGAAATGCAGAAATCACCCGTCTTCTGTGTCGCTCAGGCTGGGAGCTGTAGACCTCCACTGATAATTTTAAAGCTAGCTTGTTCAGTAAAGTGATAACTTAAGTCACATGAACTTGAAAATTGCTTAGACTTATTTACTTAATTTATGAGAGCTCTTTTACTTATAAGCCAATTTGGTAGACACAACACATAACAATAAGTGTGCATGCAAATAAACACATCTAGACCTGTATACACACACATAAATGAACATCCAATAGCTTGGAACCTTAGCCATGAGATAGCAATATAAGCTTTCTGGTTTTATTTTGCCCCAATAAATAATCCAATGGAGGCTGAGAACCAAAATTTCGTGTAAAACAGTCTTCATGGCAGTTTGGTTTTTAAAGGCCAAACCTCCCCGGACTCCAAAGAGCCCTGGGGCCAAACAGTACCATAGGAGGGCATCACAGGTTAACCAGGCTCCCTGCTTAGAACCACAGCACAAAAGCCTGGATACATGCAAAGCCATTCCACTTTCTCATTCAACATTAAACTCCAGATTTCAAACAATGTTGGGCCCAAGCAGCATTGCAACTGTGAAAGAAAATTCTAAGGAGGGCTTAATACTAGACCTCAGAACCTCTGCCAAGAATGTTTTCTTTGGAGTGGTTGGGGTCCACAGAACCCACGGAGCGAGTTCCAAATGTCTCTGGCCTTAGGTGGGCACCACATGCAGGTCTTCCCCTCCAGAGCATACTGTGGGCTTTGTAAGAAAAGCCATGAACTGTAATGTGAACTGGATGCTGGGTGGGCCTTTTTGTTCCTTAGCCAGTTGAGTACAGTAAGGGAAGAATTTAGCATATGAAAAGAAGGTTTAAGTTGCCTGAAACATGGGCGAGTTTGCTCTGAGCTGCACCGCATGTAGGGATCAGCGACCGTGCTCAGAAAAGATATAAAATAATTTCTTACCCCTTTGGGACAGGGCAATTATTACCATTCATTCCTAGGTCTTCAGGCAGTACTGGGGAGTGACCCCAGCCAATTGCCCTCAATTTCCAAGGAGCTACTAGGAAACAGCCACTGAAAGACTGAAAAGAAGGAGAGGAAAAAAACCATGAAAAAGACTCAGGTTCCTTAAGCTAACCGGTCAGTGGTGGTCAGGCTTCTCCACATGGAAACCCCTTAGTTTCAGTGGCCATGGCCAGAAACCTGCAGTTGCTTCTATGTTTAGGCGCTGCTCACCAAGGCTCCCAGGTTGGAAAGGAAAAGAGAGAGAAAGAGATTCAGTTGTATTGGAGCAGAAAGGGAAAGAAGAAAGGAGACGAATAAATCCCAATCTTTAGGCTTACTTCTCCCTCCAGGCTGGCTTGCCAAAATATGTTAAAGGTGGAGGGTGTCCAGGTTCTTGGCATCTTGAATAAAGAATTGGACAAAACACACAAACAAAGCAAGGAAAGGATGAAGGGATTTATTCAAAATGAAAGTACACTCCACAGTGTGGGAGCAGGCCTGAGCCTAGGGGCTCAAAGGCCCCATTACAGAATTTTTGGGAGTTTAAATACCCCCTAGAGGATTCCATTGTTTACTTTGGGTACGCCCTGTGTAAATGAAGAGGACGAAGTAAAGTTACAAAGTCATGTATGGCATATGCCCTATGGAGAGGCTATTTCCTCTTATAGCTGAAGTGTGAATTGGCCTTATGTTCCCTGCCTCTAGACCGCATTTTCCTGCCTCAATGTAAGAATGGCTTAAAACACATTGTATGTTTTTCAATTTGTAGTTACCATGAGGCTTGCAAATACTACTTTATAACCCGTTATTTTAAGCTGATGACAACTTAACACTGATTGTATAAACAAACAAACATGCAAAAAGAAAACTAATAAACACTATACATTATCCTCTCACTTTTTAATGTTTTCTTGTTTCTCTTTATGTTTTATTAGATTATGTTGTAAAAAGTTGTGATTATTATTAGTTGGTTCATTATTTAGTCTTTCTACTTAAGATAAGAGTATTTTATACACCCCCATTATATTGTCATGCTATTCTGTTTTTTTTTCTGTGAGTTTATTCTTACCTGTACATTTTGTACTTTCAGATGATTTCTTATTGCTCATTAACATCCTTTTCTTTCTGATTGAGTTTCTCTCTTTAGTATTTCTGGTAGGACAGGTCTGACGTTGAAATACCTCAGCTTTTATTTACATGGGAAAGTCTTTATTTCTCCTTTATGTTTGAAGGATATTTTTACTGGATATACTCTTTTAGGATAAAAGCATTTTTCTTTAAGCACTTTAAATATATCATGCCACTTTCTCCTGGCCTGTAAATTTTCCACTGAAAGGTCTCCTACCAGATATATTGGAGATCCATTGTATGCTAGCTGTTTCTTTTCTTTTGCTACTTTTATAATCCTTTCTTTAACCTTGACCTTTGGAAGCTTGATTATTAAATGTCTTAAAGCAGTCTTTCTTGATATAAATCTCCTTGGTGTTCTAAAACCTTCTTTTACTTGAATGTTAATATCTTTCTGTAGTTTTGGGAAGTCCTGTGGTTTTATCCCTTTGAATAAACTTTCTACCTCTATCTCTTTCTCTGCCTCCTCTTTAAAGCCAATAACTCTTATATTTGCCATTCTGAGGCTATTTTCTAGTTCTTGGAGGCATGTTTTATTATTGTTGTTTTTTTTAAAATTTGTCTCCTCTGACTGATTTCATTTAACCTGTTTTTAGGCTTACTAATTATTCCTCCTGCTTATTTAATTCTGCCAAGAGACTCTGATACATTCTTCAGCATATTATTTGCATTTTTCACCTCTATAATTTCTAATTGATTCTTTTAATTATTTCAATCTTTGTTATATTTTTCTGACGGCATTCTGAATACCTTCTCTGTGTTTTCTTGAATTTCTTGGGTTTCCTCAAAACAACTATTTTGAATTCTTTGTCTGAAAGGTTATATATCTTTGTTTCTCCAGGATTGGTCCCTGGTAACTTATTTAGTTTTTTTGGTAAGGTCATGTTTTACTGGAAGGGGATGATGCTTGCAGATATTTGTCAGTGTCTGGGCATTGAAGAGTTAGGTATTCATTGTAGTCTTCACAGTCTGGACTTGTTTGTGCCTGTCCTTCTTGGGAAGGCTTTTTAGGTATTCAAGGGGACTTGAGCCCCAAGTCCAATAATGCTGTGTTTTTTGTAGACTTGTAGAGGTACTGTCTTGGTTGTCTTGGATAAAATCTGGAAGAATTCTGTGGGTTAGCAGGTAGAGACTCTTGTTCTTTTCTTTTACTTTCTCCTAAATGAATGGGTGTCTCTGTCTTTGCTGAGCCACCTGGGAATAGAGGTGTGGTTATGCAAGCACCCCTGTGGCCACCACCACTGGTACTGCGCTGGGTCAGACCTGAAGCCAGAATAGCACTGGATCTTGCTGAAGGCCCTTCACTTCGGGGCAGCAAGTTCCCCCATGCCATGGATGGGCATAGAGATGCTGTTGGAAGCCAGAAATTGAAGCAAAAAACCTTAGCAGTTTACCTAATATTATAGTCCATTGCAGCTAAGCTCTCAAACAGTACAAAGTTCTTCCCACTCTTCTTTTTCCTTTCCATAGGCGGAGGAGCCTCTCCATGTTGCCACCACAACCACTGGTCCACAGGGGTTCTGCCCATCCACTTCCAATGTTGACTTAAAGCCCAAGGTCTCGTCAGTCAGCTCGTGGTGAATGTTGCCAGGTCTCGGACTCACTCTTCAGCATAGTGGGCTCCCCTCTTTCCCAGGGCGGGTCTAGAAATGCTGTCCAAAAGCCTAGGCCTGGACTCAGGGTCCCCAATAACCTGTTTATTGCTCTGCCCCACTGTGGCTGAGCTAGTAGCTAATTTTTTGTTCTTGTAATGGTGCATTGGTGTGCAGATAGTTGTCAAAATTTGCTGTTCCAGCAGGAGGACAAATAGTATAGGCTTCTATTTTGCTATCTTACTCCACCTTCCCAGAAAAATGCTTTAACTCAACTGTGTGACATATGCTCAGAGATCTAAAGGCATTCATGAACAAAGAAATAAAGGAAATGAGAATAATGTATCAACAAACAGAAAATATCAATTAAAATATATAAATTATTAATAGGAACCAAACATAAATTCTAGACCTGAAAGTACAATGGCTTAAATGAAAATTATACTAGAGGAGATAAACAGAGGATTTAAGAAGAGAGAAGAAATAATCAGCAAAATCGAAGCTAAATGAATTGAAATTATCTAGTCTGAGGAGAGGTAAAGAGGAATATGAACAGTGCCTAAAGACCTGTAGAACATCACTGTTCCTGGTTAAATAGTGCCTACCCCCCAAAAAAACTTTGTGTTAACCTAGAATCTTAGAATTTGACCATTTTTGGAAATAGAGTCTATGTAGATATAATTAGTTAAGATAACATCAACATGAAATTAGGATGGGCCCCAATCCAATTACTGGTATTTTTATAGGAAGATAAAACAGAAAAGACAGACATGAGGAAGAATGCCATGGAAAGATAGAGGTGGTGGTTGGGGTGATATGTCTATAAGCCAAGAGACATAAAGGGTTGCTGACAACCACCAGAGGCTAGGAGAGAATCATAAAAACAGATTCCCTCCAGAGCCTCTAGTAAAAATCAACTCTGTTGATACCTTGATTTCTGATTCCAGCCTCTATAATTGTGAGAGAATAAATTTCTGTTGTTTTAAGCCAAGCTGTTTCTGCTACCTAATTATGGCAGCTTTAGGAAACTAATACAACCATCAAACATAAGAGCACATGCATTATGGGAGTTGCAGAAGGAGAATAAATAAATGAAGAGAAAGAATTTTGAAGAAATTATAGCCCCAAATGTTCTGAATTCTTTAATAGTTCCTCATTCTATAAAATACATTAATTTACACATGCAAGAAGCTCTACAAATTAAAGAAATAAGAGATCAGTTTCATCCATGTCCCTACAAAGGACATGAACTCATCATTTTTTATGGCTGCATAGTATTCCATGGTGTCAGCAAACTATTGCAAGGACAAAAAACCAAACACCGCATGTTCTCACTCATAGGTGGGAATTGAACAACGAGAACACATGGACACAGGAAGGGGAACATCACACTCCAGGGATTGTTGTGGGGTGGGGGGAGGGGGGAGGGATAGCATTAGGAGATATACCTAATGCTAAATGACGAGTTAATGGGTGTAGTACACCAACAGGGCACATGTATACATATGTAACAAACCTGCACACTGTGCACATGTACCCTAAAACTTAAAGTATAATAATAATAATAATAAAAAGAAATAAGAGATTAGCATTACTGATTCTAAGGGCATAAAAAGAGTAATAAAGGACAACTGAAAAACTAAATACCCACAAATATGAAAACGTGAATAAAATGAAAAAATAAGAAAGGCACAAAAAACAAACTTATGCAAAAAATTGATTTTCTGAACTTGTCAATGACTACTAAAAATGTTGATTTAATAATGGAAAAAAGAAAGCAACTCTTCCAAGGTGGGTTCACTAGAAAATTCTGCAAAGCATTTAGGTAAGAAATTATAGCAATTCTCTACAATCAAGTCCAGAAAGCAGGATAAACCACTTTCTACCTCATTCTATGAGATCAGCATTACTCTAATACCTAATACCAAAACCAAAAACATTACAAGAAAAACAATACTGCAGATCAAGATTTCTCATGAGCATAGATGCAATAATGCTCAAAAGAGTATTAGTAAGTCCAACAATGTATAAGAGACGTATACACTGACTAATGGGGTTTCATTTATGTATGTATATATGTATGTATGTATATATGTATGTATTTATTTATTTATTTTCCTGCTTCTTTAAAAAAAATTTCAATAGGTTTTTGGGAAACAGGTGGTGTTTGCTTACATGAATAAGTTCTTTTGTGTTAATTTCTAAGAGTTTGGTGCACTCCTCTCCTGAGCACTGTACACTGTACTCAATGTGTAGTCTTTTATTCCTTACCCCCCTTACTCTTTCCCCTGAGTCCCCAAAGTCCATTGCATTATTCTTATGCTTTTGTATCCTCATGGCTTAGTTCCCACTTATAAGTGAGAACCACAATGTTTGCTTTTCCAGCTCTGAGTTACTTCAATAAGAACAATGATCTCCAATTCCATCCAGGTTGCCATTATTTTATTCTTTTTCATGGCTGAGTAGTATTCCAAGGGGTGTGTGTGTGTGTGTGTGTGTGTGTGTATATATATATATATATATCTCACATCATTTTCTTTATCCACTCATTGATTGATGGGCATTTTGTGTTAGTTCCTAGTTTTTTAAATTTTGAATTCTCCTGTTATAAAAATGTGTGTGCAGATATCTTTTTGTTATAATGACTTATTTTCCTCTGGATAGATACCCAGGAGTGGGATTGCTGGATCAAATGATAGATCTACTTTTTGTTCTTTAAAGAATCTCCACACTGTTTTTCATATTGGTTGTACTAGTTTACATTCCCACCAACAGTGTAAAAGTGTTTTCTTTTCACTGCACCTACACCTATATCTATTATTTTTTGATTATGTTCATTCTTTCAGGAGTGAGGTTGTATTGCATTGTGGTTTTTTTGCCATTTGTGTATCTTCTTTGAGAATTGTATATTCATGTCCTTAGCCTATATTTGATGGGATTTTTTTCTTTCTTGCTTGCTGATTTGTTTGGGTTCCTTGTAGATTCTGGGTATTAGTCCTTTGTTTGACATATAGATTGCAAAGATTGTCTTCCACTCTGTAGGTTGTCTGTTTAGTCTGCTGATTATTTCTTTCACTGGACAGAAGCCTTTAGTTTAATTAAGACTCACCTATTTATCTTTGTTTTTGTTGCATTTGCTTTTGTGTTCCAGGTCATAAAGTCTTTGCATAAGCCAATGTCTAGAAGTATTTTTCCAATGTTATATTCTAGATTTGTTATGGTTTTGTGTCTTAGACTTAAGTTTGTGATCCATCTTGAGTTGATTTTTGTATAAGGTGAGAGACAAGGTTCCAGTTTTATTCATCTGTATGTAGCTTGCCAATTACCCCAGGACCATTTGATGAATAGGGTGTCCTTTCCTCGCTTTATGTTTTTGTTTGCTTTGTTGAAGATCAGTTGACTGTAAGTATATGGCTTTATTTCTGCGTTCTCTATTCTGTTGCATTGGTCTATATGCCTATTTTTATACCAGTACCATGTTTTTCTGGTGACTATGGCTTTATAGTATAGTTTGAAGTTGTGTAATGTAATGCCACCAGATTTGTTCTTTTTGCTTAATCCTGCTTTGGCTATGTGAGCTCTTTTTTAGTTCCATGTAAAGCTTAGCATTGTTTTTTCTAGTTGTGTGAAAAATTATGGTGGTATTTTGATGAAAATTGCATTGGATTTGTAGATTTCTTTTGTCAGTATGGTCATTTTTACAATATTGTTTCAACCAATCCATGAGCATGGAATGTTTTCCTATTCATTTATGTCATCTATGATTTCTTTCAGCAGTGTTTTGTAGTTTTTCTTGTAGTGATTTCTCACTTTTTTGGTTGTCTTCCTACGTATTTTAGGTTTTTGGCACTGATTTGTTTACATTAATTTTGTATCCTGATATTCTGCTGAATCCATTTACAAGTTCTAGGAGTTTTTGGAGGAGTCTATAGGGTTTTCTAGGTATGTGATCATGTCATCCGAAAACAGCAACGGTTTGAATTCCTCATTACCTGTTTGGATGCCCTTTCTTTCTTTCTCTTATCTGATTGCTCTGGCTAGGATTTCCAGTTCTATTATATATATATATGTATATGAGTTTATTAAGTGTTACCTCACACAATCACAAGGTCTCACAATAGGCCATCTGTAGGCTGAGGGGCAAGGAGAGCCAGTCCAAGTTCCAAAACCGAAGAACTTGGAGTTTGATGTTTGAGGGCAGGAAGAATCCAGCATGGAAGAAAGATATAGGCTGGGAGGTAGGTCTGTCTCTTTTTTTTTTTTACATTTTTCTGCCTGCTTATATTCTAGCCACACTGGCAGCTGATTCGATTGTGCCCACCCAGGTTAAGGGTGGGTTTGCCTTTCACAGCCCACTGACACAGATGTTAATCTCCTTTAGCAACACCCTCACAGACACATTCAGGATCAATATCAATACTTTGTATCCTTCAATCCTATCAAGTTGACACTCAGTATTAACCATTGCAAGCTCCCCCCTTGTCAATTTGAACCCATAAATACCTCCTGAGATCATACATGATCTTCTTCTTTTTTTTTTTTTTTTTGAGATGGAGTCTCTCTCTGTTGCCCAGGCTGGAGTGCAGTGGTGCAATCCCAGCTCACTGCAGGCTCAGCGTCCCAGGTTCACATCATTCTCCTGCCTCAGCCTCCCGAGTAGCTGGGACTACAGGTGCCCATCACCACACCCGGCTAATTTTTTGTATTTTGTATTTTTTTTAGTAGAGACATAATCTTCAAATAAAGACAATAATAAGGTAATAATTACACCTAACATAATACAACTATCCTTTGTACAACCAGAAAGGCACCAACCCCCAACCCAAATACTATTACATAAAATTAACAGTGCTTAAATGCTGATGTGAGATCAATAAATCTTATGTCACATGATAAAGGAGAAAGGAAATGAAATGAAGATATTTTCTTAGTACAAGTGTGTACATGCACAAACATGTTTTTTACAAAAGAAGGAGGAAATACTCATGACAATTTCTGTCCTTATTTCTGCAGGTGGTCACATGATCATAGCTGGTATTGATGACTACCGTCTTCTACTACTCATTCTGTATTCCCTTCACCTTCAGCAAGCATCTTGGCAGGTTGTGGTTTTTTTCCTGGTGGAGTGACCCAAACCTTCATTCCTGAAGGGTCTGGGTCATTTGTAGTCCTGCCTAGATTGGGCTCTTGCAGCTTCCCATTGAACTTAACCACAGGGCATGGTAATGCTAAGAGATGCCCTAATGGATCTCCTGTATTCCATGCATACTCTTCCTTACCTCCATTGTGGAGTAGTAGACTGATTTCATTTTGATACTCCTGGTCAATCACCCTAGCCAACACTGTAACTCCCTTCTTAGCCTGTTGACTCTAAGGCAGGAGGAGCCCAAAGTGTCCAGGTGGCAGTCTTAATTTCCAGTTCAATGGAATCATTGTTATGTCTCCTGGTGGCATCATTCCTCCCTCTGGAACTAAGACCTCTAGGCCAGCACAGTGAAATGTAGCGGGAACAGGAAGCAAAAATTTTGCTAATTGATCACGAGGGGGCTGGTGAGTGGTGTCACTTCCACTTCCACTTTTTGATTCCTGGACCCCTGAATCCTGGGTATAGGAGAAACAATATTACATATTGGACGCTGATTTAGAACATACATGACATTCTGGAGAACTTCGCCCCAGTCCCGCAAAGTATTGTCACCTGGTTGGTGTTGCAGTTGTTACTTCAAAAGGCCATTCCACCATTCTATCAATTCAGCTGCTTCAGGATGATGGGAAACATGGTAAGACCAGTGAATTCCATGAGCATGAGCCCACTGTCACACTTATTTAGCCATAAAGTGTGTGCCTTGGTCAGAGGCAATGCTGTGTTTTTTACCAAGACAGTGGATAAGGCATTCTGTGAGTCCATGGATGGTAGTATTGGCAGAAGCATTGCGGGTAGGATAGGCAAGTCCATATCCAAAGTAAGTGTCTAATCCAGTGAGAACAAGCTTTTGCTCTTTCCACGATGGAAGAGGTTCAATATAATCAACCTGCCACCAGGCAGTTGGCAGGTCATCCCAAGGAATGGTGCCATATTGAAGGCTCAGTGTTGTCTTTGCTGCTGGCAAATTGGACACTCAGTGGTGGCAGTAGCCAGATCAGCCTTGGTGAGTGGAATTCCATGTTGCTGAGCCTATGTGTAACCTCCATCCCTGCCACCTTGTCCACTTTGTTCACTGGGCCATTGGGTAATGGCAGGGGTGTCTGGGAAAGGAGGCTGAGTGGGGTCCACAGAATGGGTCATCCTACCCACTTGATTATTAAAATCCTTAAAATCCTCCTCCGTTGAGGTCACCCATTGGTGAGCACTCACAGGAGATACAAATATCTTTACAGTTTTTGACAAAGAGAAAGTCCATCTACATTCCTCTTTCCCAAACTTCTTTGTCTCCAATTTTCCAATCATGCTTCTTCGAAGTCCCTAAACATCCAGTGCAACCATTGCCTACAGTCCATGAATCAGTATATAATAACACATGTGGAAATTTCTCCTTCCATGTAAAGTGCACAACCAGGTGCACTGTTCAAAGTTCTGCCCACTGGGAAGATTTTCCTTCACCACTGTCCTTCAGGAATATCCTAGAAAGAGGCTGTAGTGCTGCAGCTGTCAACTTTTGGACAGTGCCTGCATATGGTGCAGAACCCTCTATGAACTAGGCCCTAGTCTTCCTTTCCTCTGTCAACTGATCATAGGGAACTCCACATAAGGCCATCAGTGCAGGTTGGGGGAAAGAAGGCAGGATGGCATGAGTGGAGACGATGGGCATTTGAGCCACTTTCTCATGTAACTTACTTGTGAATTCAGGACCTGCTGGAGCCCAATCATGTATATGCCACTTCCATTTGATGATGGAATGCTGCTGTGCACTACCCATTTTATGGCTAGATTGGTCAGAAAGCACCCAGTTCATGATAGGGAGTTCAGGTCACATGGTGACTTCATGGCTTATAGTCAAACATTCAGTTTCTACCAATGCTCAGTAACAGGCCAAGAGCTGTCTCTCAAAAGAAGAATAGTTACCTGCAGAAGATGGCAGGGCCTTGGTCTGCAATCTTAGATGCCTCCACTGTGATTCACCTATGGGGGTCTTCCAAAGACTCCAAACAGCATCCTTATCTGCCAATGACAACTCAAGCACCATTGGATCTGCTGGGTCATATGGCCCAAGTGGCAGAGCAGCTTGCACAGCAGCCTGGACCTATTGCAGAGCCTTCTCCTGTTCTGGACCCCATTCAAAACTGGCAGCCTTTCAGGTCACTCAATAAATGGGCTGGAGTAACACACCCAAATGAGGAGTGTATTGCCTCCAATATCGAAATAGGCCCACTAGGCATTGTGCCTCTTTCCTGGCTGTAGGAGGGGCCAAATGCAGCAACTTATCATTCACCTTAGAAGGAATATCTTGACAGACCCCAGACCACTGGACCCCTAGGAATTTTACAGAGGTAGAAGGTCCCTGAATTTTAGTTGGATTTATTTCTCATCTTCTGGCATGCAGTTGTCTCACCAATAAGTCCTGTGTGCTAATTTTTGCTCACTGGATCCAATCAGCATAATGTCATCAATGTAATGGACCAGTGTGATATCTTGAAGAAGCAAAAAGCGATCAAGGTCCCTTCGAATAAGATTATAACACAAAGCTGGCAGTTGATATACCCCTGAGGTGGGACAGTAAATGTATATCGCTAGCCTTGCCAACTACAGGCAAATTGCTTCTGGTGGGCTTTATGGACAGGAATGGAGAAAAAGGCATTTGCCAAGTCAATGGCTGCATAGCAGGCACCAGGAGGTGTGTTAATTTGCACAAGCAATGAAACCATATCTGGTACAGCAGCTGCAATTGGTGTCACCACTTGGCTAAGCTTAGAATAATCCACTGTCATTTTCCAAGATCCATCTATCTTCTGCACAGGCCAAATGGGAGAGTTGAGCGGGGATGTGGTGGGAATCACCATCCTTGTATCTTTCAAGTCCTTGATGGTGGCACTAATCACCACAATCTCTCCAGGGATGCAATATTGTTTTTGACTTACTATTTTTCTAGGTAGAGGCAGCTCTAATGGATTCCATTTGGCTTTTTCTACCATAATAACCCTCACCTTGCCAATCCAGAAGCCAATGTGGGGTTTCTGCCAGCTACTAAGTATGTCTATGCCAATTGTGCATTCTGGCACTGGGAAAATGACCACAGGATGAGTCTGGGGACTCGGCCTCCCCTTCGTTCAAGGGGTTCTGGGTCTGTAAACTGGCTCAAGTCTGGAAATTGATTGAGGGGCCATGATTCTCTGTTTTTGTAATTCAAATTAGTCTTTTGCCCATTTGATCTGGAAGTTCTCTGCTTGTATAAATTAAGTAGGAATGCAATAGGCTTCCTATCAATTTCACTTCCAGGAACACTGTGTGATAGGGCAAATGACTAACATTCTGCCATCCCAATCCTAATCTTTGGACTCTTTCTCTACATTAAAAAAGGAAATCACTTCACTTCCATATTTCAGTTAACCAAGCAAATAAACTATTAGAACCCTTTTTAACTCTCTGAGCTGAAACATTAAATGCAGAGTCCCTACTTAGTGGGCCCAAATCAATAAATTCAGCCTGATCCAACTCTATGTTTCTTCCACCATTATCTCACACACTTAATATCCATTTCCATGCCTGTTCTCCAGATTTTTGTTTATATAAATTAGAAAATTCAAGCTAGTTTTTTTTTTTGAAAGAATCTCACTCTGTCACCAGGCTGGAGTGCAGTGGTGTGAACTTGGCTCAGTGCAACACCCAATCCCGGGTTCAAGCCATTCCCCTGCCTCAAACTCCTGAGTAGCTGGGGCTACAGGTGTGCACCACCACGCCCAGCAAATTTTTGAATTTTTAGTAGGGATGGGGTTTCACCACGTTGACCAGGATGGTCTCGATCTCTTGACCTCATGATCCGCCTGCTGTGGCCTCCCTTTTCCAGTGTAGTGCACCTCGTCATGGGTCACACTCTCAACCTCACCTCAAGGGGCCTGCCAGGACTTCAGTCTATTTATAGGTCTAGAAGCAAACAGGGGAGTTGAGGGTAACACCTGAGGAGAATTGACATTATTTTTCCTGACAACTGCCTCATGGGAGGTCATTACTATTGCTTCAGGGAGCACAGGGTTTATCTCCTCAAGTA
The DNA here is from genome assembly GCF_009828535.3 of Hylobates moloch. Lineage (NCBI taxonomy): Eukaryota > Metazoa > Chordata > Mammalia > Primates > Hylobatidae > Hylobates > Hylobates moloch. The sequence continues at coordinate 60,241,565 of NW_026652282.1, forward strand.
AAGGTGGAAAGGCTGATGGCAGCATGGGTCAGAGAGGGGATGTAGCCACTACTGGAGATGGGGAAGCTGTTTCCTCTGGGCAAAAAAAGGTTCATTAGCATTTACAAACTCAGTGTCCCTAGCTTCATCAGGGTCCTTTCACATGTCCCCATTCCAAGTTGCAAGGTCCCATTCTTTTCCAATCAATGCCCTCAGTTTAGCAGTAGACACATAGCATGCACCTTTCATTGCAGGTCAGCCACTTACATGACAAGAGCTTGTATCTGCTTTTCCACAATTTCAGCTCTTTCTCTATAGGAGATAAGACTCTCACTCAGGGCAGTCTTAGCAGATTTGTGGCTCAGTATCTGCTTCTGAAGCCAGGAGATAGAAACCCTGAGTTCACCATTTTCTTTCACCACTTTGTCCACTGAACTTAGGACCAATCAACCAGCTTCATTATATTCCTTGGTACTCCACATATTGTCAAAGGTATTATTTATAGAGTCACTAAACTCCTTGCCTCTCATGAGCGGTAAATCAGGAGTGTCAAATGCATTTGTTTTGCATAAATCTCTAAACAGTTCAATCCAAGGACTATTGGTGTTCTCCATACTATTAGAAGTAGAGTCCTTAGCATTTTTAGGTGTAATCATATTAAGCAGCCAACTCCAGAAACCCCAAAACCAGTGAAAGAACCCCATCCTTAATATTTCTGTTCCTCTAGAACCACTCCTGGTACCAAAATCTGTATTAGTCGGGGTTCTCTAGACAGACAGAACTAATGGAATAGATATACATATATAAAGGGGAGTTTATTAAGTATTAACTCACACAAGCACAAGGTCCCACAATAGGCTGTCTGCAGGCTGAGAAGCAAGGAGAGCCAGTCCAAGTTCCAAAACTGAAGAACTTGGAGTTCGATGTTTGAGGGCAGGAAGCATTCAGCACGGGAGAAAGATGTAGGGTGGAAGGTTAGGCCAGTCTCTCTTTTTCACATTTTTCTGCCTGCTTATATTCTAGCCATGCTGGCAGCTGATTAGATTGTGCCCACTCAGATTAAACGTGGGTCTGCCTTTCCCAGCCGACTTACTCAAATGTTAATCTCCTTTAGCAACACTCTCACAGACACACCCAGGATCAATACTTTGTGTGATTCAATCCAATCAAGTTGACACTCAGTATTAACCATAGCAGCACCCTTGTCTCTTTCCAGTTCGCAGGATGAATGCTTTCAACTTTCCCCGGTTCATTATAATGTTGGCTGTGGGTTTGTAATAGATGGCTTTTATTACATTAAGGTGTGTTCCTTCTATGTCAATTTGGCTGAGGGTTTTAATCATAATAGAATGCTGGATTTTTGTCAAGTGCTTTTTCTGCATCTATTGAGTTGATCATGTGATTTTTGTGTTTAGTTCTGTTTATGTGGCGTATCACAATTTTGACTTGCATTTGTTAAACCATTTCTGCATCCCTGGTATGAAACCCACTTGGTCATGGAGGATTATCTTTTCGATGTGCTGTTGGCTTCTGTTAGGCAGTATTTTGTTGAGGTTTTTTGCATCTATGTTCATCAAGGATATTGATCTGTAGTTCTCTCTTTTTTTTTTTTTTGTTATGTCCTTTCCTGGTTTTGGTAGTAGGATGATACTGGCTACATAGAATGATTTATGGAGGATTCCCCTTTATCTTTTGGAATAGTGTCAATAGGATTGGTACCAATTCTTCTTTGAATTCTGGTAGAATTCAGCTGTGAAACCATCTGCTCCTGGGCTTTTTTGTATTGGTAACTTTTTAGTTACCATTTCAATGTCACTGCTTCTTATTGGTCTGTTCAGGGTTTCTATTTCTTTCTGATTTAAACTAGGAGGGTTGTGTATTTCCAGAACTTATTCATCTCCTCTAGATTTTCTAGTTTATGCACATAAAACTGTTCATAGTAGACTTGAATGATCTTTTCTATTTCTGTGGTTTCAGTTTTAATATCACCCATTTTGTTTCTAATTAAACTTATTTGGATTCTCTCTTCTTTTCTTGGTTAATATAGCTAATGGCCTATCAATTTTATCTATTCAAAGAACCAGCTTCTATTTCATTTATCTTTTGTATTTTCTGTTTGTTTGTTTAAATTTTATTTAGTTCTGCTCTGATTTTGGTTATCTCTTTTCTTCTGCTGGGTTTGGGTTTGGTTTGTTCTTGTTTCTCTAGCTCCTTGAGGTGTGACCTTAAATTGCCTATTTGTGCTTTTTCAGACTTTTTGTTGTAGGCATTTAAAGTTATAAACTTTCCTTTTAGCACTGCCTTTGCTGTGTTCCAAAGGTTTTGATAGGCTGTGTCACTATTATTGTTCAGTTCAAAGAATTAATTTCTGTCTTGATTTTATTGTTGGCCCAATGATCAGTCAGGAGTGTGTTATTTAATTTCCATGTATTTGCATGGTTTTGAGGGTTCCTTTTGGAGTTGATTTCCAGTTTTATACTAAGCTGGTCTGAGAGAATACTTGCTGTAATTTCAATTTTCCTAAGTTTGTTGAGACTTGTTTCATGGTCTGTCGTACGGTCTGTCTTGGAGAATGTTCCATGTGTTAATGAATAGAATGCATATTCTGCAGTTGTTGGATATAATGTTCTGTAAATATCTGTTAAGTTGACTTATTCCAGGGTACAGTATAAGCATACTGTTTCTTTGTTGACTTCCTGTCTTGATGACCTGTCCAGTGCTGTCAGTGGAGTATTAAAGTCCCCCACTATTACTGCATTGCTATCACATTTCTTAGGTCTAGTAGTAATTGTTTTATTAATTTGAGTTCTCCAGTGTTAGGTGGATAGATATTTAGAATTGCAATATTTCCTGTTGGACTACTCCTTTTATCATTATATTATGTCTCTCTTTGACATAAGAATAGACACTCCTGCCCTTTTTTAGTGTTTATTTGCATGGAATATATTTTTCCACCCCTTTACCTTAAGTGTATATAAGTCCTTATGTGTCTGGTGAGTGTCTGGAAGACAGTAGATCCTTGGTTTGTGACTGCTTATTCATTCTGCCATTTTGTAGCTTTTAAGTGGAGAATTTAGGCCATTTACATTCAATGTTAGTATTGAGATGTTAGCTACGATTCCATTAATTGTGCTATTTATTGCCTGAATATCTTGGCTTTTTTCATTGAGTTGTTGTTTTATAGGCCCTGTGATATTTATGCTTTAAGGAGCTTATATTTTAGTGTATTTCACAAATTCATTTCAAAATTTAGAGCTGCTTCTAACAGTTCTTGTAGTGCTGGCTTGGTAGTGGCAAATTCTCTCAGCAGTTGACTGAAAAAGGCTAACTTTCTTTCATTTATGGAGCTTACTTTTGCTGCATACAAAATTATTTGCTAATAATTGTTTTCTTTAAGGAGGCTAAAAATAGGATCCTAATCCCTTCTAGCCTGTAGAGTTTCTGCCGAGGAATCTGCTGTTTAATCTGATAGGTTTGCCTTTATAGGTTACCTGATGATTTTGTCTTACAACCCTTAAGATTATTTCCTTCATCTTGACTTTAGATAACCTGATGACTATGCACCTAGGTGATGATATTTTGCAATGAATTTCTCAGGAGTTCTTTGAGCTTCTTGTATTTGGATGTCTGGATCTCTAGCAAGGCCATGGAAGTTTTTCTTGATTATTCCCTCAAATATAGTTTCCAAACTTTTAGATTACTCTTCTTCTTCAGCAATGCCAATTATTTTTAGGTTTTGTTGTTTAACATAATCCCAAATTTCTTGGAGGCTTTGCTCATTTTTTTGGTTCTTTTTTTTGTCTTTCTTGGATTGGGTTAACTCAAAAGCCTTGTCTTCAAGCTCTGTCATTCTTTCTTCTACTTGTTTGATTCTGTTGCTGAGATTTTCCAGTGCATTTGCAATTCTCTAAGTGTGTCTTTCATTCCAAGCCAGGTGTGGGGCACAATCTCCTGGTGTGCCATTTTCCAAGCCTGTTGGAAAAGCACAGTATTAGGGTGGGACTGATCCGATTTTCCAGGTGCCATCTGTTATCCCTTTCTTTGACTAGGAAAGGGAACTCCCTGACCCCTTGCACTTCCCGAGTGAGGCAATGCCTCGCCCTGCTTTGGCTTGAGCACAGTGCACTGCACTGACTGTCCTGCACCCACTGTTTGGCACTCCGTAGTGAGATGAACCCGGTACCTCAAACGGAAATGCCGAAATCACCCGTCTTCTGTGTCGCTCACGCTGGGAGCTGTAGACCTGAGCTGTTCCTATTCGGCCATCTTGGCTCCTGCCTCCCATATTTTCTTTAGCCAGTCTACTATTGATGGACCTTTAGGTTAATTCCATGTCTTTGCTATTGTGAATAGTGCTGCAATTAACATTCATGTGCATATGTCTTTATAATAAATGATTTATGTTCATTTGGGTATATACCCAGTGATGGGATTGCTGGGTCAAGTGGAAAAAGAACACAAAAAAAGTATTGTAATTTTGGTTAGTAACTATAATTTTAATTATTCTACTGGATTTAAAAAACAAATGTATAAAAATAATTATAAATCTATGTTAATAGGTACACAATATATAAAGATGTAATTTGTGACATTAATATAATAAGGTGTGGTGGGTAGTGACAGGGGATAGAGCTGTAAAGGAGTTGTCTTTGCATGTGATTAAAGTTAAGTTTATATCAATTCAAAATTGATTGTTATTAGTTTATTTTGTTATATATGAGTCCCATGGGTAACCACAAAATATATGTATAGAATACACACACACACAAATTTTTTTAAATATATCTTTTCAAAAAAATCAACTAGGCACAGAGGAAGACCGTATGGAAAAAAATGAGGGCTAAAAGCACTATAAGATACAGAAAATTAGAAATAGTTCTTTGCAGCAAGTAATTGCTTCATGTAAATAGGTGAAACTCCCTAATAATAAAGCACAGATTGGAAGAATCAATAGAAAAAGTTACCCTACTATATGTAGACTACAAAAGATTTTCCACATATAAAGACAAGCTTAGGTTGAAATTTTTAAAAAGTGTAAAAAGATATTACATGCCAATACTAAACAATGGAGATCAGGGTGGTTATAGTAATATCAGATACAATAAATTTTAAGTCAAAAATTGTTTCACAAGAAAAGAAAGATTTTATATATTGATAAAATAATCATTTCGACAAAAAGAAAAAGCCAATTATAAAAATATGCGCACCAAATATCACAGCCTATATGTACATATGAAGTAAACATTGATGGAATTGCAGGGAGAACCAGAAAACTGTACAATAATACTGAAATTTTAAAACTTTATTTTTAATAATGGATAGTGTAAACCAAAAAATGAAATTCTAAGTCTACCAACCAACAGAATGGACCCTCTTCTCAGCCAAGATGATCCCCAAAAAGCCTGAAAAGCTAGTTCAGGCCATGATGGGAAAGGAGGATCAGACATGTTTTATTATACCCTCCTCTCTTTAGAGTTTAGACACAACCGACAAGAATTAACATTAAAGCAGAGATCTTAAGACTGACAAAATAGACACTTTGTTGCAATAAAACACCAAATTCCAGCCTAACTCTGCTATAACATCACATGACAAATAGCAGGCCCTGAGGGAAATCAAAGTATTTTACCCTAAAATGTATTGCCTTGACATATTTTGAAATTGTCCTGAAAAGTTACCTCTTATGTGGAAAATTAATATTCTTTAAAGAATCTCCATCCCTTACTAGGTCTTTTCATGAGAGTCTAACACCCTTTAAGGTCTCATAAGAGACATTCACAACTATTCACTCTGAAGCTTATTATCTGTAGGGTTCATCTACATGATAAGAACCTTGGCTTCCACAACACCCCCTTACCTTAACCCAATTTGACTTCAACTCTTCAGACAAAGCTTAATTCTTACAACCAATTGCCAATCAGAAAATCTCTGAATACACATATCATCTGGGAACCCCCATTTTGAGGTGTCCTGCTTTCTGGGCCAATCAATGTAAAACTTACATATATTGCCTGTAACTTCTGTCTCCCTAAAATGTATAAAATCCAGCAGTAAAATCAAGCACAAGTTTTCAGAACCTCCTGAGGCTGTCAAGAGCCAACAGAAAAGCTCCTTCATAAGAACGAAAAATATACTCTAAATTTGTTGAGACCTGTCTCAGATACTTTTTGGCTTACAAATTAGTGACCAACAGACAGGACTCCATGGTGCTTGGTATAGCTTATATATACATATGAATCAAACATTGCTTAGGCTTTGGCTATTTTGATTATTCAAACCAATAGGAAAATTTGCTGACATCTGGAAGCTTCCCCCTCCCAGAGGATCACCAATCTCCCAAAATTTGGGAAATAACTAATGTTTATTTTCCTGTACAACTTTTTCTGGAGTTTTACTCACTTCCAAAAAGGAAGATTTGTTTTTCCAGCTTTTAAGATGGTAGAGAGCAGTTTTCAGCCTGGGCCCCATTCCCAGGTAAGTACCTAAAGTGGAGTTTTGTATTAAAAATTCTCCTTAATAACTAAAAGTTATGATTTACAATAAGCTGGTCTTAATTTCTCCTTATCATTAGAGTGCTCAGTTATAGTATAAATTGTATAATCATTTGTTTGTTTTGCTTAACTGCTTTGTGTTTATTCATTTGTTTCTGATTTCATTATTTGTATTTTCTTGTTGTTGTTGTTTTCTTTTTCACATTGAGTTTGACCAACTGTATCCTATTTGGTTGAATCCAAAGGAGAATTCCAAATCATGAATAACAAGATCTGTGAATTGGTTAAAACTTTAGCAGCTGCAAAATGAAAAATAAAAATTAAAAAAGGCCAGCAAAAAAAAGTTAATTATTTTTGACTACTTCAGGGGTTTCATCTATATAACAAGCCACCTTTTGCTAGCCAAGACTAAACTGCCTCTAGTTTTTCTTCTAGAAAGAGCAATGGCAACTGTCTCCTGCTGTAGTTTACTAGCTAAGACTTTACCTTTTTTACAATGACAGCCTGTGTATGGCTCCTAGATCAAATCCTGTCTGGTTTGGTATTTGTATTACCTTTAAAATATTATCTATTTGTCCCAGCTAAAATATGATAGTAAGAGGAACTCTGGGAGAGTGCAGAGCATGGAGTCAGAATAGAAGGCTCCACCAATTGTCTGACCCACAAGGACACCAATTTAACAAATACACACACACTCACACACACAAACTCCTTCATAAGAACCAAAAATCAGTTGAGCATGTATAGTACCTGGTTTTAACATCATATCACTGAAAGAGGCACTGAGGAGGTAGGAAAAAGAATCTTGAGTCACAGATGCCATGACTCCTCCATACATGGCAGTAGTGGCATGGTGTGTAAGCATTTCTATAGGCTGGGGAGAGAATCCAGAATTTGTGAGGCATTGAACTCAGTGATTCTCTATTATAACAGAAAACAAGACTGGACCAAACTCAGCTGACACCCAGCCATGGAGGGAGCACTTAAACCAGCCCTAGGCAGAGGTGAATTGCCCATCCCAGTGGTCAGAATTTGAGTTCCTGCAAGCTTTGCCATTATGGGGTACTGTTCTCTGGGGCCCCAAATAAACTTAAAAGGCAGTTTAGGCCACAAGGGCTGTGACCACTAGATGAGTTCTAGTGCCGAATTGGGCCCAGAGCCAGTAGACTTGGGATACACGTGACCTCATATAACACCAGCTGGGGCAATAAGGGAGTGCCGGCATCACCCCTCCATAACCCCAGGCTGTAGAACTCATGGCTACAAAAGAGACCCCTTCCCTCTGCTTGAGGAGATAGAAGAGTGGGAAGAACTTTGTTTTGCATCTTGGATACCAGCTCAGCCACAGTAGAAAAGGGTAACAGTCAGAGTCATAGGGCCACCTTTCCAAGCCCTAGCTCCTGGACAATATTTCTAGACACACCCTGGGTAAGAAGGATACATGCTGCTTTGAAGGGAAGGACCCAGTCTCGGCAGGATTCACCACTTTCTAACTGAAGAGCTCTTGAGCCCTGAAAAATCAGAAGCAATACCCAGGTATTACAGTGAGAGCCTTGGTTGAGCCTTGGGACTTGCTGGTTTCTGGTGAGAATCAGCACATTTCCAGCTGTGGTGGCTATGGAACAAGATTCCTTCCACATGAGAAAAGCAGAAGGAAAGGCAAAGGAAACTTTGTCTTGCACCTTTGGCACCACCTAAGGTACAAGAGCACCTTAGAGGCCCCAGAGCAGGTAGCCCATAATGGCAAAGCTTGCAGGAACTCAAGTTTTGACTACAGGGCGGCAGAGGACCAAGCAGGCTCTTGGAGTCTCTAATTCCTGGAATTGGCTCTTCGATGGCGTTTCTGGATCTGTCTTGTGCCAGAGGGGAACCTGCTGCCCTGAAAGGCACCAGGTAGCATTCACGCAAACTAACTGAAGAGGCTTTTGGCCTTAAAGAAATATTGGTGGTAGTCTGTCAGTACACTCCAGGAACTGTGGTGGTGGTGGCCATGGGGAGAGGCATCTCTGCCTTTGGAAAGTGGAGGGAAGAGTGGAAATAACTGCATCTGTATCTGATACGTTCAAAATTTAAAAATTACTTCAAATCCCACTAAACCCAAGCTATTTTCATTGCTAAACCCCTGGTGCCTAAACTATATAAGCACCTTTCTCTCTAGGTCCAGGGACTATTGCAGAAGAGGTGGGTGTGTGAGATTATAATGGCTGATTTTGAGAGATAGAATTAATTTAGATCCTCCAAATCAAGGATGGGCAAACAAATTCCTAAAAAGCTGGAAAAATAAGGAGCTTTACCCCCTGGGTCATTACCATCCATTCAAAGAACTTTGCCCCTGGCCCCTTTCCATTCATCTCAACTATAAAAATTTTCTGCTTCCCATAGAATTAAAATAAACTTACCAAGAAGATATCCAAATGCCTAGTGATAAAGTCTTCTGGGTATAGTGTTCCCAGCTATGAGGTTTATGTAGATAAATATATACATTTTCTTAAATTAGCCACCTTAAGACAGCACAACAAAGTCTATAAATTCCTTAGTTTAAATGGGTTTAACAACCTGCTTATGTTTATGTAGCTCAAGATTATAGTAGCTCAACACACAGAAGGAAATCTACAGAATGGGAGAAAAAAACACATCTTGTTTTATTTTACTTTGCTTTATTGATCTCTGCAGATATTGAGATTTTTACAGATTAAAAGTTTCTAGCAACCCTGCAGCAAGAAAGCCAATTGGTTCTATATTTCCAGTAGAATGTGCTCATTTTGTGTCTTTGTGGCACATTTCAGTAATTCTCATAACATTTCAAACATTTTCAATAATACGATTAATATAATAGTAATATAATTACCATTATATCTGTTACGATAAGCTGTAATCAGTGCTCTTTGATGTTACTGTTGTAATTGTTTTGAGCACCACAAACTTAATCAATAAATATTGTGGGCGCTCTGACTGCCCCACCAACTGGCTATTCCTTCAATTTTCTCTCTTTCCTAAGGCCTGCCTATTTCAGGTGACATGACGATATTGAAATTAGGTCAGTTAATAACCCTACAATGGCCTCTAGCTGTACAGGTGAAAGAAAGTGGTGCATCTTTCACTTAAATCAATAGCTAAAAATGATTAACCTTGGTGAGAATGGCATCTCTAAAGCTGAGAGAGGACAAAGCTCAGCATCTTGTGCCAGACAGTCAAGTTGTGAATGCAAAGACAAAGTTCTTGAAGGAAATTAAAAGTGCTACTTCAGTGAACTTCACACAAGCTAACATGAATAATAATAATAATAAACATTATTATTGTTAATATAGAGAAAGCTTAGTAATCTGGATGGAAGATAAAATGAGTCATAATATTCCCTTAACCCAAAGGCTCATCCAGAGCAAGGCCCTAACTCTCCTCAATTCTGTGAAGCTGACAGGGGTAAGAAAGCCACAGAAGAAAAGTTGGAATCTAGCAGAGCTTGGTTCATGAGGTTTAAGGAAAGAAACAACATGAAGTGCAAAGTGAAGCAGCAAGTGCTGATGTAGAAGATGCTGCATGTTACCCAGAAGATCTAGCTAAGATACTGATGAAGATGGTTAAGCTACAGATTTTCTATGTAGATAAAACAGCCTTATATTTGAAGAAGATGCCGTCTAGAACTTTCATAATTAGGAAGAATTCAATGCCTGGCTTCAAAGCTTCAAAAAAACAGGTTCACCCTCTTGTTAAGAGCTAATGCAGCTGGTGGCTTTAGGTTAAAACCAATGCTCATTTACTGTTCTGAAAATCCTAGGGCCTTTAAGAATTATAGTAAATCTAGTCTGCCTGTGTGGACTAAATGCAACAACAAAGCCTGGATGACAGCACATTTGTTTACAACATGGTATACTGAATATTTTAAGCCTATTGTAGAGCACTACTTCTCAGAGAAAAAGATTACTTTGAAAATATTATTACTCATTGACAATGTACCTGGTGACTCAAGAACTCTGATTGACATATGCCAGGAGAGTAATGTTTTCAAGCCTGCTAACACAACGCCATTCTACAGCCCATGGACCAAGAAGTAATTTTGGCTTTCAAGTCTTATTATTTAAGAAATACATTATATAAAACAAAACTACCATAGTGTATTAGCCCATTTTCACACTGTTGATAAGGACATACCCAAGACTGAGTAATTTATAAAGTAAAAGAGGTTTAATGGACTCATGGTTCCATGTGTTCTCACAATCATGGTTGAAGGTGAAAGGCATGCTTTACATGGTGGCAGTCAAAAGAGAGAATGTGAACCAAGTGAAAAAGAAAACCCCTTATGAAACCATCAGATCTCATGAGACTTATTCATTACCATGAGAACAGTATGGGGGAAAATGTCGCCATAATTCAATTATCTCCCACTGCATCCCTCCCACAACATGGGAGAATTATGGGAGCTACAAATCAAGATGGGATTTGGATGGGGACAGAGGGAAACCATATCATTCCACCCCTGGCCCTGTCCAAATCTCATGTATTCACATTTTAAAACCAATTATGCCTTCCCAACAGTCTCCTAAAGTCTTAACTCATTTCAAGATTAACTCAAAAGTCCACAGTCCAAAGTCTCATCTGAGACAAGAGATGTGCCTTCCACCTATGAGCCTGTAAAACCAAAGCAAGTTAGTTACTTCCTAGATACAATGAAGATACAAGCATTGTATAGATACACCTGATCCAAATGGGAGAAATTGTCCAAAACAAAAGGGCTACAGGCACCATGCAAGTCCAATATCCAATAGGGCAGTCATTCAACATTAAAGTTCCAAAATGGTCTCCTTTGACTCCATGTTTCACATCCAGTTCGCGCTGATGCAAGAGTTGGGTTCCCATGGTCCTGAGCAGCTCCATCCCTGTGGCTTTGCAGAGTACAGCCCCCCTTCAAGCTGCTTTCATGGGCTGGCATTAAGTGTCTGTGGCTTTTCCAAGTGCACGGTGAAAACTGTTGGTAGATCTACCATTCTGGGGTCTGGAGGATGGGGGGCTTTCTTCTCACAGCTCCACTAGGCAGTGCCCCAGTGGGGACGCTGTGTGGGGGCTTGCACCCATTTCCCTTCTGCATTGCCCTAGCAGAGATTCTCTATGAGGTCTCTGCCCCTAAAGCACCTCTGCTGGGACATCCAGGCATTTCCATACATCCTGTGAAATCAAGGCAGAGGTTCCCAAACCTCAATTCTTGACTTCTATGCACCTGCAGGCTCAACACCACATGGAAGTTGCTAAGACTTGAGGCTTGCACCCTGTGAAGCCATGGCCTGAGCTGTACCTTGGCCCCTTTTAGCCATGGCTAGAACAGCTGGGACACAGGGCACCAAGTCCCTAGGTTGTACAGAGCAGGGGTCCCTGGGCCCATCCCAAGAAACCATTTTTTCCTCCTAGGCCTCCAGGCCTGTGATGGAAGGGGCTGCCACAAAGGTTTCTGACATGCTCTGGAGACATTTCTCCTATTGTTTAGGTGATTAACATTTGGCTCCTTGTTATTTATGCAAATTTTTGCAGCCAGCATGAATTTCTCCTCAGAAAATGGGATTTTCTTTTCTATCACATTGTCAGGCTGCAAATTTTCTGAAATTTTATGTTCCGTTTCCCTTTTAAAACTGAATGCTTTCAACAGCACCCAAGTCACATCTTGAGTGCTTTGCTTCTTAGAAATTTTTTTCTGCCAGATACCCTAAATCATCTCCCTCAAGTTCAAAGTTCCACAAATCTCTAGAGCAGGAGCAAAATGCTGGCAGTCTCTTTGCTAAAACAGAGCAAGAGTCACCTTTACTCCAGTTCCCAACAAGTTCCTCATCTCCATCTGAGACCACCTCAGCCTGGATTTCACTGTTCATATCATTATCAGCATTTTTGTTAAAGCCATTCAACAATCGTCTAGGAAGTTCTAGACTTTCCCACATCTTTCTGTCTTCTTCTGAGCTCTCCAAACTGCTCCAACCTCTGCCTATTACCCAGTTCCGAAGTCACTTCCACATTTTAGGGTATCTTTCCAGCAGCACCCCACTCTACCAGTACTAATTTACCGTATTAGTCCATTTTCACACTGCTGATAAAGACATACCTGATACTGGTATAAAGAAAAACAGGTTTAATGGACTCACAGTTCCATGTGGCTGGGGAGGCTGCACAATCATGGCAGAAAGTGAAAGGCACTTCTTACATGGTGGCAGACAAGAGAGAGAATGAGAACCAAGTGAAAAGGGAAACCCCTTATAAAACCATCAGATCTTGCGAGACTTATTACCATGAGAACAGCACGTGGGAAACTGCCCCCATGATTCAATTATCTCCCACTAGGCCCCTCCCACAGCACGTGGGAATTATGGGAGCTATAATTCAAAATGAGATTTGGGTGGGGACACAGCCAAACCCTATCAGATGGTGATTCTGCTAATGTATCTGGGAGAAGTACACTGAAAACCTTCTGGAAAGGATTCATCACTCTAGACGCCATTTGGAAAGGATTTACCATTAAGAAAATGTGTGATTCATGGGATGAGGTCAAAATATCAACACTAACAGGAGTTTGGAAGAAAGTGATTCCAGTCCTCATGAATAACTTTGAGGGGTTCAAGATTTTAATGGAGAAAGTCACTGCAGATGTGAGGAACGTCAAAAGAGAACTAGAATTAGAGGTGGACCCTGAAGATGTGTCTGAATTGCTGAAATTGCGTGATAAAAACTTGAATGAATGAGGAGTGGCTTCTGATGGGTGAAAAAAAAAATGTGGTCTCTGAGATGGAATCTACTCCTGCTGAAGACACTGTGAAAATTGAGGAAATGACAACAAAGGATTTAGAATGTTACATAAATTTAGCAGCAGGGTTGAAGAGAATTGACTCCAATTCTGAAAGAAGTTCTGAGGGTAAAATGCTATCAAATATCACGACATACTATGGAAAAATCTTTCATGAAAGGAAATGTCATTTGATGGAGCAAACTTCACCATTGTCTTATTTTAAGATATTGCCACAGGCACCCAAACCTTTGGAAATCACTGCCTTGATCAGTCAGCAGCCATCAACATCAAGGTAACACCTTTCACCACCAAAAGATTATAATTCGCTGAAGGCTCAGATGATTGTTAGCATGTTTTAGCAGTAAAGTATTTTTAATTGAGGTATGTACATTGTTTTTTATACATATGTTATTGCACATTTAATAGATTATGGTAATAAGCATAATTCATATTCACTGGGAAACCAAAAAATAAATTGTATTACTTGCTTTACTGCAGTGGTCTGAAACTGAACCCACAATATCTTCCAGGTATGAGTGTATTTGAAACCATATATGTGATAAGGAATTAGTATTCAGAACATAACCAAGAATTCCTACAATTCATCATCAACAAGGAAAAAAATTCTAAAATAGAAAGAGGCAAAGGACTTGAATAGACACTTCCCCAAAGACGATACACAAATTAGCAAGAAGTACATGAAAACATTCTCAGCATCACTAATAAGTCTGAAAAACTGAACAAAAACTACAATGAAAGACAACTTTATAACCATTACAATGGCCATTAAAAGCAGAAAAGGGCATGTGTTGGCAAGGATATAAAGAAATGGGAAGCCTTGTAATTTACTGATGGAAATGTGAAATGGTGCAGCCTCAGAGTAGAAAACAGTACAGCAGTTCCTCAAAAAGTTAAAAAGAATTATTATGTGATTCAAAATTCCACTGCTGGATATATGCCCCAAAATTTCAAAGCAGAGCTCAAACAGATAGTTGTACACCCATGATTGTAGCAGCATTATTCACAATAGGTAAAAGATGGGGAGAAAACCCAAATGTCCATTCATTGATTAATAGATAAGCAAATTATGGTTTGTATAATTAACTATAACTCATCCTTAAATAATTAAATATTATTACATATTTTATAATTATTGTCTAAGAGTAATAAATAGTAGTTGGTTTCTGATTCCATTCTCCAATAAAAGGAACAAGGGCTCCTTGAGGAAATGGCTGATTCTAGGACTCGGATAGAAAATACAGAAGATGGCCCGGGGGGAGCCAAGATGGCCGAATAGGAACAGCTCAGGTCTCCAGCTCCCAGCACGAGCGACACAGAAGACTGGTGATTTCTGCATTTCTGCTTGAGGTACCGGTTTCATCTCACTAGGGAGTGCCGAACAGTGGGTGCAGGACAGTCGGTGAGGCGCACTGTGCGCGAGCCGAAGCAGGGCGAGGCACTGCCTCACTCGGGAGGCCCAAGGGGTCGGGGAGTTCCCTTTCCTAGTCAAAGAAAGGGGTAACAGACGGCACCTGGAAAATAGGGTCAGTCCGACCCTCATACTGCGCTTTCCCAACGGGCCTGGAAAACGGCACACTAGGAGATTGTATCCCGCACCTGGCTCAGAGGGTCCTATGCCCACGGAGTCTCGCTGATTGCTAGCACAGCAGTCTGAGATCAAGCTGCAAGGCGGCAGCGAGGCTGGGGGAGGGGCGCCCGCCATTGCCCAGGCTTGCTTAGGTAAACAAAGCAGCCAGGAAGCTCGAACTGGGTGGAGCCCACTACAGCTCAAGGAGGCCTGTCTGCCTCTGTAGGCTCCACCTATGGGGGCAGGGCACAGACAAACAAAAAGTCAGCAGGAATCTCCAGAGACTTAAATGTCCCTGTCTGACTGACAGCTTTGAAGAGAGTAGTGGTTCTCCCAGCACGCAGCTGGAGATCTGAGAACGGACAGACTGCCTCCTAAAGTGGGTCCCTCACCGCTGAGCAGCCTAACTGGGAGGCACCCCCCCAGAAGGGAAAGACTGACACCTCACTGGGCCAGGTACTCCTCTGAGACAAAACTTCCAGAGGAACTATCAGACAGCTGAATTGGTGGTCTCACGAAAATCCGCTGTTCTGCAGCCACCGCTGCTGACACCCAGCCAAACAGGGTCTGGAGTGGACCTCTAGTAAACTCCAACAGACCTGCAGCTGAGGGTCCTGTCTGGTAGAGGGAAAACTAACAAACAGAAAGGACATCCACACCAAAAACCCATCTGTACATCACCATCATCAAAGCCCAAAAGTAGATAAAACTGCAAAGATGGGGAAAAAACAGAGCAGAAAAACTGGAAACTCTAAAAAGCAGAGCACCTCTCCTCCTCCAAAGGAACGCAGTTCCTCACCAGCAACGGAACAAAGCTGGATGGAGGATGACTTTGACGAGTTGAGAGAAGAAGGCTTCAGACGATCAAACTACTCTGAGCTACGGGAGGAAATTCAAAACAATAGCAAAGAAGTTAAAAACTTTGAAAAAAAATTAGAAGAATGGATAACTAGAATAACCAATGGAGAGAAGGGCTTAAAGGAGATGGAGGAGCTGAAAGCCAAGTTTCGAGAACTACGTGAAGATTGCAGAAGCCTCAGTAGCAGATGCGATCAACTGGAAGAAAGGGTATCGCAGATGGAAGATGAAATGAATGAAATGAAGCGAGAAGGGAAGTCTAGAGAAAAAAGAATAAAAAGAAATGAACAAAGCCTCCAAGAAATTTGGGACTATGTGAAACGACCAAACCTACGTCTGATTGGTGACCTGAAAATGACGGGGAGAATGGAACCAAGTTGGAAAACACTCTGCAAGATATTATCCAGGAGAACTTCCCCAATCTAGCAAGGCAGGCCAACATTCAGATTCAGGAAATACAGAGAACGCCACAAAGATACTCCTCGAGAAGAGCAACTCCAAGACACATAATTGTCAGATTCACCAAAGTTGAAATGAAGGAAAAAATGTTAAGGGCAGCCAGAGAGAAAGGTCGGGTTACCCACAAAGGGAAGCCCATCAGACTAACAGCTGATCTCTCAGCAGAAACTCTACAAGCCAGAAGAGAGTGGGGGCCGATATTCAACATTCTTAAAGAAAAGAATTTTCAACCCAGAATTTCCTATCCAGCCAAACTAAGCTTCATAAGTGAAGGAGAAATAAAATACTTTACAGACAAGCAAACACTGAGTGATTTTGTCACCACCAGGCCTGCCCTAAAAGAGCTCCTGAAGGAAGCACTAAACATGGAAAGGAACAACCGGTACCAGCCACTGCAAAAACATGCCAAATTGTAAAGACCAGCGAGGCTAGGAAGAAACTGCATCAACTAATGAGCAAAATAACCAAATAACATCATAATGACAGGATCAGATTCACACATAACAATATTAACGTTAAATGTAAATGGGCTAAATGCTCCAATTAAAAGACACAGACTGGCAAACTGGATAAGGAGTCAGGACCCATCAGTGTGCTGTATTCAGGAAACCCATCTCACGTGCAGAGACACACATAGACTCAAAATAAAGGGATGGAGGAAGATCTATCAAGCAAATGGAAAACAAAAAAAGGCAGGGGTTGCAATCCTAGTCTCTGA
>NW_026652282.1:60263417-60282673 GCF_009828535.3 Hylobates moloch
ACCCAGCCATCCCATTACTGGGTATATATCCAAAGGATTATAAATCATGCTGCTATAAAGACACATGCACACGTATGTTTATTGCAGCACTATTCACAATAGCAAAGACTTCGAACCAACCCAAATGTCCAACAACAATAGACTGGATTAAGAAAATGTGGCACATATACACCATGGAATACTATGCAGCCATAAAAAATGATGAGTTCGTGTCCTTTGTAGGGACATGGATGAAACTGGAAAACATCATTCTCAGTAAACTATCGCAAGGACAAAAAACCAAACACCGCATGTTCTCACTCATAGGTGGGAATTGAACAATGAGAACTCATGGACACAGGAAGGGGAACATCACATTCCGGGTACTGTTGTGGGGTGGGGGGTGGGGGGGGGCGGGGACAGCATTAGGAGGTATACCTAATGCTAAATGACGAGCTAATGGGTGCAGGAAATCAACATGGCACATGGATACATGTGTAACAAACCTGCACATTGTGCACATGTATCCTAAAACCTAAAGTATAATAAAAAAAAAAAAAAAGAAAGAAAATACAGAAGATGAACCTGAAGCATCTTGTAACGCCAGAAAGTAAAAATGTGGGTAACACATACACACACAGACACAGACACACACACACAGACACACACACACACACACAAATAAGGATATACCTAAGGACACAAGAAAAAAGCTAAAAGAACTCCCACCAATGGCCAAAGCTGAAATACTTTGTGTAAAAAAGAAATAACTCAAATCATAAAATACATATCCAGGTGTCCATCCTGATATTTAAAAAAATTCTTAAATAAATAGTGAAAAAGAGACAATTTTCTGTAAATAATAATTCCAACTAATTTATGTGGACACCCTTCTAGGAGATGTAGCACAAATCCTTACCCCTTAAGTGTAGACTACATTTGGTAACAGGCTCCTAAAGAGTAACATTATGGAAAGTGGAGGTGGGGATGAATGTAACTTTACAGTGGGGAGAACTGGCAAACACGACCTCAATTAGGTGATTAGAGTTAACATAATTAGTTATGTCATATTGATAAGATTTTCCCTCAATATGACATGATGCAGAAGACATGTCATCTCTGTAATCTTCCTAAAACACATAAACCTGCTCTATGAGACAAACATTAGACAAATCTGAATTGAGGGACATTCTACAAAGGGCCTAACTACTTCTCTTTAAAATCATCAAGGTCATCAAAAACAAGTAAACCAATACAGAGACACTAAACCTAAACTGAGTGACTTCTTGCTAAAATATAAAATTTAAATGGGACCCAGTGTCTCATAACAATACTCAAAATGTCCAGGATATAATGAATATAACTCATCATATGAAATATCAGAAAACCACATCTTGAATGAGCAAAGACAATCAACAGATGCCAACACCAACCAAGATGACTCAGCTGTTGAAATTATCTGACAAGGATGTTAAATCAGACATCATTAGATGCTTCAACAAGCGATTATGAACACTCTTGAAACATATGAATAATATAACATCTCAGCAAAGAAATAGAAGTTGTAAAAATAAACCAAATGAAAATTACAAAACTGAAAAAAATAAAATAACTAACACAAAAATCTCACTGGATTTGTTCCACAGGAAAATGTAGATGGCAGGACAGAATCAGTGAACTTGAAAATGGATAAATAGATTGTCCTAATTGAACAACAAACGAAAACAGACTGAAAAAAATGAAAAGAATCATAAGAGCTGTGACAATAACAAAAGATCTAACACTTATGTCATCAGAGTTACAAAAAGAAAGTTGAATAGCAAATATAATTTGATGAAAAAAAGGCTGAACATTTTCAAAATTTGTCAGAAAGCATAAACCTACAAAGCTAATGGGATTCTATGTTCTATTTTTTCATCTCCTGCTGAGTCTATAATTATTCCAATAAAAAATTAAAAAACATAAAGTGACAATCATCTCATATTCCTTTCTGTTTGTGATCACTTCAGAGGTATAAACCTATAAAAGAGTAGCTGTAATTTATTAAGATCCTACTATGTATCACATCATATTACAATTTTATCCTCATAACAATCCTAAGAAGTGATTACGGTAATTACAGTCATAATCACATAGTGTTTTAGGGATTACTAAGTACCAGGCATTGTGCTAAGTGCTTGACAGTCATTATTACAACAAATCATCAAAAGAATCATATTATATATATATATACACACATATATATACATATATATGTCATATATGTAGGCACTACTAGTTATCTCCCTTGTACAGATGAGGAAACTGCTGAAAAATGGGATTTATTAGTTTGTTCCTGGTCACATAATATACAAGTTTCACAGAGAGACAATCATCCAGAAAAAAATTGACATTTTAAAAAGGCAAATAATTTAAATTAAATCTATGATTATGTGAGAAAAAATAGGCCACATTAGCAAAGTCTACATTATAGAATATTTTAGATAAAATAAGATTTAATTAATTCCTGTAAGGTTTTCATATTTTAAAGCTGTATTGGGATGTTTTATTAAAAAGCTTCAGCTAGGCTATTAAAAGTTCTAAGTTTATGAGATAATAAACCTGACAAAGGAGTATAAGTTAATATCCATTCCTGTGCTAGTTTTGGGCAGTATTTTTTTTCTTTTTTTGAGATGGAGTTTCACTCTTGTTGCCCAGGCAGGAGTGCAATGGCACAATCTCGGCTCACTGCAACCTCCGCCTCCCGGTTTCAAGTGATTTTCCTGGCTCAGCCTCCCGAGTAGCTGGGACTACAGGCAGGCGCCACCATGCCCCGCTAATTTTTGTATTTTTAGTAGAGATGGAGTTTCTTCATGTTGGTCAAGCTGGTCTCGAACTCCCGACCTCAGGTGATCCACCCTTCTCGGCCTCCCAAAGTGCTGAGATTACAGGTGTGAGCCACCGCACCTGGCCTTGGGCAGTTTTAATAATCACAGAGGGATTTTAAATATTAAGCAAACTAGCAGCATCATTCAGTTTCACAGAAGGCCGCATAGTATGGTGAAAAGAGCACAAGCAGTAAGATCAGAGCTGAGTTCTCCTTTACTAGTTGGATGATACTGGCAAGTTACAATGCCTACATCTCAGATTTCTCATCTGAAGAATGGAGATAAGCACCCCTGTCCAAACTCACTCTACTAAGAACATAACGCTGAAATGTTCTACAAACACCATGTTACAGTAAAATTATGCAAGTTTAATGCTTGAACATGAAATGTAAATGCTTTGAATTGGATGACATGAGTCTTGGCAAGGAAAAGCTTTTCCATTCCTCTAAGCTATAAAATAAAAATTGCATCGTCATAGTGGAGAAGAGAACTCATTACAAATCATTCAGTCTTCCCTTATCCATAGGATTCCTGACAAATTCTAGGTGATATTTTAGACAACAAAGATTATTATCTAAATATTATTGCTACTTATTGCCAGTACATTCCTCAGTGAAATATGCACATACATGCACAGATGCGAGCATGCACACACATACAAAATATCACTTTTTATTACCTCTCTTCACCTCGAAAACTGATGGAGAAATATTAAGTGACAAAGCACCACTGATATTGATTCCACCTGTTGAGAATCTCTCTATGAACTTCTCTCACTCTGGATCATATTGTCCTGTGTGTCTGTGTGTGTGTGCATGTGTGTGTGTGTATGTGTGTGAGAGAGCCGGCTGGGCATGATAGCTCATGCCTGTAATCCCAGCACTTTGGGAGGCCGAGGCGGGCAGATCACCTGCGTTCAGGAGTTCAAGACCCGCCTGGCCAACATGGTGAAACCCCGTCTCTACTAAAAATACAAAAATTAGTGGGGCATGGTGGCAGTGCATGCTTGTAATTCCAGCTACTCAGTAGGTTGAGGCAGGAGAATCACTTAAACCTGGGAGGCGGAGGTTGCAGTGAGCCGAGATCACGCCATTTGCACTCCAGCTTGGGCAACAATAGTGAAACTCCATAAAAAAAAAAAACAGCCTACTAGTAAGTTAAGTGTGGAATATAAAATTTAATAGAAATGTACAGTTACCTTTACAATTTTTGTCAAGTCGCTTTGTGAAATTTTTATTTCAGCACTAATCAAGTAAAACTGGTAGGATAGCTTTTTTCTCATGGCCAAGTGATACATTCAAACTGGGGTACAGAATCTTTTGTATAAGGTTTAAATTAACAGGATCTCTATATTACAGAGGCAGTGAACTACTACTAGATAGTTAACACATTATGTACTTTTTCTTCCAAATATACCTACACTAGTAGTGACATGAAAGTGCTCAGTAGGTGTCAGAACCAGTAATATTCACTTTATATGCACCACTTCTTGTATACATGTACAGACATGTATTTATACACATCAGACTTCCAAATGGTGTGTGCCTGTGGTCCCAGCTACTCAGGAGGCTGAGGTGCAAGGATTGCTTGGGCCTGGGAGGTCGAGGCTGTAGTGAGCCATGATCACACCACTGCACTCCAGTGTGGGTGACAGAGTGAGACCTGTCCCCTCCCCCAAAAAAGAATTTACTGTACCTTTACTCTACACCCATTTTGAGTATTTTATAGATACAAACTTAGTTATAAAAATAACAAAATATATATATCTATATAGCATTTATGTGCCAAGCATATTTCTAAGCACATAAACTAATTAATTCTTCATAATAATTTTATGAGGTAGATGCACAGTTATTACATTTTGACAGGTATGAAAACAGAGATACATAAAGTAACTTGCACAAAGTCACTCAACTAACAAGTTGCAGAATTGAGATTTGAATCCAGGCAGTTCAGAATGATTAGTCATTCTGAACTATAAGTTACCATGTATCCCAAAATGGAATTTTATTGTGTATTTGTATTTCAGTATATTCCCTAGGAATATCAAAATTCTAAAAAGGCCCAACAGCCACCTCTATGACGTCTCCAGGACCATATAATGATTAATTTTTTAAGACAAATATGAAGAGAACTAAGGTAAAACTTGATTTTTTTGTCACACATAGGTTCTTAACCCTAGTACAGAACTGTATGCTATGTGGACTGAAGCTGGTGGCCTACCCTCAAAGCCTAAAGTGTCTTTACACTAGTCTAAAACCAATTGAATGAACCTCCCTCCCACAACAAGCTGTGGGAGGGATGAGAGTCTCAAATTGTATCCCTAAGAAGAGGCAAAAGAGAAAGAAAAATAAAGAACAGTTCCTGACCTTAGGAAGCTAGCCTGGCACTCACAGCTAGGCCAGGCTGTTCTCCAATTGGACATAAACTATTTCATAGAATACCAACCATAGGGTAACTCTGGGACTATGATAAAATGAGACAAAGCAAGACCACTTATTTTTGTCTAAACAGAGACAAAAACAAGGTCACTGTGCCACCCACGACATGCCAACACCTCCTCAACCCTGCCCAGGCTATCCTTGTTCTAGTCTCCCCTCCCTATAGATTTATTGAACTACCATTAATAAAATTGCCCGCATTTTCTGCCAGCATCCGATCTAGAGTAAACCTTCTTTTCCTTGGACCCACCACCAAATCTTACAACCCGGTGTTTTTTCTAACACCCACTTAGTGATACATTCCATGGTTCCCTGAAGCATGTTCTCTCTCACTGCAGTGAAGAATAAACCCAACTTCTTCACCTATAGGTATATCCTTGCCTTTGGCTGGAGGCCATTGACATGAGAGTTAGAGCAAAGGGGTCTGGCTTGCCCTCAGAGCAAACCCAGAAACATCTTTACTATTCTATCTAATGAAGGTAAGAGAAAGGTATAGGAGAAACTGCAAAATGTCTGAGCCTCCTCTGTGAAATACCAGGAGTGATACACCCATGTCTCTGACTTTTTAATGCACAACAACAGTAGACACAATTAAAAGGGGCCCAATCTCTGTGTGTGACAGGGGACTGGGGAGAGTCAATAATTTCACAGAGGTCAAGATTAATGGTGTTGAAAAGTGTTAAAATAAGTCTATACTTACCAGGCATACATTGAAAGTATCTCCTGATTTAGATTTCTTTATAACAGTAAGTTGTCTGTTTCCCCATATCCTTTCAACTATTGCAACCACAGGGAAAAGCAGGGAACATCTACCCTATCTTTGGGAGAAAGATTTAACATTAGAGGAGAGTCCTGTCCAGACAGGAAAAGGAAAGAAAAAGCTCATAATTTCCTCCTCAGTTGATTGTAGAGAGGTATGAAACAGAAATATGGAAAGTTGGCACTGCTATAAACTTACCTGTATGGGTCAAGATCTGAAGGAGGCATGTTTAATAGCGGAAGAATAAGTCACAGACAGAACTTCTGCTTCACTTTTGGTTTATACTTGCACAAGATCACATCCATCCAACCACCTGGGATGGAAGAGTGGATAAGCAGCAATAACGAGACAGAGTTAGCATTTCCTAGTCACTCTCAGTTCCCACGTGGCATGGAGGGGACCAAGAAGTTCTCTCTTGTACTAGAGGTATGAATGTGACCTTTTCAGAGGCTGCCAAAGGGAGAACCACAGCTTCTGTTTCCACATGCAAGAAAGGCAAAGTCAGCTCTGGGACAAGGGTCCGATCAACCACGTCCCATTTTCCTGAATCAGGGCACTGCACTCCCACCCCAGCCACAGTTAGTAATGTAATCCCATATATATCCAGATGACATTGTGAAAGGGTAGGTAAGAACTATGAAATACAAACGAACACACAGGAACCTGTTATTTCTAAAGGGTGCTTAAATTATTAAATAGCACTGAGATTACTGGATTGATTAGAATTGAGAATTTTGTTTCCCTGCAACCTTGTGTAATGAAGGTAGACTCGAGATTATGAACAGATCAATTATAAACACTAAGAAAGATATACTTTCTTTGCACATTCTAGTATAGTCTTAGTAAATCTGCATGTGTGTATAAACATATACAAATATAATTGTAGAAAATAAATCAAAACATTAACAGTGCTTATTTTGGGGTAGGTGGGTGGTATATGGATTTTGTGTTTAATTAATGAATTTTTTCAGTATTGCCCAAATGTCCCCCAATGAACATATTACTTTTATAACAAGAAATACATCAATTTTTAAACATGAGACACTCTGAAATTTTTATTCATTTTATTTTGCAGTGAAAGAACATGAAATATCTTTTCAAAATGGTAAAGTGATCACTTTCAATGAATGATTTAATAGGAAAAGAGAATTAAACACTGTAATTATGACTTACACAATTACACAGAACAATATGTGCAAACTTTCGAAAATACTATGACTAACACTTCACTGATAAATAATAACCTCAATATAACTAAGTTTCATTATTTATCACAGTTTCATAAAATACAAGAGCCTATGAACAAGCTGTTATTAACAATAAGTGTAGTTTTGCCTGAAATTCTTATCTATATGCAGGCCTGTTAAGCATCCAAGTTTTAAATTCTACTGTATTGTTATTGCAAAATGAAGCAGGCACAACAAAATTAAATCCACTAGCTAAAGGACTAAGTAAACAAAAATAGGAAAAGAAAAACAACAACAGCAAAAACCCTTGGGTTGCATCCCAAGATTTTTTTTCCAAACCAATATTGATCTCACTTAGAATTTCTGATAGTTTCATAGCCACAGATTGATAGCTACATGACAAAAAGACTTCAGAAGGATTAAGCTACACAACACTATACTAGTGTTTCAAATCATTTACCACAGTGTACATTTCTTGAAAACATTCTACTACTAAAACGCAAGGTCAAATTAATTAGTTTTTGAACTTTTCTTATATTTTTGAAACATATGTTTTAACTGACGCTACAAGAAAAATACAGAACACAAGACTTCTTATACCTTGAGTAACTATATCTAGGGTAGTTAATTTCAGGGCCATGTATACTCTGCTCTAACGATCAATGTCTTCTACTAATGCCTCAAGGTTTTTGCAACAAGCTTTAACTTCCTCAATTGCAGCCATCCAATTATCATAAATAATTTTGTCATAAATTGCATCATTAACTTCTCTAACTACCCCCTCCTGCTGAGATTCAAGTGCATCACCTGAGAAAAATAATACTGATCTTGGAATTATGTAAGTACGTAAATTGTGACCAAGTAAAAAATCATCATTTCCATCCCTTCCATTTGACGTGATTCCATGAGGAGAGAAAAAATTGAAAAATGAATCCTTGGGAAAATCTTCAGTTACAGTTCGGATTGTTCCCCAGATCCGATGTTTCTGTTTCTTCTTGATGGTTTTCAAAGTGACATTCTTTCCTTCATTCCAATCTATCTCACAGCCTGTGGAATACTCAATCGCAGTTCCCCTATAGGGATGGGGATCATAATATGCTAGCTTTGACTTCAGCACATAGGTCTTTGTCAACAACTCATTTTTGAAATATTCATTGGGTTTGAAGTGAAATTCTAGTGTGAAACTGAGGGGCTCGCCAGGATCTGAAAGCTTAACTTTAATATCTGTCAGGAGCTTCAGAATAGGCTCATCATATTTCTTAATCAAAGGAGTGAGTGTATCAACGTTTTTTAAAACAGTCAGCCAAAAATCAGGAATTCCCTTAGGATCCTCCTCTTTATTCTCTTCTACAGTAGCCTCAGTGTCCTCCTCCTCCTCCTCCTCCTCCTCAACAGCATAATCATAATAATAGTCCTCATAACCATCGTCCTCATCCGCATACTCATGTACCATACCCTCCTCATTACCATACATCTCTTCGTCACACATTTCCTCATCATCATAGTCCTCACAGTCTGATTTATATTCACATTCCTCTTCTGTAGGTTCATAGATTGCATTGATGATCTGACGTCTTTTTTCCAGTAAGGGTTGGTACATTTCAGCAAACTTTCTTTCAATGTCATGAAATTCCCTCAGGAATTTGGATTCTAAATTGGCCGCTCTAGTTTGAAGCTTTTTAAGGGCTAACACACGGTACTTAACTTTCACGGGCAGACTTTCAACAAAGTCTGTATCTAAAACATAACCGATAAGTCCTTTTGGACGGTCTACGTCTGAGTCCTCATTAGTATCTCCACCTTTTTTCCCATCTTCCCCGGACCCAGCAGCATTATCTTCACCTTTTTCCCCTTCTTCCCCGAGCCCAGCGGCGGCTTCTTCACCGCACTTCCCATCGTCTCCAAGCCCAGCAGCGGCATCTTCACCGCGCTCCAGATGTTCCCCGGGCCCTTCCACCATTATCTGATTACCAGCCTCTTCTTGACTGGATTCTGACAGCTCCTTGTGGTTCTCTGACTCGGCCATTTTTCAAAGGACCGTACACGCCTAAGGTGGCTACCACAGAGATCGGGAGACCAAACCTCCGCAGGAAAAGACTCACCGAAATATCAGAAGCGGCGGTGGTCGGACCTAGCAGTGGCGTCCGGACTGAGGTAACGACGATCCAGGTTGCTCGGGGATAAAAGATGGTGCTGAGGCTTTGAGAACCGGACTGAAGCAGTGGCGGCCTGGGCTGGGTGCAGAGGGCGGCGACGGCTGCGTTGACCGATCCTGCAGGAGAGAGCCGGAGACTGCAGAGAGCTGCAGTGGGCAGACCTCCTCCGCAAGCAGCTACTGCTGCAAGAAAAAAAACGGTGCCGCAGTATGATTACGCAGCTGTCACTTGCCTAAAATTTCTAGGTGCAAATAGATTGCTGCGTCACCTCCTTCCCTCCCACAACTATGCTCTAATCTCATTTGCTGCAATGTAGTGACTGACAAACCCAGAGCCAGTAAATTATCAGATCTATCAAGTGTTCAACTCTGCTCACCTTCCCATGCTCTCTAATATGGCTGATTCATCCACCTCCTCCTCGTCCTCTAGCCCATCTCCCGCAGAGTTTTCTGGGATCCCATTGCGTTCATTAGTTCATTCATCCAACTTTTAACCGATATTATACTTTTATGCTTTCCAGAGAGCTCAGAGACAACGTAACTAAAATGTCGAACAATGAGAGAGGACAAGGCACCCAGCCATCCTAAATCAATCTCTTTGATTTTAGATCGCGGACCTGGGGAGGGGAGAGGTGGATGATGGAAGAGCTGATAAACAAACACTTCAAGGATTAAAAACACCAGGAATTAGCACTGATGGTCTTTAGGTGGTGTGTCAGTTATTTAAATATTCTATATTATGTTTGTCGGTATTTTTCACAAGCTATGTGATTTTAGGTTGAAAAATTCTCGAAACATTTCCTGTGAGGGGAGGAGGAGGAAGTCCGATGGCAGTGGGGGCGAATGAGGGCCTGTGATGAAAAACCAGTATGGTGTATACAACTACGTGACAAGTAAACATACCAGACAATTAACCACAATTAACCAGTTGCCTGGCTTATAAATAACCCCAGTCCCATTACTGACTTTCTACTTCTCCTTCTTAATGCTGGCTTTAACAGCCGTTAGAAATATACATATATACAAAAGCCAAAATGGAAAGTTATATTTATTCTTAGAAATCATAACATTTGCTTGATGCTTTTGAGTTAATTGGAAATAATGTAAATCTCAGCATTAAAGAAATGGTTAAACTATTTGATAAGGTATTCATAGGATGGAAAGCTTTGCAGTAATTAAAATTTCCTCTCTATAGTAATCATTGGTGAGGTTTATTTTGTTCATATTTCTAATTTGGATCATTTATTAATTGAACAATTTTTTAAAATTTTAAGTGACTACTATTTTCCAGATTTAAAGAATAATTTGTTACTATCACAGATATTAAAACTGTTTACATATTGTTGTATTTATTTCTAAATTCTGTCAGTTTATAGATAAATTTTTCTTTTTACTTATTTTATTCCAGGGTACTACATATCATTACAGTATTTACAAAATTAAATTTTGAGACTCATATCTCAGCCTGGTGATTCCATAGTTATGAGTCCCATCCATTCTAAGCTTCTCTTTTCTATTTCTGTCGTTGCAATATTCCTTGTAGTTTTCTGATAATAAATACTATTTATGCTCATTTTAGAAAATTTGGAAAATGAGATAATTTTTAGAGTACCATAGAAATCACTAGAAGCCTCACAGCCCATAGAGCACCAATGTGGACATTTTGGTCCTTTTCTTTCTAATTTGCTTTTATATATGTTGGTGTTTAGGCTGGAGGTTTTGAAAAATAAAATTGGAATAAACTTTTTTATGACCTTTTCCCTCTTATTAGTGTATTCCAATATTTTTACGCACTCTCCAAAATGCGATACATTATTTAAAATAAAATGTATTGTTATTTAAATATATTATGCAGTTAATCTATTAGAAAGGACAAAGAGAAAGTATTTTCATCTGCTTTTAAGAATGAAGAGTCCTCAGAGTCATACAGGCATATATGATAATAAGAGATTAATATCTAAAATAGATAAAGTACTTCTACAAATCAATAACCAAGAAAAGGCAAACACACCAATTCAAAAATGGACAAAGGACTTGAATAAAGATTTCTACAAAGAAGAGAAACAAGTGGCCAGTAATGACATCAAAAATGCCCAACATCACTAATTAGGGAAATGCAACTCAAAACCACAGTTACATACTACATTCATTAGGGTAGCTATCCTTAGAAAACACACACACACACACACACACACACACAGAAAATAAGTGCTGATGAAGACATGGAAAATTGAAACCTTTGTGCATTGCTGAGAATTGTAAAATGGTACAGCTATAATGGAAAACACTATGGCAGTTCCTGAAAACATTAAACATAGAATTACCACATAATTCAGCAATTCCACTTCTGGGTATATATCCAAAAAGTTGAAAGCAGGGTCTCAAACAAGTACTTGTATATCCCTGTTCATAGCAGCATTATTCACAATAAGCAAAAGTTAGAAACAGCCCAAATGCCCATTGATGGATGAATGGATAAATAAAATGTAATATATATGTATATATACCACATTTTTCATTATATATAATATGTATAACATATATGTATAATATATTAAATATATTATATATATAATGAAATGGCTTTTAACCTTTAAAAGGAATGCAATTTTGACACATACAACAAGGTCGAACCTTGAAAACATTAAGTGAAAATGCCAGATACAAAAGAACAAATATTGCATGATTCTACTTAAATTAGGTATCTAGAGCAGTCAAATTCACAGAGACAGAAAGTAGAAACACGGTTTTCAGAGGCTTAGGGTAGGGAGGAAAGGAAGTTATTGTTCAATGTGTATGGAGTTTCAGTTCTAGAAAAAGAAAATATTCTGGAGATATACGGTGATGATGGTTCACAGCAGTGTAATTGTACTTAATGCTCCTGAAATGTAGACTTAAAAATAGGTAAAATGGTAAATATTATGTTATGTATATTTTATCATAATATAAAGTGTAGAGAAAAATATTTTAAAAACCATATTCAATATAGTACTGGAAGTCCTACCCAGAGCAATTTTGCAAGAGAAAAAAATAAAGGACGTACGTATTGGAAAGGAAGTTGCTAGTTTATAACCTTGTTCAAAGAAGACATGATCTTATATTTAGAAAAATCTAAAGACTCCACAAAAAAACTGTTAGAACTAACAAACAAATTAAGTAAGTTTGCATGAAGCAAAATCAACATACATAAATTAGTAGCATTTCTGTACACCAGCAGCAGACAATTTGAAAAAATCAAGAAAACAATCCCATTTACAATAGCTACAAGAAAATAATACATCTAGGAATAAATTTAACCAAAGAAGTGAAAGATCTATGCAATAAAAACTATAAAAACGCTAATGAAAGAGATGAAGAGAACCCCAAAATGGAAAGATATCCTATGCTTATGGATTAGAAGAATCAATATTGTTAAAATGTTTATACTACCCAAAGAAATCTACATATTCAATGCAATCTCTATCAAAATACCAATGACATTCTTCACAGAAACAGAAAACAATATCCCAAAACTTCTTTGAAACTACAAAAGATCCCAAATAGCCAAAGTGATCCTGAGCAAAACGGACAAAGCTGCAGACATCACACTACCTGATGACAAAATGTACTACAAAGCTGCATGGTACTGTCATAAATACAGACGCAACAAAACAATGGAACAGAATAGAGAACCCAGAAATAAACCCACACATTTACAGCCAACTCATTTGCAACAAAGGCACCAAAAACATTAGGGAAAGGACAGACTCTTCAATAAATGATGCTGGGAAAGCTGGATATTTGTATGAGAAAGAATAAGACTGGACCCCTATCTCTCACTATATACAGAAATCAAATAAAAATGAACTAAAGACTTAAATGTAAGACCTGAAACTATGAAACTACTAGACAAAACTGGGAAGATGCTTTAGGACATTGATCTGAGCAAATATTTCTTTTTAAGCCCTCGAAAGCACAGGCAACAAAAGCAAAAGTAGACAAATGGGAAACACATTAAGCTAAAAAGCTTCTGCACAGCAAAGAAAACAAACAATAGGGTAAAGAGACAACTTATGGAATGGGAAAAATATTTTCAAAATATCCATATGACAAGGGATTAATAAACAGAATATATAAGAAACTCAAACAACTCAATAGAAAAAAAAACTTTTACTATTAAAAATAGTAAAAAATATGAATACACATTTGTCAAAAGAAGATACATGAATGAATGGCTAGGGTATATGAAAAAAATGCTCAATATTTCTAGCCATCAGGGAAATGCAAATCCAAACCACAATGAGATATAATCTCACCCCAGTTAAAATAACTATTATCAAAAAATAAATAACAAATGCTGGTAAAGATGCAAAGAAAAGGAAACTCATATACACTGTTGAAGGGAATGTAAATTAGTACAGCCACTATGGAAAACAGTATGAACATTTCTCAAAAAGCTTAAAATAGAACTACCATATGGTCCAGAATCCTACTGCTGGTTACATGTCCGAAAGAAAGAAAATCTGTATATTGAAAAAATCTCTGCATTCTCATGTGTATTGCAGCACTATTAACAAGACCCCAAGATATGGAATCAACCCATGTCCACCAATAAAAGAAAAGATAAAGAAAATATGACATATACACACAAAGGAATATTATTCAGCTATAAAAGGAATGAAATTCTGTCATTTGCAACAACATGGATGGAACTGCAGAATGTTATGTTAAGTGAAATAAGCCAGGCCCAGTAAGATGAATATCACATGTTCTCACTAATATGTGGGAACTAAAAAACTCATCTCATGCATGTAGCGAGTAGAATAGTGATTATCAGGCTGGGAAGGGTAGAGTGGATGGAAATGTTAGTTAATGGGTACCAAAATACAGTTAGATAGAAGGAATTAGTTCTAGTGTTCAACAGCACAGTAGGGTGACTATAGTTCATAATAATTTATTGTATATTTCAATATTGCTATAAAAGAAGATTTTGAATGTTCCCAACACAAAGAAATGATAAATACTTATTATTTATCAGGTGATGGATGTCCTAATTACCCTGATTTGACCAATACACATTTTGTGCATGTATCAAAATATTACATGTATCCCATAGATATTTACAATTATTATGAATCAACAACATTTCTTTTAAAAAAGAAACGGGCCAGATGCAGTGGCTCACACCCATGATTCCAGCACTATAGGGGGCCAATGTGAGAGGGTCACTTGAGCCCAGGAGTTTGAAGTCAGCCTGAGAAACATAGTGAGACCCCCATCTATACAAAAAAATAAAAAATAAAAAATAGCCAGGCATGTTGGTACACACCTGTGGTCCCAGCTACTGGGGAGACTTAGGTAGGAAGATTGTTTGAGACCAGTATGCCAAGACTGCAGTGAGGCATGATTGTGCCACTGCACTCCAGCCTGAGTGGCAGTGAGACCTGTCTCAAAAAAATAAAAAGGTCCTATCAGTATATGCTTGGTAAAAAATAGATGTTCAATACATTTTTAGCAAATGAGTAAATAAATTTAAAAAATCCAAAACCAACAAGCAAAAATGTAAATAATATCATAAGTAAAATGAGACCTAAGCAAAATGGGTGAAATATATATACACAAAACACATATATAGATGCAAAACAAATAAATGATTAACATATAAAGAAAATTATCAATGGCTAAAATTAAAATGTCTAACAATTCCAAATTTTGGCAAAGATGTAGAGCAATTTGGACTCTTAGATATTACTAACGGGAGTGTAAACTGGTATAAACACTTTAAAAATTGTTTGGCATTATCTACTAAATCTAAACACATGCCTCCCCTAGGATTCAGCAATGAACTACTTATGTAAATACACAAAAAGGCTTGTACAATGAAGTTCATGTCAGTTTTATTTGTTTTTAAAATAATTCTACTTGGGCTTATTTTGTGTATCATGTAATGCACCCTTTTCAAGTGTGTGAATGAATGATTTTTAAAATTATATTTACCTATTGGAGGCAGAGCAAGATGGCTAAAGAGAACTCTCCAGTAATCATTCCTCCCATGGGAACATTAAACTGAACAACTTTCCATGCATAAAATACCTTCATAAGAAGTAAAAAATCAAATGAGATATCAGAGTTTCTGGTTTTAGCATAATAAAAAGAAAAGATACATTGAAGAGGGAAAGAAGAACAGTCTTGTGTTGCTTACACCCCCATCCCAATCCCAGGCAGTGCAGCCCAGAGAGAGAATCTGTACACTCTAGGGAGGGAGAGCAAAGTGAGTGTGGGACTTTGCATTGGAAATCAGTGCTGCCCTATCTCATAGTGTCATGGTGGAACACAACACCAGACAAATTTCCACAGGTTCTCCTGGAGAGAGCATTTAGACCAGTCCTGGGCCAGAGATGAATCTACTGCCCTAGTGGGAGGAATTAAAGTCCTGGCTCACTTTATGACTGGCTAACTACAGTGGCCTTGGGCCTCAAATAAATTTCAGTGGCAACCAGCTAACTAGTGACTGAGATCCTTGGGCAAGCCTAAATGTGGTTCTGCAACTGGTCTTAGAGGCTGTAGACTTGGGATGTGACCCAGCATGACACAAGCTGTGGCAACCAAGGGAGTGCCTGCATCACCTCTCTCCCAACTCCAGACAAGTAATGACAATAGTAAGTCTTTACTTATCAATAATAACTTTAAACATTGAAATTTAAATTTTTTCAAATAAAAAACATAGTTTCTGAATGGATAACAATCCAGACTCAACGGTATGCTGCCTGCAAGAAACTCATTTTACTTAATCTATAAAGACAAACATAGACTTAAAATGAAGGGATAGAAAGAGATATTTTATGCAAATATAAACCATAAAAGATCAAGAATAGCTATATTTATATCAGATAAAACAGATTTTAAGTCAAAAACTGCAAAAACAGAAAAAGAAGTTCATTATCTTATATAATGATAAAGAGGTCAATTCAGCAAGAGGATATAACAATTGTAAACATATATGTGACAAATATTGTAGCACCCAAACATATAAGCAAATATTAATATATCTAAAGGGAGAGATATATTGCAATATGATAATAGCAGGACACTTCAACACCTCAGTTTCAATAATGGACCTATCACCCAGATGGATAATCAACAAACATTGGACTTAATCTGCACTATAGACCAAATTAATGTAATAGATATTTACAGAATATTACATCCAATAGCTGCAGAATTCACATTCTTTTTAACCACACATGAAACAACCTCCAGGATGTACCATATGTTAGGCCACAAAACCAGTCGCATCAAATTTTTTAAAAGTCCAAATCATAGCAAGAATATTTTTCTGATCACAAGGAAATAAAACTAGAAATCAATAACAAGTGGAGCTTTGGAAACTATACAAATATATGGAAATTAAACAACATGCTCCTGAATGACCAATAGGTCAATAAAGAAATTAAGAAGAAAATTTTAAAATTTCTTGATACAAATGACAATGGAAATGCAGCACACCAAAACCTATGGAATACAATAAAAGCAATACTAGGAGATAGCCTGATAATGCATCTGAAAGAACTAGAAAAGCAAGAACAAACCAAACTCAAAATTTGTAGGAAAAAAATAACAAAGATGAGAGCAGAAATGAATAAAACTGAGACTAAATTAAATTTACCAAGTTGTACAATTAAAACCATGAATCAGTTTTAGAACACTTTCATCATCTCAATATTATCTTTCATGAATAATTACTGTTGCACTTCTTACTTATGCTATAGGTACCACTAATTCACTTTTTGTCTTATAGTTTTGCCTTTGTGGGTATTTCTTATAAATAAAATTATACAACATGTTATCTTTTTTTTCACTGACTAATCTGGGGCTCTTTTTCATGTTTACTTTTTTAAAAAATTATTCTTTAAGTTCTATGGTACATGTGCAGAACGTGCAGGTTTTTTACATAGGTATACATGTGCCATGTTGGTTTGCTGGACCCATCAAATTGCCATTTACATTAGGTATTTCTCCTAATGCTATCCCTCCCCCCAGGCCCACACCCCCTGACAGGCCCCAAGGTGTGATGTTCCCTGCCCTGTGTCCATGTGTTCTCATTGTTCAACCCCCACCTATAAGTGAGAACATGTGGTGTTTTGTTTTCTGTCCTTGTGATAGTTTGCTGAGAATGATGATTTCCACCTTCATCCATGTCTCTGCAAAAGACATGAACTCATCCTTTTTTATGGCTGCATAGTATTCCATGGTGTATATGTGCCACAATTTCTTAACCCAGTCTATCATTGATGGACATGTGTGTTGGTTCCAAGACTTTGCTATTGGGAATAGTGCCACAATAAACATACATGTGCATGTTTCTTTATAGTAGCATGATTTATTAATCTTTGGGTATATACCCAGTAATGGGATCACTGGGTCAAATGGTATTTCTAGTTACAGATCCTTAAGGAATTGTCACACTGTCTTCTAATTTACACTCCCACCAATAGTGTAAAAGCATTCCTATTTCTCCACATCCTCTCCAGCATCTATTGTTTCCTGACTTTTTAATGATCACCATTCTAACTGGTGTTAGATGGTATCTCATTGTGGTTTTGAGTTGCATTTCTCTGATGGCCAGTGATGATGAACATTTTTTCATATGTCTGTTGGCTGCATAAATGTCTTCTTTTGAGAAGTGTCTGTTCATATCCTTTGCCCACTTTTTGATAGGGTTGTTTGTTTTTTCTTGTAAATTTGTTTGAGTTCTTTGTAGATTCTGGATATTAGCCCTGTGTCAGATGGGTAGGCTGCAAAAATTTTCTCCTATTCTGTAGGTTGCCTGTTCACTCTGATGGTAGTTTCTTTTGCTGTGCAGAAGCTTTTCAGTTTAATTAGATCCCATTTGTTGATTTTGGCTTTTGTTGCCATTTTTGTGTTTTAGTCATGAAGTCCTTGCCCATGCCTATGTCCTGAGTGGTATTGCCTAGGTTTTCTTCTAGGGTTTTTATGGTTTTAGGTCTTACATTTAAGTCTTTAATCCATCTTGAATTAATTTTTGTATAAGGTGTAAGGAAGGGATCCAGTTTCAGCTTTCTCCATATGGCTAGTCAGTTTTCCCAGCACCATTTATTAAATAGGGAATCCTTTCCCCATTGCTTGTTTTTGTCAGGTTTGTCAAAGATAAGATAGTTGTAGACATGTGGCACTATTTCTGCAATGAACTCAAACAATCCTAGTCTCTGATAAAACAGACTTTATACCAACAAAGATCAAAAGAGACAAGGCCATTGCATAATGGTAAAAGGATCAACTCAACAAGAAGAGCTAACAATCCTAAATATATATATGCACCCAATACAGGAGCACCCAGATTCATAAAGCAAGTCCTTAGAGACCTACAAAGAGACTTAGTCTCCCACACAATAATAATGGGAGAATTTAACACCCCACTGTCAATATTAGATAGATCAATGAGACAGAAGATTAACAAGGATATCCAAGACTTGAACTCAGCTATGGACCAAGCAGACCTAATAACCATCTACAGAACTCTCCACCCCAAATCAACAGTATATACATTCTTCTTAGCACCACACTGCACTTATTCTAAAATTGACCACATAATTGGAAGTAAAACACTTCTTAGCAAATGTAAAAGAACAGAAATCACAGCAAACTGTCTCTCAGACCACAGTGCAATCAAATTAGAACTTAGGATTAATAAACCCACTGAAAACTGCACAACTACATGGAAACTGAACAACCTGCTCCTGAATGACTACTAGGTAAATAACAAAATGAAGGCAAGAGAAAGAAATACAGGGTATTCAATTAGGAAAAGAGGAAATCAAATTGTCTCTGTTTGCAGATGACATGATTGTATATTTAGAAAACCCCATT
>NW_026652282.1:60297610-60321107 GCF_009828535.3 Hylobates moloch
CCTCCCTAACACATTTTATGAAGCCAGCATCATCCTGATACCAAAGCCAGGCAGAGACACAACCAAAAAAGAGAATTTTAGACCAATATCCTTGATGAACATTGATGCAAAAATCCTCAATAAAATACTGGCAAACCGAATCCAGCAGCACATCAAAAAGCTTATCCACCATGATCAAGTGGGCTTCATCCCTGGGATGCAAGGCTGGTTCAACATACGCAAATCAATAAATGTAATCCAGCATATAAACAGAACCAAAGACAAAAACCACATGATTATCTCAATAGATGCAGAAAAGGCCTTTGACAAAATTCAACATCTCTTCATGCTAAAAACTCTCAATAAATTAGGTATTGATGGGACGTATCTCAAAATAATAAGAGCTATCTATGACAAACCCACAGCCAATATCATACTGAATGGGCAAAAACTGGAAGCATTCCCTCTGAAAACTGGCACAAGACAGGGATGCCCTCTCTCACCGCTCCTATTCAACATAGTGCTGGAAGTTCTGGCCAGAGCAATCAGGCAGGAGAAGGAAATAAAGGGTATTCAATTAGGAAAAGAGGAAGTCAAACTGTCCCTGTTTGCAGATGACATGATTGTATATCTAGAAATCCCATTGTCTCAGCCCAAAATCTCCTTAAGCTGATTAGCAACTTCAGCAAAGTCTCAGGATACAAAATCAATGTACAAAAATCACAAGCATTCTTGTACACCAATCACAGACAAACAGAGAGCCAAATCATGAGTGAACTCCCATTCACAATTGCTTCAAAGAGAATAAAATACCTAGGAATCCAACTTACAAGGGATGTGAAGGACCTCTTCAAGGAGAACTACAAACCACTGCTCAATGAAATCAAAGAGGATACAAACAAATGGAAGAACATTCCATGCTCATGGGTTGGAAGAATCAATATCGTGAAAATGGCCATACTGCCCAAAGTAATTTATAGATTCAATGCCATCCCCATCAAGCTACCAATGACTTTCTTCACAGAATTGGAAAAAACTACTTTAAAGTTCATATGGAACCAAAAAAGCCAAAAGAAAAAAACTGGAGGCATCACGCTACCTGACTTCAAATATACTACAAGGCTACAGTAACCAAAACAGCATGGTACTGGTACCACAACAGAGACAGAGCCCTCAGAAATAATGCCACATATCTACAACTGTCTGATCTTTGACAAACCTGACAAAAACAAGAAATGGGGAAAGGATTCCCTATTTAATAAATGGTGCTGGGAAAACTGGCTAGCCATATGTAGAAAGCTGAAACTGGATCCCTTCCTTACACCTTATACACAAATTAATTCAAGATGGATTAAAGATTTACATGTTAGACCTAAAACCATAAAAACCGTAGAAGAAAACCTAGGCAATACCATTCAGGACATAGACATGGGCAAGGACTTCATGTCTAAAACACCAAAAGCAATGGCAACAAAAGCCAAAATTGACAAATAGGATCTCATTAAACTAAAGAGCTTCTGCACAGCAAAAGAAACTACCATCAGAGTGAACAGGCAACCTACAGAACGGGAGAAAATTGGGTCCTCTTAAGACCAATCTAGGCCTCTTATAATCTCTGGCCCCTTGGAAGCCCTGCTTAGGGATATATGGATTTGGAGCCATCTGCTGGAAGGTAGGTAATATAAGTTTTGTCTTTTGTTTTTGTTTTTCCTCCTCTCTTCTGACATATACCGTTTGAGCCTCCCTGAGGAGTTCACTTAGGGGACGGTCCTCCCAATTTTCTATTTTTTTAATTTTCTTGAAATGTCTGGCCAACTTTTAGTAAAAAAATGCACTTTTAACATTCCCTGTCCAAGGGGATTTTCCAGATCAAGGCCTGCATATTGTCTCATTTGCTCCCTCAATCTATCTAAGAATCTAGCGTGTCCTTCATCTTTGTCCTGTTGAATATCAAATCCTTTAGAAAGATTTCGAGTTCGGGGTACTGATACTCGAATTCCTTTTGTTATTACCTCCCTTAGATCCTGCATGTTTTCCCAGTGATTTTCATTGTTATTGTCCCACTGAGGGTCATGGGTGGGAAATTTATGGTCCACAGGAGGAACATTTTGACCCGGAGTGTGCTTACGTTCCCAAACTGCCACAGCAGCCCTCTGAATCATACTTCGTTCTTCCCCTGAAAAGAGGATGCCCCTGATGGACATCAACTCAGCCCAAGTGCATATCTGAGGCCCTAAAAATTGATCAATTTGATCTGCTACTCCATAAGGGTCATCCAGTAATGGCTTAAGCTCCTTTTTTAAATTCCAGACCTCTGAACTAGTTAAGGGAGCGTTTACAAAGCCAATAGCCCCTCTGCCTTGTGGTACCTCTCTTAAAGGAAAGAAAGTTGGATCTGGCTCTTTGGGTGTAGAGGGAAATACAAAGTTTTGAATATCTTTTTTACATTGCTCTATTTCACATGGAAGCCCCTTTAAAGATAGATTGGGAGGGGACAGGCTCACGTGACGATAATTCTGCAGAGT
This sequence comes from Hylobates moloch, assembly GCF_009828535.3. Classification (NCBI taxonomy): domain Eukaryota; kingdom Metazoa; phylum Chordata; class Mammalia; order Primates; family Hylobatidae; genus Hylobates; species Hylobates moloch. The sequence goes on from NW_026652282.1 coordinate 60,300,115, forward strand.
CAGAATTATAAGGGAGTGCGAAATATGAGCAGAAGTATCACAAGCAAAGGAGGGATCCACAGCAGCAGCTGGAAGAATCGAACAGGCTGAGGCGCTGCCTGAAACAGCTGGGAAGTAACCCGCAACGGGAGCCAGGGGGACGGCACAGGCTGGGGCGTGACCTGACACGGGGACCGGAGGGGAGTGTTAATTTATTAATTGGATTACTGGCTTCAAGATGGAGCTCTTCAAGGAAGAAGGCCAGGAAGACTTGCAGTTTCTAGAGCCTAATAAGCAGGCACAACTGGAAGGCAAAACAGATTCCCAATCAGTGTCCCATTTTCATACTGGATCCTGTATTCCCAAAAGAGAAACTCTATGGAACACGACAGCGCAATAATTTTACTGTGTATTTTATTGCAAAGTAACCCAAAGCCAATTAGCCCACTTTGTGATCAGCCCATCCTCCCATGGGAGTCATCTCTCAGCAGACGGTGGGTACATTTCCATATTTTCTAGGCGGCAAAGTGCATGCTTCTCTAATCCAAATGTGCAGAGTTGAGTATTCACCCATGATTGCCATTTGCTATCCCTAAAAGTATATTTAGCCTTAGAGTTTGAAAGAAATGTATCTGCTTTTAATTCCTTGAGTTTCATGAGGAAAACAGGTTTTTCCCAAAATGGGGTCTGTGATACCTCCTCTATTTTTCCCAAGGAGTCTCAGGCACACATACGGATTGCAGCACTATTCTCAATAGCAAAGAGATGGAATCAACCTAAATGCCCATTGGTGATAGACTGGATAAAGAAAATGTGGTTCATATACACCTTGGAATACTATGCAGCCATAAAAAACAATTTAATGTCCATTGCAGCAACATGGATAGAGCTTGAAGCCATTATCCTTAGCAAATTAACGCAGGAATAGAAAACCAAATACTGCATGTTAGTGGGAGCTAAATGATGAGAACATATGGACACATACAGTAGAAAAACACACACTGGAGCCTTTCAGAGGGTGGAGGGTGGGAGGAGGAAGAAGATAAGGAAAAATAACTAGTGTGTACTAGGCTTAATACCTGGGTGATGAAATAATCTGTATAACAAACTCCCGTGACACAAATTTGCCTATGTAACAAACCTGCACTTGTACCCCTGAACATAAAAGTTAAAAAAGGTAAAAATAAATAAAATAGAAACAAACATATAATAGAGGAAATAAGCAAATATTTTATTTAAAACTTTTGATGAAGCAAAATTCAAATAAAATGCAAATTATCAAAATTATGAATAAAAATGTGATCACCCTTAGTGATTCTACATTTAAAAATATAATAGAATACTATAAATAGCTGTATGCAAACAAATCCAATATCTAAGATTAAGTGGATAAATTTGTTGAAAAAAATAACAAAAGAAAACATACTAATCTGAATAGCCTTTGAATAAACTGAATTCCTTGTTATATATTATCTTATAAAGATAATTTCAAATCAAGATGGCTTAGCTGGTAAATTTTTTCAAATAATAAATATTACCAATGTTATAAAAAATTTTCCAGAGAATATACGTCATATAGTTCCCAAATTGTTTTATAAAACCAGCATAACTTTGATCCGAAAATAGGACTGTTACAATGTGAGAAGATCATTTAAAACTAATGTAGATCATGAAGATAGATACAAAATTCTAAACAAAATAAAAGCTGGTAGTATACAGAGATATAGAAAAATTACTGTATTTCATATCCCTGTGAAATTTAGTCCAGAAATATGATTGCTTTAAAAGTTCAATAATCAATATAATTCACATAATAAGGAAATAAAGACAGAGAAAATGTATTTGGTATAACTCAATACATATGCATAATTTTTTTTAAATTTTGAAAACATTGTGGCAAAAGGGAACTCCGTTAATAGCAGAATGTATTTGAAACCTTTGTAGATAACAGAAACTCCGTGTGAAAATATTAAATGAATTGATATACAGTTTCAAAACACAAGAAGGTCATCCACTCTCACAACATTAATTCGTTAGTGCAATGAAGGTCTTGAGCAGTGCAATAAGCAATAAAAAGTCATAAAAGGTACAATCATTGTAAAAGAAAACAAAAATCTGCCATTATTCAAGTGATAAAATTGTGTACATGTAGTCCAAAATAATCTCTGAGCAGATTATGCAAATTAATGTCAAATTAGTATGATTCTTGAACCACAATTAGTATACAAAAATTAATGTAGAAGTTTTATTTTTTTTTCAAGATTGCAGATTGGAGGCATTATTAGCAGCCTCCCCAACCTGGAAAGGCAAAATAGTATATAGAGATTCACGCTGTGAACTTTTTTCCAGGAAGCATTGCAGGAACTCTACAGGAAAGCTAAAAGAAGCTAAAAACCTTTTGAAAGAAGCAACAGGCTGCAGCTTACACAACGAGCCAGGCAGAAAACTTTAGGTCCCCGGAGTGTGAGAGAGGGATAAACTGCCTGTATGATACACATTCCCATCAGAAAACCTGCCAATCCAGGCCACTGGGGAAGATTTGAACCCTACTCAGCACTGGAACTGATTTAGGGAACAGTGGGGAAAATAAAAGTAGGAGCAGTGAGAAGAGGCTTGCTTCCATTCCCAGTCTCTAGTGTAGATAAAGGGGGGCATTTCTGATTCTACCTCACAGCGGATGCTGCAGAATTCTGCCAGCTAACTCAAGTGGTGGTCACAGGTTGAGGGAAACCCCCAACTGAGATTCATGACATAATTTTGAGTGGGGATGAACTCCTTTGGCCAGAACTGGGAGGCAAATGGGAAGTGGACTGCAGCTGCAAGTGCAGGAGCTGGATGCCCTGGCTAGATGGGCAGACCAGGAGGGGTGTGGCCTGAAAGCTGTGGTTGCTCTGTGGAAAGGCTTATGGCCTGGGGCAGTTTTGGATTCTGAGTGCAGACTTCCTGAAAATTAGCTAGCTGCTGCTAGTGGAATACTATAGGTGTGAGAGCAGGCTTGCCAATTGTCTGGTTGCTGAGTGGGGCTTACTGCCACCTGCTACTCACCACCCCATGTACGAACTCTTCTGTGCAACGGAGACCATTTTGCTCCTCCCTGGAACATTACCCAAATTTCCATAGAACTGTCAACCAATATTCACTGGGGCCACTGCTTGCCCTGCACATGGAGAGCCAGAGCACAAATTTGTCTGACCCAGCTTCCACTTGGCTTTGCTCCTCTACCTGACCTGTTAGTTTAATACAAAGGACAGAAACTTTTGGGAGCTCTATGGCCTCACCCATTGCCTGAGACACCAGAGTATCTCCTCATGGTAACATAAGGCAGGCACAAGTCTCACTGCTACCACTGTGGCTGGCACTCTTTTGCAGAAGCCACCTCCTGGCTGGAGGCCAATTGACACAGTCCATTACAGAATCTCCAGTTAGAATACTACAGCGCCCAGGAAGGAGAAAACCTGATAGCATAGCCTCAGCTATCACCATTGCCTGCAGCACCATGGTTAATCAGGAGTATGTCCACATGATGAGTTTATTACTACTACAACCAGCATTTGATAAACCCAATACACTAAAGCTGTTTATAACCAAATAATTTTGCAACACTCTCCCGCTACACCCATCAGAGCTGGTGCTGGTACCTGCTGCTGAGAGACTTGAGGAAAAGTCACATCACTGAATCCCTTGCCAACATTCTCCAACACCAGCCTGGAGTATGGCAGCTCCACTGGGCAGCTAGAACCAGGGGAACAGCAGCATTTACAGGAGTCTGGCTCTCAGGGACTCCTACTCCTAGGGGAAGGGAGAGTGCACCACATACCTGTGAGACAAAAGAATTTAGATGGCAGGACTTGAGTCCCATAACTTTCTGCTTGTGGGAAATTTCTTTCAGCAGAATTACAGGTGCAGTGCTGGGCTCAGTAGGGAAAATCTTTAGCTCTACCCCAACATTCAGGCAGCCCTGGTGCTCATGAAGATTTTTGGAGAAGGGAACATTTCTTCCCCTTGTCCACTAATGCAGACATAGCTGGGGCTTCTCCCATGCAAGCTGGGGTACACCTATAGACAGCCTTTCTGGAGCACTTCAGAGTGACTGCATTCCCACAGGAGGAGTGCCTTTCAGGTTCAGGCTTGCATAAAAAGTAGAGTCACAATACCTATTGGAAACATCAACCTCATTGCAGATGAAAAGATGTGCCTGTCTGATTTGAATAGCCTGGACACTGGGTCAAGAGTGTGACTAGGAGGTGGACCACTTTCCTGCTGGCTTGGCAGAGGCATTGAGGTGGCTCCCTCCTTTCACCCTGATAAGACCTCAGTGTGTTTCACTGAGAGCTCCCCCAGCCACCTATGTCAAAGTTGAGACTTTCTGCATGTGGGAAGTTTCTTTCAGCAGAAGTACAGATGCAGTGCTGGGCTCAGTCTGAAAAGTTATGTGGCTCTACCTCAACAGTCTGACAGCACTGGTGCTTTCGAAGGCTATTGGAGAAGCTGGGGCTTCTCCCATGGGAGTTCGGCATGGGTGAACCTGTAGAAAACCTTTCTGGAACACTTCAGGGTGATGAAATCCCCAAAGGAGGAATGTCCCTCCATGTTCAGACATGCACTAGGAGTAGAGCCACAATCCTTCTTTACATTGAAAAACAGCATTCTTGCGCATGAAAAGAGGTGCCTGTCTGGTCTGAATAGCTGGAACACTGTAACAGGAGTGTAACTGGGAGGCAGATTGTTTTCCTGCTGGCCTGTCAGGAGAGCTGACGTGGTTCCCTCACTTCCCTATGAAAGGACCTCAGTGTGATTAACTGGGAGCTCCCCCAGCCACCTCTGTCAGGTTGGGTCCTCTGCTCACCACTGGGTATTGCATTTACCCACCTGATTTAGCCACCACTGGTTTCTAACCAGGGATACCACTCTCATTCCTCTGAAGCCTGAACTATTCAACCTGGAAACAAAATGCCGGGGAAAAAATAAATTTGTAAAAAAGTGCACTCTCTGAGGGAACAAGATAAGCTTCAAAAGACCTCTTTCATTTCAACTTCATAGGAGACAGTAAATTTGCTTGCACACTGAGCACATTGCTACTACAAACAGGATTTAAGAAATCATGATACATGGACTCTCTATAACCAAGGAACTCATGCAGAGCCTTCACCTCTGAAAGCAAAAAGAGCCAAACAAGGCTGCAATAAACTATAAACATTAAAGTCACATCATTAAGGGGGAAAAAGAAATTTTAAAAAGCCACATGGTCAAATCAAAAACAAATTCAAGACTAATTAGAAGAAACAGTCTACCCAAATGAGAGACAGAAAAATAATTCTGGCCATATTACAAAACAGTGTTCTAGAATACTTGCAAAAGATCACACTATCTCACCATCAATGGATTCAAACCAAAATAAAATCCTTTAAATACAAGATAAGTAATTCCAAATGTTGATTATTAAGCTATTCAAAAATATACACAAGAAAGATGAAAACTAACATAAAGATACTTTTTAGGAATTCAGGATATGAGTAAATATAATCTAAAAAGATAGATATTTTAAAGAAAAACCAATCAGAAGTTTTGGAAATGAAAAACACATTTAGGGAATTACAAAATGAAGTAGAATGTTTCAACATTAGACTAGACTTAGTAAAAGAAATTATTTCAGAGCTCAAAGACAAGACTTTTGGATTGACTTAATCAGACAAAAATAAAGAAAAAAGAATCAAAAGAAATGAACAAAGTATCCTAGAAATATAGGATTATGTAAAATGGCCAAACCTAAGAATAATTGGTGTTACTGAGGGAGAATAGAAAGCAAAAATTTGGAAAGCGCATTCGATGGAATAATCGAGGAAAACTTTCCTAGCCTTTCTAGAGGTTTAGCTATCCAAATATAAGAAGTTTAAAGAAAATCTCAGAGATTCCTTGCAAAAAGAACATCACCAACTCATGTAGTCATCAGGCTATCTAAAATCAAAGTGTAGAAAAGAATTCTAAGAGCAGTGAGACAAAAACATCAGGAAACCTATAAAGGAAATCCTATCAGACTAACAGTAGGCTTCTCAGCAGAAATGTTACAAGTCAGAAGAGATTTGGGTACTGTATTTAACCTCTTTAAACACAATAATTGTCTGTCAAATTTTTTGTATCCAGTAAATTAAGTTTTATAAATGAAGAAGAAATAAAGCATTTTTCAGACAAATGCTGAGACAACTCGTCATTACCAGACCAGCCCTATAAGAAATAATAAAAGTAGTGTTAAATCTTGAAACAAAAGGTTAATATGCACCAGAATACAACCTCTTAAAATCATAAAACTCTTAGGTTCTATAAAACTATAACACAATGAAAAAAACAACATGTAAAGATAAAAACATAACAACTGGAACAATATCTCATATCTCAATATTAATGTTGAATGCAAATGGCCTAAATCCTTCACTTAAAAGATGCAGACTGATTGACAGAATGGATTAAAAAATCACAAACCAAATATCTGTTGTCTTCAAAAGACTCACTTAACACCTAGGGATTCATATAAAATCAAGGTTAAAAGTTAGTGTTAGATAAAGGGGTGGAAAAAGATATTCCACATAAATGGAAACAGAAAACAAGTAGCAGTAGTTTTTCCTATATAAGATAAAGTAGACTTTAAAACAACAACAATAAAACAAGACAAATAAGGTCATTTAATAAGGATTAAGGATCAATCCAACAAGAAGATATTACAATCTAAATATATATATATCTAATTTAGTGGCTCCCAGATTCATAAAACAATTACTACTAGAACTAAGAAATGAGATAGGCAGCAACACAATAATAGTGGGGGACTTTAACACATCACTGACAGCACTAGACACATCATCAAGGAAGAGTGTCAGCAAAGAAACGTGAACTTAAGCTGCACTGTAGAACAAATAGTCCTCACAGATATTTACGGAACATTCAACTCATGAACTGCAGAATATACACTCTTCTCATCAGTATATGGAACAGTCTTCAAGATAGACCATATGATAGGCTACAAAACAAGCCTTCACAAATTTCAAAAAACAAAATTATGTAAAGTGTCTTCTCAGATCACAGTGGAATAAAACTAAAAATAAACTCTAGATTAAGACCATTTGCGGGAACAGGAACAGCTCCAGTCTACAGCTCCCAGCATGAGCGGCACAGAAGACGGGTGATTTCTGCATTTCCATCTGAGGTACCAGGTTCATCTCACTAGGGAGTGCCAGACAGTGGGTGCAGGACAGTGGGTGCAGCACGAGCCTAAGCAGGCTGAAGCATTGCCTCATTCGGGAAGCACAAGGGGTCAGGGAGTTCCCTTTCCTAGTCAAAGAAAGGGGTGACAGACGGCACTTGGAAAATCGGTTCACTCCCACCCTAATACTGCACCTTTCTGACAGGCTTAAAAAACGGCACACCAGGAGATTATATCCCGCATCTGGCTCAGAGGGTCCTATGCCCACGGAGCCTTGCTGATTGCTAGCACAGCAGTCTGAGATTAAACTGCAAGGTGGCAGCGAGGCTGGGGGAGGGGTGCCCACCATTGCCCAGGCTTGATTAGGTAAACAAAGCAGCCAGGAAGCTGGAACTGGGTGGGACCCATCACAGCTCAAGGAGGCCTGCCTGCCTCTGTAGGCTCCACCTCTGGGGGCAGGGCACAGACAAACAAAAAGACAGCAGTAACCTCTGCAGACTTAAATGTCCCTGTCTGACAGCTTTGAAGAGAGTAGTGGTTCTCCCAGCATGCAGCTGGAGATCTGAGAATGGGCAGACTACTGCCTCAAGTGGGTCCCTGACCCCCGAGCAGCCTAACTGGGAGGCACCCCCCAGTAGGGGCAGACTGATACCTCACACTGCCAGGTACTCCTCTGAGACAAAACTTCCAGAGGAATGATCAGACAACAGCATTCGCGGTTCATGAAAATCCTCTGTTCTGGAGCCACCGCTGCTGACACTCAGGCAAACAGGGTCTGGAGGGGACCTCTAGCAAATTCCAACAGACCTGCAGCTGAAGGTCCTGTCTGTTAGAAGGAAAACTAACAAACAGAAAGGACATCCACACCAAAAACCCATCTGTACATCACCACCATCAAAGACCAAAAGTAGATAAAACCACAAAGATGGGGAAAAACAGAGTGGAAAAACTGGAAACTCTAAAAAGCAGAGTGCCTCTCCTCCTCCAAAGGAATGCAATTCCTCACCAGCAATGGAACAAAGCTGGATGGAGAAAGACTTTGACGAGTTGAGAGAAGAAGGCTTCAGACGATCAAACTACTCCAAGCTACAGGAAGAAATTCAAGCCAAAGGCAAAGAAGTTAAAAACTTTGAAAAAGAATTAGACAAATGTATAACTACGATAACCAACACAGAGAAGTGCTTAAAGGAGCTGATGGAGCTGAAAGCCAAGGCTCGAGAACTACGTGAAGAATGCAGAAGCCTCAAGAGCTGATGCGATCTACCGTAAGAAAGGGTATCAGCGAAGGAAGATGAAATGAATGAAATGAAGCAAGAAGGGAAGTCTAGAGAAAAAAGAATAAAAAGAAATGAACAAAGCCTCCAAGAAATATGGGACTATGTGAAAAGACCAAATATAAGTCTGATTGGTGTACCTGAAAGTGATGGGGAGAATGGAAACAAGTTGGAAAACACTCTGCAGGATATTATCCAGGAGAACTTCCCCAAGCAAGCAAGGCAGGCCAAAATTCACATTGAGGAAATATAGAGAACACCACAAAGATACTCCTCGAGAAGAGTAACTCCAAGACACATAATTATCACATTCACAAAAGTTGAAATGAAGGAAAAAATTTTAAGGGCAGCCAGACAGAAAGGTCAGGTTACCCACAAAGGGAAGCCCATCAGACTAACAGCAGATCTCTCAGCAGAAACTCTAAAAGCCAGAAGAGAGTGGGGGCCAATATTCAACATTCTTAAAGAAAAGAATTTTCAACCCAGAATTTCATATCAAGCCAAACTAAGCTTCATAAATGAAGGAGAAATAAAATCCTTTACAGACAAGCAAATGCTGAGAGATTTTGTCACCACCAGGCCTGCCCTAAAAGAGCTCCTGAAGGAAGCACTAAACATGGAAAGGAACAACCAGTACCAGCCCCTGCAAAATCATGCCAAATTGCAAAGACCATCGAGGCTAGGAAGAAACTGCATCAACTAATGAGCAAAACAACCAGCTAACATCATAATGACAGGATCAAATTCACACAGAACAATATTAACTTTAAATGTAAATGGACTAAATGCTCCAATTAAAAGACACAGACTAGCAAATTGGATGAAGAGTCAAGAGCCATCAGTGTGCTGTATTCAGGAAACCCATCTCATATGCAGAGACACACATAGGCTCAAAATAAAGGGATGGAGGAAGATCTACCAAGCAAATGGAAAACAAAAAAAAAGCAGGGATTGCAATCCTGGTCTCTGATAAAACAGACTTAAAATGAACAAACATCAAAAGAGACAAAGAAGGCCATTACATAATGGTAAAGGGATCAATTCAACAAGAAGAGCTAACTATCCTAAATATATATGCAACCAATACAGGAGCACTCAGATTCATAAAGCAAGTCTTTAGAGACCTACAAAGAGACTTAGACTCCCACACAATAATAATGGGAGATTTTCACACCCCACTGTTAACATTAGACAGATCAATGAGACAGAAAGTTAACAAGGATATCCAGGAATTGAACTCAGCTCTGCACCAAGCAGACCTAATAGACATCTACACAACTCTCCACTCCAAATGAACAGAATATACATTCTTCTCAGCACCACATCGCACTTATCCCAAAGTGGACCACATAGTTGGAAGTAAAGAATTCCTCAGCAAATGTAAAAGAACAGAAATTATAACAAGCTGTCTCTAAGACCACAGTGCAATCAAACTAGAACTCAGGATTAAGAAACTCACTCAAAACCACTCAACTACATGGAAACTGAACGACCTGCTCCTGAATGACTACTGGGTACATAACGAAATGAAGGAAGAAATAAAGACGTTCTTTGAAACCAATGAGAACAAAGACACAACATACCAGAATCTCTGGGACACATTCAAAGCAGTGTGTAGAGGGAAATTTATAGCACTAAATGCCCACAAGAGAAAGCAGGAAAGATCTAAAGTTGACATCCTAACATCACAATTAAAAGAACTAGAGAAGCAAGAGCAAACACATTCAAAAGCTAGCAGAAGACAAGAAATAACTAAAATCAGAACAGAACTGAAGGAGATAGAGACACAAAAACCTTTCAAAACATCAATGAATCCAGGAGCTGGTTTATTGAAAATATCAACAAACTTGATAAACCACTAGCTAGACTAATAAAAAAGAAGAGAGAAGAATCAAATAGATGTAATAAAAAATGATAAAGGGGATATCACCACTGATCCCACAGAAATACGAACTACCATCAGAGAATACTATAAACGCCTCTATGCATATAAACTAGATAATCTAGAAGAAATGGAAAAATTCCTCGACACATACACCCTCCCAAGACTAAACCAGGAAGAAGTTGAATCCCCGAATAGACCAATAACAGGCTCTGAAATTGAGGCAATAATTAATAGCCTACCAAGCAAAAAAAGTCCAAGATCAGACAGATTCACAGCCGAGTTCTACCAGAGGTACAAAGAGGAGCTGATACCATTCCTTCGGAAACTATTCCAATCAATGGAAAAAGAGGGAATCCTCCCTAACTCATTTTATGAGGTCAGCATCATCCTGATACCAAGGCCTGACAGAGACACAACAAAAAAAGAGAATTTTAGACCAATATCCCTGATGAACATCAATGCAAAAATCCTCAATAAAATACTGGCAAATCAAATCTGGCAGCACATCAAAAAGCTTATCCACCATGATCAAGTGGGCTTCATCCTTGGGATGCAAGGCTGGTTCAACATATGCAAATCAATAAACGTAATCCATCATATAAACAGAACCAGAGACAAAAACCACATTATTATCTCAATAGGTGAAGAAAATACCTTTGACAAAATTTAACAGCCCTTCATGCTAAAAACTCTCAATAAACTAGATATTGATGGGACGTATCTCAAAATAATAAGAGCTATCTATCACAAACCCACAGCCAATATCATATCGAATGGGGAAAAACTGGAAGCACTCCCTTTGAAAACTGGCACGAGACAAGGATGCCCTCTCTCACCACTCCTATTCAACATAGTGTTGGAAATCAGGCAGGAGAAGGAAATAAAGGGTATTCAATCAGGAGAAGAGGAAGTCAAATTGTCCCTGTTTGCAGATGACATGATTGTATATTTAGAAAACCCATTGTCTCAGACCAAAATCTCCTTCAGCTGATAAGCAACTTCAGCAAACTCTCAAGATACAAAATTAATGTGCAAAAATCACAAGCATTCCTATACACCAACAATAGACAAACAGAGAGCCAAATCATGAGTGAACTCCTATTCACAATTGCTTCAAAGAGAATAAAATACCTAGAAATCCAACTTAAAAGGGACATGAAGGAACTCTTCAAAGAGAACTACAAACCACTGCTCAATGAAATAAAAGAGGACACAAACAGATGGAAGAATATTCCATGCTCATAGATAGGAAGAATCAATATCGTGAAAATGGCCATACTGCCTGAGGTAATTTATGCATTCAATGCTATCCCATCAAGCTACCAATGACTTTCTTCACAGAATTGGAAAAAACTAATTTAAAGTTCATATGGAACCAAAAAAGAGCCCGCATCGCCAAGTCAATCCTAAGCCAAAAGAACAAAGCTGGAGGCATCACGCTACCTGACTTCAAATTATAGTACAGGGCTACAGTAACCAAAACAGCATGGTACTGGTACCAAAACAGATATATAGACCAATGGAACAGAACAGAGACCTCAAAAATAATACCACACATCTGCAACCATCTGATCTTTGACAAACCTGACAAAAACAAGAAATGGGGAAAGGATTCCCTATGTAATAAAGAGTGCTGGGAAAACTGGCTAGCCATATGTATAAAGGTGAAACTGGATCCCTTCCTTACACCTTATACAAAAATTAATTCAAGATGGATTAATGCCTTAAATGTTAGACTTAAAACCATAAAAACCCTAGAAGATAACCTGGGCAATACCATTTAGGACATAAGCATGGGCGAGGACTTCATGACTAAAACATCAAAAGCAAAGGCAACAAAAGCCAAAATTGACAAATGGGATCTAATTAAACTAAAGAGCTTTTGCACAGCAAAAGAAACTACCATCAGAGTGAACAGGCAACTTACAGAACGGAAGAAAGTTTTTACAATCTGTGCATCTGACAAAGGGTTAATATCCACGATCTACAAAGAACTTAAACAAATTTGCAAGAAAAAATCAAACAACCCCATCAAAAAGTGGGCAAAGGATATGAACAGATACTTCTCAAAAGAAGACATTTATGCAGCCAAAAGACACATGAAAAAATGCTCATGATTACTGGTCATCAGATAAATGCAAATCAAAACCACAATGAGATACCATCTCATACCACTGAGAATGGCTATTATTAAAAAGTCAAAAAATAACAGAAGTTGGTGAGACTGAGGAGAAAAAAGGAAGCCTATACACTGCTGGTGGAAGTATAAATTTGTTCAACCATTGTGGAAAGCAGTGTGATGATACTTCAAAACAGAACTTGTGTCACAGGGGTTTGTTGTAAAGATTATTTTGTCACCTAGGGATTAAGCCTATTAATCCTAGTACGAGTTAGTTATTTTTTCTGACCTTCTCCCTCCTCCCACACTTCACCCTTTGGTAGACCCCAATGCGTGTTGTTCCCCTCTATGCATCTGTGTGCTCTCATCATTTAGCTCCCACTTGTAAGTAAGAACATGTGGTATTTGGTTTTCAGTTCCTACATTAGTTTACTAAGGATAATAATCTCCAGCTCCATCCATGTTCTTGCAAAGGGCATCATCTCCCTTTTCATGGCTGCATAGTATTTCACGGCGAATATATACCACATTTTCTTTATCCAGACTACCATTGAAGGGCATTTAGGTGGATCCCATGTCTTCGTAATTGTGAATATTGCTGCAGAAAACTTATGTGTGCGTGTGTCTTTATGAGAGAATAATTTATATTTCTTTGGGTCTATACTCATTAGTGGGATTTTTGGGTCAAATTGTAGTTCTGTTTTTGCTAACTTAGTTCAAAGGTACATGTACAGGTTTCTTATGTAGGTAAACTTCTGTCACAGAGGTTTGTCGTACAGATTATTTCATCACCCAGGTGTAAAACTAAGTACTCTTTAGTTAATTTATCTGATTCTCTCCCTTCTCCAACCCTCCACTCTCCAGTAGGCCCCAGTGTTTGCTGTTCCCCTCTATATGCCCATGTGTTCTCATCATTGAGCTCCCACTTATAAGTGAGAACATGTGGTATTTGGTTTTCCATCCCCTCATCCCCAACCCCCCCTTTTTTTGAGTCTTGTTCTGCTCCTCGGGCTGGAGTGCAGTGCTGCAATCTCAGCTCACTGCAACCTCTGCCTCCTGGGTTCAAGTAATTCTCCTGCCTCAGCCTCCCAAGTAGCTGGGACTACAGGCACGTGCCACCGCATCCAGCTAATTTTTTGTATTTTTAGTAGAGACAAGGTTTCACTGTGTTAGCCAGGAAGGCCCCTCCCTTTTTGTTGGAGTCCCCAGTGTTCATTGTTCCCAACTTTAAATCTGTGTGAACCCACAATTTAGCTCCCACTTATAAATGAGAACATGTTGCCGAGACCAGTTCGGTCAGGGAGACCCTAACCCAGTGGCACTAAAGGAATTAAAGACACACATACAGAAATATAGAGGTGTGAAGTGGGAAATCAGGGGTCTCACAGCCTTCAGAGCTGAGAGCCCTCAACAGAGATTTACCCAATTATTTATTAACGGCATGCCAGTCATTAGCATTGTTTCTATAGATATTTGATTAACTAAAAGTATCCCTTATGGGAAACAAAGGGATGGGACAAATTAAAGGAATAGGTTGAGCTAGTTAACTGCAGCAGGAGCATGTCCTTAAGGCACAGATCACTCATGCTATTGTTTGTGGCTTAAGAATGCCTATAGGTGGTTTTCTGCCCTGGGCGGGCCAGGTGTTCCTTGCCCTCATTCCCATAAACCCACAACCTTCCAGCTTGGGCGTTAGGGCCATTATGAACATGTTACAGTGCTGCAGAGATTTTGTTTATGTCCAGTTTTGGGGCCAGTTTATGGCCAGATTTTGAGGGGCCTGCTCCCAACATGTCCCCCTTCTCTGTTTTGCAAATCAACAAAAGCAAAGACAGGTTTGTCATGGTGAGCTACTTCTCACATGAGTCAGGATCCACATCTGCAGACTATACAAGACAAACAACACAGATTAAAAGCACAATCATCATTGAAATCACAGAGCTTCCAAGTGTTTTTATCCATTTTTACTCCAGTTCCTGGCATTAAGGTCAGTTGTGCCTGGGATGCTTTAAATATTTGTTCTTTTAGTTTTAAATCCTTATGTTAAGCTCCTAGAGTGGGCCATATCATTTGAGGTTGAGGAGCCACTATACTGCCATGGTTCCAGATAATAGGAACTTTTGCCATACTTCTTACCATTTCTACCATCTGACCATTTTGTTCAGATCGTCTGAACATAGTGTGGCCATGGCACACAGACTGAGAGGTGCAATTCAAGCTAAACATCCCCTTAGGGGACCAATTAATAATGAGTCCATAGGAATCATTGTGCAGCACCTCTGCTGTTCTGCAATGCAATCTTCCTAAACAAGTATGTTTATTTTTTCTAACTCGGTCCAATCCTGTTTACAAACAGGTTTTTGAGGGTGGTATGCCTCAATTATAGGAGCAGATTTATTATGGTATATGCTGAGATCAGAAAACTTGTTAACTGTGTCACAGAGTGATTGCATCCAGGCATTATTGCCAGCCAAGATTGATAAATATCCCCAATAAGTATAATTGTTCTCTGTGTCAGCCCTTACTGAAGGAATAGTCACAGTAGTGGTGATAACCGCTATCATAGCTACCATTAAATTATTCATTGTGACTGGTTGTCCTGCTTTCCTCATGTTTCCTTCCACCATCTGTGACAGCTTCTTGATCTGTCCCCAGGTGGGTGACTGTGTTTGACCAGTGTTGCTCCTGACAGTTGGGGTACTCCTCAGTGTCAGTCTCGACATGGCTGCAACTGGGATTCCTCGGGATCCTCCTGGAATCTCTTCCTTGGCATCTGGCTCATGATAAGGTTTTAGGTGTCTTGATGGTATCCAAATTGGCTGTTGATTTTGGCCTGGAGAGACACAAGCATAACCTCTACCCCAAGTTGTTATTTTACTTATTTCCCAAGTTTTTGTTATCGGATCTCTCCACGAAATCAGTTGTTCTGCTTCTATTTTTGCAGCTGGTTTCTGTAGATGCTGTTCAGCTCCTGATAACATTTGTCCTTTGGGCACACTCAAAAAATTTAGAGTTAATAATGCTAGGTTCAGTTTCATCTGTGGGGTTCCATATACTCTGTCTCCCCCTTTCTGCTTTTGCAAATGCTGTTTTAGGGAGAGATTCATTCTTTCCACTGTGACTTGTCCTTGAGAATTTTATGGGATACCAGTAATGTGTTTAATACTCCACATAGAGAAAAATGTGGCTAGAGCTTGGCCAGTATAGCCTGGGGCATTATCTGTTTTAATAGAAGCTGGAATGCTCATCACCGCAAAACACTGCAAAGATGACATTTAACACAGGCAGAAGACTCTCCTGATTGGTGTGTAGCCCAAAGTGAGAAAAGGTGTCCACACATACATGTACATAAGCTAGTCTCCCAAACGAGGGAACGTGTGTGACATCCATTTGCCAAAGAGAGTTAGGTTCCAGTCCTCGAGGATTAACTCCTCCTGTAAAAGACGAGGAATGTACCATTTGGCAAGTTGGGCATCACTGGATAATAGCTTAACTTCTTTCCAGGTAATGTTGTATTTGCATTTGAGACCAGAGGCATTAACATGGGTTAAATTGTAAAAGTGTCTAGCATTAGATATTGCATTAGCAACTAGGCAATCAGCCATTTGATTCCCTTCAGTCAAAAGTCCTGGAAGAGGTGTATGAGCCCTAATGTGAGTGATGTAAAAAGGGTGCATTCTACTTCTAACTGCTGTTTGCAAATGGGTAAATAAAGTCATCAGTTGTTCATCTGTATGAAATTGTAACTGAGCATTTTCAATTAACTGTGTGGAAAGAACCACTATGAAGAATCAGAAATCACATTAATAGGCATATCAAAAGCAGTCAATAATTCAATTACAGCTACAAGCTCCACTTTTTGAGCAGAAGTATAGGGCGTCTGGAAAAATTTACCTTTTGATCCAAAATAAGAAGCTTTACCATTACTAGACCCATCTGTAAAAATATTCTCAGCACCTTCAATTGGTTTAAATTTAGTCATTTTGGGGAGAATCCAATTAGTTAATTTCAAAAACTGAAACAGCTTCGTTTTAGGAAAATGATTATCGAGAATACCCACAAAGTCAGCTAAATGGGTTTGCCAAGTAAGACTATTTATAAAAGCTTGCTGTATTTGTGCCTTCATGAGAGGGACAATAATTTTTCCAGGATCATATCCATGTAATTTAACAATCCGAGTTCTCCCAATTCCTATCATAGTAGCGATTTGATCTAAATAAGGAGTTAGAGTCCGTGAATTGGTAAAAGCCACTCTACTAAGTCCTGTTCTTGGACAATAACACCAGTAGGTGAATGCTGAGTTGAAAAAATTCGCACATCTAGAGTCTTCTCTGGATCTATTCTATTTATTTGAGCTTTATGGACTTGCTTCTCAATTAGTTGTAACTCTGCCTCAGTTTCCTTTTCTAATTGCCAAGGGATAGTGCGACTAGGATTTCCTCTAAGGATAGAAAACAGATGACCCATGGCATAGGTAGGAATGCCTAGAGCAGGTCATATCCAATTAATGTCCCCTAGTAATTTTTGAAAGTCATTTAATGTTTTTAGTTGATCTCTATGTACGGTTACTTTCTGTGGCACAATGATAGTGTCATTTACTAAGGTCCCTAAGTGGGAGTAAGGAGTAGTAGTCTGAATTTTGTCAGGAGCTATAATTAAACCAGCATGAGAAATCAAATTTTGCAAGTGATCAGAACACAGGAGTAATATTTCTTGAGTGGGGGCGGCACAAAGTATGTCATCCATATAGTGAATAATGTAACACTGTGAAAATTTTTTATGAGTAGGCTCAATTGCTTGCCCCACATATGTCTGGCAAATTGTGGGACTGTTTAACATGTCCTGTGGCAACACTTTCCAATGATAATGCTTAGTAGGCTGTAGGTTGTTTACCCAGGAATTGTAAATGCAAACCGTTTACAGTCTTGCTCAGCTAAGAGGATAGTAAAGAAACAGTCTTTTAAATCTACGACTATTAAAGGCCATTTTTTTTTTGAATTATAGCAGGAGAAGGCAATCCTGGCTGTAATGCTCCCATTCGTTGTATAACTGTATTCATAGCTCTTAAGTCAGTTAACATTCTCCATTTACCTGATTTTTTTTAAATTATGAAAACTGGAGAATTCCAAGGGGAGAATGTTGGAGCTATGTGCCCATTTTTTAATTGTTCAGCAACTAATGTGTCTAAAGCCTCCAGTTTCTCTTTACTTGTATCCAAATTGGCTTATCTGTTAATCATTTTAAAGATATAGGTTCTGGACGCTTAACAATGGCTGCAATTAAAAATGATATCCTAATCTTTAGTGGGAATTTTGTCTTTCCGCTTGAAGCGGTTCTTTCAAACCTTGCAAGTTTTTTTCTAGTCCCATACCAAGGACATACCCCATTTCATGCATTGTATGTTGACTTTGAGGACTATATAATTGTTCTGGAATTAGAACTTGTGCTCTCCATTGTTGTAATAAATCTCTTCCCCATAAATTTATAGGTACAGAAGTTATAATTAGTTGAATAGTCCCAGATTGTCCGTCGGGCCTTCACAATGCAAAATATAATACTTTGATATGCTTTAGGGGCTTTACCAACTCCAACTGTGTTAAATTGAGCAGGTTGAACTGGCCATGCGGATGGCCAGTGCTGTAGAGAAATGATTGAAATGGCCACTCCTGTATCTACCAAACCTTTAAATTTCTTTCCCTGAATAGTTATTTCACAGGTAGGATGTTTATCAGTAATTTGATTTATCCAATAAGCTGCTTTGCCTTGTTTATTTGTGCTTCCAAATCCTCCTGTTCATTTAATTTCACTTTTACCCATTCCCACATATGGCACAATCAGGGGCTGTGCTATGCGCTCTGCTGGCTCTGCTTTCCAGGGAACAGAAGTAGATATAACAATTTGAATTTACCCATTATAATCTGAATCAAAGACTCCTGTATGTATTTGTACACCTTTTAAACTTAAACTAGACCTTCCTAAAAGTAATCCTATTGTCCCCACTGGCAAGGGTCCACAGGCTCCTGTTGGGACCTTTTGTGGGGATTCCCCACGCAGAAGGCTCACAGCTTTTGTGCAGCATAAATCTACTGCAGCACTACCAGCTGTGGTGGAGGACAGACATTGTGCAGGGGTGACGGAATGGCCTGAGCTGGACATGCCCCAGTTTAGAATGGGGCCTGGGACAGGCTCCTCAGGGCATTTCCCAAAATCGGGTTCCCTTCTTTATCAAACTTAGAGTGACACTGACTAGCCCAATGTTTTCCTTTTTTACATTTTAGATATATTTCAGGCTTAACAGTTTTCTTTTTTCCCTTATCTGGCGGCCTGACTCACTGATTTTTTTCTGCATTCTTTTTTAGTATGACCATGCTTCCCACAGTTAAAACAAGCTCCATGAAATGGAGTATTTGCTTTATCCACTCTCAGTCCTGCCATTGCCTGTGCTAGCAGAGTAGCTTTATGCAGATTACCTCCAATACCACAGGCCTTGATATAATCAACTAAATGTGTTTTCCTTCTGATAGGTCGCAGAGCAGCCTGGCAATCGGGATTAGCATTGTCAAAAGCTAATAACTGCAACACTATATCCTAAGCAGCCAAATCGGCAATCATCTTTTTAAGAGACTCTTGTAACCGAGCTATAAAATCAACGTATGGTTCTCTTGGTCCCTGTTTTACAGCACTAAAGGAAGGGTATTGTTCCCAATCTGAAGTGATTTTTTTCCCAAGCTCTAATGCACACTCCTCTAAGCTGTTCTATGGCATCGTCCTGCATGGCCAGTTGTGCATCTAAACCAGCCCAGCTGCCAACCCCCAAAAGTTGGTCTGCAGTTATATTAATCTGAGGTTGGGGCTGGGCATTGTGAGCAGCCTGAATGGAAGCTTCATCTGCCCACCAAGTTTTAAATTGTAAGAACTGAGCAGGAGTTAGACAAGCTCAAGTAAGAGCGTCCCAGTCAGTAGGAATCATCTGACTGGAAACAGTAACATACTTTCACAGTTCCATTACAAAAGGAGAACCTGGTCCATACTGATTTATAGCTTATTTAAATTCTTTGAGTAATTTAAAAAGAAATGGCTCAAATGTAGCTATAATATTTCCTTGTTGATCTGGGGGGTGTATTCTAACAGGGAACTGCCAAGTTTCTAAATCACCCTGTCATCTAGTTTGCTGAATTCCTGCCTGAATAGAACTAAGAGTGGTCGATTGAAGCACTGCTCAAACAGTCACTGGGGCAACTACTTTTCACCCAGTGTCCTCTGGAAAAGAAAGATCTGGAGGGTCTTTTTCTTCAAAATAATAAGGAGGGGGTGCAGAAGGGTAGGGATGAACCTCTCCTTCCTTTGCCGCTTTAGCTTTAGCTGGCAAATAAACCTGATCTGTAACCTCTTCTGTTACTTCATTATACTCTCATTCCTCCTCATCATCAGTGTGAAAAAGTTCCAAGGTGAAACGAACCAGACCCCACACCTGTCCCATTGTCACCCTGATGCTTCCGAGCTCCCCTTCTGACTCACCATGGGGATTGCTTTAAGAGTACTCGGGTGTCCTCCAGCTAGTTTTCCATTCCAACCATCGCTCTGGCAACCCTTTGAACTTGTTTTGAGCCCCCACAATGGACGCCACTTGCCGAGAACAGCTCGGTCTGGGAGATCCTAACCCATTGGCGCTAGAGGAATTAAAGACACACACACAGAAATATAGAGGTGTGAAGTGGAAAATCAGGGGTCTCACAGCCTTCAGAGCTGAGAGCCCCGAAGAGAGATTTACCCAATTATTTATTAACAGCAAGCCAGTCATTAGCATTGTTTCTATAGATATTTGATTAACTAAAAGTATCCCTTATGGGAAACAAAGGGATGGGACAAATTAAAGGAATAGATTGGGCTAGTTAACTGCAGCAGGAGCATGTCCTTGAGGCACAGATCACTCATGCTATTGTTTGTGGCTTAAAAATTCCTATAGGTGGTTTTCCACCCTGGGTGGACCAGGTGTTTCTTGCCCTCATTCCCTTAAACCCACCTTGCCCTCATTCCCTTAAACCCAACCTTCCAGCTTGGGCGTTACAGCCATTATGAACATGTTACAGTGCTGCAGAGATTTTGTTTATGGCCAGTTTTGGGGCCAGTTTATGGCCAGATTTTGGGGGGCCTGTTCTCAACAACATGTAAGATTTGGTTTTCTGTTTCAGTGTTACTATGCTTAGAATAACAGCCTCCAGCTGGGTCCATGTTGCTGCAAAGAACAATATTTTATTATCATTTCTTTTATTTTTTATTTTATTTTTTATTTTTATTTTCCATAATTTTTTTTTTATTATACTATAGGGTTTTAGGGTACATGTGCACAATGTGCAGGTTTGTTACATATGTATCCATGTGCCATGTTGATTTCCTGCACCCATTAACTCATCATTTAGCATTAGGTGTATCTCCTAATGCTGTCCCTCCCCCCTCCCCCAACCCCACAACAGTCCCCGGAGTGTGATGTTCCCCTTCCTGTGTCCATGAGTTCTCATTGTTCAATTCCCACCTATGAGT
>NW_026652282.1:60326107-60471873 GCF_009828535.3 Hylobates moloch
CCAGAGGTGGAGCCTACAGAGGCAGGCAGGCCTCCTTGAGCTGTGGTGGGCTCCACCCAGTTCGAGCTTCCTGGCTGCTTTGTTTACCTAAGCAAGCCTGGGCAATGGCGGGCGCCCCTCCCCCAGCCTCGCTGCCGCCTTGCAGCTTGATCTCAGACTGCTGTGCTAGCAATCAGCGAGACTCCGTGGGCATAGGACCCTCTGAGCCAGGTGCGGGACACAATCTCCTAGTGTGCCATTTTCCAGGCCCATTGGAAAAGCGCAGTATTGGGGTGGGACTGACCCGATATTCCAGGTGCCGTCTGTTTCCCCTTTCTTTGACTAGGAAAGGGAACTCCCTGACCCCTTGCGCTTCCCGAGTGAGGCAATGCCTCGCCCTGCTTCGGCTCGCGCACAGTGCGCTTCACCGACTGTCCTGCACCCACTGTTAGGCACTCCCTAGTGAGATGAAACCGGTACCTCAAGCAGAAATGCAGAAATCACCCGTCTTCTGTGTCGCTGGGGCTGGGAGCTGGAGACCGGAGCTGTTCCTATTCGGCCATCTTGGCTCCACCTATTTTATTATTTTTTATGGCTTTGTAGTATTCCATGGTGCATATGTTACACTTTTTTTACTTTTATCTTTTATTCACGTATTTTTAATTTTTTATTTCAATAGGTTTTTCGGGAACAGGTGGTGTTTGGTTACATGAATAAATTCTTTAGTGGTAGTTCTTGAGATTTTTGTGCACCCATTAACTGAGCAATGTACACTGTACCCAATCTTTTATCCCTTACACCCCATGTACCCAGTCTTTCAGCCCTTACAGCCCACCACTCTTTTCCCTGAGTCCCCAAAATCCATTGTGTTATTCTTATGCCTTTGCATTCTCATAGCTTAGCTCCCGCCTATAAGTGTAAACAAACCATGTTTGTTTTTCCATTCCTGAGTTACTTGACTTAAAATAGTGGTTTCCAATTCCATCCAGTTTGCTGTGAATATCATTATTTTAATCCTTTTTATGGCTGAGTAGTGTTCTATGGTATATCTTTCCATAATTACACAATTTCTTTAGCCACTTATTGATTGATGGGCATTTGGGCTGATTCCATATTTTCACAATTTCAAATTGTGCCACTATACATGCATGTGCAAGTATCTTTTTTGTATGATGACCTCTCTTGCTCTGGGTAAATACACAGTAGTGGGATTGCTGGATTAAATGGTAGATCTACTTTTAGTTCTTTAAGAAATCTCCACACTGTTTTCCATGGTGGTTGTACTAGTTGAAATTCCCACAAGTAGTGTAAAAGTGTTCCCTTTTAACTACAAACATGCCAATATCTTTTTTTTAAATTTTTTGATTATGGCCTTTCTTGCAGGAGTAAGGTGGTGTTGTGATTTTGATTTGCATTTCCCTGATAATTAGCGATGTTAATCATTTTAAACATGTTTGTTAGCCATTTGTATATCTACTTTTGAGAATTTCCTATTCCATTGTCTTAGCCCATTTTTGATAGGGTTGGTTTTTCTTGCTGATATGTTTGAGTTCTTTGTAGATTCTGGATATTAGACCTTTGTCAGGTGTATAGATTGTGAAGATTTTATCTCATTCTGTAGGTTGTCTGTTTACTTTCCTGATAGTTTCTTTTGCTGTGCAGAAGCTTTTTAGTTTAATTAAGTCTTATCTATTTATCTTTGTTTTTGTTGTGTTTGCTTTTGGGTTCTTGGTCATGAAGTCTTTGCCTAAGCCAATGTCTAGAAGGGTTTTTCCAACGTTGTCTTATAGAGCCATTATGGTGTCAGCACTTAGATTTAAGGCCTTGATCCATTCTGAGTTGATTTTAGTATAAGATGAGAGATAAGTATCAAATTTACTTCTTGTGCCTGTTGCTTGCCAATTATCCCAGCCATTTCTTCAACAGAGTGTCCTTTCCCTACTTTGTTTTTGTTTGCTTTGTTGAAGATCAATTGGCTAAAAGTATTTGGATTTATTTCTGGGTTCTCTATGCTCTTCCATTGGTCTATGTGCCTATTTTTATATCAGTAGCATGCTGTCTTTGTGAGTAGGCCCTTATAGAATAGTTTGAAGTCGAGTAATGTGATGCTTCCAGATATGATCTTTTTGCTTAGTCTTGCTTTGGTTATGTGGGCCTCTTTTGGGGTTCCATACAAATGTTAGGAATTTTTTTTTCTAGTTATGGGAAGAAAGATGGTGGTATTTTGATGAAAATTGCATTGAATTTGTAGATTGCTTTGGCAGTGTGGCATTTTTACAATATTAATTCTACCCATCCATGAGCATGGGATGTGTTTTCATTTGTTTGTGTCGTCTATGATTTATTTCAGCAGTGTTTTGTAGTTTTCCTTGCAGAGGTCTTTCACCTCCTTGGTTAAGTATATTTTCTAGCTATTGTGAAAGGGCTTCAGTTCTTGACTTGATTCTCATCTTGGGCATTGTTGGTGATAGCAGTGCTACTGATTTTTGTACTTTGATTTTTTTTATCTTGAAACCCTGCTGAATTCATTTATCAGTTCTAGGAACTTTTTGGATGAGTTTTTAGATTTTTTTAGGTATATGATAATATCACCAAACACCAATAGTTTGACTTCCTCTTTACCAATTTGGATGCCCTTTATTTCTTTCTCTTAACTGATTGCCATGGCTAGGATTTTCAGTATTATATTGAATAGAGGTGGTGACACTGGACATCCTTGTCTTATTCCAGTTCTCAGGGGGAATTCTTTCAACTTTTTCCCATTCAGTATTATGTTGGTTGTGGGTTTGTCATAGATGGCTTTTATTACATTAAGGTATGTCTCCTCTATTCCAGTGTTGCTGAGGGTTTTAATCATAAAGGAATGCTGGATTTTGTTAAATGCTTTCTCTGCATCTTATGAGATGGTTATGTGAATTTTGTTTTTAATTCTACTTATGTGGAGCATCATATTTATTGATTTGCATATGTTAAACCATCCTTCCATCCCTGGTATGAAACCCACTTGATCATGATATATTACCTGTCGGATTTAGTTAGCTAGTATTTTGTTGAGAATTTTGTGTGTGAGTTCTTCAGATATACAGGTCTGTAGTTTTCTTTTATTGTTATATCCTTTCCTGGTTTTGGTATGAGGGTGACAATGGCTTCATAGAATAATCTAGGAAGGGCTCTCTCTATCTTGTGGAATAGTGTCAATAGGATTGGTAGCAATTATTTGAATGTCTGATCATTTTCAGCTGTAAATCCATCTAATCTTGGACTGTTTTTGTTGGTAACATTTTAATTACCATTTTAATCCTGTTGTTTGTTAGTTGTCTGTTGAGAGTTGCTATTTGTTTCTGGTTTAATCTAGGGGCATTGTATATTTTCAGGAATTTATCCATCTCAGCCACGTTTTCTAGTTTATGCATGTGAAGGTAATCATAGTGTTCTTTAATGATGTTTTGTATTTCCATGGTATTGGTTGTAATATTTCTCAACTCTTTTTTTATTATTATACTTTAAGTTCTAGGGTACATGTGTACAACGTGCAGGTTTTTTACATAGGTATACATGTGCCATGTTGGTTTGCTGCACCCATCAACAAGTCATTCACATTAGGTATTTCTCCTAATGTTATCGATCCCTGAGCACTCTACCCCCTGACAGGCCATGGTGTGTAATGTTTCTGCCCTGTGTCCATGTGTTCTTATTGTTTAACTCCCACCTATGAGTGAGAACTTGTGGTGTTTGTTTTTCTGTCCTTGTGATAGTTTGCTTAGAATGATGGTTTCCAGCTTCATCCATGTCCCTGCAAAGGACATGAACTCATCCTTTTTTATGGCTGCATAGTACTCCATGGTGTATATGTGCCACATTTTCCTTATCCAGTCTATCATTGATGGATATTTGGATTGATTCCAAGTATTTGCTGTTTTGAATAGTGCTGCAATAAGCATACTTGTGTGTATCTTTATAGTAGAATGATCTATAATCCTTTGGGTATATACCCAGTAATGGGATCACTGAGTGAAATGATATTTCTAGTTCTAGATCCTTGAGAAATTGCCACACTTTCACAATGGTTGAAGTAATTTACACTCCCATCAACAGTGTAAAAGCATTCCTATTTCTCCACATCCTCTCCAGTATCTGTTATTTCCTAAACTTTTTAATGATTGCCGTTCTAACTGCTGTGAGATGGTATCTCATTGTGGTTTTGATTTGCATTTCTCTGATGACCAGTGATGATGAGCATTTTTTCATATGTCTGCTGGCTGCATAAATGTCTTCTTTTGAGAAGTGTTCATACCCTTTGCCCACTTTTTGATGGTTTTTTTTTTTTTCTTGTAAATTTGTTTAAGTTCTTTTTAGATTCTGGTTATTAGCCCTTTGTCAGTTGGGTAGATTGCAGATTTTCTCCCATTTTTTAGTGTGCCTGTTCACTCTGATGATAGTTTCTTTTGCTGTGCAGAAGCTCTTTAGTTTAATTAGAACCCATTTGTCAGTTTTGGCTTCTGTTGCCATTGCTTTTGGTGTTTTAGTCATGAAGTCATTGCCCATGCCTATGTCCTAAATGGTATTTTCTAGGTTTTCTTCTAAGGTTTTTATGGTGTTAGGTCTCACGTTTAAGTCAGTAATATATTTATTTCTTCTAGATTTTCTAGAGCATTTGCGTAGTTTGATTTGCATATCTCTGATGGTAGTTTGTATTTCTGTGGGATCAGTGGTGATATCCCCTTTATCATTTTTTATGATGTGTATTTAATTATTCTCTCTTTTCTTCTTTGTTAGTCTTGCTAGTGGTCTATCAATTTTGTTGATCTTTTCAAAAAACCAGCTCCTGGATTCATTGATGTTTTGAAGGGTTTTTTGTGTCTCTATCTCCTTCAGTTCTGCTCTGATCTTAGTTATTTCTTGCCTTCTGCTAGCTTTTGAATTTGTTTGTGCTTGTTTCTCTAGTTCTTTTAATTGTGGTATTAAGGTGTCAGTTTTAGATCTTTCCTGCTTTCTCTTATGGGCATTTAGTTCTATAAATTTCCCTCTACACACTGCTTTAAATGTGTCCCGGACATTCTGGTACTTTGTGTCTTTGTTCTCATTGGTTTCAAAAAACATCTTTATTTCTGCCTTCATTTCGTTATTTATCCAGTAGTCATTCAGGAGCAGGTTGTTCAGTTTCCATGTAGTTGTGCAGTTTTGAGTGAGTTTCTTAATCTTGAGTTCTAAGATGGTTGCACTGTATTCTGAGAGACAGTTTGTTGTGATTTCTGTTCTTTTTTTTTTTTTTTTTTGAGACGGAGTCTCGCTCTGTCACCCAGGCTGGAGTGCAGTGGCGCAATCTCGGCTCACTGCAAGCTCCGCCTCCCGGGTTCACGCCATTCTCCTGCCTCAGCCTCTCCGAGTAGCTGGGACTACAGGCGCCCGCCACCACGCCTGGCTAATTTTTTGTATTTTTAGTAGAGACGGGGTTTCACCGTGGTCTTGATCTCCTGACCTCATGATCCGCCCACCTCGGCCTCCCAAAGTGCTGGGATTACAAGCGTGAGCCACCGCGCCCGGCCTTCTCAATTTATTTCTAATTGAGCTTATTTGGATCTTCTCCCTGCCTTTTTTTTCTGCTAATCTCACTAACGGTCTATCAATTTTCTTTATCTTTTCAAGTAACCAGTTTTATGTTTTCTTTATCTTTTCCATTTTTTTTTTCTGTTTCAGTTTCATATAATTCTACTCTGATCTTGATAATTTCTTTTCTTGTGCTGGATTTGGGTTTGGTTTCTTCTTGTTTCTATAGTTCCTTCAGGTGTGACCTTAGGTTATCTATTTGTGCTCTTTCTATTTGAAGTAGGCATTTAATGCTATAAACTCTCCTCTTAGCACCACTTTTCCTGTATCCCACAGGTTTTGATAGGTTG
The DNA here is from genome assembly GCF_009828535.3 of Hylobates moloch. Taxonomy (NCBI): domain Eukaryota; kingdom Metazoa; phylum Chordata; class Mammalia; order Primates; family Hylobatidae; genus Hylobates; species Hylobates moloch. The sequence goes on from NW_026652282.1 coordinate 60,331,984, forward strand.
TGTTGCTATTATAATTCAGTTTAAAGAATTTTTTAATTTCCATCATGATTTTATTGTTGACTCAATGATTATTCAGGAAAACGTATTTAATTTCCATGTATTTACATTGTTTTGAATGTTCCCTTTGGAGTTGATTTTAGTTTTATTCGACTGTGGTCTGAGAATACTTGCTATAATTACCATGTTCTTAAATTTATGGAGACTTATTTTGTGACCTATCTTATGGTCTGTCTTAGAGAATATTCCATGTTCTGGTGAATAGAATGTATATTCTGCAGTTGTTGCATAGAATGTTTTGCCAGTATCTGTTAAGTCCATTTATTCTAGGGTATAGTTTAAGTCCATTCTTTCTGTGTTGACTTTCTGTCTTGATGACATGTCTAGTTCTGTCAATGGAGTGTTGAATATTCTCATTATTATTGCCTTGCCATCGATCTCATTTCTTAGTTCTAATATTAATTCTTTTATGAATTTGGGAGCTCCAGTGTTACATGCATATGTATTTAGAACTGTGATATTTTCTTTTTGGACAAATGCTTTTATCATTATGTAATGCCCATCTTTGTTTTTTTAACTGCTGTTGCTTTAAAGTTTGGTTTGTCTGATATAAAAATAGCTACTCCTACTCATCTTTGTTGTCCATTTGAATGAAATATCTTTCCCCACCCCTTTACTTCAAGTTTATGTAAGTCTTTATGTGTGAGGTGAGTCTGTTGAAGACAGCAAATGCTTGGTTGGTGGAGTCTTATCTATTTTGCCATTCTGTATCTTTTAAGTGGAGCATTTAGGCCATGTATGTTCAACAGTAGTATTGAGATATGAGGTACTATTCTATTCATTATGGAAGTTGTTCCTTAAATACCTTGTTTTTGTAATTGTGTTGTTGTTTTATAGGTCTTGAGAGATTTGTACTTTAAAGAGGTTCTATTTTGGTTTATTTCACAGATTTGTTTTAAGATTTACAGCTCCTTTGAGCAGTTCTTGTAGTGCTGCCTTTCTAGTGGGGAATTCTCTCAGCATTTATTTGTCTGTAAAAGACTATCTTTCCTTCATTTATAAAGCTTAGTTTAACTGGATACAGAATTCTTTGCTGGTAATTGTTTTATTTAAGGAGGCTAAAGATAGGGCCCCAATCCCTACTGGCCTGTAGGGTTTCTGCTGAGAAATCTGCTGTTAATCTAATAGGTTTTCTTTTATAGGTTACCTGATGCTTTTGCCTCACAGCTCTTAGGATTCTTTCCTTTGTCTTGACTTTAGATAACATGATGACTATGTGCTTAGGTGATGATTTTTTTTTCTTTGAGATGGAGTCTTGCTCTGTCACCCAGGCTGGAGTGCAGTGGTGTGATCTCAGCTCACTGCAAGCTCCACCTCCTGGGTTCATGCCATTCTCCTGCCTCAGCCTCCAGAATAGCTGGGACTACAGGCACCCACCACCATGCCTGGCTAATTTTTTGTATTTTTAGTAGAGACGGGGTTTCACTGTGATAGCCAGGATGGTCTCGAACTCCTGACCTCGTGATCTGCCCACCTCGGCCTCCCAAAGTGCTGGGATTACAGGCTTGAGCCACTGCACCTGGCCAGGTGATGATGTTTTTGTGATAAATTTCCCAGGTGTCCTTTGGGCTTCTTGTATTTGGATGCCTAGATCTTTAGCAAGGCCAAAGACCTTTTCCTCAATTATTCTTCTAAATATATTTTCAAAACTTTTAGGCTTCTCTTCTTCCTCAGAAACACCAATTATTCTTAGGTTTGGTCATCTAGCATAACCCCAGAATTCTTGAAGTGTGTGTTTATTTTTTGAAAATTCTTTTATTCTTTTTCTTTGTTGGATTGGGTTAACCCAAAAGCCTTTTCTTTGAGCTCTGAAGGTCTTCCATTTGCTTGTTTAATTGTATTGCTGAGACTTTCCAGTGTATTTTTCATTTTTCTGAGTGTGTTTTTCATTTCCAGAAGTTGTGATTTTTTTTTTTAATTTATGCTGTTTCACTGAAGATTTTTCCCTTCATATCTTCTATCTTGTTTTATTTCATTAAGTTGGACTTCATCTTTTTTTTGTGCCTCCTTTTGTAGCTTAATAATGTACATTCTGATTTCTTTTTCTGGCAATTCAGAGGTTCCTTCTTAGTTTGGATCCATTACTGGTGAACTACTGTGATCTTTTGGGGGTGTTAAAGAACCTTGTTTGGTCGTATTACCAGAATTGTTTTTCTGGTTCCTTCTCATTTGGGTAGACTATGTCAGAGGGAAGATCTGAGTCTCAAGGGCTGCTGTTCTTATTTTTTCATCCCATAGGGTTCTCCCTGGATTTGAGTGCTCAGGGATGTGGCTTCCTGAGAGCTGAATTGTAGTGATTGTTATTTCTCCTCTGGATCTAGACACCCCATGCAGCTACCAGGCTTTGAGCTGATACTGAGGAGTGTCTGCACAGTGTCCTGTGATGTGACCCATCTTCAGAACTCTCAGCCATGGATGCCAGCACCTCCTCCAGTGGAGGTAGTAGGGGAGTAAATTGGACTCTGTGAGGGGCCTTGGTTGTATTTTTTTTATTGTGCTAGTTTTGCATTGGTTGGCCTCCAGCCAGGAGGTGGCACTTTCTGGAGAGCATCAGCTGAGGTTGTATAGGGAGGATAAAAGCTTGTCCTAGGGTCAGGTGGTGGGTGAGACTATAGAGCTCCCAATAGATTATGTTCTCTGTCTTTGATTACCAGCTTGAGGAGAGAAAGACTATCAGGTGGGGGCAGGGTTAGGCATGGCTTAGCACAGATTCCTTGAACAGGGCTTGCTGGAGCTAAGTTTTGTGGCTGTCTTTCAGAGCCTGCAGCAGCAATCAGATCTGTACTACATTAAAAAACATTCTTTGAGAATTGTGTCTTTATTAGAATCTGGGAAGAATTTGGAATAAAAGGAAGGCAATTATTATCAATATAAATGCAAGCCCTGTCTTGATTGTGGTTGTGATGTCAAGGGTGTATACATAAATAAAAACTGATCAAGTTGTACATTTTTTAAATTCATTTTGTTTGGTTGGGTGAAATATGTGTACTTAATTTTATTTTCAATTTTTACTTTAGATTGAGTGGGGTACAGGTGCAGGTTTGTTACATGGTTAAATTGCATGTCTCAAGGGTTTGGTGCACAGATTATTTTATCACCCAGGTAATGAGCATAGTACGTGATAGATAGATTTTCTAAGCTCATCTTTCTCACACTCTCCAACTGCAAGTAAGCACCTTGTCTATCATTCCTTTCTTTGTGTTTATGTGTTCTCAATGTTTAGCTCCCACATATAAGTGAGAACATGTGGTATTTGGTTATTAAGACACAGAAAATCAAAATCCCAAAGAAATATTACTTGACACCTGTTAGAATGGCTATTATTAAAGAGACAGAAGATAACAAGTGTTGTGAAGGTTGTGGAGAAAAGAGAAATCTTGTGCACTGTTTGTAGTAATGTAAACTAATAGAGCCATTATTATGAAATATATAAAAGTTCCTCAGAAAAGTAAAAATAGGATGACCATATGATCCAGCAATCCCAATTCTAGGTGTATATACAAAGAAATCAAAATCAATGTGCTGAAAAGATATATGCACTTCCCTGTTTATTGCAGCATTATTCACATGAGCTAACATATGAAAGTACACCCAGGTGTTCATTGTCAGATAAATCGGTAAAGAAAATGTGGCACAGATGCACAATGAAATACTCTTCAGCCTTTACAAAGATGGAAATTCTGTCATTTGTGACAATATGGACGAACTTGGAATGGCTATTATACTAAGTAATGTAAGGCAACACAAAACACAAATAATGCATAATCACTTTTATATGGAATCTAAAGAAGGTTAACTCATAGACACAGAGTGTAGAATAGTGATTACCAGAGGTTGGAGGAGGATGGGGAAAGAGAAGATATGGGTCAAAGCATACAAAATTTCAGTTAGATAGGAGGAATAAGCTTTAGTGATCTATTGCATAAAACAATGAATATAATAAACAATAACGCACAGTATATTTCAAAATTACTTAAAATGTAGATTTTAAATGTTTTGCACAAAAATCATATATTTGTATTCATCAATTAGCTTGATTAAATTATTTCAAAATTTAAAAAACTTGTGAAAACATGACATTGTATCCTGTAAATACATAGAGTTATTATTTGTCAATTAAGATAAAATTTTACATGGACTGGAAGAATTCATATTGTTAAGATGGCCATACTATCCAAAATAATCTACAGATTTAATAAAATTGATATCAAAATGTCAATGACGTTTATTACAGAAATAGACAAACATCCTAAAATTTATATGGAACCACAAAAATCCTGAATAGCCAAAGCAATCCTGAACAATAACAACAAAGTTTGAGGCATCACACTTCCAGGTTTCAAAATATAACACAAAGCTATAGTAACCAAAACAGCATGGTACTTGCATAAAAACAGACACATAGAGCAATGGTACAGAATAGATAACCCAGAAATAAATCCACATATTTACAGCCACATGATTTTGGGCAAAGACACCAAGAACATTTATTGGGAAATGATTAATCTCTACAATAAATGGTTCTAAGAAAACTGGATATCCACATAAAGAAGAATTAAACTAGATCTCCATGTCTCTCCCTATGTTAATGTCAACTCAAAATGAATTAAATGTTTAAATGTAAGACCCAAAACTATAAATCTACGAGAAGAAAATACAGGAAAAACACTTCAGGACATTAGCCTGGGAATATTTTATGACTAAGACCTCAAAAGCACACTTAACAAAAGTAAAAATAGGCAAAGGGGACTCTATCAAACGGAAAAGTTTTGGCACAAAGAAGAAATAACCAACAGCGTGAAACGTACAGAATGGAAGAAAATATTTGCAAACTATACATCTGACAGAGGATTAATATCTAGAGTACATAAGGAACACAAACAATGCAATAGCCAAAATGAATGTGATTTTTTAATGTCCAAATGATCTCAATAGGCTTTTAAAAAAATTATATATTGTGATTTATTTTCAAGTGAACAGGGTGATAAAGGATTTCCTTATGACACATTTGGAGCCTCTCAGCCTTGTCTCATTTCCTCTCATGCTAGAACTCCAATACTTGTCTTGGAACTTGACTGCTTCTAACTGCTGGTGACAGAAACTTCAGCCAGCTATGGAGAAAGGGGGCCCTCCTCTCCCACAGCTGCAGCAAAGCAGGTGTTATTCTGTATCATAAACCATCCTGGCCAATGTTTCCAAGAAAGGGAACTTCAGAGGTTGTTGCTATGCCCTGGAAAAGCTACCTTCAACTTCTAAAACTTCTGTAATCCTGATCGGGTTTCTTACTGAAGAAGTTGTGGCCCTAGGTAACGCTATATGTGTCAAAACCTTTGTTTCCTAAATAGTGTATTTGGTTGGCTTCTCAGCCCTCTCTTCCAACCCATCTTCTAGAGTGAGCTTTCTCAGTTCTAAGTCCACTTAAGGCAGAGGAGCTTTATCAGTGCGTCCTTCTTCTCCCTGTTTACTTAAAGATCAATAAACATTTTTCAATAGAAGACATGCAAATGGGGAGCAAATATTTGAAAAATGCTCATTATCACTAATCCTCAGGGAAATGCAAATAAAAACCACAATGAGATATTATCTCATCCCAGTCAGAATGGCTATTATCAGAAAAGAAGCAAAAAATAATAAATGCTGGCAAGGATTTGGAGGAAAAGGAACCCTTATGCACTGTTGGTGGGAATGTAAACTAGTACAGCATTATGGGGAACAGCATGGGAGCTCCTCAGAAAACTACAAAAAAACTACTTTACGAACTGATAATTTCACTACTGGGTATATATCAAAAAAAGAGAAAATCAGCATATGCAAGAGATATCTGCACCTCACGATTGTTGCTGCATTATTTACAATAGCCAAGATAAGATATGAAACCAACTTAAGTGTTTGTCAACAGTTGAATGGATAAAGAAAATGTACATATACACAATGGAATACTATTCCACCATTAAAATAATGAAATCCTGGAATTTGTGGTAACATGCATGAGCCTGGAGGTCAGTAAAATAAGCCATGAACAGAAATATAAATACTGCACAGTCTCTCCCACACTTGGAAGCTACAAAAGTTGATCTCATATGAGTAGAGAGTAGATTAGCAGTTACTAGAAACTGAGAAAGGTAGGGGTAAAGGAAGATAGAAAAAAATTGGTTAAAGGACAAAAATTACAACTAGATAGAAGAAATAATTTCTAATATTCTATAGCACTGTAGGATGACTACAGTTAACAATAATTTATTATATACTTTTGGATAGCTGAAGGGAGGATTTTGATGTTCTCAACACAAAGGAATGATAAATGTTTGAAGTGATGGATATGATAATTACCATTACTTTACATTATAAGTATCAAAACATCACTCTGTAGCCCATAAATATTTACAATTATTATGTGTCAATTAAAAATAATAAAATGTAAATAAAAATTTGTAAATAAATGTAAATTTTAAAAAACAATGCACTGCTGATGAAATTGTGAAATTGTGCAATCACTTTAGTAAAGTTTGGTGGTTTACAAGAGACAGTTTTAAATTAAATTGCACTTATCATACAACCAACACTTCGGTTATATTGCATTATTTTACAATATATTTTGACTAATAATATTTACCCAAGAGAAAGAAAGCATATGTCTGCATTAATACTTTACATTGATAGTCAAAGAAGTTTAATTTGTAATAATTCAAAAATTGATACAACTCAAAATGTCTGTCAACAGGTAAACAGGTACAGAAATAGTGGTATATCCATACAATGTTCTACCATTCAGCATAAAAAGAAACAAACTAATAATATATGTGAGAGCACCAATGGCAATCTCATAATATCTATAAAGGGTAAAACAAGTAAAACAAAAAAAAAGTACTGAATCGATTTATTTATAAAAGCTCTAGAAAATACAAACATATGTAATCACAGAGAGCAGTTTTGTGGCTGAATAAAGATGGAGTGGAGGAAGAGAGGGAGTAAAAAAGGAGTATAAAGAACTTTGAAATGTTATAAATTTGTTAATTTGGTTGTGATGATAATTTCAAGAATATTTGCATATGACAAAGTACATGAATTGTACATATTATGTGATGTTTATTGTATGTCAATTATCCCTCAATGTAGCCATAAAAGTACCATTTACTAAAGAATAAAAACCAGCAAATACCTGGTAGCTATAATCTCTTTACACTGAAAACTATTAATATAAATCATTGCCAAGATAAATTTAAAAAGACTTCAATAAATGAAGATACATATCATGTTCATGGATTCTGAAACCCAGTATTATTATGTCAATACTCTTCAAATTGATTTCTATATCCAGTGCAATCCCAAATGAAATTTAAATGTGATTACTGTTGTTAAAAAGTATCAAGCTTATTCCAAATTATATATGACTAAACCATTTGCCATGACAATCTTAAAATGAACAATGTTGGAGTACTTACACTATATCAAGAGTTGTGATTACTCTACAGTAACTAAAACAGTGTGTTTGGGGTTGGAAGAATACACCAGTATACAGAATAGAGACAAACAGACCAAAGGAAACCAACAGACAGAGTAGAGACAAATGACCAATGTCATGAAATAGTGCCGAGAAATAAACCCATAGTTACACAGATAACTTATTTACCTTTAAACATCTTCTGCACTACAGTGGAGAAGGTTTTGTCTTTTCAATAAGCTGTGTTGGATTAGATGTCTGTATTTTTAAATAAACCTTGATTCCTATCTTGTACTACACACAAAAAAGTGATTCAAGCAGATTCATAGACTTAAATATAAAAGGTATAACAATAGAGCTTGCAGAACAAAAATTATAAATTTCTTAATAATTTTTGGAGAGGGTAAGATATTTAGAAGCAAAACTTTTTTAAAGACTGATATATTGAACTTCATCAAAATTTAAAATAACCTATTTCTTCAAAAGACACTATTAAGAAAGTGAAAACGAATATTGTAGACCAGAAAAACATAATCCCTGTACATATTCAAAACAAAGGATGTGTATTAAAATACATAAAGAACTCTTACACTTCAAAGTAAAATCAGACAATTAAAAAGGGCAAAAGACTTAAGCAGGCATTTCAGAAAAAGAAACTACAAGTTTCTTTTTCTACAACAAGCATATACCAGAAAAAGTGGACAAATGGTAACTGCTCATCTCTCCTCTGGTGAACTGTATCCAGATAATTGTATTTCAGATAAAATACACCATTTGGCCAGATTTCAAGACATAGCCACAATAGCTACACTTGTTTGGGGGAATCTTTTCCCTCAAGTACATAATTATCAAAAATTTTTCTAAGAAATCTTATTCTTAAGAACATTTTTTTTTTGGAATGCTGATTCTGGGAACTTTGTCTCTCAGAGCACTGATTCTGAAAGCATTATTTCTAGAAGCTGCACTACTATGTTATGGTTGGAAACATTGTCTCTAGAAACATTTATTCTAGGAATTTTACCTTCATGAAAATTCACCCCGGAATTATTGACAAGAAGCATAACCTTGGGAGGTTTCTTTCTAGGACAGAGGCTGCTATGGTAGGGTTGCCATATAAAATACAAGACATCCAGTTTAATTTGAATTTTACTTAAACAACATTTCTGGAACCAGACTTTCACCTGTACGGAAATAGGAGAAACAGCTTTCACACAACTCTGGCAGCTATCCTAAACTATAGAAAAAACAGAAGACTGCAGAGACATAGAAATAGCAAGATGCTGTTTGTCCATTTTAAGCCTGAAATTCCAATTAACTGGGGCTGAGGTGGAGTTGAGAAATGTGCATTTTTATAAAATTATCCCAAATATATGACCAGGTTTAGAAACCATTAAATCCCTATCCGAAGGCATAGCACATATAAATTTCCCAGCCAAGTAAGAGTCTTCTCTTTGTAAATGAGTCTAAGGAATATACTACAGCATACTTCAATGTTTACCCTTGATGACATGGTAACCATTTACATACTTAAAGATTGCTATTAACTTTCTCCTCTCACACCAGTCCTCTGCTGATTCCCCAGTGACAACTATTATAATACTGAAAGATAAATGTTCTTTTTACTCTGCCCACTTCTCAGTAAGCCATAGAATGTTAACTAGTTAAGTCTCCTTTGGGCAAGTAATACAGTTGTAGATAAATCATTTTTCTAATTCCAGCCTCTTATGTCTTGTACAGACAACCTGTTTGAAAAAGTAGTCACATCAGCACTTCTAATATATTCAATTTTGATTTACCCTAATTTCTCATTTTTTCACGTATTCCATACCTTAATCAGAAGCACATGTTCAGAGAGTATCTATATGGTAATTTCCCTCAAAGTCCAAATTCCTTGCTTTATAGATGAGGAACCTGGGATAGTTACATAAATATAAAATTGTCTAAATGGAAGAGCTTGGGCTAGACCTTTCTCCTTGAAGGATGAGTGGGAAGCTTGAAAGACTGAGCATAGTTCCTGGCTTAGAAATGAGGTTAAAAGGAGGCAGGAGTAAAGAGAAAAAGAAAGGAGAAATGAGCAAAGTAATAGGAGACAGGAAAAATAATAGAGAAAGCTGAAAGAAAACTTTGTAAAATTGGAGAAGCACACACTTCTGTATTAGATCAGATGACAGTCCATCTATCGTTTTCTTTTCTTTCCTTCTTTCGCTTCCTAAGCCATTAATATATGAGTCTCTCTGAGATTATGAAAAATATGGTGCAAGAAAAGTACTGCATAAAGTTTTAAGTCATCTAGAAACTGTCAAGGATTTCAGGTCCTTGAGACTATAAAGTGTTTGTTTAGCAAACGGTCAACCGAGGGTGCTGTATTGCTTCTTTGGATTTCCCCTTATAACAATGTTTTTGATTTAGGAAATGCTTTCTGATTTTGAAATAAAATCCATGGTCTTTCCCCTGAATCTCTAAAGTCATCTCCCAATTTTTTTATACCCTTAAAACTCAGACAAGCAAAGCCAAAAAAACTACTCAGAGAAACTCACAAACTCATTTGCACAGGCATACTTCATCATTTTCAACCCCCTTCTCACCAAAGGGCAAAAATGGAGATAAGTGAGAGTTGTGAAAGTATGGCAGATAACATTGCCATCCAGTTTTTCATTTTCTTACGAATATGAGGGCCTTTTTCCCAAACAACCCACTCTCTCTCCTCTCTGTGTTCTACAGATAAAAAAGAGCAGAATGCACTTCTTCTGGAGATTGTTAGACCTTCGTCAATTCCATATTCATTGGAGGTGAGGCCCAAACTGATGAGAGAAAGGAACTGGTAGGGTTTATTCCATTGTAACCTATGAGTCATAAACACTTCTCTTCTGTTTTGTTTTTTCTTGAGAACAATAAAAACTAGGCTAGCCCTTTTTATTTGCTGTGAATATGCTCAACTTTTCCTGCCATATAACCCCTGAAGAAAGAAGGAGTGGGGTGGAACCCTGCTGCATATCAAAGCCATGTGAAATGTTAAGAGTCTGTTGCTCCAGTATGATAGGCAAACCCTCAAACCCTCTAGACAAAATCGGAAGCTATTTTCTTAGATCATGTAATTCCTGGACAAAGAGAGAAACATTAGCACTCAAAAGAAGCTTAGTCTTAGGCTTGTCTTTAAGAGCTCTTTAGTGGGAATGGATGAGTGTCACCTTCATATTGAATAAATGAGGAAATAAGAGGGGAAGGAAAATGACTTAACATCCCAGTGGGGAACGCACCTTCTTACCCCCAGGGGGCCACATAGTGATGAAGAGTCCTCTCACACTACCTCCTGGAAAATTTGAGAGAAATCACCCATTTTGCAGCTAAGAAAGTTAAAATAATAAGCAATAGTGTGGCCTGTTGCCAGACAGTAAAAATTAAGATGAGTGTTCAATTCTTCTAAATGTAATAATATATTAAATTGAGTTCTATTATTGGAAGGCCAACAATGTGGGTTTTATCTTCAAATAGACTCAGTGACTTTCGTCTGCTCCAAATCCTCTTTGAAGTCGGAGCGATCTCATAGAATCTCGGGATTGGAGAATGTCTTAAAGTTTTCCTAGTCCAATTACCCATATGCTTAATTTTAAGAACTGAATTCTTGAGTTTTGACATTACTCCATCCTGCCAGAGTCCTCAATCTCAGAGTATCAGAGTTTCTTGAAGACCACTAAAATTTTAATGATTAAACTATTTCTTGCTTCAAACAAGTCTACAGCTTTCTTTTAAAAAGACACACACACACACACACACACACACACACACACACACACACGTGTGCATGCACTACAACCCAGGCAAACTTTCACTATTTCTAACATTGCTGAAAAGATATGAAACAATAATGAAGCCATCATCTACCTAACAGTCACACTTGTAATGTAGCTGAGTCCTGCATCTTAAGCTATTCCATCACCATAATAAAAATGATATGATGACCAATAACATAAAGAAATTCTGTAGAAAAAAATTTTTAATTAAAAGTCAGTGTGGCGATTCCTCAGGGATCTAGAACTAGAAATACCATTTGACCCAGCCATCCCATTACTGGGTATATACCCAAAGGAGTATAAATCATGCTGCTATAAAGACACATGCACGCGTATGTTTATTGCGGCACTATTCACAATAGCAAAGACTTGGAACCAACCCAAATGTCCAACAACAATAGACTGGATTAAGAAAATGTGGCACATATACACCATGGAATACTATGCAGCCATAAATAATGATGAGTTCGTGTCCTTTGTAGGGACATGGATGAAACTGGAAAACATCATTCTCAGTAAACTATTGCAAGGACAAAAAACCAAACACCGCATGTTCTCACTCATAGGTGGGAATTGAACAATGAGAACTCATGGACACAGGAAGGGGAACATCACATTCCGGGTACTGTTGTGGGGTGGGGGGTGGGGGGGGCGGGGACAGCATTAGGAGATATACCTAATGCTAAATGACGAGCTAATGGGTGCAGGAAATCCACATGGCACATGGATACATATGTAACAAACCTGCACATTGTGCACATGTACCCTAAAACCTAAAGTATTAAAAAAAAAAAAAGATCAAGAATGTAAATCAGAACACTAGTATCGACTGTAGCCTGTCTGGCAATGATACTTTTTTAGATATGTGAAGCTTTAAAAATGAATTTAATCATCCAAACTGTTGTCTTACCTTGATTTGTAAAAAAGAGAGAAAAGTTCTGCTTGGTGGTGAATAGTCACTTTTCTAAGTTCCATTTAGTGTCCAAAAGTACAGTTATAATTGTAAAGGTTAAGTTATACTTCCAAAGAGAGACAATCAATAACTTGAGAAATAAATAAGAAAGAACTCACTAAACCAATTGTGGTAGATTCAGGGGTTTAAGAAGATTGTTTTACAATTTTTTTAAAAAATCAAAGACTTTTGTATAGCAAAGGAAACAATAAACAGAATGAAGAAACAGCCTGCAGAATGACACAAAATATTTACTGACTATGTATCTGATAAGGAGTTTATATCTATATTACACAAAGAACTCAACAACTCAGAAAGAAAACAAATAACCCAATTTTAAAATAGAAAAAGGACCTGAGTAGACATTTCTCAAAAGAAGACATACAAATGACTAACAGGTATGTGAAAAAATGCTCAACATCACTAATCATCAGGGAAATGCAAATCAAAACCATAGTGAGCTATCACTTCACTCCCATTAGAATAGCTAGTATCAAAAAGACAAAATAACAAATGTTGGTGAAAACATAGGGAAAACAGAACCCTAGTGCACTGTTGGTGGGAATAATGTATAGTCATTATGTACAGACGTTATGGGAAACAGTATGGTAATTCCTCAAAAAAAAATAGAAATAGAAGTACCATGTGATCCAGCAATCCCACTACTGGGTATATTTTCAAAGGAAATAAAACCAGTATCTCAAAGAGGTATCTTCATTCTCATCTTTGTTGCCGCATTATTCACGATAGCCAAGATAGGGAATCAAACTAAGTGTCCATCAGTGGATGAATAGATTAAAAACTGTGGTATATATACACAGTGAAATACTGTTCAGCCATAAAAAAATGAATTTCTGTTATTTGCAACAACATAGATGAAATACACAGAAATGCACAGAAATACAAGTACTCAAGGATCTTACTCATATATGGAATGTAAAAAAGTTGATCTTATAGAAACAGAGAGGATAAGGGTGGTTATCAGAGGATGTGGCAATTGTCATGGGGCTGAGGAGGGTTGAGGAGATGTTGGTCAAAGGATACAATGTTACAGTTAGATAGGAGTAATAAATTCAACGGATCTCTGGTACAGCATGATGACTACAGTTAATGACAACATATTGTATTCTTGAAAAATGCTAAGAGAGTTTATATTAAATGGTCTCATCACAAAAATGATAACTACATGAAAGTAGAGAACAGAATAGTGGTCATTAGAGACTGGGAAGGGTAGGGGAGAGGAAGTGGTTGGTTAATGGGTTTAAAGTCACAGCTAGATGGGAGGAATAAGTTCTGTTCTGTAGCACTATAGGGTAAACATGATTAATAATTTATTGTGGCCAGGCGTGGTGGCTCATTCCTGTAATTCCAGCACTTTGGGAAGCTGAGGTGGGCAGATCATGAGGTCAGGAGATCGAGATCATCCTGGCTAACACGGTGAAACCGTGTCTCTACTAAAAATACAAAAAAAAATTAGCCGGGCGTGGTGGCAGGCACCTGTATTCCCAGCTACTCAGGAGGCTGAGGGACGAGAATGGCGTGAACCTGGGAAGCAGAGCTTGCAGTGAGCTGAGATCACGCCACTGTACTCCAGCCTGGGCTACAGAGTGAGACTTTGTCTCAAAATAATAATAATAATAATAATAATAATAATAATAATAATAATAATTTATTGTGTATTTTTTAAATGCTAGAAAAAAGATTTCAAATATGCACAACACAAAGTAATGATAAATATTCTGGGTAATGTATATACAAATTGCACTAATTTGATCACTACAAATTGTATACATGTATTGAAATGCCACATAAATATGTATAGTTACTATCAACTAAAAATAGAAGGAAAAAAACTATGTGAAATAATGTAAATTTGGATCAGCCAGATTTAATCATTTAACAATGTGTATATGCTACTTCAAATAAGTACATCTTTGAGGTTTTTGTTTGCTGTTTTTAACTTTTAGTGTCGGGGTACATGTGCAAGTTTTTTATGTAGTTAAATTCCATGTTACTCAACAGTTAGTTTTTTCATTCACACTCTTTCAACCCTCCACCCACAAGTAAGCCCTGGTATCTATTCCCTTCTTCGTGTTCATGTGTACTCAAGGTTTAGCTCTTATTTATAAATGAGAATATGTGATATTTGCTTTTCTGTTTCTGTGTTACTTTGCTTAGGATAATAAACTCCAGCACCATCAACGTTGTTGCACAGGACATGGTCTCATTCTTTTTTATGACTGCATGGTATTCCATGGTATATATGTACCACGTTTCCTTTTTTCCAGTCTACCATTGGTGGACATTTAGGTTGATTCTACATATTTGCTATTGTGAATACTGCTGCAATTAACATATGTGTGCATGTGTCTTTATGGTAGAACAATTTATATTCCTTTGGGTGTATACCCAATAATGAGATGGCTGGGACAAATGTAAGTTCTAAGTTTTTTGAGAAATCACCAAACTGCTTTCAACAGTGGCTGAATTAACTTACAGTCCCACAAGCAGTGTAAAATATTATCTTTTCTCTGCAACCTTGCAAGCATCTGTTATTTTTTGACTTTTTAGTAAGAGCCATTCTGATTGGTGTGAGATAATATCTCATTATGGTTTTAATTTGCATTTCTCTAATGATTGGTGATATTGATCATTTTTTATATGCTTGTTGGCTGCAGGTATGTCTTCTTTTGAGAAGCATCCGTTTATGTCCTTTGCCCACTTTTTAATGAGATTGTTTATTGCTTGATAATTTATTTAATTTCTTATAAATTCTAAATATTAGACCTTTGTCAGGTGTTTAGTTTGCAAATATTTTTACCTATTCTGTGCGTTGACTGTTTACTCTGTCGATCGACAGAGTAAACAGTCAATGCACAGAAGCTCTTCGGTTAAATTAGGTCCCATTTGTCAATTTTTGTTTTTGTTATAATTGCTTTAGGTATCTTCATCATGAAATCATTGCCAGAACCTATGTCCAGATTGGTATTTTCTAGGTTTTCTTCAAGAGTTTTTATAATTTTAGGTTTTGCATTTAAGACATTAATCCATCATGAGTTGAATTCTGTATATGATGTAAAGAAGGAGTCCAGTTTCAATCTTCTGCATATGGCTAACCAATCATCCCAGCACTATTTATTGAATAGGGAGTCCTTTCCTCACGGCTTGCTTTTGTCAGTGTTGTCAAAGATCAAATGGTTGTACAGATGTCACTTTATTTCTGGCTCTGTAACCTGTTGCATTGGTTCCTGTGTCTCTTTTTGTACCAGTACCATGCTGTTTTGGTTACTGCAGCCTTGTAGTATAGTTTAAAGTCAGTTAATATGATGCTTCTTGCTTTGTTCTTTTTGCTTACAATACCTGTGGCTACTTGGGGTCCTTTTTAGTTTCACATGAATTTTAGAATAATTTTGTTTTTAATTCACTGAAGAATGTCATTGGTAGTTTGATAGAAATGACATTGAATCTGTAAATTTCTCTGGATAGTGTGGCCATTTTTACAACATTGGTTCTTCCTATCCTAAACATGGGAACGTTTTTCCATTTGTTTGTGTCCTCTATTTTTTTTCAGCTTTTTTTGGTAATTGTTTTATAGAGATGTTTCACCTCCCTGGTTAGCTGTATTTCTAGATATTTTATGCTTTTTGTGGTTAATGTGAATGGGATTGCATTCTTGATTTTGCACTCAGCTAGGAGATTGTCAGAGGTATAGAATCACAAAGTCTACAAAAAGAGAGAGTTTGACTTTCTCTCTTCTTATTTGGATGCCTTTTATTTATTTTTCTTGCCTGATTGCTCTGGCTAGGACTTCCAGTATTTTGCTCTGGCTATCACTTCCAGTATTATGTTGAATAGGAGTGGTGAAGGTGGGAATCCTTGTTGTGTTCCAATTCTCAAGAGTGATATTTCCAACTTTTTCCCATTTAGTATGATGTTGGCTGTGGGTTTGTCATAGATGGCTCTTATTATTTAGAAGTACGTTTTTACAATACCTAGTTTGTTGAGGATTTTATACATGAGGTGATGCTGAATTTTATTGAAAGCCCTTTCAGCATTGATATGGTTTGGCTGTGTCCCCACCAAAATTTCAGCTTGAATTGTAGCTTCCATAATCCCCACCTATCATGGGAGGGTCTCTGTGGTAGGTAATTGAGTCATGGGGGTAGTTACCCTCATGCTGCTCTTCTTGTGATAGTAAGTGATTTCTCATGAGATCTGATGGCTCTATAAGGGAATTTTCTCCCTTTTGCTCAGCACTTCTCCTTTCTGCCATCATGTGAAGAAGGATATGTTTCCTTCCCCTTCTGCCATGATTATAAGTTTCCTGAGTCCTCCCCAGCCATGCAGAACTGTGAGTCAATTAAACCTTTTTTCTTTATAACTTACCCAGTCTTGGGCAGTTCTTAATAGCAGCATGAGAATGAATTAATATAGTAAATTGGCACCAAGTAATGTAGTGTTGCTGTAAAGATACCCAAAAAATGTGAAAATTACTTTGGAACTGGGTACCAGGCAGAGGTTGGAACAGTTTGGAAGGCTCAGAAGAAAACACGAAGGTATGGAAAAGTTTGAAACTTTCTAAAGACTTGTTGGATGGCTTTGACCAAGATGCTGATAGTGATATGCACAAGGAAGTCACCCTGGCTGAGGTGGTCTCAGATGGAGATGAGATGAGGAATTTTATTCCAGTCTTGGGAACTGGAATAAAATTGACTCTTGCTGGCTGGGCACGGTGGCTCACTCTTGTAATCCCAGCACTTTGGGAGGCCGAGGTGGGCGGATCACGAGGTCAGGAGATCGAGACCACGGTGAAACCCCATCTCTACTAAAAAATACAAAAAATTAGCCGGGCGTGGTGGCGGGCGCCTGTAGTCCCAGCTACTCAGAGAGGCTGAGGCAGGAGAATGGCATGAACCCGGGAGGCGGAGCTTGCAGTGAGCCGAGATTGCACCACTGCACTCCAGCCTGGGTGACAGAGTGAAACTCCATCTCAAAAAAAAAAAAAAAAAAAAAATTGACTCTTGCTGTGTTTTAGCAAGAAGACTGTTGGCATTTTGCCCCTGCCCTAGGGATCTGTGGAAACTTGAGCTTGAGACAGATGACTTAGAGTATCTGATGGAAGAAATGTCTAGGCAGCAAACTGTTCAAGAGGTGACTTGCATGCTGTTAAAAGCATTCAGTTTTATGTATTCACAAAGATACAGTTTCTAATTGGAACTTATGTTTAAAAAGAAAGCAGACCATACAAGTTTGAAAAATTTGCAGCCTGATGATACGATAGAAAAGAAAAACCCATTTTCTGGGGAGAAATTTAAGTCAGCTGCAGAAATTTACATAAGTAATAAAAAGCCAAATGTTAATCACCAAGACAATGGGAAAAATATCTCCAGGGCATGTCAGAATTCTTCAGAGCAGCCCCTCCCATTACTGGCCCAGAGGCACAAAAAAAAAAAAATGGTTTCATGGGCCAGGCCCAGGGTGTTGCTGTTTTGTGCAGCCTTGGGACTTGGTGCCTTGCATCCTAGCTGTGGCTAAAAGGGGCCAAGGTACGGCTTGGGTTGTGGCTTAAGAGAGTGCAAGCTTCAAGCCTTGGAAACTTCCACATGGCATTCAGCCTGTGGTGCACAGAAGTTAAGAATTTAGGTTTGGGAACCTCCACCTTGATTTCAGAGGATATATGGAAGTCCCTGGAAGTCCAGGTAGAATTTTGCTGCAGGGATGGAGTCCTCATTGAGAATCTCTACTACAGCAGTGCCAAAGGGAAGTGTGGGGTTGGAGCCCCCACACAGAGTCCCCACTGGGGCACTGCCTAATGGAGCTGTGAGAAGAAAGCCCCCATCCTCCAGACTCCAGAATGGTAGATCTACCAACAGTTTTCACTGTGCACTTGGAAAAGCCACAGACAATGCCACCCCATGAAAGCAGCTTGGAGGGGGACTATACCCTGCATAGCCACAGGGGCAGAGCTGCCCAAGACCATGGGAACACATCTCTTGCATCAGTGTGACCTGGATGTGAGACATGGAGTCAAAGGAGATCATTTAGGAGCTTTAAGATGTGACTGCCTCACACAATTTCAGACTTGCATGGGGCCTATAGCCCCTGCATTTTGGCCAATTTCTCCCATTTGGAATGGGTGCATTTACCCAATGTCTGTAACCCCATTGTATCTAGAAAGTAACTAACTTGCTGATCTTACAGGCTCATAGGTGGAAGGGACTTGCTTTCTCTCAGATGTGACTGGACTGTGGACTTCTGAGTTAATGCTGAAATGAGTTAAGACTTTGCTGGGACTGTTGGAAGGCATGATTGGTTTTGAAATGTGAGGACCTGAGACTTGGGAGGGGCCAGAGGTGAAATGATATGATTTGGTTGTGTCTCCACCCAAATCTCATCTTGAATTGTAGGTCCCATAATCCCCATGTGTTACAGGAGGGATCCAGTGGGAGGTAATTGAATTATGTGAGTGGTTACTCTCATGCTGCTGTTCTTGTGAGTGAGTGAGTTCCCATGAGATCTGATGGTTTTATAAGCGACTTTTCCCCCTTTTGCTTGGCACTTCTCCTTCCTGCCATTATGTGAAGAAGGACATGTTTTCTTCCCATTCCACCATGATTGTAAGTTTCCTGAGGTCCCCCAGCCATGCAGAACTGTGAGTCAATTAAACCTCTTTCCTTTATAAATTACCCAGTAGGGCAGGCCTTCATAGAAGCATGAGAACAGACTAATACATGCATGTATTGAGATTATCATGTTTTCTCTAAGTTCTTTTTATGTGATGAATCACATTTATTGATTTGCTTATGTAGAAACAACCTTGCATCCTAGGAATAAAGCCTACTTAATTGAGCTGATTTAGCTTTTGATGTACTGCTGGATTTGGTTAGCTAATATTTTGTTGAGGATTTTTGCATCTATATTCATCAATGATATTGTACTAAAGTTTCCTTTTCTTTTGGCTCTGCCAGGTTTTGGTATCAGAATGATGCTGACCTCAAAAAATAAGTTAGAAACGAGTCCCTCCACTTGTTTTTTGGAATAATTTTAGTAGAAATGATACCGACTCTTCTTTGTACATCTAGTAGAGTTTAGCTGAGCATCCATGTGGTCCTGGGCTTTTTCTTATTGGTAGGCTTTTAATTACTGGTCCAATTTGGGAACTCATTATTGATCTGTTCAGGGTATCAATTTCTTCCTGGTTCAATCTTGAGTGGTTGTATGTTTTCAGAAATGTATCTGTTTTTTGTAGGTTTTCTGGTTTATGTGCATAGAGGTGTTAATAATAGTCTCAGAGGGTGTTTTGTAATTCTGTGGGATTAGTGGTAATGTCCTCCTTGTCATTTCTGATTGTTTATTTGAATCTTCTCTCTTTTTTGGTTTATTAGTCCGGCTTGCAGTTCATCAATCTTATTTATTCTTTCAAAAGACAAACTTTGGGTTTTGCTGATGCTTTGTAAAGCTCCTCACATCTCGGTTTCATTCAGTTCAGCTCTAATATTAGTTATTTCTTGTCTTCTGTTATCTTTGGGTGTTGGTTTACTCTTGTTTCTCTAGTTCCTCTAGGTGTGATGTTAGGTTGTTAACTTGATATCTTTTTACCTTTTTAATGTAGGCATTTTGTGCTATAAACTTTCCTCTTAACATTGCTTTAGTTGTGACCCAGAGATTCTGATATGTTGTATTTTTGTTCTCACCAGTTTCAAATAATTTATTGATATCTGCCTTAATTTCATTATTTACCCAAAAGTCATTCAAGAGTGGGTTGTTTAATTTCCATGTAATGTATGGTTTTGAGCAATCTATTTAGTGTGCTTCTATTTTTACTGTGCTGTGGTCTGAGAGTGTGGTTGGTATGATTTTAGTTTTTTTTTATTTGCTGATAATTTTTTTATCACTGATTGTGTGGTGAACTTTAGAGTACGTGTGCTGTGCAGATGAGAAGAATGTATATCCTGTTGTTTTGGGGTGGAGAGATCTGTACATGTCTGTTAGGTCCATTTGGTCAAGTGTTGAGTTCAGGTCCCAAATATTTTTTAGTTTTCAGTCTGAATGATTTGTCTAGTATTGTCAGTGGGGTATTAAATCTCTCACTATTATTGTGCGGTTATCTAAACCTCTTCATAAGCCTCTAAGAAATTCCTTCATGAATCTGGGTGATCCTGGGTTAGGTGCATACATATTTAGGATAGTTAAGTCTTCTTGTTGAATTGAACCCTTTACCATTATGTGATGCCCTTCTTTGTCTTTTATGTCCATTTTGGTTTAAAATATGTTTTGTCTGAAATAAGAATAACAATCCCTGCTTTTTTCTGTTTTCCATTTGCTTGGTAGTTTTTTGTTTGTTTGTTTGTTTGTTTTTACTATTCCTTTACTTTGAGCCCATGGGTGTCATTGCATGTGTGATGGATCTCTTGAGGACAGCATACATTTAGGTCTTGCTTCCTTATTCAACTTGCCACTCTGTCTTTTAATTGGGATGTTTAGTGTATTTACATTCAAGGTTAATATTGATATGTGTGGATTTGATCCTGCCATTGAATTTTTAGCTGGTTATTATGCAGACTTCATTGTGTAGTTGCTTTATAATGTCAATGTTCTACGCACTAAACTGTGTTTTTATGGTGGCCAGTAAGTCTTTCCTTTCCATATTTAGCACTCTATTTAGGACCTTTTGTAAGGTAGGCCTGGTGGTAACAAATTTCTTTAGCATTTGCTTCACTATAAAGGATCTTATTTCTCATTCACTTAGGAAGCTTAGTTTGTCTTGATATAAAATTCCTAGTTGGAGTTTCTTTTCTTTAAGAATGCTAGCTGCCTTTATTTTTTTTTCTTTCATGTTGACCTTGAAATATCTGATGACTATGTTTCTTGGGTATGGTTGTCTTGTATAGTATCTCACAGGAGTTCTGTGTATTTCCTGAATCTAAATGTTTGCCTCTCTAGTGAGGCTGAGAAAATATTTATGAATGATATCCTCAAATATGTTTTCCAAGTTGCCTGCTTTCTCTCTCTCTCTCTTTCAGGGATACTAATGCATCATAGGTTTTGTGTCTTTGCATAATCCTGTATTTCTGTTTTTTTCATTCTTTTTAATCTTTTTTTCTTCATTTTTGTCTGAGTTAATTGATAGAGCCAGTCTTCAAGCACTGAGATTCTTTCCTCAGCTTGGTCTATTATTCTGTTAATATTTGCAATTGTATTATAACATTATTGTAGTGGATTTTTTAGCTCTATCTGATCAGTTTGGTTTTTTCTTAAAATGGCCATTGCATCTTTCAGCTCCTGTGTTGTTTTATTGTATTCCTTATATTCCTTGGATTGGGTTTTGACTTTCTCTTGTATGTTGATAATCTTTGTTCCTATCAATATTCTGAATCTTATGTCTGTCATTTCAGCCTGGTTAAGAACCACTGCTGGGAACTAGTGCAGTCATTTGTAGTTAAGAATATACTCTGGCTTTTTGAGTTGCCAGGCTTCTTGCACTGGTTTTTTCTCATCTGTGTGAACTGATTTATTTTTTCATTTTTGAAAGTGCTCTCCTTTGGATATGATTTTTTGCTTTTATCTTTTTCGATGTCCTTGGTGGTTTGATTGTGGTATAAGGTAGGTTCAGTTGACTGGCTTCTATTGTGGGAGGTTTCAGGAAGTCAAATCTCAGCTCGGCACTCCTGGGTTGCATGCTGTAACTGCTGGACACTGATACTAGGCCTCTAGTTTTCTTATCTGGCTCCATGAGAGAGAACTGTGTTAGGAGCCTGCTGTGCTGGAAGGGCCAAGATCTTCCTGGTCTGCTGGCCCAACACTTGAATGGAGAATGAAAGCCAATGTGCTTCTTGGAAATAGTGACAGTGAGATCTGTAACTTTCTTATGCATACAGTGCATAAGCAGCCACAGTGGCATGTGGGAGTGCACATGTGCCAACTAGGACTAAGCACCAGTCAGAGCAGGCCAGTGATGTTCATGTATGTTTTTGCACTGGCAGCATGGCAGAATGTCTGCCTGTTGGCAGTGGTGTGGCATAAGTGGGGGCGGGGTAGTGGCGGGGCACCAATGTCCATGCACACATTTGTGCTTGTGGTGGCAGCAGTGCAGTGAGAGCAGAGTGCTTGTTGGGGTGGGGGCACTGGCATACATGGAGGTACTCACACTGGCGGTGGTGGCATGGCAGAAGTGGGGTTCTGTTGTGAGTGGGGTTCCGGTGTTTGTAAATGAACTTGCAGTAGCATCAGTAGTGGTGTGGCAGGATGCCTGGGCCTCAGCGGGGACAGATTGCCACTGGGGGTAAGGAGGATGGTGAGTTGTGCTCACTCCCATGCAGTGGGGTGGCAGGGTGCATGCACACACATGCACCATTGAGGTAGGGGAAGCAAGGTCTGCCCACATGCACATTCCAGCAAAGTGGTGGGTGGGTAGTGCCATGGGTGAGTGCATGATGTCTAAGTGGCAGGAAAGGCTATTATGGAAGGCTGCAGGTGGGCTGGTTCCATCAAGAGGGGCCAGTCTGCTGGATCTCTGACAGTTATGTGCAGTATGCTGGTGAAAGAGGTATGATGAGGGCCCCCAGGAAGCACCCTGGTTGGGCATCCAAGACTGTGTTGCAAGAAGGTTGTAGCACAGGCTGGGGTCCCAAGAGAGGCTGGCAGACAGGGAGCTGCTCAGATCAGACTTGCCCCATCCCATGAGCAAGACTGCCCTGCTCTGTTCAGGTCTAACAGTCAACCTAAATCTAAAGTCTCAAAGTGAATCATGGTGAGCCTTGGGTGATGGGTGTCCCTGGCCATGCTGTACTGCAGCTTTTCTTGTGCCAAATTCTCATGGCTCTGCATAGGCTGGATTCTTGCCCCTGCCACCTCTTTAAGAAGCTCCCACTTTCATCCCAGGTGCCTAGGGGTGTGGGTTCTCCTGATTCTGGAGAATTGAAGATTCTGGAGGTCCGTGGTGAGAGTGGGACACTTCTTGCCTGTTCAACTCACATCTTCCCCAGGAGCCACTGGGGGCCAGGAGCAGTTTCTGATGCTCAGCAGCCTCATGCAGAGTTCCAAGATTTCTTACCCTTCAGTTAAGTGTCTGCATCCTCCCTCCATTCACTCTCAACGCTTTCCCTCTGAAGGTCTGCTCAGAGTATGCTAGTGTTCCTGAAGTCACAGTCTCGCAGTGGAACATGTTTCTCCTG
Source organism: Hylobates moloch (assembly GCF_009828535.3). Lineage (NCBI taxonomy): Eukaryota > Metazoa > Chordata > Mammalia > Primates > Hylobatidae > Hylobates > Hylobates moloch. The sequence continues at coordinate 60,355,399 of NW_026652282.1, forward strand.
GCTGCATCAGCCATCTTGGTTTCCTCTCATGAATAAATATTTCAAGTACACAATAACTACATGAAATTTTATCTGTCAGTTTGAAATAAACAAATACATAAGTTTGGGTGGAAAAAAATAGTTAAAATTAAAATTAAAGAAATATATTTGTCCCTATATACTAATTCTTATTACTAACCTTCTTCTCTTTTCCCATCCCCCATTTTATTATAATAAAAATTACTCTAGTACTTAAAGTAGGTTTAGATTGCTAATGTTTTCATTTCTACATATGCCTATGCATAGGAAATTTCTAATGTCCATAAGTAATATTTATGCAAATAAATCAATTCAGGTAATCATCATAATTCTCTGCATATAGGTATATACACATACATACATATATATACACATGCACACATATATATGGTATTTCACACCCTTTACATTATTTGATTTTATCTAGAGACTGAATATTAAATTATAGATAACTTATTAACAGAAAACAATAACTCACTAGAATATGCAGGCTTTTACTTTCTTAACAATCCCTTTAGTCTCATGTGGGTACTCAAGACTGTTGTAAAGATGTAATGAGAAGATATAATGTTACTTTGAAAAGTATAAAATAATATACCAATCTGAGGGGTTGTTATGATTATGTTATAATAATTGATTATCAATTATTTTGCTGATTATAAGTTAATATGATTGATTTGGGGTACGATAATGTTTGGGGTATAATTAAATATATGATTATTGTTATCATCAAGATTATTCTTGAAAGTGGTTTAATAAATCATAATTTGTTTAAATATTTTTACTATACTACCAAAAATAATCTTTCTAGCTAACTCTATCTTTAGGTTATAGTTTTTCAATGAGCTTATATTTTAAAAGGTTGATGCTGCTATAAATAAGAAAAGCTTATGTCAGTCCCATATAATCCATAATCTCCTATCACAGCTCACACATAAAAATACACATACAAACATTTACACATGCAATAAGCCCTGTTTTAGACTAAATCTTATGGGTTTTATGTATGAAAAGATACCCTTGGAACTCCCCTCCCAAGCAAAAAACATCCAGGGTGGGAAAGGAAGCTGCTTTCAATCACCAAACAAACTGTCTGCAATTCTGTGGCTGCAGACTTATGTTTGTCACCAATTGTCTGAAAGATATTTGTCTCTTCCACTGGCAAACTTTGACTTTTTGGTCTAGTACTTCTCATTAGCTCTCTGGAAGGTGTAAAGGCACCAATAGTGGAGATAGAAGGTCTTCTAGCAGAATAGGAGACTTCAAGGTCTATTTAGAGAAATTGACAATTCGTTTTTTAAAAAGACCCCAGAGGCCTAGGGAGGAGCCCCATCAGTTTGTGGGGAGATAACGACTATTGGAGCGGAGACCTCCCAACAACCTGAGGAGAGAATTTACCTGTCTCGGGAAATGGAAATTTTCTGCCTAGTGGAAGACTCCACTAGCTTGAATATATAACCACCTTCCCTGGGTAAAAAATGAACCAATTGGAAGAAGTCACTTGCCTGCTAGACAAAAAACTTCACTTTCCCAAGGGGGTGGGATTCCACGTTCAATATCTAAGACTGATTGCTGAAAGATAATATATACAGACTGAGAGAGAAAACCAAAAAGCTGCAGAAGAAAACCTGGCTAAAAGGAAAAGTATATATAGAATTTAAGCTGGAAGCCTTGCTGTTAAGGGATAGAAAGAGCAGTAGTTAGGGAAGATAACTCCTCTGGTAGAGAAGAGAGGACAGCATTTGCAGGAAAGATCTACTTACATGGGAAGAAAAACTGCAGGCTACAATAGAAGGTCCATCAAAGCTGAAACTGGATCCCTTCCTTACACCTTATACTAAAATTAACTCCAGTGGATTAAGACTTAAACATAAGACCTAAAACCATAAAAACCACAGAAGAAAACCTAGGTAATACCATTCAGGACATAGGCATTGGCAATGACTTTATGGCTAAAACACCAAAAGCAATGGCAGCAAAAGCCAAAATAGACAAATGGGATCTGATTAAACTAAAGAGCTTCTGCATAGCAAAAGAAACTATCATCAGAGGCAACGGGCAATCTGCAGAATGGGAGAAAATTTTTGCAGTCTGTCCATCTGACAAACGGCTAATGTCCAGAATCTACAAGAAACTTACACAAATTTACCAGAAAAAAACAAACAACCTCATCAAAAATTGGGCAAAGGATATGAACAGACATTTCTCAAAAGAAGACATTTATGCAGCTAACAAACATATGAAGAAAAGCTCATTATCACTGGATCACTGATCATTAGAGAAATGCAAATCAAAACCACAATGAGATACCATCTCATGCCAGTTAGAATGGAGATCAATAAAAAGTCAAGAAACAACAGATGCTGGAGAGGATGTGGAGAAATAGGAACACTTTTACACTCTTGGTAGGAGTGTAAATTAGTTCAACCATTGTGGAAGACAGTGTGGCAATTCCTCAAGGATCTAGAACTGGAAATACCATTTGACCCAGCAATCTCATTACTGGGTATATACCCAAAGGATTATAAATCATTCTACTACAAAGCCACATGCACACATATGTTTATTATGACACTGTTCACAATACAAAGACTTGCAACCAACCCAAATGCCCATCAGTGATAGACTGGATAAAGAAAATATGGCACATATACACCATGGAATACTATGCAGCCATAAAAAAGGATGAGTTCATGTCCTTTACAGGGATGGATGAAGCTGGGAACCATCATTCTCAGCAAACTAACACAAGAACAGAAAACCAAACACCGCATATTCTCACTCAGAAGTGGGACGTGAACAATGAGAACACATGAACACAGAGAGGGGAACAACACACACTGGGGCCTGTCGGGGGGTGGGAGGCTAGGGGAGGGATAGCATTAGGAGAAGTACCTAATGTAGATGATGGGTTGATGGGTGCAGCGAACCACCATGGCACATGTATACCTATGTAAAAAACCTGCACGCTCTGCACATGTACCCCAGAACTTTAAGTATAATAATAATAATAATGCAGTCTACCATTTTCAGGGGTTTACTATATTTGAGGCTATATTGTAACTATGTTATAAGTAGTATATTATGAGACTCTATTATAGGCACCTGGAGCCTGCAGTTACCCAAATGCTCCAGCCACCCACTTTAAGACTCCTGCACTATAGTTTCTAGAGCTCTCCAGAGAGAAGCTGCAGGTAATATCCCCAAACTCCTACTAACTGTTTATACATGGAGACTCTAGGTTGGTAGAAAGCATAGGCCTAAACTTTTCCAGTGTTCAGAGGATACTGGACTGCTGCTTCCAGTGGAACTACTGGTACAGCTGCTCAGGACACCTAGAGTAAATGCCAGCATTTTTTTCTTGAAAAAACTTTTGTATAAAATTCTGGCAGATCTACCTAGAACTGTTTTATCTCCCCACTCAAAATTGATCTGATACCCTAAAACCTCTCTGCTAAGTCTCATCTTCTCTGACTGCTCACGAGTAAGTGTAGAACTTGAAATGTGTTGTCTGATTTCAGAGACTCCATCTGCACTGTAATAAAAGATAATATATAAAGCTACAAATGAGGTTTCTTTTGCTTCCCTTTCTATATTACTTTAATACTTTAAAAAATTGTCTTACCTCACATGTAAGGGCTCTGGAGATTAAAAGGACAGAGTCCTCCAACTAGTTACTCTCATCTCAGATAGGACATGTTAGAGTCCTACACATTGGCCTACAGGGTGGCAGACATTTTTTTTTGTTTGTTTGTTTCAATACAATTTTGGGGCACAACTGGTGTTTGATTACATGGATAAGTTATTTAGTGGTGATTTCTGAGATTTTGGTGCACCCATCATCTGAGCAGTGTACACTAACCAATGTATAATCTTTTGTACCTAAACCCCTCCGACTCTTTCACCCAAGTCCCCAAAGTCCATTGTATCATTCCTTTTTACCATTGTATCATGCCTTTGCATCCTTATAGCTTAGCTCCTGCTTATGAATGAGAACATACAATGTTTGGTTTTTTTCATTCCTGAGTTACTTCACTTAGAATAATGGCCTCCAATTCCATCCACGTTGCCACAAATGCCATTATTTCATTCCTTTTTATGGCTGAGTAGTAATCCATTGTATTTATATATATACCACAATTTCTTTATGTAATCATTGATTGATGGGCATTTGGACTGGTTCCATATTTTTGCAATTGCTAATTGTGCTGCTATAAACATTTGTGGAAAAGTATCTTTTCTGTATAATGACTTCTTTTCCTCTGGGTGGATATGTAGTAGTGAAATTGCTGAATCAAATGGTAATTCTACTTTTAGTTCTTTAAGGACTCTCCACACTGTTTTCCATAGTGGTTTTACTAGTTTACATTCCCACCAGCACGGTAAATGTGTTCCCTTTTCTCCACATCCATGCCAATATCTATTATTTGTTTATTTCTTGATTATAACCATTCTTGCAGGAATAAGGCGATATCACATTGTGGTTTTGACTTGCATTTCTCTGATAATTAGTGATGTGGTGCATTTTTTCATATGTTTATCGTCCATTTGCATACCTTTTTTTGAGAATTGTCTATTCATGTCCTTAGCCCACTTTTTTTTTTTTTTTTTTGTAGTCTCACTCTGTCACCCAGGCTGGAGTGCAGTGGCATGATCTCGGCTCACTACAAGCTCCACCTCCCTGGTTCACTCCATTCTCCTGCCTCAGCCTCCCGAGTAGCTGAGGCTGCAGGCGCCCACCACCACACCCGGCTAATTTTTTGTAGTTTTAGTAGAGACAAGGTTTCATCATGTTAACCAGGATGGTCTCAATCTCCTGACCTCATGATCCACCCACTTTGGCCTCCCAAAATGTTGGGATTACAAGTGTGAGCCACTGCGCCCAGCCCTTAGCCCACTTTTTTATGAGATTCTTTGTTGTTTTCTTGCTGATTTAAGTTTCTTGTAGATTCTGGATATCAGTCCTTTGTCTGATGTATAGATTGTGAAAATTTTTTCCCACTCTGTGGCTTGTCTGTATATTCTGCTGATTGTTTCTTTTGCCGTGTGGAGGCTTTTTAGTTTAATTAAGTCCCATCTGTTTATCTTTGTTTTTGTTGCATTTGATTTTGGGTTCTTGGTAATGAAGTCTTTGCCTAAGCCAATGTCTAGAAGGGTATTTGCGATGTTTTCTTCTGGAATTTTTATAGTATCAGGACTTAGATTTAAGCCTTTGATCCATTTGAATTGATGTTTATATAAGATGAGAGATAAGTATTGAGTTTTATTATTCTACATATGGCTTGCCAATTATTCCGGCACCATTTGTTGAATAGGGTATCCATTTCCCACTTTATGTTTTTGTTGCTTTGTCAAAAATAAGTTGGCCATAAGTATTTGGCTTTATTTCTGTGTTCTTTATTCTGTTCCATTGGTCTATGTGGCTATTTTTATACCAGTACCATGCTGTTTTGGTGACTATGGCCTTATAGCATAGTTTCAAATCAGGTAATGTGATGCCTTCAGATGTGTTCTTTTTGCTTAGTTTTGCATTGGCTATGTGGGCTTTTGTTTTTTTGTTTGTTCCATATAAATTTTAGGATTTATTTCTAGTACTGTGAAGAATGATGGTGGCATTTTGATGGAAATTGCATTGAATTTGTAGATTGCTTTTGGCAGTATCGTTATTTTCATAATATTGATTCTACCCACTTATGAGCATGGAATGTGTTTCTATTTGTTTGTGTCATCTATGATTTCTTTCAGCAGTGCTTTGTAGTTTTCCTTGTAGATGTCTTTCACCTCCTTAGTTAAGTATATTTCTAAGTTTTTGTTTGTTTGTTTGCAGCTATTGTAAAAGGGTTTGAGTTCTTGATTTGATTCTCAGCTTAGGCATTGTTGGTGTATAGCAGTGCTACTAATTTGTCTACTTTAATTTTGTATCCTGAAACTTTTTTGAAATTATTTATCAGTTCTAGGTGATTTTTGGATGAGTCTTTAGGGTTTTCTAGGCATATAATCATGTCATCAGCAAACAGTGACAATTTGACTTCCTCTTTATCAATTTGGATGCCCTTTATTTCTTTCTTTTGTCTGATTGCTCTAGCTAGGACTTCCAGTACTATGTTGAATAGAAGTGGTGACAGTGGGCTTTCTCGTTTTTTTTCCAGTTCTCAGAGGGAATGCTTTCAACTTTTCCCCATTTAGTACTATGTTGGTTGTGGGTTTGTCATAGATGGCTTTATTACCTTAAGTTATGTCCCTTCTATACTGATTTTGCTGTGGGCTTTAATCGTAAAGAACTGCTGGATTTTGTCAAATGCTTTTTCTTCATCTATTGAATTGATCATCTGATTTTTGTTTTTAATTCAGCTTATGTGGTCTATCACATTTATTGATTTGTGGATGTTGAACCATTTCTGCATCTCTGATATGAAACCCACTTGATCATGGTGAATTATTTGTTTGATATGCTGTTGAATTCTGTTAGCTAGTATTTTGTTAAAGATTTTTGCATCTATATTGATCAGTGTTACTGGACTCTAGTGTTCTTTTTTTGTTATGTCCTTTCCCGGTTTGGGTATTAGGGTGATACTGGCTTTATAGAATGATTTAGGGAGAATTCCTTTTTTCTCTATCTTGTAGAATAGTGTCAATAGGATTGGTACCAATTCCTCATTAATTGTCTGGTAGGATTTAGCTGTGAATCCGTCTGGTCCTGAACTTTTTTGTTGTTGAAATTTTTTTATTACCATTTCAATCCTGTTGCTTTTTATTTGCCTGTTCAGAGTTTATATTTCTTCCTGTTTTAATCTAGGAGGGTTGCATATTTCCAAGAATTTATCCATCTCTTCCAGATTTTCTAGTTTATGCACATAACAATATTCATAGTAGCCCTGAATGATCTTTTTTTATTTTTGTGGAATTGCTTGTAATATCTCCTGTTTCTTTTTTAATTGAGCCTATTTGGCTCTTTTCTTTCCTTTTCTTGGTAAATCTCAATAAAGGTTTATCAATTTTCATTATCTTTTCATAGAATCAGCATTTTCTTTCATGTATCTATTGTATTTTTGTTGCAATTTCATTTAGCTCTGCTCTAATCTTGGTTATTTCTTTTCTTATGCTGGATTTGGGTTTGGATTGTTCTTGTTTTTCTGGTTCTTTGAGGTACGACCTTATATTGTCTATTTGTGCTCTTTCAGAATTTTTGATGTAGGCATTTATGGCTATGAATTTTTCACTTAGCACCAACTTTTCTGTATCCGAGAGGTTTTCATAGGTTTTGGCACTATTATCATTCACTTCAAAGAGTTTTTAAATTTCCATCTTGATTTCATTGTTGACTCAATGATCATTCAGGAGCAGGTTATTTAATTTCCACATATTTGCATGGTTTTGAGGGTTCCTTTTGAAGTTGATTTCCAATTTTATTCCACTGTGATCTGAGAAAGTACTTGCTATGATTTCAAATTTTTAATTTTATTGTCTTGTCTTGTGGCCTACAATATGGTCTATTTTGGAGAATGTTCCATGTGCTGATGAATAGAATCTACATTCAATAATTGATGAATACAATGTTTTGTAAAAATCTGATAAGTCCATTTGTTCTAGGTTATAGTTTAAGTCTATTGTTTCTTTGTTGACTTTCTGTCTTGATGACCTGTCTAGTGCTGTCAGTGGAGTATTGAAGTTCCCCTCTATTATTGTGTTGCTGTCTATCTCATTTCTTAGGTCTGCTAGTAATTGTTTTATAAATTTGGGAATTCCAATGTTAGGTGCATATATATTCATGATCGTGATATTTTCCTTTTGAACTAGTCTTTTTATCATTATATAATGTCCCTCTTTGTCTTTTTTTATTATTTTTTATTATTGTACTTTAAGTTTTAGGGTACATGTGCACAACGTGCAGGTTTGTTACATATGTATCCATGTGCCATGTTGGTCTGCTGCACCCATTAACTCGTCATTTAGCATTAGGTGTATCTCCTAATGCTGTCCCTCCCCCCCCCACCCCACAACAGTCCCCAGAGTGTGATGTTCCCCTTCCTGTGTCCATGTGTTCTCATTGTTCAATTCCCACCTGTGAGTGAGAACATGTGGTGTTTGGTTTTTTGTCCTTGCAATAGTTTACTGAGAATGATGATTTCCAATTTCATCCATGTCCCTACAAAGGAAATGAACTCATCATTTTTTATGGCTGCTTAGTATTCCGTGGTGTATATGTGCCACATTTTCTTAATCCAGTCTATCGTTGTTGGACATTTGGGTTGGTTCCAAGTCTTTGCTATTGTGAATAGTGCCACAATAAACATACGTGTACATGTGTCTTTATAGCAGCATGATTTATAGTCCTTTGGGTATATACCCAGTAATGGGATGGCTGGGTCAAATGGCATTTTCCAGTTCTAGATCCCTGAGGAATCGCCACACTGACTTCCACAATGGTTGAACTAGTTTACAGTCCCACCAACAGTGTAAAGTGTTCCTATTTCTTCACATCCTCGCCAGCACCTGTTGTTTTCTGACTTTTTAATGATGGCCATTCTAACTGGTGTGAGATGGTATCTCACTGTGGTTTTGATTTGCACTTCTCTGATGGCCAGTGATGATGAGCATTTTTTCATATGTTTTTTGGCTGCATAAATGTCTTCTTTGGAGAAGTGTCTGTTCATGTCCTTCACCCACTTTTTGATGAGGTTGTTTGTTTTTTTCTTGTAAATTTGTTTGAGTGCATTGTAGATTCTGGATATTAGCCCTTTGTCAGATGAGTAGGTTGCAAAATTTTCTCCCATTCTGTAGGTTGCCTGTTCACTCTGATGGTAGTTTCTTTTGCCGTGCAGAAGCTCTTTAGTTTAATTAGATCCCATTCGTCAATTTTGGCTTTTGTTGCCATTGCTTTTGGTGTTTTAGACATGAAGTCCTTGCCCACGCCTATGTCCTGAATGGTATTGCCTAGGTTTTCTTCTAGGGTTTTTATGGTTTTAGGTCTAACATGAAAGTCTTTAATACACCTTGAATTAATTTTTGTATAAGGTGTAAGGAAGGGATCCAGTTTCAGCTTTCTACATATGGCTAGCCAGTTTTCCCAGCACTATTTATTAAATAGGGAATCCTTTTCCCATTGCTTGTTTTTGTCAGGTTTTTCAAAGATCAGATGATTATAGATATGCGGCATTATTTCTGAGGGCTCTGTTCTGTTCCATTGGTCTATATCTCTGTTTTGGTACCAGGACTGTGCTGTTTTGGTTACTGTAGCCTTGTACTATAGTTTGAAGTCAGGTAGCGTGATGCCTCCAGCTTTGTTCTTTTGGGTTAGGATTGACTTGGCGATGCGGGCTCTTTTTTGGTTCTATATGAACTTTAAAGTAGTTTTTTCCAATTCTGTAAAGAAAGTCATTGGTAGCTTGATGGGGATGGCATTGAATCTATAAATTACCTTGGGCAGCAGGGCCATTTTCATGATATTGATTCTTCCTACCCATGGGCATAGAATGCTCTTCCATTTGTTTGCATCCTCTTTTATTTCATTGAGCAGTGGTTTGTAGTTCTCCTTGAAGAGGTCCTTCATGTCCCTTGTAAGTTGGATTTCTAGGTATTTTATTCTCTTTGAAGCAATTGTGAATGGAAGTTCACTTATGATTTGGCTCTCTGTCTCTTATTGGTGTGTAAGAATGCTTGTGATTTTTGTACATTGATTTTGTATCCTGAGACTTTGCTGAAGTTGCTTATCAGCTTAAGGAGATTTTGGGCTGAGACAATGGGGTTTTCTAGATATACAATCATGTCATCTGGAAACAGGGACAATTTGACTTCCTCTTTTCCTAATTGAATACCCTTTATTTCCTTCTCCTGCCTAATTGCCCTGGCAGGAACTTCCAACACTATGTTGAATAGGAGTGGTGAGAGAGGGCATCCCTTTCTTGTGCCAGTTTTCAAAGGGAATGCTTCCAGTTTTTGCCCATTCAGTATGATATTGGCTGTGGGTTTGACAGAGATAGCTCTTAATATTTTGAGATATGTCCCATCAATACCTAATTTATTGAGAGTTTTTAGCATGAAGCGTTGTTAAATTTTGTCAAAGGCCTTTTCTGCATCTATTGAGATAATCATGTGGTTTTTGTCTTTGGTTCTGTTTATATGCTGGATTACATTTATTGACTTGCATATGTCGAACCAGCCTTGCATCCCAGGGATGAAGCCCACTCGATCATGGTGGATAAGCTTTTTGATGTGTTGTTGGATTCGGTTTGCCAGTATTTTATTGAGGATTTTTGCATCAATGATCATCAAGGATATTGGTCTAAAATTCTCTTTTTTGGTTGTGTCTCTGTCAGGCTTTGGTATCAGGATGATGCTGGCTTGATAAAATGAGTTAGGGAGGATTCCCTCTTTTTCTATTGATTGGAATAGTTTCAGAAGGAATGGTACCAGTTCCTCCTTGTACCTCTGGTAGAATTTGGCTATGAATCCATCAGGTCCTGAACTCTTTTTTGTTGGTAAGCTATTGATTATTGCCACAATTTCAGAACCTGTTATTGGTCTATTCAGAGATTCAACTTCTTCCTGGTTTAGTCTTGGGAGGGTGTATGTGTCAAGGAATTTATCAATTTCTTCTAGATTTTCTAGTTTATTTGCATAGAGGTTTTTGTAGTATTCTCTGATGGTAGTTTGTATTTCTGTGGGGTCAGTGGTGATATCCCCTTTATCATTTTTTGTTGCATCTATTTGATTCTTCTCTTTTTTCTTTATTAGTCTTGCTAGCGGTCTATCAATTTTGTTGATCTTTTCAAAAAACCAGCTCCTGGATTCATTAATTTTTTGAAGGGTTTTTTGTGTCTCTATTTCCTTCAGTTCTGTTCTGATTTTAGTTATTTCTTGCCTTCTGCTAGCTTTTGAATGTGTTTGCTCTTGCTTTTCTAGTTCTTTTAATTGTGATGTTAGGGTGTCAATTTTGGATCTTTCCTGCTTTCTCTTGTGGGCATTTAGTGCTATAAATTTCCCTCTACACACCACTTTGAATGTGTGCCAGAGCTTCTGGTATGTTGTGTCTTTGTTCTCATTGGTTTCAAAGAACATCTTTATTTCTGCCTTCATTTCGTTACCTACCCAGTAGTCATTCAGGAGCAGGCTGTTCAGTTTCCATGTAGTTGAGTGGTTTTGAGTGAGTTTCTTAATCCTGAGTTCTAGTTTGATTGCACTGTGGTCTGAGAGAGAGTTTGTTATAATTTCTGTTCTTTTATATTTGCTGAGGAGAGCTTTACTTCCAACTATGTGGTCAATTTTGGAATAGGTGTGGTGTGGTGCTGAAAAAAATGTGTATTCTGTTGATTTGTGGTGGAGAGTTCTGAAGATGTTTATTAGGTCCACTTGGTGCAGGGCTGAGTTCAATTCCTGGGTATCCTTGTTAACTTTCTGTCTCGTTGATCTGTCTAATGTTGACAGTGGGGTGTTAAAATCTCCCATTATTATTGTGTGGGAGTCTAAGTCTCTTTGTAGGTCACTCAGGACTTGCCTTATGAATCTGGGTGCTCCTGTGTTGGGTGCATATATATTTAGAATAGTTAGCTCTTCTTGTTGAATTGATCCCTTTACCATTATGTAATGGCCTTCTTTGTCTCTTTTGATCTTTGTTGGTTTAAAGTCTGTTTTATCAGAGACTAGGATTGCAATCCCTGCCTTTTTTTGTTTTCCATTTGCTTGGTAGATCTTCCTCCATCCTTTTATTTTGAGCCTATGTGTGTCTCTGCACATGAGATGGGTTTCCTGAATACAGCACACTGATGGGTGTTGACTCTTTATCTAATTTGCTAGTCTGTATCTTTTAATTGGAGCATTTAGTCCATTTACATTTAAAGTTAATATTGTTATGTGTGAATTTGATCCTGTCATTATGATGTTAGCTGGTTATTTTGCTCGTTAGTTGATGCAGTTTCTTCTTAGCCTCGATGGTCTTTACAGTTTGGCATGATTTTGCAGTGGCTGGTACCGGTTGTTCCTTCCATGTTTGGTGCTTCCTTCAGGAGCTCTTTTAGGGCAAGCCTGGTGGTGACAAAATCACTCAGCATTTGCTTGTCTGTAAAGTATTTTATTTCTCCTTCACTTATGAAGCTTAGTTTGGCTGGATATGAAATTCTGGGTTGAAAATTCTTTTCTTTAAGAATGTTGAATTTTGACCCCCACTCTCTTCTGGCTTGTAGAGTTTCTGCCGAGGGAGCCACTGTTAGTGTGATGGGCTTCCCTTTGTGGGTAACCTGACCTTTCTCTCTGGTTGCTCTTAACATTTTTTCCTTCATTTCAACTTTGGTGAATCTGACAATTATATGTCTTGGAGTTACTCTTCTCAAGGAGTATCTTTGTGGCATTCTCTGTATTTCCTGAATCTGAATGTTGGCCTGCCTTGCTAGATTGGGGAAGTTCTCCTGGAAAATATCCGGCAGAGTGTTTTCCAACTTGTTTCCATTCTCCCTGTCACTTTCAGGTACACCAATCTGATGTAGATTTGGTCTTTTCACATAGTCTCATATTTCTTGAAGGCTTTGTTCATTTCTTTTTGTTCTTTTTTCTCTAGACTTCCCTTCTCACTTCATTTCATTCATTTCATCTTCCATCTCTGATACCCTTTCTTCCAGTTGATAGCATCAGCTCCTGAGGCTTCTGCATTCTTCACGTAGTTCTTGAGCCTTGGCTTTCAGCTCCATCAGCTCCTTTAAGTACTTCTGTGTATTGGTTATTCTAGTTATACATTCGTCTAATTCTTTTTCAAAGTTTTCAACTTCTTTGCCTTTGGCTTGAATTTCCTCCTGTAGCTCGGAGTAGTTTGATCATCTGAAGCCTTCTTCTCTCAACTCGTCAAAGTCTTTCTCTGTCCCACTTTGTTCCATTGCTGGTGAGTAACTGCGTTCCTTTGGAGGAGGAGAGGTGCTCTGCTTTTTAGAGTTTCCAGTTTTTCTGCTCTGTTTTTCCCCATCTTTGTGGTTTTATCTATTTTTGGTCTTTGATGATGGTGATGTACAGATGGGTTTTTGGTGTGGATGTCCTTTCTGTTTGTTAGTTTTCCTTCTACCAGACAGGACCCTCAGCTGCAGGTCTGTTGGAGTTTGCTAGAGGTCCATTCCAGACGCTGTTTGCCTGAGTGTCAGCAGTGGTGGCTGCAGAACAGATTTTCGTGAACCGCAAATGCTGCTGTCTGATCATTCCTCTGGAAGTTTTGTCTCAGAGGAGTACCCGGCAGTGTGAGGTGTCAGACTGTCCCTACTGGGGGGTGCCTCCCATTTAGGCTGCTTTGCGGTCAGGGGTCAGGGACCCACTTGAGGAGGCAGTCTGCCTGTTCTCAGATCTCCAGCTGCATTCTTGGAGAACCACTACTCTCTTCAAAGCTGTCAGACAGGGACATTTAAGTCTGCAGAGGTTACTGCTGTCTTTTTGTTTGTCTGTGCTCTGCCCCCAGAGGTGGAGCCTACAGAGGCAGGCAGGCCTCCTTGAGCTGTGGTGGGCTCCACCCAGTTCGAGCTTCCCGGCTGCTTTGTTTACCTAATCAAGCCTGGGCAATGGTGGGCGCCCCTCCCCCAGCCTCACTGCCGCCTTGCAGTTTGAGCTCAGACTGCTATGCTAGCAATCAGCGAGACTCTGTGGGCGTAGGACCCTCTGAGCCACATGTGGGATATAATCTCCTGGTGTGCCGTTTTTTAAGCCCTTTGGAAAAGCACAGTATCAGGGTGGGAGCGACCCGATTTTCCAGGTGCCGTCTGTCACCCCTTTCTTTGACTAGGAAAGAGAACTCCGTGACTCCTTGCACTTCCCCAGTGAGGCAATGCCTCACCCTGCTTCAGCTTGTGCACAGTGCACTGCACCCACTGTCCTGCACCCACTGTCTGGCACTCCCTTGTGAGATGAACCTGGTACCTCAGATGGAAATTGAGAAATCACCCGTCTTCTGCGTCACTCACGCTGGGAGATGTAGACCGGAGCTGTTCCTATTCGGCCATCTTGGCTCCACCCCTGTCTTTTTTAACTGCTGTTACTTTATAGTTTGTTTTGTCTGATGTAAGAATAGTTACACTTGCTCACTTTTTTGTGTCCCCTTGCATGGAATATCTTTTTCCACTCTTACCTTACATTTATTTGAGTCTTTATGTGTTAGGTGAGTCTCTTGAAGACTGCGGATACTTGGTTAGGAAATTCTTATCCATTCTGCCACTCTGTATCTTTTCAGTGAAGCATTTAGGCCGTTTACATTCAATGTTAGTATTGAGATGTGGAGTACTGTTTTATTCATTGTGCTATTGGTTACCTGAATACCTTGGGGTTTTTAAAATTTATTGTGTTATTGTTCTATAGATCCTGTGAGATATATCCTTTGAGGAGGTTTTATTTTGTTATATATTGAGAATTTCTTTTAAGATTTAGACCTCCTTTAGCAATTCTTGTGGTGCTGGCTTTGTAGTGACAAATACTCCTAGCATTTGTTTGTCTGGGAAAGACTGTATCTTTCCTTCATTTATAATGCTTAGTTTTGCTGGGTACAAAATTCTTGGCTGATAATTGTTTTGCTTAAGAATGCTAAAGATAGGGTGCCAATCCTTCTAGGTTGTAGGATTTCTGCTGAAATTCTGTTGTTAATGTGACAGATTTTTCTTTATAGGTTACCTGATGCTTTTGCCTCACAGCTCTTAAGATTCTTTCATTTGTCTTTATTTTAGATAACCTGATGACGATGTGCCTAGGTGATGACTTTTTGCAATTAATATTTCATGTGTTCTTTGAGCTTCTTGTATTTGGATGTCTAGATCTCTAGCAAGGCCAGAGAAGTTTTCATTATTATTTCCTCAAATATGTTTTCCAAACTTTTATATTTCTCTTCTTTCTTGATAACACCAATTGTTCTTAGGTTTGGCCATTTAACATACTCCCCAATTTTTGGATGCTTTATTCATTTTTTGATTCTTTTTACTTTGTCTTTGTTAGATTACATTAATTCAAAAATCTTGTCTTCGAGCTCTGTAGTTCTTCTTTAGCTTGTTCAATTCTACTGCTGAGACTTTTCTGTGTATTTTCCATTTCTCTAAGTGTGTCCTTCCATTCCAGAAGCTGTCATTGTTTTTTATTTATGCTATCTATTTCACTGAAGATTTTTCCCTTCATATCTTGTATCATTTTAAAAATTTCATTAAATTGTGCTTCACCTCTCTCTGGTGCCTCCTTGATTACATTAATTATCGATCTTCTGAAATTTTTTGACAATTGAGAGATTTTTTTTTTCTTGGTTTGGGTCTATTTCTGGTGAGCTAGTGTGATCTTTTGGGGGTGTTAAAGAACCTTATTTTGTCATATTACTATTTTCTGGTTCCTTCTCATTTGGGTAGACTATGTCAGGGAGATGTGTCTCAAGGGCTGCTGTTCAGATTCTTTTGTCCCATGGGGTGCTCCCTTGATGTAGTGCTCTCCTGCTTCCCCTACTGATGTGGCTTCTTGAGAACCAAACTGCAGTGACTGTTTTTTCTTTTCTGAATCTAGCCATCCAGCAGAGCTACAGGGCTCTGGGCTGGTACTGGGGAGTATCTGCACAGAGTCCTGTGATGTGAACTGCCTTCAGGTCTCTCACCTGTGGATATCAGTTCCTGCTCTGGTGGAGGTGGTTGTGAAATGGACTCTTTGAGGGTCCTTAGTTGTACTTTTGTTTATTGCACTAGTTTTGTGTTGGTCGACCTCCAGCCAGGAGGTGGTGCATTCAAGAGAGCATCAGCTGGGTTAGAATAAGGAGGATCAGGTGGTGGATAGGCTCTAGAGCTCCCAAGAGATTATGTGTTTTGCCTTCAGCTATTAGGGCTGGTAGAGGAAGACCATCAGATGGGGACAGGGTTAGGTATGTCTGAGCTCAGACTCTTCTTGGGTGGGCTTTCCTGCAGCTGCTGTATGGGATGGGGGTGTGGATGTCAGCCCAATGGAGTTATGTTTCCAAGAGGATTATGGCTGCTTCTGTTGCATCATGCAAGTTGCCAGGGAAGTGGAGAAAACTCAACAGTTACAGGCCTCACCCAGCTCCCATACAGCCCAAGAGGCCAGTCTCACTCCCCATGCCTCCCCCAGACAGCATTGAATTTATCCCCAGGCAACCATTGACCAGAGCTGAGAACTTGCCTCAGGCTACCAGCCTCCCAGCTGAGAAAGCAAGCAGAACTTTCAGGTTTTGTGCCTTCCCAACTGCCATGGCTTCTGTGCTGCATCTGAATGTCTGATTCACCCTCTCCCCTGGTTTCTACCCAGGAAACTTTACATTCAGTTGAAATTGCTACAAAGTTCAGTTGGAAGTTGTCTTTTTCCAGTGGTCTTTTCCCAGCCTTCCACAAGGACCTCTGTGAGTCAAAGTCAGAAATGGCTTCCCTGGGGACTCAGAGAGCCCACAGGACTCTTCTTGTTGCTTCCTCTACCCTTGTATTTTGCTCAGCTCTCTAAACTTGTCTCAGCTCCAGGTCAAGGTAAATTCTTCTCTCATGATCTGGAACTTCAGGTTTCCAGTGAGGATGTGTGTTCAAGGGTGGACAATCCCCTTTCACTCTTTCACACTTTGGGCACTCACAGATTTCTGGCTGTCTTGCAGTGCTTGCAGGAGCAATCTGCTTTCTTCAAAAGGCTTGTGGATTCTCTCAGCTTTCCTGGTATGTTCCTGTGGGAGTTCTTGGAGAAAAAACTTACAATTTGCATCTCCACATGCTCTTCTCTCTGTCCGAGGGAGAGCTGCAAGTTAGTCCTGCCTTCTAACCACCATTTTCCAACTCCACATGAATTTTAATATAGTATTTTTCTAATCAAGTGAAGAATGTCATTGGTAGTTTAATAGGAATAGCACTTAATCTGTAAATTACTTTAGCAGTATGGCCATTTTAACAATGCTGATTCTTTCTATCCATGAGCATGGAATGCTTTTCTATTTGTTTGTGTCCTCTCTGATTTCTTTGTGCAGTGTTTTGTAATTCCCACTGTAGAGATATTTTACCTCCCTTGTTAGCTGTATTGCTAAGTATTGTGTTCTTTTTGTGGCAATTGTGAATAGAATTGCATTCCTGATTTGGATCTTGGCCTGGATGTTTTTGGTGACTAGGAGTGCTACTCACATTCATTTTATATCCTGAGACTTTGCTGAAGTTGTTTATCAACTCAAGGAGTTTTTTAGGCAGAAAATATGTTTTTTGTTTTTAAGATATAGAATCATGCCACCTGCACATGGGGATAGTTTGACTTCTTCTCTTACTATTTGAATGCTTTTTATTTCTTTCTCTTGCCTGTTTGCTCTAGCCACGACTTCCAATACTATGTTGAATAAGAGTTTTGACAGAGGGCATTTTTGTCTTAAGTCAGTTTTTACTGGGAATACTTCCAGCTTTTGCCCATTCAGTATGATGTTGTCTGTGGGCTTATAAAAAATGGCTCTTATTATTTGAAGTATGTTCCCTTAATACCCAGTTTATTTAGTGTTTTTAACATAAAGAAATATTGAATTTTATCAAAAGTCTTTTCTGCATGTATTGAGATTATCATATGGTTTTTGTCCTTAGTTCTGTTTATGTGATGAATCACGCTTAATAATTTGCATATGCTGTCACGGTGGATTAGCATTTCAATGTGCCACTGGATTTGGTTAGCTAGTATTTTGTTGAGAATTTTTCATCTATATTTATCAAGGATATTGGCCTGGGGTTTTGTGTGTTGTGTGTGTGTGTGTGTGTGCATGCACACGTTAGGTTTTGGTATCAGAATGATGCTGGCTTCAGAAATTGGGTTAGGGAGGAGTCCTTCCTCCTTAATGTTTTGAAATAGTTTTAGTAGGAAAGCTAGTACCATCCCCTTTTTATACATCTGGTAGAAATTGACATTAATCTGACTGGTCCTGGGTGTATTTTGATTGGTAGAATTTTTATTATTGATTCAATTTCAAAAATCTTTGTTGGTCTGTTCTGGAATTCAATTTTGTTCCTGGTTCAGTCTTGGGAGGTTGTATGTGTCCAGGAAATTATCCATTTTCTCTTTCCAGTTTGTGAGCACAGAGGTGTTCATAGTAGTCTTAGGGATTTTGTACTTCTGTGGGGTCAGTGGTAACAATCCCTTTGTAATTTCTACTTGTGTTTATTTGGATCTTCTCTCCTTTTATCAGTCTAACTAGTGGTGTTTCTATCTTATTAATTTTTTCAATGAACCAATTCCTGGATTCACTGATTTTTTAATGCTTTGTTGTGTCCAGTTTTTTCAGTTCAGCTCTGATTTTATAATTTCTTGTCTTCTGATGGCTTTGTGGTTGGTTTCCTTTTTCTTCTCTAGTTCTTCTAGTTGTGATGTGAGGTTGTTAATCTGAGATCTTTCTAACTTTTTCACGTTGGCATTTATTCTTAACACTGACTTAGCTATGTCCCACAGATTCTGGTATTTTGCATCTTTGTTTGCATTAGTTTCAAGGAATTTCTTGATTTCTGCCTTAATTTTATTTTCATATACCCAAATGTCATTCAGGAGCAGGTTGTTTAATTTCCATGTAATTGTATGGTTTGAAGTGTTTTTTTTTAGTATTGATTTCTTTTTTTGATTGTGCTGTGGTTTGAGTTTGGTTGGTATGTTTTCAGGGATTTTTTTTTTGTAATTTGCTGAGTATCATTTTATGTCTGACTCTGTGGTCAATTTTAGAGTATGTGTTATGTGTTAATGATAGGAATGTATGTTCTGTCTTTTTGGCTGGAGACTTCTGTAGGTATCAATTAGGTCTATTTAGTAAAGTACTGAGTTCATGTCTTAAATATCTTTGTTAATTTTCTGCCTTTGTGATCTCTCTAATACTGTTAGCAGAATGTTGATGTCTCCCACTATTATTTTATGGTTATCTAAGCCTCTTCATAGGTCCCTAAGAACTTGTTTTGTGAATCTGGGTGCTTCTGTGTTGGATGTATGCATATTTAGGGTAGTTAAGTCTTCTTGTTAAATTGAACCCTTTGCCATTTTATAATGCCCTTCTATATATTTTTAAATCTTTGTTAGTTTAAAGTCCATTTTGCCTGAAATTAAGATGGCAACCTCGTTTCTTTTTTCTGCTTTTTTAATTTGCTTTGTAGATTTTTCTCCAACCCCTTATTCTGAGCCTATTGATGTCATTGCATGTGAGATGAGTCTGTTGGAGACAGCATATCACTGAGTCTTGCTTCTTTATTCAGCTTGCCACTCTCTGCCTTTTAAGTGGGGTATTTAGCCCATTTACATTCAAGGTTGGTATTGATATGTGCAAATTTGGTCCTGTTGTTGTGTTGTCTGCTGATTATTATGCAGACATTTTTGTGGTTGCTTAACAGTGTCACTGGTCTGTGTACTTAAGAGTGTTTTCCTAGTGGCTCATACTGGTTTTCCTTTCCATATTTAGTGATCCTCTCAGGACCTCTTTTAAGGCAGGTCTGGTGGTAATGTACTCCCTTAGCATTTTCCATCTAAAAAGGTTTGTATTTCTTCTTCAATTATGAAGCTTCATTTTGCTGAATATAAAATTCTTATATGGAGATTTTTTCTTTAAGAATACTGAATATAGGGACCTGATCTCTTCTGGCTTTTGGGATTTCTGCTGGAAAGTTCTGCTGTTAGCCTAATAGGATTCCCTTTGTAGATAACCTGCTCCTTCTCTCTACCTGCCCTTAAGATTTTTAATTTCATTTTGACCTTGAAGAACCTGAGGATTATGTGTCTTGGGGATGGTCTTCTTGTGTAATATCTCACAAGACTTCTCTGCATTTCCTGAATTTGAATGTTGGCTTCTTCAGTAAGGTTGAGGAAGTTTTCCCAGGTGAAATCTTGAAATATGTTTTCTAGGTTTCTTGTTTCTCCCTGTCTTTTTCAGGATTGCCAATGAGTTGTAGATTTGGTCTCTTTACATAATATATTTCTCAGAGGTTTTTGTTGTTGTTGTTGTTGCTCTTTTGAGACAAGGTCTCATGCTATCATCCAATCTAGAGTGCAGTGGCATGATCTCAGCTAACTGCAGCTTCCACCTCCTGCCTGATTCTCCTGCCTCAGCCTCCTGAGTAGCTGGGACTATAGACATGCACTACCACACCTGGCTAATTTATGTATTTTTAGTAGAGATGAGGTTTCACCATGTTGACCAGACTGGTCTCGAACTCCTGACCTCAAGTGATCTGCCTACTTCAGCCTTCCAAAGTGCTAGGATTACAAGCATGTGCCACTGTGCCTGGCCTCTTTCTTTTTTCTTTATTTTTGTCTGAGTAAGTTATTTCAGAGAGCTACTCTTCAAGCTCTGAGATTGTTTCTCCAGCTTGGTCTATGCTGCTGTTAATGCTTGCAATTGCATTATGCAATACTTGTAGTGTATTTTTCAGTTCTATAAGATCAGCTTGGTTATTTTTATAATGGTTATTTTGTTTATCAGCACCTGTACCATTTTATTCTGATTCTTAGCTTTGGCATATTGGGTTTTCATGTTCTCCTGAATCTTGATGATCTTCTTTTCTATTTATATTCTGAATTCAATGTCTCTTTTCAGCCATTTTAGCCCGGTTAAGAACCATTGCTGGGGAACTAGTGTGGTTGTTTGGAGAAAAGAAGGCACTCTGGCTTTTTCAGTTGTGAGAGTCCTTGCACTTTTTTTTACCTGTGTGGGCTGGTGTCCTTTTAACTGCAGTGCAAACTGGGCACAGTCAGACTTCTTTTCTAAATGTTTTCAGAGGGCAGAGGCTTTGTTCAGGGTGTTTACTTGTAGCTGAATACTTATCCTTGATTTTACATGATGGCATATTAGCAAACTATTTTTTGTGTTGATCTTCTGGGCTGTGCTCAAGTAGGTGGCGCTTAGGCTTAATAGTTAGTAGTTAGGCTTTTTCCTCAGTCTTTTGGGTTCTAGGTATTTTTTTCACAATTGTAACCATGCTTTCTGTCAGTGATCTGAAAGTGTGGGCTCCTCTCCCACACTGCAGATCTTGCCTTGGCATGCCTGGGCTGCACACCACAGCTCTGGGACAATCTCAGTTTCTATGTTCCCTTCCCTGCTTGGAAGTAACAGGAGAAGGAAATTTGGCAGTGGTTTGGGCAGAGGATCTTTCACTTGTGACTCTGCCCCAGAAAGATGTAGAGCTGTTATTAATCAGTGTGATTAGCTCTGAATGGGACAGCTGTGCAATGTACCCAAGCAGGGTTGGGGGGCTGCCTGGCAGCAATAGCGGGGAGGTGGATGGGTCCTGGATAAAATAGACTTGTTGCTTCTTCTTAGGGCAACTGCAGTTTGCCGGAATTGTGGATAAAGCACTCAACGTCTTTGCTCCTTCTTCAGTCTGAGGGTAGCAAGGGCAGTACCACTGCAGTGGCAGTGGCAGAGGGCTTTCAGTTGCCTCTGGTAGCTCCATCTTAGAGAAACACAGAGACACTGCTACTGGAAATGTTCAGCCATCGAGTGGAGCAGATTCTCTGATGGCCCAAGCTGGGGGTTCCACTTGTTGAAGAGCAGAGAGCTAAGGGCTCACAAAGATAAGAGATTGGGTTCTTTTCCATATGATAACTATGGTGTCCTATAAACTTGGGTGAAAGCCTCAGGCTGTTTGTTTCTTCCCCAGACCAATGTCAGCAGGAGCAGAACTTTGGCTATGACAGTGGTTGGCAGGGGGCGTTGTCAGTTGCCTCTGGGATCCCCATGTCAGGGAAACATAGAGCCACTACCAGTGGGTATGCTTAGTAAGAACTGAGGTGACTGTTCTGTGGTCCCAAGCTGGGGACCCTGTCTGGTGAAGAGTGGGGTGTAGAGGCTCACAGGGAGGAGAGACTGGACCCCTCTCTATGTATTGTCTGTGTTATGCTGGAGGTGCCAGCATAGAAGCCAGCCCCTTTGTCCCTTTCCCTACCCAAAGGTGGTTAGGGTAGTACTACTGTAGCTGCAATGGCAGATGTGTTGTGGGTTGTCCCTGGAATTTCTTCCTCATAGAAATGCAGAGCTGCCTTCTGACTGTTCAGGTGGAGGCAGGGTAGTTGTCTGGAATCCCAGGTTGGGAGGGCCCACCCAATGGAGAGAAGCAGGGACAAGGACCAATGTGGAGAGCAGTCTGGTCACTTTTCTGTGGGATGGCTGCCCTGTGCAAGGGACCACACTATTCCTTAATCACAATGTACTCTTCAGAGCCTGAAGGCTATAGCAACAGGGGCTGTGAGACAGCAAAATGGTGGCCAGCCTCTCCCTCTGGGAGCTCTGTCCCAGTGAAGTGCAAAGTGGCTATTGGTCCAAGAGTCCCAGTGGGGTGTGGCTGGAGTTTTCTGTCAGGCAGTCCCACCCTGTAAGGAGAATTGGAACCAGGGACCCATATAAGATACAATCTGGCCACTTTTCCATAGATTAGCTGCACTATGCAGGGGATCTGCACCACTCCTTACCGCTAGAGCCGGAAAGCCATAGTGCCGGAGGCTGTAAGACAGTAAAAAATGGTAGCTGGCCTCTCTTTCTGGGAGCTCCAATCCAGGGAAGTGCAATGTTACTACCAGCCTGAGAGCCCCAGCAGGATGCAGCTGGGGTCTCAGTTTGGAGGGTACCACCCAGTGAGGAAGAGTAGGATCAAGGACCCAATAGAAAACAGTCTGGCCACTTTTCTGTGGGATGGCTATGCTGTGCAAGGGCTCCACACCACTCCCTAAACACTGCTTGCTTTCCAGAGCATGAAGGTTATAGCAGTAAAGGCTGCAATACAGCAAAATTGGCAGCCATTCTCTCTCTGGGAGCTCCATCCCAAGGAAGTACAGAGCTGCTACTGGCCCAAAAGCCCCAGTGGTAGCTGGAGTACCAGGTCATGGGGTCTCACCCCATGTGGAGAAGTGAAACCAGGGAGCTGCATAAAAAATAGTCCAGCTACTTTTCCATAAGACGGTTTTGCTGTGCTGGAGATTTGAGTCACTCCATAATTACCACTAGAGCCCGAAGGCTATAGCAGAAGGGACTGCTAGACATCTTCTCATTCTGGGAACTCCATTCTAAGGAAGTGTAGAGTTCCTACTGGCCTGAGAGACTAGATGGCGAGTGGTTGGAGACCCAGAGGCCAGTAAGTCTTATTATACAAGATGCAGAGGAAGCAAGGCCTGCAGTCTGCTGTTTCTCAGCCCCCTGGATTTGGCCCTTTTTTGGGGGCATGCAAGAGATCCTGACTTTCCCTGCTGCAGGAGCTGCAGCTGCTAATGCCAGGCTACCCAGGGATTCAAGGCTCCTGGGAATCTGTGTGCCTGAGTGGCAACTCTGCCCAAACTCCATGTAGCCCTTTGTGTCAGTCTGAATGCCCTGGTGGCATGGGCTCACAGGAGGATTACTTGATACCAAGGTTGGAAAAGTTCATGGCAGAAGTGTGGGTTCCCAGGGACTCTTACTCACTCACTATTTCTCCATAGTGGAGAAGCCTCTCCTGGCTCCATTTTATTCTCTGGCGGCCAGTCATTCTGTCTCACTTCTCTTCATTCTCCATGGGTCAAGTTGTTTCCTAGATGAAACCCAATGTGTTCACCTGGATGCTCCAGTGGAAGATCCAGTAATTACTCACCACTCTTTCTTCTCTCCATGAGAGTGGTTCACATTAGCTTTTAGTCAGCCATCCTGCCCTCTTCCCCTGCACATTTATTAACAACTCAACTGAAACAGCTACAAGACCTCTGGAATGGCAATAGGAGAAGATCACCAGACACTCTCCTTCGTGAAAAATCTATTGAACTGGTGAAAATTTAAAAATAAACAATCAAGGGAGCTGCTGGCAAGATGGCCAAATAGGAACAGCTTTGGTCTGCAGCTCCCAGTGAGACCAACGCAGAAGGCAGGTGATTTCTGCATTTCCAACTGAGTGGTGCCTGGAACCCCAGTGATACAGAACCTTTCACTGCCCTCAAAAAGGGGCTAAAGCCGGGGAGCCAAGTGGTCTTGCTCAGTGGATCCCACTCCCATAGAGCCCAGCAAACTTAGAAACACTGGCTTGAAATTCTGGCTGCCAACACAGCAGTCTGAAGTCGACCTGGGACGATTGAGCTTGGTGAGTGGAGGGGCATCCGCCATTACTGATGCTTGAGTAGGGGGTTTTCTCCTCACAGTGCTGAGGACTAAGTGGAACCCAACACAGTGTAGCAAAGCAGCTGTGGCCAGACTACCTCTCTAGATTCCTCTTTACCAGGCAGGGCATCTCTGAAAGAAAGGCAGCAGCCCCAGTCAGGACCTTATAGATAAAACTCCCATCTAATTGGGACAGGGCACCTGGGGGAAGGGGCAGCTGTGGGTGCAGCTTCAGTGGACTTAAACTTTTCTGCCTGCCAGATCTGAAGAGAGCAGCTGATCCTGACAGGAAGGGTTCTCTGAGCACAGTGCTCAATCTCTGCTTAGTGACAGACTGCCTCCTCAAGTGGATCCCTGATCCTAGTGCCTCCTGACTGGGAGAGGCGTCCCAACAGGAGTTGAAGACACCTCAAACTGGAGAGCTCCAGCTGGCATCAGTCTGGTGCCCCTGTGGGACAAAGCTTCCAGAGGAAGGAGCATGCAGCAATCTTTGCTGTTCTGCAGCCTCCACTGGTGATACCAAGGCAAAGAGGGTCTGGAGTGGACCTCCAGTGAACTGCAGCAGACCTGTAAAAGAGGGGCCTGACTGTTAGAAGAAAAACAAACAAACAGAAATCAACATCAACATCAACAAAAAGAACCCCCACTCAGAAACCCAATCAAAAGGTCATAAACCTCAATGATCAAAGGTAGACAAATCCACAAAGATGAGGAAAAAACAGAGCAACAACACTGAGAATTCCAAAAACCAAAATGCCCCTTCTCCTCCAAATGATTGAAACTCCTCTCCAGCAAGGGCACAAAACTAGACAGAAAATGAGTTTGATGAATTGACAGAAGTAGGCTTCAGTAGGTGGGTAATAACAAAGGACCTCTGAGCTAAAGGACCATGTTCTAACCCAATGCAAGGACGCTAAGAACCTTCAGAAAAGGTTACAGGAACTGCTAACTAGAATAACCAGTTTGGAGAAGAACATAAATGATGTGGTAGAGCTGAAAAACACAGGAAGAGAACTTCATGAAGCATACACAAGAATCAATAGCCAAATTGATCAAGAAGAAGAAAGGATATCAGAGACTGAAGATCAACTTACTGAAATTAGGCATGAAGACAAGATTAGAGAACAAAGATTGAAAAGGAACAAAAAAAGCCTCCAGGAAATATGGGACTATCTGAAAAGACCAAATCTCCGATTGGGGTCTCTGAAAGAGACAAGAAGAATGGAACCAAGTTGGAAAACACACTTCAGGATATTATCCAGGAGAACTTCCCCAACCTAGCAAGACAAGCCAACATTCCAATTCAGGAAATGCAGAGAAGACAATTAAGATACTCCTCGAGAAGAGCAATGCAAAGACACATAATCATCCGATTCTCCAAGGTTGAAATGAAGGAAAAACTGTTAAGGGAAACTAGAGAGAAAGGTCAGGTTACCTACAATGGGAAGCCCATCAGACTAACAGTGGATCTCTCTGCAGAAACTCTACAAGCCAGAAGAGAGTGGGGACCAATATTCAACATTCTTAAAGAAAAAAATTTTCAACCCAAAATTTCATATCCAGACAAGCTTCAAAAGTGAAGGAGAAATAAACTCCTTTCCAGTGAAGCAAATGCTAAGGGATTTTTATCAACACCAGGCCTGCCTTGCAAGAGCTCCTGAAGGAAGCACTAAATATGAAAAGGAAAAACCAAGACCAGCCCCTGCAAAAACACACCAAAATATAAAGACAAATGACACTAAGAAGAAACTGCATCAACTAGTGATACCAGCTAGGATCATGATGACGGTATCAAATTCACACATAACCATATTAACATTAAATGTAAATGGGCTAAATGCCCAAATTAAAAGACACAGACTGGCAAATTGGATAAAGAGTCAAGACCCATTGGTGTGCTGAATTCAGGAGACCCATTTTACGTGTAAAGACAAACATAGGCTCAAAATAAAGAGATGGAGGAATATTTACCAAGCAAATGAAAAGGAAAAAAAAGCAGAGGCTGCATCCTAGTATCTGATAAAACAGACTTTAAGCCAACAAAGATCAAAAAAGACAAAGAAGGGTATTACATAATGTTAAAGGGCTCAATGCAACAAGAAGAATGAACTATCCTAAATACATATGCACCCAATAAAGAAGTACCCAGATTCATAAAACAAGTTACTAAAGACCTACAAAGAGACTTAGACTCCCACACAATAATAGTGGGAGATTTTAACACACCACTGACAATATTAGACAGATCAATGAGACAGAAAATTAACAAGGATATTCAAAACTTGAACTCAGCTCAGGACCAAGCATACCTAACAGATATCTACAGAACTCTCCACCCCAAATCAACACAATATACATTCTTCTCAGCACCACATAGCACTTATTATAAAATTGACCACATAATTGGAAGTAAAACACTTCTCAGCCAATGCAAAAAAAGGGAAATCATAACAAACAGTCTCTCAGAACACAGTGCAATCAAATTAGAACTTAGGATTTAGAAACTCACTCAAAACCACACAACTACATGGAAACTGAACAACTTGCTCCTAAATGACTAGTGGGTGAATAACAAAATTAAGGCAGAAACAGCGAAGTTCTTTGAAATCAATGAGAGCAAAGAGACAACATACCAGAATCTCTGGGACACAGCTAAAGCAGTGTTTAGAGGGAAATTTATAGCATGAAATGCCCACATCAGAAAGCAGGAAAGATCTAAAATCAACACCCTAGCATTACAATTAAAAGAACTAGAGGAGCAAGAGCAAACACATTCAAAAGTTAGCAGAAGACAAGAAATAACTAAGATTAGAGCAGAACTGAAGGAGAAGGAGACACGAAAAAACCTTCAAAAGATCAATGAATCCAGGAGCTGGTTTTTAGAAAAGATCAACAAAATAGACCACTAGCAAGGCTAATAAAGAAGAAAAGAGAGAAGAATGAGACAAACACAACAAAATAGACCACTAGCAAGGCTAATAAAGAGGAAAAGAGAGAAGAATGAGACAAACACAACAAAATATGATAAAGAAGAGATCACCACTGATCCCACAGAAATACAAATGAACATCAGAGAATACTATAAACACCTCTGGGAAAATAAACTAGAAAATCTGGAAGAAATGGATAAATTCTTGGACACATACACCCTTCCAAGACTAAACCGGGAAGAAGTTGAATCCCTGAATAGACAAATAACAAGTTCTGAAATTGAGGCAGTAATTAATAACCTACCAACCAAAAAAAGTCTAGGACCAGATGGATTCACAGCCGAATTCTAACAGGGATACAAAGAGGAGCTGGTACCATTCCTTCTGAAACTATTCCAAACAATAGAAAAAGAGGGACTCCTCCCTAACGCATTTTATGAGGCCAGCGTCATCCTGATTGCAAAATCTGGCAGAGACACAACAAAAAAAGAAAATTTCAGGCCAATATCAATGATGAACATCTATGCAAAGATCATCAATAAAATACTGGCAAACCAAATCCAGAAGCACATCAAAAAGCTTACCCACAACGATCAAGTTGGCTTCATCCCTGGGATGCAAAACTGATTCAACATATGCAAATTAATAAACATAATCCATCACATAAACAGAACCAATAACAAAAACTACATGATTCTCTCAATAAATGTGGAAAAGGCCTTTGATAAAATTCAACACTCCTTCATGCTAAAAACTCTCAATAAACTAGGTATTGACAGAACATATCCCAAAATAATAAGAGCTATTTATGAAAAACTCATAGCCAATATCATACTGAATGGCCGAAATTTGGAAGCATTCCTGTTGGAAACCAGCACAAGGTGAGAGTGCCCTCTCGCACCACTCCTATTCAAGATAGTATTGGAAGTTCTGGCCAGAGCAATTAGGCAAGGGAAAGAAATAAAGTGTATTCAAATAGGAAGAGAGGAAGTCAAATTGTCTCTGTTTGCAGACGGCATGCTTGTATATTGAGAAAAGCCCATAGTGTCAGCCCAAAAACTCCTTAAGCTGATAAGCAACTTCAGCAAAGTCTCAGGATGCAAAATCAATGTGCAAAAATCACAAGCATTCCTATACACCAATAATAGATAAACAGAGAGCCAAACCATGAATGAACTCCCATTCACAATTGCTACAAATATAATAAAATATGTAGGAATACGACTTACAAGGGACACGGAGGACCTCTTCAAGGAGAACTACAGACCACTGCTCAAGTAAATAAGAGAGGAAACAAACAAATGGAAAAATATTCCATGCTCATGGATAGGAAGAATCAATATTGTGAAAATGGCCATACTGCCCAAAGTAATTTATAGATTCAGTGCTATTCCCATCAAGCTACCACTGACTTTCTTCACAGAACTAGAATAAAACTACTTTAAATTTCATATGAAAACAAAAAAGAGCCTTATAGCCAAACAATCCTAAGCAAAAAACAAACAAACAAAAAGCAAAAACAAAAACACAACAAAACAAAACAAAGCTGGAGGCATCACGCTACCTGACTTCAAACTATGCTACAAGGCTAAAGTAACCAAAACAGCATGATACTGGTACCAAAACAGATATATCAACCAATGTAACAGGACAGAGGCCTGACAAATAACACCACACATCTACAACCATCTGATCTTTAACAAACCCAACAAAAACAAGCAATGGGGAAGGACTACCTATTTAAAAAATGGTGCTGGGAGAACTGGCTAGCTATATGCAGAAAATTAAAACTGTAACTCTTCCTTACATTTTATACAAAAAGTAACTCAAGATGGATTAAAGACTTAAATGTAAAACCCCATATTATAAAAACCCTAGAAGAAAATCTAGGCAATACCATTCAGGACATAGGCATGGTCAAAGATTTTATGATGAAATCGCTGAAAGAAATTTCAACAAAAGCAAAAATTGACAAATCATATCCAGTTAAACTAAAGAGCTTCTACACCACAAAAGAAACTATCATCAGAGTGAACAGACAACCTACAGAGTGGGAGAAAATGTTTGCAATCTATCCATCTGACAAAGGGCTAATATCCAGAATCTACAAGGAACTTAAGCAAATTTACAAGAAAAAAAACATTAAAAAGTGGGCGTAGGACATGAACAGACACTTCTCAAAAGAACACACACATGTGGCCAAAAAACATGAAAAAAAGCTCAACATCACTGATCATTAGATAAATGCAAATCAAAAACACAATGAGATACCATCTCATGCCAGTCAGAATGGCGATTATTAAAAAGTCAAGAAATAACAAATGCTGACAAGGTTGTGGAGAAATAGGAACACTTTTACACTGTTGGTGGGAATGCAAATTAGTTCAACCATTGTGGAAGACACTGTGGCGATTCCTCAAAGACTTAGAACCAGAAATACCATTTGACCCAGCAATCCCATTACTGGGCATGTACCCAAAGGAATATAAATCATTCTATTATAAAGATACATGCATGTGTATGTCCACAATAGCAAAGACATGGAATCAGTCCACATGCTTATCAATGATAGACTGGATAAGGAAAATGTGGTACATATACATTATGGAATACTATGCAGCCTTAAAAAGAAACAAGATCATGTCTTTTGCAGGACCATGGATGAAGCTGGAAGACATTATCCTCAGAAAACTAACACAGGAACAGAAAACCAAACACCATATGTTCTCATTCTTGAGTGGGAGCTGAACAATTAGAACACATGGACACAGAGAGGGGAACAACACACACTGGGGCCTGGTAGGGGAGGGAAGGGGACAGAGAGCATCAGAAAAAATAGTTAATGCATGCTAGGCTTAATACCTAGGTGATGGGTTGATAGGTTCAGTTAGCCACCATGACACACGTTTACCTATGTAACAAGCCTGCACATCCTGCACATGTACTGTAGAACTTAAAAATAAGAATTCTGGAGTTAAAATATATAGTAACCAAAATGAAATTTACTAGAGTTGCCCAAGAGAGCTTTGAAGTGGCAGAAAAAAATAATCATCAAACTTTGACAGAGATCAATAGAGAGAATGTACTCTTAAGAACAGAGAGAGGAAAAAAAGGAAAATGAATAGAGTCTCAGAGAAATTTCAGACACCATTAAGTACAACAAATACATGTAATGAGAGTACCAGAAAGAGATGAAAAAGAAAAGAAAACAAAAATAGTATCTGAAAAATTAATGACTCCAACTTCTTGAATTTGATAAAAGCATTAATCAAGACACCCAAGAAGCTCAACAAACTCCAATTATAGTAAGCAGAGGCCTACACTGAAATACAACCCAGTCAAAATGTTGAAACTAAAGATAAAGTGAAAATCTTTACAGCATTGAGAGAAAAATGACCCATCAGGAAGAAGAGAATCTCAGTAAGATTAAAAGCTGCCTTCTCACAATAAATAATTGAGACCAAAAAATAATGGATGATGACATATTCAAACTGTTAAAAAATTAACTGAAAATCTTATATCCAGCAAAACTATTATTCAGAAATAAAGAAAAAGTTAACATCACCAAAAATGACAGAATAGGGGATTTCAAAAGTCCATTCCTGCATAAAAGCAATAATTAGACCAACAAAACTTGTCAAAATAAACATTTTTGGCCTTTTGAAACTTAATTTAGAAACTTCAGATAATGAAGAAAGAGTTAACAAAAAAAGAAGCTGCTAAATTTTAGTAAGAGATCATTGTAGTATATTAAATTCACCTAGCACCACCATTTATCAGATTGATTGTAGCCTTGGAAATGGTGGCTCATGTTCGTTTTGTGGCTTCCTGCCAAAGGGTGCAGTATCGATATTTTTGTTAAAGAATTTTGCTTGTATATTTTGATTTGTCTAGTGGTTTTCTAAAGAATTGGCTCAGGAGTTTGCTTTGTTTTGCCCACCTCAAAACATTCTTAAGGCTGTAGTGGGCTCCTAGGTGATATTTCCAAATCTCTTTTTAAAACCTATGCTAACTGCAGTTACTGGGAGCAAGGCACAACAGGTATGACAATCACCAGGTAGGTGGAAATATCTTTTTTTAAAAAAGAGAGAGGTTGGGAAAGAAGACACATGCAAGTATAAGGGATTAGAAAGTTTCTGCATATTCTGAGGAATCTAGAACGTTAGACAATGCCAGGGCTAAATAAATTCTCAGAAAATATTTTAAATGACCCCAAGCTTTCACATTTAACTGAACTTTAGGCTTCAAACAAACAGGAACTGAAGGCTAAGAAATATTCATACAAGGTCTACTAAATATAGGAGTTTCTCAACACAGTCAAAATGAAAAGACCATGACAAGATATTTTTGTTGGCCTGAGTTATTTCAGAAAATCTATGTCAAATTACCAGCTGACTACTAAAATATCAGAATAAGAACATCAGTGACCACACATAACAAAATATACAGTCTTATAAAAATAGTTACAATAGTCACTAACAAATCAATAAACAACCTACAACAAGTAGCAACAACAAACCCTGGTGAGGGGAAGGTGATCTCATTTCCAGAGTTAAAATATTAAAATCTTCAAAATGCTAAGTTTCCAACAAAAAGCTATGAGGCATGCAAAAAAACAAGAAAGCATAGCCAATTCACAGGAAAAATAATAAATAGAAATTATAACAGAGTAAGCCAAGGTATTGGATACACTAGAAATAACTTTAAATCAATTATCTTTAATATTATCAGAGAACTAAAAGAAATCATGTGCAAAGAACTAAAGGAGTCAGAAGAATGATGTCCCCCCAAATGGAGAATATTAATACAAACATAGAAATAATAATAATAATAATAAAATTTAAAATTCTGGAGCTGAAAAGCAAAATAACCGAAAATAAAAAAATTCACTTGAAAGGTTCAACAGAAGATTTGAATAAGCAGGAGAAAGAATTAGCAATGTTTAAGATAGATAAATGGAAATTATCCAATCTGAGGAGGAAACCTGACTACAACCTAAGAAATTTATGGGCCACCATCAAGCATAACAACATGACTATAATTGAAATCTCAGGAGAGGAAAGAAAAAGAGGCACAAACAATAGTTGTTGAAATAATGGCTGAAAATTTGCCAAATTTTATAAAACACATAAATCTAAACATTCAAGAAGCTCCACAAATTTGAAACAGAATAAAATCAGAGTTTGACACAGAGACATATTGAATCCAACTGTTGAAAGGCAAAGGCAAGGAGAGAATCCTGAAAGCAGCAAGAGAGAAGAGATTTTTCACATAGAATGTATGCTCAATAAGATTAAAATCCAATTTCTCTTTAGAAGCCACAAAGGGCAGAAAGCAGTGGAATGTCATACAAGTGCTGAAAGAAAACTAAAACCCTATCAATCAAGAATTATTCATTAAGCAAAAATATACTTCAAAAATGTAGAGGTAATCAAGATATTTCCAGGTAAATTACTGAGGGAGTTCATTTCTAGTAGAACTACTCAAAAGAAAGTGGTAAGGTAAGTATTTTTGGCTGAAGTGAAAGGACACTAGACAGTAACTCAGTTGTAGAAATAAAGAATACTGGTCAAAGTATAACTATGTAGAAAAATAGAAAAGAGAATATTATTGTACTTAGGTTTGTAATTGTATCCTTCCAAAAGATATAATTATAAACATATACACACCTAACAAAAGTGCCCCCAAAATACACAAAGCAAAGATAAACAGAGTTGAAGAAGAAATAGATGGTTCTTCAATAATAGTTAGAAACTTTAATTATATAATTTCAATAATGGATAGAACAACTAGATAATAATCAATAATAAAACAGATGGCTTGAAAACAATTACAAACCAATGATACTTAACAGGCAGTAAACACCATAATACACATGGAACACTCTTCAGTGTAGACTATATATTAGGCCACAAGCAAATTTTAACCAACTTCCAATATTGAATTTAAAGTATCTTTTTTCCAAGACAATAGAATAAAACTAGAAGTTAATAATAGAGGGAAAATTAGAAAAATTACAAATATATAAAATTAAACAACGCTTTCTTAAAAACACATTAGTTCAAAAAAAATCACAAAAGTAATTAGCAATTATTTGGAGAAAAATAAAAACAAGAACATAATATGCCAAAACTTATGGGCTGCAGAAAAACAGTGCTCAAATGGACACTTATACCATTTAATGTCCACATTAAGAAAAAAAGAATATCTTAAATCAAAAACAGGTTTTCTTCAGAAGATTAAAAAAAGAAAATGCAAATAAACCCAAATAAATAAAAAACCATTATTTCTTAATAAGATCACATCAGAGATAAGTAAAAGGAAGAATAGTAAAGTAATACAATGGACAAAACAAAAAGTTGATTCTTAGAAAGTATCAACACAATTTAAAAAGTTTAGCAATATTGACTAAAACAAAATATTTTAAAAACTCTAGAGAGTGAAGATGGCTGACTAGATGCAGGCAGAAGGCAAGCTCATAAAAATAGACTGGGACATTGAGAAGACTGGCAAACTCCAAGCAGATCTTCAGAAGGAAGGCACTAAGAATGGATGGAAATAGGCTGCAGATGCTAGGATGAAAGAGGAGGAAACTAGGACCACTGCACAGAGCTGCCAAGCACTGGGATTCTTTCCTGGCCCCTAGGAACTCTTACAGAAGGGTTCAGTTGAACAGGTGATGTGTAGCTAGCACACCCCTCACCATGTACCTCCAGAATTCTAGCTGCAGGAAAACCCACAACCCACACAGAAATTTGAGCTGGCAGGGAGAGCTGCTTAGAGAGGTGGCAGGGACAGGACTCCAGCCTGTACAGGGCCCAGAGGATTTGGCATGAGAACACCTTCAGTGGAGCACAGCCAGAGAAGCCCATACCCCAAGGTTCACCATGCTCCACTGGGAGACTTTAACCTTAGGGTGACTTTGGACCTTGACAGAACAGGGCAGTCTTGCCTGTGGGATAGATCCAGTCAAGTCTGAGCACCTCAGTGTCTGCCAGTCCCTCCTGGGGTCCCAACCTCTTCACACCTGATTGCAGTGCAGCCTCAGATGCCCAATAAGAGTGCTTTCAGGGGCCCTCATCACAGCTCCTTTGCAACCATACAACACCTGACTATTGGAGAGCTCCAGCAGACTGGCCCCTGCCAACACACACCAGCCTACCTGCAGCCTTCCCCATAGCAGCCTCCCCGACTATTTTTCTGGCATGCACTCACTCATTTCCCCCCCTCCCCAAACATATTTGTCAATTTTTGCACACAGGTAGACCATGTCTCCCCTCCCTTGCTGGTATACATGTGTGGGTGCTACCCACTACGCCGCTGCTGCCAGCATGAGTGCACCCTGCCAGCACCACACACCCCACTGGTAAAACAAGCAACCAATAACACCACTGCTGCCAGTGCACACATGAGCACAGATGCCAGCAACTCCACCCCTGCCAGTTCCCCACCCATACCATCATTGCTAGTGTGAGTGTGACCATGAATGCCAGCAAGCCCGCTCCTGCCAGTGACCCAACCCGCCGTGCTGCCGGCACCACCACTGTTATTTGGCACAGGAACACTGCCACCCTGCTCCAGCCCATACCCCACCGCAAATGACAAGCATGCATCCCAACCACATTGCTGCAGTTACTGGCATGTGTGAGCTAGCACAGACACCACTGCCACCACCTTAATGAAGTGCTTTTGCCAGCATTCCCCATCAGAGTGATATGGCCAGAAGATTGGGAACACCTCAATCCCTCTAGCACAGCAGGTTTCTAAACTTGAGAGGCCAGAGAACAAAGCTGCCCCAGTAAAAGTGGCCCACAGTTAGAGCACACAGCCCAGGAGTTCTGAGCTGAGCCTTGGCTGCCTGAAATCTTCCAGGAACAATGCCAGTTGACTGAACCCATGTTATACCACACTTAAACTTACAAGGGCATCAAACATAAAACAAAAAACAAAAACAAAAAACACTATGCAAAGGACAGAAACTTCAAAGAATCAAAGAACATCAGCATGTAAAAATGAGAAAGTACCAGTGCAAGAACTCTGGCATCTCAAAAAGCCAGAGTGTCTTCTTAGCTCCAAATGACTGCACTAGCTCTTAACAAGGATGAAATGGCTGAAATGATAGACATATAATTCAGAATATGGATAGCAAAGAATATCATTGAGATTCAGGATAAAGGTCAAACCAAACCCAAGGAACTTAAAAAGAAATACAAGTAAATGATACAGAAGACGAAAGATGAGATGGTCATTTTCAGAAAAAAAAACAAACTAATCTGCTAAAACTGAAAAACCCACTTCAAGAATTTCTTAATAAAACTGCAAATATTAACAGCAGAATAGACCAAGCTGAAAAAAATCTCAGAACTGAAAGCGTTTTTTTGCAATAAAACAGTCAGACAAAAAAGAGAAAAATAAAAAAGAATGAACAAAACCTCTGAGAAACATGGAATTGTGTAAAAAGACAAAATCTATCAGTCATTGCCATTCCTGAAAGAGCGAGAGAAGCAAGCAATGTAGAAAACATATTTGAGGATGTCACCCATAAAAGTTTCCCCAACCTTACTAGAGAGTACAACTTTCAAATTCAGGAAATGCAGAGAACCCGTGAGATACTATACAAGATGACTATCCTCAAGACACGTAGTCATCGGCCAGGTGGGGTGGCTCATGCCTGTAATCCTAGCACTTCGGGAGGCTGATGTGAGTGGATCACCTGAGGTCAGGAGTTCGATACCAGCCTGGCCAACATGGTGAAATACCGTATCTACTAAAAATATAAAAGTTAGCCGGGCGAGGTGGCACATGCCTATAATCCTAGCTACTCGGGAGGCTGAGGAAAGAGAATCGCTTGAAGCCAAGAGGTGGGGGTTGCCATGAGCTGAGAGATCACCACTGCACTTCAGTCTGGGTGACACGGCAAGACTCTGTCTCAAACAAACAAACAAACGAAAACATATAGTCATCATGTTATCCAAGATCAAAATGAAAGAAAAAATGTTAAAAGCCTCTAGAGGAAAGGAGCAGGTCACCTACAAATGGAACTCCATTAGGCTAACAGCAGACCTTTAAGCAAAAACCCTACAAGCCAGAAGTTTTGGGGGCTTATATTCAGCATTTTATTTTATTTTATTATACTTTAAAGCCTGGGGTACATGTGCAGAACGTGCAGGTTTGTTACATAGGTACACACGTGCCATGGTGGTTTGCTGCACCCTTCAATCCATCATCTACATTAGGTATTTCTCCTAATGATATCCCTTCCCTAGGCCCCACCCCCTGACAGAAGCTGGTATGTGTTGTTCCCCTCTCTGTGTCCATGTGTTCTCATTGTTCAACTCCCTCTTATGAGTGAGAACATGTGGTGTTTGGTTTTCTGTTCTTGTGTTAGTTTTCTGAGAATGATGGTTTCCGGTGTAATCCATGTCACTGCAAAGGACATGAACT
This sequence comes from Hylobates moloch, assembly GCF_009828535.3. Classification (NCBI taxonomy): domain Eukaryota; kingdom Metazoa; phylum Chordata; class Mammalia; order Primates; family Hylobatidae; genus Hylobates; species Hylobates moloch. The sequence goes on from NW_026652282.1 coordinate 60,391,816, forward strand.
CATCCTTTTTTATGGCTGCATAGTATTCTATGGTGTATCTGTGCCACATTTTCTTTATCCAGTCTATCATTGATGGGCATTTGAGTTGATTTCAAGTCTTTGCTATTGTGAACAGTGCTGCAACAAACATACATGTGCATGTGTCTTTATAGTAGAATGATTTATAATCCTTTGGATATATACCCAGTAATGGGATTGCTGGGTCAAATGGTATTTCTGGTTCTAGATCCTTGAGGAATCACCACACTGTGTTCCACAATGATTGAACTAATTTACACTCCTACCAACAGTGTAAAAATGTTCCTATTTCTCCACATCCTCTCCAGCACCTGTTGTTTCCTGACTTTTTAATGATCGCCATTCTAACTGGCGTGAGATGGTATCTCATTGTGGTTTTGATTTCCATTTCTCTAACGACCAGTGACGGTGAGCTTTTTCTCATGTCTGTTGGCTGCATAAATGTCTTCTATTGAGAAGTGTCTGTTAATATCTTTTGCCTACTTTTTGATGGGGTTGTTTGTTTTTATTCTTGTAAATTTGTTGTAGATTCCAGATATTAGCCTTTTGTCAGATGCATAGATTGCAAAAATTTTCTCCCATTCTGTAGGTTGTCTGTTAACACTGATGATAGTTTCTTTTGCTGTGCAGAAGCTCTTTAGTTTAATCAGATCCCATTTGTCTATTTTGGCTTTTGTTGCCATTGCTCTTGGTGTTTTAGTCATGAAGTCTTTGCCCATGCCTATGTCCTGAATGGTATTTCCTAGGTTTTCTTCTAGGGTTTTTATGGTTTTAGGTCTTAGTTTTAAGTCTTTAACTCATCTTGAGTTAATTTTTGCATAAATTGTAAGGAAGGGGTCTAGTTTCACTTTTCTGCATATGGCTATCCAGTTTTCCCAACACCATTTATTAAATAGGGAGTCCTTTCCCCCTTGTTTGTTTGTGTCAGGTTTGTCAAACATCAGATGGTTGTAGATGTGTGGTGTTCTTTCTGAGTCCTCTGATCTGTTCCATTGGTCTATATATTGGTTGTGGTGTGAGGACCATGCTGTTTTTGTTACTGTAGCCTTGTAGTATTGTTTGAAGTCAGGTAGAAAGATGCCTCCAGCTTGTTCTTTTGCTTAGGATTGTCTTCACTATGCAGGCTTTTCTTGGTTCCATATGGAATTTAAAGGAGTTTTTTCTAATTCTGTGAAGAAAGCCCATGGTAGCTTGATGGAGATAGCATTGAATCTATAAATTACTTTGGGAATTATGGCCATTTTCATGATATTGATTCTTCCTATCCATGAGCATGGAATGTTTCTCCATTTGTTTGTGTCATCCCTTATTTCCTTGAGCAGTGCTTTTACACTGTTGGTAGCAGTGTAAATTAGCTCAACCTTTGTGGAAGACAGTGTGGCAATTCCTCCAAGATCTAGAGCCAGAAGTACCATTTGACCCAGCAATCCCATTACTGGGTATATACCCAAAGGATTATAAATCATTTTGCTCTAAAGACACATGTACACGTATGTTTATTGCAGCACTGTTCACAATAGCAAAGACTTGAAACCAACCCAAATGCCCATCAATGATGGACTGGATAAAGAAAATGTGGCACATATACATCATGGAACACTAGGCAGCCATAAAAAAGAATGAGTTCATGTCCTTTGCAGGGACATGGATGAAGGTGGAAACCATCATTCTCAGAAAACTAACACAGGAACAGAAAACCAAACACCACATGTTCTCACTCATAAGTGGGAGTTGAACAATGAGAACACATGGACACAGAGAGGGGAACATCACACACCGGGGCCTGTTGGGGAGTGCGGGGCTAGGAGAGAAATAGCATTAGGACAAATACTTAATGTAGATTATGGGTTGATGGGTGTAGCAAACCACCTTGGACCTGTATACTTATGTAACAAACCTGCACGTTCTGCACATGTATTCCAGAACTTAAAGTGTAATTACAGAAATAAATAAATAAAAATAAAAAAGACCACATTTTGGGTGCAGTGTACACTGCTCAGGTGACAGCTGCACCAAAGTCTCAGAAATCACACTAAAGAACTTATCCATGTAACAAAAGCCCACCTGTTTTCCCAAAACTATTAAAAATTTTTTTAAAAAAGAAAGAATATTTAGAAAATACCGAAGCCAAGGTTTTCCTGAGAATGTGGAACTTTCCCTTGTGGAGTTCAGTGACAGCTTCTGAAGCCTCACACCAATTTCTGTACTGAGAGAGATCCTAGAGGAACAGAACCTTTATGCTGAATTTTCTGAATTAGTTATATATTTTCTTGGATTGACTGTTTTCAGTGATAAAGAGGGCAATAGTCCATGACATGATGTGCCAATAGAGATATGTAAAGTATTGCTATGGGAAATTCTTAATCAAATATTAACAAAAGGCGAAGTGATTAACTACTACATGTTTGATACCTTAGAACATCTTTTTGAAAATAATGACTACAATAAGTTTGGCTTGTTGCTCCTAGATTACCAGGACAAAGTAGGGAAAGAAAATGAAGAAAATGATGCGTTGGGGGCTTCAAAGTTTCACCTCAAGCCTTGCACAAATAATGTGAGACTTTCATGTCTTCCCTGAAAGAAATCCTTATATTTTGTAGCAAAAAGGATGAAATTTCTGAAAACCAGCGCCAGGGTCTGATCCTATGAGAGGATAAATAACAATGCAAATTGAATTCTCTATCTCAGAAGATATTTTCTGTTGAAATAAAAACACTTACTGGAAAAAAAAATTGAATCAGGAAATTTGAGACGGGGACAAAGGGAAAACCTCAATTGTGCTGGAGACTTTGAATGTTTAAATTAGGCAGAGTTTTCTTATCAGCAAAAAGCGTCATCTCCAACCTCGTCTGAGTAGGTAATCCTGCTTGGCTTAAGAATAGAAGACATACCCTGAGGTAGCTGCTTTGTAAGATACTGCTGAGTCTTCTCAGGACCTATCTTTACAATTTGTCTTTGCGTCTATACTTCTTATAACTAAATTCAGGTCCCAGTAAGCCCCAAAGGATGAGGTACAAAGTGTGACCCATGAAAAGATAAGCTACATAATCAGAGAACTTCATATTTTCTCTAATTTGTACAGAAAACAAGGCAAAAGTCAAGAAAAAAATAAATGTCCTTAAATTTTTCCATGGCTCTAGTAATATCAGAAAAGGAATAAAAGTAATCATTTGTGTTAGACTGTAATAAGCCAAGGATGCATATTGTAATCCTTGGAGTAATCAAGAAAAAACAGTAGAAAAGTATTAATAAAGAGAATTATTTTCAACTTTCATTTTTAATTCTGGGGTACATGTGCAGGTTTGTTACATGGACATATGCGATGATTCTGTGATTTGGGGTATAGATCTTGTCACCCAGGTACTAAGCATAGTACCCAATGGGTATTCTCTCAGAACTTGCTTGCCTTTGAAGAATTTTAAGTCTGCTTTGCTAAAGAAGCTTAGTTTGGTGGGAAATAAAATCTTCATTGAGAATTCTTTTCTTTAAGGATGCTGAAAATAGGCCCCAATCTTTTCTGTCTTGTAAAGTTTCTACTAAGCATTCTACTGCTGGCTTGAGGAAGTTTCCTTTGTACACGGCCTGAACCTTCTCTCCAGCCTCCTATAAGATTTTTTTATTTCACTTGACTTTCTTGAATCTGATGACTATGAGCCTTGGTGATGGTTGTCTTGTGTAGTATCTAGCAGGGATTTTCTGTATTTTTTTGAATTTGCATGTAAACTGCCCTAGTGAGACTAGATAAATTTTTATGGACTACGTCCTCAATCATATTTTTCAGGGTGCTCATTCTCTCATCTCTCTCAGCAATATTAATGTGTCGTAGGCTTGATCTCTTTACATAATTCAATATTTGTCAGAGGTTTTGTTCAATTTTTAAATTCTTTTATCTTTATTTGTGTCTGGCTGACTTGATTCAAGGAACGGGTCTTCTAGTTCTGAGCTTCTTTCCTCAGCTTGGTCTATTTTTCTGATAATCCTTCCAATTATATTACAAAATTCTCAGTAAATTTTTTAGTCATTTCAATCTAGGTAAGAACCATTGCTGGGGAGCTAGTGGGCTTCTTCGGAGGTAAGGCACTACTCTGGCTACTCTGGTTTTTTGAATTGCCAGAGTTTTTGCATTGATTCTGTTTTTATGAAAATGTAAGATTTTTTAACATGTAATGCTTCACAAATCTTATACTTTAGTATAAGTTGATTTCATGTAAGTATATGGCTTAGCCATAAGATCTGCAATTCCTGCACAAGTCCCAGTGCTGTTCTGGGCTCAGAGCCAGTAGATGTGGGTGACATGTGACATAGTGAGGCATTAACAGGGGTGGCTAGGGGAGTGTTTCCATCACCCCTCCCCTAGCACCATACAGCACAGTTTGCAGCTCCAAAAGAGACCTCTTCCTTCTGCTTGAGGAGAGAGAGAAAAGTAAAAAGGACTTTGCCTTGCAATTTGGATACAAGCTTAGCCACAGCAGAATAGGGAAGTGGGCAGAATCATAAGGCCCCCAATCCAGACCCTAGCTCCCAGAAAACATTCCTAGACACACCCTGGAACAGAGGGGAGCCCATTGCCTCTAAAAGAAGGACCAAGTCCTTGGAGAATTCATTATATGGTAAATAAAGAGCCCTTGGGCCATGAAAAATCAGCAGTGGTAATCAGGTAGTACATGCTGTGGGCCTCAGGTGAGATTCTGAGACTTGCTGGCTTGAAGTGTGCATTAACAAGGAGAGAATTCTTCTGCTTGAGAAAAGAGGAAAGGATTAAAAATGAATTTGTTTTGCAGCTTTATGGATAAGCTCAGCCAGAGTGGGAAAGAGCACCTAAAGGGATCTTGGGGTCCCCCACTCAAGGGCTTTAGCCTTGGATGGTATTTCTGGACCTGCTCTGGGCCAGAGAGGAGCCCACTACCTTGAAGGGTGAGTCCCAGACCCGGTAGCATTCATGACAAGATGACTGCCAAGTTGTTGGGCCTTAAGTAAACATCAGTGATACCCTGGCTGTAATCTTCATGAGCCCATGGTGGTGGTGGACAAAGGGAAAGATTCTTCTGCCTGGAGAAAGGGGAGGGAAGAAAGGGAAGAGAAAGATATTGTCTTGTGATTTTGGTGCCAACTAAGCCACAGTAGAATAGAGGACCAGGTGGTTTTCTAAAGTTGCCAATTCCAGGCCCTGGCCCCCAGAAAGCATATCTGGACCCATCTGGGGTTCAGGAAACTAGCCACCCTGAAGAGAATAACATAACACTGGCTGGCATGATCACCTGTTAATTGTAGAGCCCTACAGCCTTAAGCAATCATAGGTGGTAGTCAGGTAGTGGTTACAGCAGGCCTTGGGCAAAACGCAGTGCTGTGCTGGCTTCAGGTCAGCCATACTGCAGTGGCAGTAGTGGTGGCCACAGTGGTGATTGTGTTACCCTTCCCTCAGCTTCAGGCAGCTCAGCACAGAGAGAGAGAGACTCCAATTTTATGAAAGAATATAAGGAAAAAAAGTCTTTGCTTGATAAACCAGAGAATACTTCTGGATCTTATCCATGACCACAAGGTGGTACCTAAGAGTCTGAAAGAACCAAAGCACTACTGGGCTTAGGGTCCCCTCTAAGGAAGATATGGAAATAACCAAAACATAGATCACAATACCCAAGTCCCTTCAAATACCTGACAAGTTTTCCCAAGAAGGATGGGTACAAACAGGCCAGACTTTGAAAGCTGCAATAAATACCTAACTCATTAATGCCCAGAAACCAACAAACATCCACAAGCACCAAGATCATCCAGGAAAACATGAACTCACCAAGCAAATTAAATAAGACATGAAGGGCCAATCTTGGAGAGAAAGAGACCTTTCAGATAGAGAATTCAAAATAGCTGTTATAGAAAATGCAAAGAAATTCAAGATAACACACAAAAAGAAATTCATAATCTCATTAGATCTATTTAACAAAGAAATGAAAATAATTAAAAAGAATCAAGTAGAAATCTTGGAGGTAAAAATGCAACTAACATACCAAAGAATGCATCAGAGTGTCTTAAAGGCCGAATTGATCAAGCAGAAGAAAGAATTTATGGCTTAAAAAGACAGGCTATGGGTTACTGGCAAGTTGGCCAAATAGGAACAGCTCCAGTCTGCAGCTCTTAGTGAGATCGACGCAGAAGGTGGGTGATTTTTGCATTTCCAACTGAGGTACCTGGTTCATCTCATTGGGACAAATTGGACAGTGGGTGCAGCCCATGGAGTGCCAGCCAAAGCAGGATGGGGCATCACCTCACCCGGGAAGCTCAAAGGGTCAAGGAATTTTCTGCCCCACTCAAGGGACGCCATGAGGGACTGAGCCTGAGGAACTATGGCACAGATACTCTTCTTGTCCCATGGTTTTCACAACCCGCAAACCAGGAGATTCCCTCCAGTGCCCTACCCAGCCAGGGTCCTGGGTTTTAAGCACAAAAGTGGGCAACCATTTGGGCAGACACCAAACTAGCTGCAGGAGTTATTTTTTTTCCATACCCAAGTGGTGCCTGGAATCCCAGCGAGACAGAACCGTTCACTACCCTGGAAAGGGGTGCTGAAGCCAGGGAGCCAAGTGGTCTGGCTTGGCGGGTTTCACCCCCACAGAACCCAGCAAACTAAGATACCCTGGCTTGAAAGTCTCACTGCCAGCACAGCAGCAGTCTGAGATTAACCTGGGATGCTCCAGCTTGGTGGGGGGTGGGGCGTCCGCCATTGCTGAGGCTTGAGTAGGTGGTTTTACACTCACAGTGTAAACAAAGCCGCTGGGAAGTTCAAACTGGGCAGAGCCCACTGCAGCTCAGGGAGGCTGCTGTGGCCAGACTGCCAGATTTCCCTTCTCTGGTCAGGCCATCTCTGAAAAAAAGGCAGCAGCTCCAGTCAGGGACTTATAGATAAAACTCCCATCTTCCTTAGACAGAGCACCTGGGGAAAAAGGCATCTGTGGGTGGAGCTTCAGCAGACTTAAACATCCCTGCCTGATGGCTCTGAAGAGAGCCGCGGACCTCCCAGCACAGCATTCAGGCTCTGCTAAGGGTCAGACTGCCTCCTCAAGTGGGTCCCTGACCACCGTGTCTCCTGACTGGGAGACACCTCCCAGTAGGGGCCGACAGAGACCTCATACAGGAGAGCTCTGACTGTCATCTGGCAGGTGCCCCTCTTAGAGGAAGCTTCCAGAGGAAAGATCAAGCAGCAATCTTTGCTGTTCTGCAGACTCTGCTGGTGATACCCAGGCAAACAGGGTCAGGAGTAGACCTCCAGAAAACCCAAGCAGACTGGAAGCAGAGGGGCCTGAGTGTCAGAAGGGAAACAAACAAACAGAAAGGAATAGCACGTACACTCAAAGACCCCATCTGAAGATCACCGACATCAAAGACAAAACGGTAGATAAATCCACAAAGATGGGGAGAAACCAGCACAAAAAGGCTGAAAATTTCAAAAGCCAGAACATCTCTTCTCCTCCAAAGGATCACAACTCCTTGGCAACAAGGGAACAAAACTGGATGGAGAATGAGTTTGACGAATTGACAGAAGTAGGCTTCAGAGGGTGGGTAATAACAAACTCCTCTGAGCTAAAGGAGCATGTTCTAACCCAATGCAAGGAAACTAAGAACCTGGAAAAAATGTTAGAAGAATTGCTAATTAAAGTAACCAGTGTAAAGAAGAACATAAACGACCTGATGGAGCTGAAAAACACAGAATGAGAACTTCGTGAAGCATACTCAAGTTTCAATAGCTGAATCAATAAAGTGGAGGAAAGGATATCAGTGATTGAAGATCAACTCAAGGAAATCAAGAGAGAAGACAAGATTAGGGAAAAAAGAATAAAAAGGAATGAACAAAGCCTACAAGAAATATGGGATGATGTGAAAAGACCAAATCTACATTCGATTGGTGTGACTGAAAGTGATGAGAAGAATGGAACCAAGTTGGAAAACACTCTTCAGGATATTCTCCAGGAGAACTTCCCCAACCTAGCAAGACAGCCAACATTCAAATTCAGGAAATACATAGAACACCACTAAGATACTCCTGGAGAAGAGCAACTCCAAATTTTCATCAATAATAGACAAAAATGTCAGATTCACCAAGGTTCAAATGAAGAAAAAAATTTTAAGGGCAACCAGAGAGAAAGGTGGGGTTACCCACAAAGGGAAGCCCATCAGACTAACAATGGATCTCTGCAGAAACCCTACAAGCCAGAAGAGAGTGGGGGCCAATATTCAAGATTTTTAAGAAAATAATTTTCAACCCAGAATTTTATGGCCAGCCAAACTAAACTTCATAAGCAAAGGAGAAATAAAATCCTTTACACACAAGCAAATGCTGAGAGACTTTGTCACTACCAGGCCTGCATTACAAGAGCTCCTGGATGAAGCACTAAACATGAAAAGGAACAACCAGTACCAGCGACTGCAAAAACATACCAAATTGTAAAGACCATCAAGGCTAGGAAGAAACTGCATCAACTAACGAGCAAAATAACCAGCTAACATCATAATGACAGGATCAAATTCACACATAATAATATAAACCTTAAAAGTAAATGAGTAAAATGCTCCAATTAAAAGACACAGACTGGCAAATTAGACAGAGTCAAGACACATCAGTGTGCTGTATTCAGGAGACCGATCTCATGTGCAAAGACACACATAGGCTCAAAATAAAGGAATGGAGGAATATTTATGAAGCAAATGGAAAGAAAAAAAAAAGCGGGAGTTGCAATCCTAATCTCTGATAAAACAGACTTTAAACCAACAAAGATCAAAAGAGACAAAGAAGTGCATTACATAATGGTAAAGGGATCAATGCAACAAGAAGAGCTAACTATCCTAAATATATATGCACCCAATACAGGAATACCCAGATTCCTAAAGCAAGTTCTGAGAGACCTACAAAGAGACTTAGACTCCCACACAATAATAGTGGGAGACTTTAACACCCCATGGTCAACATCAGACAGATCAACGAGACAGAAAATTAACAAGGGTATTCAGGACTTGAAGTCACATCCAGGCCAAGAGGGCCTAGTAGATATCTACAGAGCTCTCCACCCCAAATCAACAGAATATACATTCTTCTCAGCATCTCATCACATTTATTCTAAAACTGACCACATAATTGGAAGTAAAATACTCCTTAGCAAATGCCAAAGAACTGAAATAATAACAAACAGTCTCTCAGACCACAGTGCAATCAAATTAGAACTCAGGATTAAGAAACTCACTCAAAACCGCACAACTACATGGAAACTGAACAACTTGCTCCTAAATGGCTACTAGATAAATAACAAAATGAAGGCAGAAATAAAGATGCTCCGAAACCAATGAGAATGAAGACACAACTTACCAGAGTCTCTGAGACACATTTAAAGCAGTGTGTAGTGGGAAATTTATAGCACTAAATGCCCACAAGAGAAAGCAGGAAAGATCTAAAATTACCATGCTAACATAAATATTAAAAGAACTATAGAAGCAACAGCAAACAAACCCAAAATCTAGCAGAAGACAAGAAATAACTAAGATCAGAGCAGAACTGAAGAAGATAGAGACACGAAAAACTTTTCAAAACATCAATTAATCCAGAAGGTGGTTTTTTGAAAAGATCAACAAAATAGATAGACCACTAGCCAGACTTATAAAGAAGAAAAGAGAGAAGAATCAAATAGATGCAATAAAAAATGATAAAGGGGATATCACCACTGATCCCACAGAAATACAAACTACCATCAGAGAATACTATAAATATCTCTACACAAATAAACTAAAAAATCTAGAAGAAATGGATAAATTCCTGGACACATACACCCTCCCAAGACTAAACCAGGAAGAACTCAAATCCCTGAATAGACCAATAACAGGCTCTGAAATTGAGGCAATAAATAATGGCCTACCAACCAAAAAGAGTCCAGGACCAGATGGATTCATACCCAAATTCTACCAGACGTATAAAGAGGAGCTGGTTCCATTCCTTCTGAAACTCTTCCAAACAATAGAAAAAGTGAGAATCCTCCCTAACTCATTTTATGAGGCCAGCATCATCCTGATACCAAAACCTGGCAGAGACACAACAAAAAAAGAAAATTTCAGGCCAAGATCCCCGATGAACATCGATGTGAAAATCCTCAATAAAATACTGGCAAATCCGAATCCAGCAGCACATTAAAAAGCTTACCCAACATGATCAAGTCATCTTCATCCCTGGGATACAAGGCTGGTTCAACATATGCAAATTAATAAATGTAATCCATCTCATCAACAGAACCAATGATAAAAAGCACATGATTATCTCAATAGATGCAGAAAAGCCCTTTGATAAAATTCGACACCCCTTCATGCTAAAAACTCTCAATAAACTGGGCATCAATCGAATGTATCTCAAATAATAAGAGCTATTTATGACAAACCCACAGCCAATATAATACTAAATGGGCGAAAATTAGAAACGTTCCCTTTGAAAACTGGCACAAGATAAGGATGCCCTCTCTCACCACTCCTATTCAACATAGTATTGGAAGTTCTGGCCAGGGTAATCAGGCAAGAGAAAGAAATAAAGGGTATTCACATAGGAAGAGAGGAAGTCAGATTGTCTCTCTTTGCAGTTGACATGATTGTATACTTAGAAAACCCCATCATCTCAGTCCAAAATCTCCTTAAGCTGATAAGCAATTTCAGCAAAGTCTCAGGATACAAAATCAATGTGCAAAAATCACAAGCATTTCTATACACCAATAACAGCCAAACAGAGAGCCAAATCATGAGTGAACTCCCATTCACAATTGCTACAAAGAGAATAAAATACCTAGGAATACAACTTACAGGGGATCTGAAGGACCTCTTCAAGGAGAACTACAAACCACTACACAGAGAAATAAGAGAGGACTCAAACAAATGGAAAAACATTCCATGCTCATGGATAGGAAGAATCAATATTGTGAAAATGGCCTTACTGCCCAAAGTAATTTGTAGATTCAGTGCTATCCCCATCAAGCTACCAATGACTTTCTTCACAGAATTGGAAAAACTACTTTAAACTTCATATGGAACCAAAAAAGAGCCTGCATAGCCCAGACAATCCTAAGCAAGAAAAACCAGGAGGCATCATATTACCTTATTTCAAACTATACTACAAGGCTACACTAATCAAAACAGCATGGTACTGGTACCAAAACACATATATAGGCCAATAGAACAGAATGGAAACCTCAGAAATAACACCACGCATTTACAACCATATCATCTTTGGCAAACCTGACACAAACAAGCAATGGGGAACAGATTCCCTATTTAATAAATGTTGTTGGGAAAACTGGCTAGCCATATGCAGAAAACTGAAACTGGACCCCTTCCTTACACCTTATACAAAAATCAACTCAAGATGGATCAAAGACTTAAACATAAGACCTAGGACCATAAAAATTCTAGAATAAAACCTGGGCAATGCCATTCAGGACATGGGCATGGGCAAAGACTTCATGAGTAAAACACCAAAAGAAATGGCAACAAAAGCCAAAATTGACAAATTGGATCTAATTAAATGAAAGAGCTTCTGCGCAGCAAAAGAAACTATCATCAGAGTGAACAGGCAAAGGTCTGACAAAGGTCTAATATCCAGAATCTACAAAGAACTTAAACAAATTTCCAAGAAAAAAAACAACCCCATCAAAAAGTGGGAGAAGGGTATGAACAGACACCTCTCAAAAGAAGACATTTACACAGCCAACTGACATATGAAAAAATGCTCACCATCACTGGTCATTAGAGAAATGGAAATTAAAATCACAATGAGATACCATATAATGCCAGTTAGAATGGCGATAATGAAATGTCAGGAAGCAACAGATGCTGGAGAGGATGTGGAGAAATAGGAATGCTTTTACACTGTTGGTGGGAGTGTAAATTAGTTCAACCATTGTGGAAGACAGTGTGGTGATTCCTCAAGGATCTAGAACAAGAAATACCATTTGACCTAGCAATCCCATTACTGGTTATATACCCAAAAGTTGGTAAATAATTCTACTATAAAAACACATGCACACGTATGTTTATTGCAGCACTATTTACAATAACAAAGACTTGGAACCAACCCAAATTTTCATCAATAATAGACTGGATAATGTAAATGTGATACATATACACCATGGAATACTATGCAGCCATAAAAAAGATGAGTTCATGTCCTTTGCAGGGACATGGATGAAGCTGGAAACCATCATTCTCAGCAAAGTATCACAAGAACAGAAAACCAAGCACCACATGTTCTCACTCATAAGTGGGAGTTGAACAATGAGAACACATGGACATAGGGAGGTGAACATCACATGCCGGGGCCTATCAGGGGGTGGGGTGTGTTGGGGGCATAACATTAGGAGAAATACTTAATGTAGGTGATGGGTTGATGGGTACAGCAAACTACCATGGCACGTATACATCTATGTAACAAAACTGCACATTCTGCACATGTACTCTAGAAGTTAAAGTATATAAAAAATAGGCTATTTGAAAATACACAGCAAGAGGATACAAAAGAAAAAAAACCAATAAGATATGCTTACAGGATCTAGAAAATAGTCTCAAAAGGGCAAATCTAACCGTTGTTGGCCTCAAAGAGGAGGTAGAGAGAGATATAGGCACAGAAGTTTATTAAATAGGATAATAACAGAGAACTTTCAAAATATAGAGAACAGTATTAATACTCAAGTACAGGAAGGTTGTTGAACACCAAGCAGATTTAATCCAAAGAAGACTATCACAAGACATTTAATAATCAAACTCCAAAAGGTTAAGAATAAAGAATAGATTATAAAAGCAAGAGAAAAGAAACAAAGAAGATACAATGAAGCTCCAATATGTTTGGCAGCAGAGTTTTCAATTAAAACTTTACAGACCAGGAGAGAGTGGCACAACATATTTAAAGTGCTGAAGGAAAAAAAAGCACTTTTACTCTGGAATAGTATATTCAGCAAAAATATTCTTCAAACATGAAGAAGAAATAAAGACTCTCCCAGATAAACAAAAGCTGAGAGATTTCATCAACACCAGACCTGTTCTACAAGAAATGCTAAAAAGTGTTCTTTAACCTGAAAGAAACGGATGTTAATGAGCAATAATAAATCATCTGCAGGTAATAGCAAGTACACAGAAAAACAGAATATTATAACATTGTAATTGTGGTGTGTAAACTACTAATATATTAAGTGAAAAGATGAAAAGATAAACCAAACAAAATAATAGCTACAATTTCTCAAGACAAAGACAATACGATAAGATATAAATAGAAACAACAAGTAGCTAAAAAGTGGGGAGATGAAGTTAAAGTAAAGTACAGAGTTTTTATTTGTTATATTTTCGCTTGTCTGTTTCTTTATGCAACCAGTGTTGTTATAAGCTTTTAAAAATAGATTATAAGATATTATTTGCAAGCCTCATGATAACTTAAAATCTAAAATATATACAATAGACATAAAAAATTTTAAGAAATTTAAAACATACCACAAGAGAAAATCACCTTCACTAAAAGACAGAAAGGAAGAAAAGAAAGACAAGACTACAAAACAACCAGAAAACAAATAACAAAATGGTAGGAGTAAGTACTTACAAATCAGTAATAGCACTGAATATAAATAAAGTAAGCCTCCAGACAAAAGACACAGAGTGGCTGAATAAAAAACAAGACCTAACAATTCACTGTCTAAAAGAAGCACACTTTATCTAGAAAGATACACATAGACTGAAAGTTAAAACATAAAAAAAGTTATTCAATGCACGTGGAAATAAAAAAAAAAGTAGGGGTAGCTATACTTAGATAAAACAAATAGACTTCAAGACAAAAACTCTAAGAAGATACAAAGAAGGTCATTATATAATGATAAAGGGGTCAATGCAGCAAGAGAATATAACAACTGTAAATATAAATACACCCAACACTGTAGCACCCAGATAAATAAATATTATTAGAGCTAAAGTTAGAAATAGAGCCCAATACAATAATAGCTGGAGCTCACAACACCTTACTTTCAGCATTGGACAGATCATCCACACAGAATATCAACGAAGAATCATTGAACTTAACCTGCACTATAGAACAAAGAGACCTGATATATATTTACAGAACATTTCATTCAATGGCTACACATTCTTCTCCTCAGCATATGAATCATTCTCAAGGACAGGCCATACGTTAAACCAAAAAAACTTAAAACATTTAAAAAATTGAAATAATATAAAATATCTTTTTGGATTACAACAGAATAAAACCAGAAATTGATACCAAGAGTAATTTAGGAAATTATACGAACACAAGGAAATTCAACAATATGTTCCTGGATAACCAGTGCATCGATTAAGAGATTACAAAGAAAGTTACACAATTTCTTCAAAGAAGCAATAATAAAAACACAACATATCAATACCTAGGGGTTCCAGTTAAAGCAATACTGAGGAAAATGTATAGCTATAAGTGCCTATAAACTTTAAAAAATAAGAAAAGCTTCAAATAAACAACCTCATAATGCATCTTAAACAACTAGAAAAGCAAGAGTCGAACTAACCCAAACTCAGTAGAAGAAAAAAAACAATAAAAGTCAGTGCAAAAATAAATAAAATGAAAATGAAGAAATCTAAACAAAAGATGGACAAAAATCAAAAGTTGGGTTTTTGAAACAATAAATAAAATTATCAAACCATTAGTCAAACTGACAGTGTGCTTCTTGCAGACAGTAGATCATTAAGTCTTTTTAGAAAATTTATTCAGCTACTCTGTCTTCTGTTTGAAGAGTTTACTTCATTTATATTCAATGTTATTGATATGTAAGTAGTTTCTGTATTAATATTCATCAGTGGTATTGGTCTATAGTTTTCTTTTTTTGATGTATCTTTGTTGGATTTTGGTATCAGTGCTGGCCTCGTAGAATGAGTTTTTAAAGTTCCATCTGCCTCTATTTTTCAGAATAGTTTCAGTAGTATTGGTATTACTTTTTCTTTAAGTTTTTGGTAAAATTCAGCAATGAAATTATTGATTCCCAGGCTTTTCTTTGTGGGAAGTTTTTATAATGGCCTTGATCTTATTACTTGTTACTGGTCTGTTCAGGTTTTGGATTTCTTCTTGGTTCAATCTTGGTAGGTTGCATGAGTCTAGGACCTTATCCAATTTTTTTAGGTTTCCCAATTTATAAAGTCCTCATAGTTGCCTTTAACAATCCTTTGAATTGCTGAAGTATTGGGTGTAGTGTCTCCTTTTTTATCTCTGATTTTATTTATTTGGGCCCAGAGACAGTGGACTGGGGTGGGGGTAGTATGTGACCTGCTGAGACACCAGCTGGGGCAGCTAAGTGAGTGCTGGCATAACCTCTCCCTGAACACCAGTCTACACAGCTTAGCTTAAGTATTCCTACCATACCAAAAAAAAAATGATAACTTTGTGAGGTGGTGGATATGTTAATTAGCCTGATTGTGGTAATCATCTCAAAATGTACACATAAATCAAAACCTTATGCTGTATACCTCAGCTGAGTCATCAAAGAGCAGGAGGATCTATGTACTAAGGATAATGAAGATTATCCTAGCTTCAAGGAAGAAATGATGGATGAAAAATCCAATAGCCAAAGTGGAGTGAGTCACTTTTATTACCCACCTAGTGAATTCCAAGGGAACATTTATGTTGCATCCAATAAGCAAGGAAAGGCAATGACATTCTCTAAAATAAAAATTCAAATGATGTTTGTAAGCATTTACTGGAGATATCAATGCAGAAAAGTTATACTTCTTTTAGCTTGAAGCAGCTCAACCTTTTCCAGTTAAAAAAGTTTGAATGTATCCTCATCTGATTTACTATAGTAGAACCCTTTCAAATTATCTCAATGTTTGGCAATATTTATATTATTTTAGCAATAAAGAAATGACTTCATAAAGTAAAACCATAGATATAAACAATCATAATGACTAAATGGGTTGTACTGAAGAATAAGAAACTGAAGGAGATATTTTGATCCTTGGGACTATATTAGAACTCTTTCACTCCATAATTACTTACTAAGTAGCTATTGGGTGCCAGGGCGTTTACTGAATAGGTTAGATTTTGACAAACAAAGTGAAAATAATACATTCCAGATAGAAATAGCAGCATGTAACTAAAGGGAGTTTAAAATGAGTAAAAAAATGTTTAGGGAACTAGGTTCAGGCACTGATGCATAAGATGCGTGAGGAGGTGAGGCTAAAAAGAGAATTTTGTAAAAGTGAGTGAAAGTGGTTGAGTACCTTGTTGAGACACTGAAGAAACCTTCAAGAGCAAATAAAGGTTCTTACTTGAAGATCTCCTTTGGATCTGTTTGATTCTACTAATAGCTTTCTACACAAACCCCAGCTTGTTCTGGTTTTCTGATAAATGAATGATAAGCACATGAAAAGAAGTTCAATTGAATTTATGGAAGGTATAGCTAAATGTTAAAAGAAAGTTTTCCTACCTTCAAACTGAACCTCTCTTTGTAAACCTGAGTAAATCCCTAAGAGGAGAACATTCACACCTGAAAGAATTGAAGAATGTAAATCCTATCCCTTGAAGGAGTATAAACGTGTCTGGACAATATCCACAGCTCATAAATTCAGCAGCAGGTGGAAATCCAGCTCATTGCCTTAAATATACGCACATGTGCCAGTTAGGACAGTTTCTCTCTGGAAGAAGGGAAACAAGTTAAAAGAGTAATTTTATTTCTACTCAGCCTGCCACATTTAGTTCATCAGTCTAGAGTGGTACACTACTTCAGAAAGCAGATTCCACAGATAATCCATATGGTATAGAGGCTTTTCTTGGCCACCAGGAAAGAAAGTTCCCATTCCAGGAGAAGCAGGAATGTGCAATGATGTGAAACATCAACACGAGAACTTCTGTAATTTTACATGTAAGTATTTCTACAAAAATGATGTAAGCTTAGATTTCATCATGTGGGTTTGGGCTATTGCATTACTATTAAATATAGGACTGAGCCAATGCTTTCAGCAACAACAGAATGGCTATCCAAGTTTGGATACTTTCATTCCCTTTCTATCCTTTCATGAGATCCGTGAATCTTAAAATCCACATGATGTTTAAGAGTTTATTTGGCCAATTACCTACCTCCAGATATGTCTCACAGCAAGGCTAGATGTATGCTATGGAAAAGAAAGACAGTATGAGGAGAAGGCAGGACAGTCTGAGAATCAGTAAGATGTAGATTCTGGTCTTGCTGCTGCTATTAATTTAGTTGGGCAAGCTAGTTCCACTATTTGGCATTTGTTCCCTTTTACTAGGGTGCTAGAAAACATGAACTTAATACCTTTCAGCTCTGAAATCCTGGGTTAGATGAATGTTAGTGGTTTATCATTTACATAAACACCGTCTCCTTTCTACAACTCCCATCTCTTCACCCCAGGATAGACACTCTCTTCAGAAACTCATTGTCCTCTTTTCCTTGCCATCACACTACATCCCTCTAAACCAGGGTTGCTGACCACTGTTGACATTTTGCACGGGGTAGCTTTTTTATTGTGGAGGTCTGTCCTGTGTATTATAGGGTGTTTAGTAGAACCCAGGCCTCAACCCACTAGTTGCCAGTATCAACACGCATGCACTCCCACACATACACACACACACACACACACACACACACACACATCCAGCTGTGGCAACTAAAAATGTGTCCACACATTGCCAAATGTTCCCTTGGATATAAAACTTTCCCAGTTAAGAATCCTACCATAAAGACACACATCAAAATTAAAGCATGAAAGAATGTGAAAAATGCATTCAGACTGAAATGGCAGTAAAACCCTCAAAGCTATTGGAAGATGGAAGAGACTACTCTAAATGTGATAAATTTCCAGTCACTGGAGCTAAATAGAATCTGTGTAAGAATGTAGTAAGAATGTGTTCTTGGTTTCACTTTTGCTACACCATTCCGTTCTCCATATGGCCACCAATGTGAATTTCTGCAAATATAAATTAGATAATATTACTTCCTGCTTAAAACCTTCCAATGACTTCCTGTCCACTTGGAACAAGATCCAAGCTCATTACTAGATGCTACGAAGTCTCATACAAAGTAGTCATTGCCTGTCTTTTCAACTTTATCTTGTACTAGTCTTTCCCTTAGCCATTGTATGCAAACCTTGCCCAAACAAACCAATCTCTTTCCATATCTCCACATCTTCATACTCACTGTTCCCTCTTCCCTCTTCTCAGTATGTTCTTCTTTTAGATATTCTTGTTTTAGATATTTGCATGACTAGCTCCTTCTCATCTTTTAAATTTTGTCTTCTTAGAGAGGACTTCTCTAACCATTCTATCTTAAATAGCTATCCCCATCTTAACCCATTATTTGATATTGGAGCACCTTCTACATGTTTTCTACTCTCTCTCTCTCTTTGTGTGTACAAAAATCACAAGCATTTCTATACACCAACAACAGGCAAGTGGAGAGCAAAATCATAAATGAAATCCCATTCACAAACACAGATCACACACACCAGAGCTTCAGTGAGCAGCCCAGAGTGCCGAGTCACCATCTACAGCCAGCACTCAAGGGGGAGAAGACCCCACACTTTCAGAGCATTGGGAAGAAACATGGCTGCAACTGTGAGAAAACATAGGGGAGCCACACAACTGAGCAAGAATCTACCAATTGACCGATAAACCTGAGTGCCACCTGCTGGATCATACCCCAAAGCTTCAACACAAAAAATACCTCCCTAACATACCCTTTAAAAGTCAACATCGCTGATCAATAGAGAAATGCCTATCAATACCACAATGAGATACCATCTCACACCAGTCAGAATGGCTATTACTAATAAGTCAAAAAAGTGACAGAGGCTGACAAAGTTGTGGAGAAAAAGAAATGCTTATGCACTGTTGGTGGAAGTGTAAATTAGTTCAACCATTGTGGAAGACAGTGTGGCAATTTATCAAAAATCTAGAACCAGAAATACCATTTGACCCAGCAATCCTCTTACTGGGTATATACCCCAAAGAATATAAATTATTCTATTATGAAGATACGTGCATGCAGATGTTCATTGCAACACTATTCACAATAGCAAAGACATGGAGTCAACCCAAATGCCCATCAACAACAGACTGGATAAAGAAAATGTGGTACATATACACCATGGAATACTATGCAGCTATAAAAATGAATGAGATCATGTCCTTTGCAGGGACATAGGTGGAGCTGGCAGCCATTATTCTCAGCAAACTAATGCAGGAACAGAAAACCAAACACTGCATGTTCTCACTCATAAGTGGGAGCTGAACAATGAGAACACATGGACACAGGGAGGGGAACAACACACACGGAGACCTGTCAGGGGGTGAGGGGAGGGAGAACATCAGGACAAATGGCTAATGCATGTGGGGCTTAATACCTATGTGATGGGTTGATAGGTACAGCAAACCACCATGGCACAGGCTTACCTAAGTAACAAACCTGCATGTTCTGCACATGTATCCTGGAACCTAAAATTAAAACAAAGAATTTTTTTAGATACATCAGAGAAGTGAGATCATAGGAATATCACTGCCCCCAAAATTGGAAAGACAGATAAGTAGATACAGAATTATAATATTCTGGACCAGAAACCTACAAGCAGAAACCTGTGCAGAAACCAGTGCCAGGGAAGGAAAATTGAACTATAAGTGACAAATTGCTAGAAGCTCCCTGTGAACAAGCCTGAGAGTGAAAAATTCCAAGGGAACACAGAGAGATAATTTAAGCAGAAAAAATGGAAATTCTAAGGATCATTAAAAGTAAATGCTAAAGGTTTTGTTTATTCCTTTTTATTCTTTTTTAAAATTTTTGTCTGTCTTATTTCAGAGAATCAGTCTTCCAGTTCTGAGATTCTTTCCTCAGCTTGGTTTATTCTGCTGTTAATACCTGTAATTGCATTGTGAAATTCTTGTATTGTGTTATTTACCTACGTCAGATCTGTTAGGTTCTTTTTTACATCAGCTAGTTCATCCTTCAGCTCCTGTATGGCTTAAATGTGATTCTCATTTTTCTTGGATTGGGTTTTGCCATCCTCCTGAATCTTGATCATCTTTGTTCCTATCCATATTCTGAATTCTCTTTCTGTCATTTCAACCAGTTTAGCCTGGTTAAGAACTGTTATTGGAGAGCTTGTGTGGTCATTTGGAGGACATGTAGCACTGTGCCCAGTTGATTTACTGGAGTTCTTACATTGGTTCTTTGTCATCTCTGTGTGTGGGTATTTCTTTAACTGCAGTGTAGATTGAGCACAGTCAATAGACATCCTTTCTGGGTGTTTTCACTGGGCTGAGCCTTTGTGAAGGGTCCTTATTTGAAGCTGACTTTTTGTCTCTGGTTTCAGAGATGGGTGTGGTAGTGAGATATTTTTAGTGTTGAAGATTTGGGGTGTGATCCAGCAGGTGACATTCAGTCTTACTGGTCAGTTGGTAGACTCTTGCTCAGTTGTGTGTCTCCTCTATGTTTCCTCACAGTTGCAGCCATGTTTCTTCTCAATGCTCTGAAAGTGTGAGTTCTTCTCCCCCTTGAGTGCTGGCTGTAGATCATGATTTGGTACTCTGGGCTGCCCATTGTGGCTCTTGTGTGACCTCAGTGTTTTGTTCCTTACCCAACTTGGAGAGAGCAAAGAAAGGGATAATAGTCATGGTTATGGCCAAGGGTCATTTACTTCTTTCCTGGGGGCTCCACCACAGAGAGATGCAGGTCAGTAATTGCTTAGTGCAATCATACCAAGATGGAGAGTCCGTGCTGTGGGTCCAAGCCAGGGGTTCTGTGACTGGTAATGAGAAGTGGGGGGTGTGAAGAACCCATATAAGATGGACTGGCCTCCTCTCCTGGGGTTGACTGCAGCTTATTGGATGTGTGGAAAGGGCACAAAGGGTCTTTGTTCCTTCATTAGTCTGAGGGTGGTAAGGGCAGTTCCACTGCAGAGGCAGTGGCAGTGAGAATTTCAATTGCCTCTGGAGCCTCTGTCTATGGAGTCACCAATTTGCTACCTCCAAGAAGTATGGGATTATGTAAAGAGACAAAATATACAAATCATTGGCATCCCTAAAAGGGAGGGGGAGAAAGCAAGCAACTTGGAAATCATATTTCAGGATATCATCTATGAAAACTCCAACTTTACTAGAGAGGCCAAAAGTCAAATTCAGGAAATACAGAGAATTCCTGCAAGATTCTACAAAAAAAATATAATTAGCAATCTGACACATAATTGTTAGGTTTTGCAAGGTTAAAATGAAAGAAAGAATGTTAAAGTCAACTAGAGATAAATGGCAGGTCACCTACAAAAAGAACCCCATCAGGCTAACAACAAACCTCTTAGCTGAAAGCCTACAAGCCAGAAGAGATTAGGGGACCTATATTCAACATTCTTAATTAAAAAAATCTTCAACCAAGAATTTCATATCCAGCCAAACTAAGCTTCTTAGATAATGGAGAAATAAGATCCTTTTCACATAAGCAAATGTTGAGGAAATTCATTACCACCAGACCTGCCTTACAAAAGATTTTTAAAGAACTAAATATAGAAAGAAAAGACCACTACCAGCTATTAATAATACAGAAACACACCTAAACACACAGACCAGTGTCACTGTAAAGCAACCACACAAACAAGCCAACATAATAACTAGCTGACAATGTAATGACAGGATCAAATCCACACATATCAATATTAACCTTGAATGTAAATGGGCTAAATGACCAACTTAAAAGGTAGAGAGTGGTAAGCTGGATAGAAAAGCAAGACAGTGCTGTATGCTGTCTTCAAGCGACCTATCTCACATGTAGTGACACAGATAGGCTCAAAATAAAGGGATGGAGGAAAATCTACCAAGCAAATGGAAAACAGAAAAAAGTAGAGGTTGCAATCCTAATTTCAGACAAAACAGATTTCAAACCAACAAAGGTCAAAAATGAGAAAAAAAGGTCATTACATACTGGTAAAAAGTTCAATTCAACAAGAAGAGCTAATTAGCTTAAATATATATGCACCCAACACAGGAGCACGCAGATTCATAAAGCAAGTTCTTAGAGACCTAAAAAGAGAGGTAGGCTCCCACAGAGTAGTAGTGGGAGACTTCAACACTCCACTGACAGTATTAGACAGATCATTGAGGCAGAAAATTAACAAAGATATTCAGAACCTAAACTCAACATTGAAACAAATGACTCTGATAGACCTTTACAGAACTCTCCCCCCCAAAACAAGATAGCTTTCTAATTGCTACATAACACCTACTCTAAAATTAACCACATAATTGGACATAAAATAATCCTCAACAAAGTAAAAGAACCAAAATCATACCAAACACATTCTTGGGCCACAGTTCAATAAAAATAGAAGTCAAAACTGTGAAAATTGCTCAAAACCATGCAATTACATGGAACTTAAACAACATTCTCCTGAATGACTTTCCAGTAAATAATGAAATTAAGGCAGAAATCAGGAAGTTCTTTGAAAATAAGGAGAACAATGATACAGCATGCCAGAATCTCTGGGACACAGCTAAGTCCATGTTAAGATGGAAATTCATAACACTAAATGCCCATATCAAAAAGACAGATCTCGAGTGAACAACCTCACTTCACAACTGAATGAATTAGAGAAGGAAGAACAAACCAACCCCAAAACTACCAGAGGATGAGAAATAACAAAAATCGGAGCTGAAGTGAAGGGAATTGAGAGCCAAAAAAACATTCAAAAGATCAATGAATCCAGGAGTTGTTTTTTTGAAAAAAAAATAATAAAGTACATAGACCACTAGCTTGACTAATAAAGAAGAAAATAGAGAAGATCCAAATGAACACAATTAGAAAGGATGAAGGGAATGTTACTACTAACCCCACAAAAATAAAAACAATCATCAGAAACTAATATGAATACCTCTAGACACACAAACTAGAAAACCTAGAAGAAATGGATACATTCCTGGACACATACACCTTGCCAAGACTGAGCCAGGAAGAAATTAGTTCCTTTAACAGAGCAGTAAAGAGCTCTGAAATTAAGTCAGTAATAAATAGCCTACTAACCAAAAGAAAAGCCCTGGACCAGATGGATTCACAGCCAAATTCTACCAGATGTATGAAGAAGAGCTGGTAACATTCCTACAGAATTCATTCCCAAAAATTGAGAAGGAGGACCTCCTTCCCAACTCATTCTATGAATCCAGCAGCATCTATTCAAAACCTGTCAGAGACACAACAAAAACAGAAAACTTCAATTTAATATTTTTGATGAACATTGATGCAATGATCCTCAACAAAATACTTGCAAACTGAATCCAGCAGCATATCAAAAAGCTAATCCGCTATGACCAGGTAGGCTTCATCCCTGGGGTTCGAGATTTGTTCAATGTATGCAAATCAATAAATGTGATTCATCACATAAACAGAACTAAATACAAGCCACAGAATTATCTCAATAGACACAGAAAAGGTTTTGAATAAAATTAAACAAACATTTACGTTAAAAACTCTGAATAAATTAGGTATTAAAGCAACAGACCTCAAAATAGTAAGAGCCATCTATGACAAGTCCAGAGCCAACATTATACTAAATGGGAAAAAGCTCAAGCATTCACCTTAAAAACCAGCAGAAGAGAAAAATGCCCTCTCTTACCACTTCTACTCAACATAGTATTGGAAGTCCTAGCCAGAGCAATCGGGCAAGAGAAAAAAACAAAGGCATCCAAATAGGAAGAGATGAAGTCAAACTATCTCTGATTGCAGACGACATGATTCTATATCTAGAAAACCCCATGGTTTTGGCCCAAAAGCTCCTCCAGCTAATAAACAACTGTTGTAAAGTTTCAGGACAGAAAATCAATGTGCAAAACTCACTAGCATTCCTATACATCAGCAACAGCCAAATCTACAGGTAACTCAGAAAGGTGCTCCCATTCACAATTGACACAGAAAGAATAGAATACCTAAGAATACAGCTAACCAGGGAGGTGAATCATTCCTACAATGACAATTATAAAATACTGCTCAAAGAAATCAGAGAAGATACAAACAAATGGAAAAACCACCCATTCTCATGGATAGGAGAATCAATATCATTAAAATGGCTATACTGCCCAAAGAAATTTACAGATTTAATGCTATTTTTATCAAATTATTGACAACATTCTTCACAAAACTAGAAAAATGGTTTTAAAATTCATATGGAACCAAAAAGGAGCCCAAATACCCAAGGCAATCCTAAGGAAACAGAACAAAGCTAGAGGCATTACCTTACCCAACTTCAAACTATACTACAAGGCTACAGTAACCAAAACAGCATGGTACTGGTACAAAAACAGACACATAGACCACTGGAACACAACAGAGAGCCAGAAATAAGGCCACACATCAGCAACCCTCCAATCTTTGACAGAAACAAGTAATGAGGAAAAGACTTCTTATTCAATAAATGGCATTGGGGTAACTGGCTAGCCATATGCAGAAGACTGAATCTGGATCCCTTTCTTATACCATATACAAAAATCAACTCAAGATAGATTAAAGACTGAAATGTCTTAAAATTAAAACCCGAAACTATGAAAAAAACCCTGAAGACAACCTAGGCAATACCATTCTGTACATAGGGATGGGTAAAGATTTTATGACAAAGACACCAAAAGCAATAGCAACAAAAGCAAAATTGACAATTGGGATCTAATTAAACTTAAGACCCTCTGCACTGCAAAAGAAACTATCAACAGAGTAAACAGACAACTTACAGAATGAGTGAAAATTTTGGCAAACTATGCATCCAACAAAGGTCTAATATCCAGCATCTATAAGGAACTTAAACAAATCTAGAAGAAAAAAATAAACAACCCCATAAAAAGTGTGCAAAGGATATGAACAAACACTTCTCAAAAGAAGATATACATGCAGTCTACAAGAATTTGAAAAGGAGCTCAATATTCCCGATAATTTAAAAAATGAAAATTAAAACCAAAATGAGATACCATCTCCCACCAGTCAGAATGGATATTATTTAAACGTTAAAAAATAACAGATGCTGGTGAGGTTGTGAAGAAAAGGGAACACTTATACGCCGTTGGAGGGAGTGTAAGTTAGTTCAACCATTGTGAAAAACGGTATGATGATTTTTCAAAGAACTAAAAGCAGAACTACCATTCGACTCAGCAATCCCATTACTGGGTATATACTCAGAGGAATATAAATTATTCTACCATAAAGACACAGGCACTTATATGTACATCGCAGCACTATTCACAATAGCAAAGACATGGAATCAATGTAAATGCCCACCAATGACAGATTGGATAAAGAAAATGTGGTACAGATACACCATGGAATACTATGCAGCCATAAAAAAGAACAAGATTATATCTTCTGCTGGAACATGAAAAAAGCTGGAGGTTATTATCTTCAGCAAACTAATGCAGGCAGAGAAAACCAAATACCACATGTTCTCACTTATAAGTGGGAGCTAAGTGATAAGAACTTATGAACACAAAGAAGGAAACAACAGACACTGGGGTCTACTTGAGATGAGAGGATGGGAGGAAAGAAAAAAATGTGTATTATATTGTTACTGAGTATTAACATTCTATACATCAATTAGGTCAATGGGTAGATAATGTTCTAGCCTTCTTTTATTGATTATCTATAAATTCTATTAATTACTAAATATGGAGTGTTCATATCTCCAGCTATAATTATGAATTTGTCCATTTCTCGTTTTATATTTGTTATGTTTTTATTTATATATATTGAATCTCTATTACTGAGTATATATGCATTTAAAATCTTCTTCATTAATTGATACTTTTGTTGTTTAAAAATGTCCCTCATTATCCTTGGTAATATTTCTTGTCCTGAAGTCTATTTTTTTTTTTTTTACTTTTTGTCTCTATGGATTTGTTTATTGTGGACTGTTCATGTAAATGAAATAATACACTATATGGTCTTTGTGGCTGGCTTCTTTCACATAGCATAATCTTTTAAAGGGACATCTATATTATAGTCTGTATTAATATTTCATTTTTTAACTTTCATATTCAAGGGTACATGTGAAGGTTTGTTACATGGGTAAACTCGTGTCATGGGGGTGGTACAGATTATTTCATCACCCAGATATCAATTTTAGTACTCAATAATTATCTTTTCTGCTCCTGTCCCTACTCGCATCCTCCAACCTCAAGTGCACCCCAGCGTCTGTTGTTTCTTTGTGCTCATGAGTTATCATCATTTAGCTCACACTTCTAAGTGAGAACATGCGGTATTTGGTTTTCTATTCCTGTGTTAGTTTGATAAGGATGATGGTCTCCAGCTCCACCCATGTTCCTGATAAAGACATCAACTTGTTCTTTTTTTGTGGCTGCATATGTTTCATGGTGCATATGTATATATTTTCTTTATCCAATCTGTCATCGATGGGCGTTTAGGTTGATTCCACGTCTTTGTTATTGTGAATAGCACTGCAATGAACATTCGTGTCCATGTGTCTTTATGGTAGAACGATTTACATTCCTCTGGATATACACCTAGTAATAGGATTTCTGGGTTGAACGGTAGTTCTGCTTTTAGCTCTTTGAGAAATTACCATACTGCTTTCCACAATGGCTGAATTAATTTACACGCCCACCAATGGCTTGTAAGTGTTCCCTTTTCTCTGCAGCCTCACCAGCATCTATTTTTTTTTTGACTTTTAACTAATAGCCATTCTGACTGGTGTGAGATGATATATCACTATTGTTTTGATTGGCATTTCTCTAATGATCAATGATATTGAGCTTCTTTTCATATGCTTGTTGGCCCTGTGTATGACTTCTTTTGAAAAGTGTCTGTTCATGTCCTTTGGCCACTTCTTAATGGAATTGTTTTCTCTTTTATTATTATTATTATACTTTAAGTTTTAGGGTACATGTACACAACGTGCAGGTTTGTTACATATGTATACATGTGCCATGTTGGTGTGCTGCACCCATTAACTCGTCATTTAGCATTAGGTATATCACCTAATGCTATCCCTACCTGCTACGCCTACCTCACAACAGGCCTCAGTGCGTGATGTTCCCCTTCCTGTGTCCATGTGTTCTCATTGTTCAATTTCCACCTATGAGTGAGAACATGCGGTGTTTGGTTTTTGGTCCTTGCGATAGTTTGCTGAGAATGATGGTTTCCAGCTTCATCCATGTCCCTACATAGGACATGAACTCATCATTTTTTATGGCTGCATAGTATTTCATGGTGTATATGTGCCACATTTTCTTAATCCAGTCTATCATTATTGGACATTTGGGTTGGTTCCAAGTCCTTCCTATTGGGAATAGTGTCACAATAAACATACATGTGCATGTGTCTTTATAGCAGCATGATTTATAATCCTTTGGGTATATACCCAGTAATGGGATCGCTGGGTCAAATGGTATTTCTAGTTCTAGATCCCTGAGGAATCGCCACATGGACTTCCACAATGGTTGAACTAGTTTACAGTCCCACCAACTGTGTAAAAGTGTTCCTATTTCTCCACATCCTCTCCAGCACCTGTGGTTTCCTGACTTCTTAATGATCACTATTCTCACTGGTGTGAGATGGTATCTCATTGTGGTTCTAATTTGCATTTTTCTGATGGCCAGTGATGATGAGCAATTTTTCATGTGTTTTTTGGTTGCATAAATGTCTTCTTTTGAAAAGTGTCTCTTCATATCCTTTGCCCACTTTTTGATGGGGTTGTTTGTTTTGTTCTTGTAAATTTATTTGAGTTCATTATAAATTCTGGATATTAGCCCTTTGTCAGATGAGTAGGTTGCAAAAATTTTCTCCCATTCTGTAGGTTGCCTGTTCACTCTGATGGTGGTTTCTTTTGCTGTGCAGAAGCTCTGTAGTTTAATTACATCCCATTTGTCAATTTTGGCTTTTGCTGCTATTGCTTTTTGTGTTTTAGACATGAAGTCCTTGCCCATGCCTATGTCCTAAATGGTATTGCCTAGGTTTTCTTCTAGGGTTTTTATGGTTTTAGGTCTAACACTGAAGTCTTTAATCTATCTTGAATTAATTTTTGTATAAGGTGTAAGGAAGGGATCCAGTTTCAGCTTCCTACATATGGCTAGCCAGTTTTCCTGGCACCATTTATTAAATAGGGAATCCTTTCCCCATTGCTTGTTTTTGTCAGGTTTGTCAAAGATCAGATCGTTGCAGATATGCAGCATTATTTCTGAGGGCTCTGTTCTCTTCCATTGGTCTATATCTCTGCTTTGGTACCAGTACCATGCTATTTTGGTTACTGTAGCCTTGTAGTATAGTTTGAAGTCAGCTAGCATGATGCCTCCAGCTTTGTTCTTTTGGCTTAGGATTGACTTGGTGATGCAGGCTCTTTTTTGGTTCCATATGAACTTTAAAGTAGTTTTTTCCAATTCTGTGAAGAAAGTCATTGGTAGCTTGATGGGGATGGCATTGAATCTATAAATTACCTTGGGCAGTATGGTCGTTTTCACGATATTGATTCTTCCAACCCATGAGCATGGAATGTTCTTCCATTTGTTTGTATCCTCTTTTATTTCATTGAGCAGCGGTTTGTAGTTCTCCTTGAAGAGGTCCTTCACATCCCTTGTAAGTTGGATTCCTAGGTATTTTATTCTCTTTGAAGCCATTGTGAATGGGAGGCCACTCATGATTTGGCTCTCTGTTTGTCTGTGATTGGTATACAAGAATGCTTGTGATTTTTGCACATCGATTTTGTATCCTGAGACTTTGCTGAAGTTGCTAATCAGCTTAAGGAGATTTTGGGCTGAGATGATGGGGTTTTCTAGATATACAATCATGTCATCTGCAAACGGGGACAATTTGACTTCCTCTTTTCCTAATTGAATGCCCTTTATTTCCTTCTCCTGCCTGATTGCCCTGGCCAGAACTTCCAGCACTATGTTGAATAGGAGTGGTGAGAGAGGGCATCCCTGTCTTGTGCCAGTTTTCAAAGGGAATGCTTCCAGTTTTTGTCCATTCAGTATGATGTTGGCTGTGGGTTTGTCATAGATAGCTCTTATTATTTTGAGATACATCCCATCAATACCTAATTTATTTAGCATTTTTAGCATGAACGGTTGTTGAATTTTGTCAAAGGCCTTTTCTGCATCTATTGAAATAATCATGTGGTTTTTGTCTTTGGTTCTGTTTATATGCTGGATTACATTTATTGATTTTCGTATGTTGAACCAGCCTTGCATCCCAGGGATGAAGCCCAGTTGATCATGGTGAATGAGCTTTTTGCTGTGTTGCTGGATTCGTTTTGCCAGTATTTTATTGAGGATATTTGCATCAATGTTCATCAAGGATATTGGTCTAAAATTCTCTTTTTTTGTTGTATCTCTGACAGGCATTGGTATCAGGATGATGCTGGCCTCATAAAATGAGTTAGGGAGGATTCCCTCTTTTTCTATTGACTGGAATAGTTTCAGAAGAAATGATACCAGCTCCTCCTTGTACCTCTTGTAGAATTCGGCTGTGAATCCATCTGGTCCTGGACTTTTTTTGGTTGGTAAGCTATTAATTATTGCCTCAATTTCAGAGCCTGTTATTGGTCTATTCAGAGATTCCACTTCTTCCTGGTTTAGTCTTGGGAGGGTGTATTTGTCGAGGAATTTATCCATTTCTTCTAGATTTTCTAGTTTATTTGCATAGAGGTGTTTATAGTATTCTCTGATGCTAGTTTGTATTTCTGTGGGATTGGTGGTGATATCCCCTTTGTCATTTTTTATTGTATCTATTTGATTCTTCTCTCTTTTCTTCTTTATTTATCTTGCTAGTGGTCTAGCAATGTTGTTGATCTTTTCAAAAAACCAGCTCCTGGATTCATTGATTTTTGAAGGGTTTTTTGTGTCTCTATTTCCTTCAGTTCTGCTCTGATCTTAGTTATTTCTTTCCTTCTGCTAGCTTTTGAATGTGTTTGCTCTTGCTTCTCTAGTTCTTTTAGTTGTGATGTTAGGGTGTGAAATTTAGATCTTTCCTGCATTCTCTTGTGGGCATTTAGTGATATAAATTTTCCTCTACACACTGCTTTGAATGTGTCCCAGAGATTCTGGTATGCTGTGTCTTTGTTCTCGTTGGTTTCAAAGAATAACTTTATTTCTTCCTTCATTTCGTTATGTACCCAGTAGTCATTCAGGAGCAGGTTGTTCAGTTTCCATGTAGTTGAGCGGTTTTGAGTGAGTTTCTTAATCCTGAGTTCTAGTTTGATTGCACTGTGGTCTGAGAGACAGTTTGTTATAATTTCTGTTCTTTTACATTTGCTAAGGAGTGCTTTACTTCCAATTATGTTGGAATTTTGGAAAAGGTGTGGTGTGGTGCTGAAAAGAATGTATATTCTGTTGATTTGGGGTGGAGAGTTCTGTAGATGTCTATCAGGTCCACTTGGTGCAGAGCTGAGTTCAATTCCTGGATATCCTTCTTAACTTTCTGTCTCGTTGATCCATCTAATGTTGACAGTGTGGTGTTAAAGTCTACCATTATTATTGTGTGGGAGTCTAAGTCTCTTTGTAGGTCACTCAGGGCTTCCTTTATGAATCTGGGTGCTCCTGTATTGGGTGCATATATATTTAGGATAGTTAGCTCTTCTTGTTGAATTGATCCCTTTACCATTATGTAATGGCCTTCTTTGTCTCTTTTGATCTTTGTTGGTTTAAAGTCTGTTTTATCAGAGACTAGGATTGCAACCCCTGCCTTTTTTTGTTTTCCATTTGCTTGGTAGATCTTCCTCCATCTCTTTATTTTGAGCCTATGTGTGTCTCTGCACGTGAGATGGGTTTCCTGAATACAGCACACTGATGGCTCTTGACTGTTTATCCAATTTGCCAGTCTGTGTCTTTCAATTGGAGCACTTAGCCCATTTACATTTAAGGTTAATATTGTTCTGTGTGAATTTGATCCTGTCATTATGATGTTAGCTGGTTATTTTGCTCATTAATTGATGCAGTTTCTTCCTAGTCTTGATGATCTTTACAATTTGGCATGTTTTTGCAGTGGCTGGTACTGGTTATTCCTTTCCATGTTTATTGCTTCCTTCAGGAGCTCTTTCAGGGCAGGCCTGGTGGTGACAAAATCTCTCAGCATTTGCTTGTCTGTAAAGTATTTTATTTCTCCTTCACTTATGAAGCTTAGTTTGGCTGGATATGAAATTCTGGGTTGAAAATTCCTTTCTTTAAGAATGTTGAATATTGGCCCCCACTCTCTTCTGGCTTGCAGAGTTTCTGCCGAGAGATCAGCTGTTAGTCTGATGAACTTCCCTTTGTGGGTGACCCGACCTTTCTCTCTGGCTGCCCTTAACATTTTTTCCTTCATTTCAACTTTGGTGAATCTGACAATTATGTGTCTTGGAGTTGCTTTTCTCTAGGAGTATATTAGTGGCATTCTCTGTATTTCCTGAATTTGAATGTTGGCCTGCCTTGCTAGATTGGGGAAGTTCTCCTGGATAATACCCTGCAGAGTGTTTTCCAAATTGGTTCCATTCTACCCATGACTTTCAGGTACACCAATTAGACATAGATTTGGTCTTTTCACATCGTCCCATATTTCTTGGAGGCTTTGTTCATTCCTTTTTATTCTTTTTTCTCTAAACTTCTCTTCACACTTCATTTCATTCATTTCATCTTCCATCGCTGATACCCTTTCTTCCAGTTGATTACATTGGTTACTGAGGCTTGTGCATTCATCACATAGTTCTCATGCCGTGGTTTTCAGTTCCATCAGGTCCATTAAGGACTTCTCTGCATTGGTTATTCTAGTTATCCATTCATCTAATTTTTTTTCAAAGTTTTTATCTTCTTTGTCATTGGTTCGAACTTCCTCCTTTAGCTCGGAGTAGTTTGATCTTCTGAAGCCTTCTTTTCTCAACTCATCAAAGTCATTCTCCATCCAGCTTTTTTCCGTTGCTGGTGAGGAGCTGCATTCCTTTGGAGGAGGAGAGGCACTCTGATTTTTAGAGTTTCCAGCTTTTCTGCTCTGTTTTTTCCCCCATCTTTGTGGTTTTATCTACCTCTGGTCTTTGATAATGGTGATGTACAAATGGGTTTTTGGTGTGAATGTCCTTTCTCTTTGTTAGTTTTCCTTCTAACTGTCAGGACCCTCAGCCGCAGGTCTGTTGGAGTTTACTGGAGGTGCACTCCAGACCCTGTTTGCCTGGGTATCAGCAGTGGTGGCTGCAGAACAGTGGATATTGGTGAACCGCAAATGCTGCTGCCTGATCATTCCTCTGGAAGTTTTGTCTCAGAGGAGTAAGTCTGCCCCTACTGAGGGTGCCTCCCTGTTAGGCTACTCAGGGGTCAGGGACCCACTTGAGGAGGCAGTCTGCCCATTCTCAGATCTCTAGCTGTGTGCTGGGAGAACCACTACTCTCTTCGAAGCTGTCAGACAGGGACATTTAAGTCTGCAGAGGTTATTGCTGTCTTTTGTTTGTCTGTGCCCTGCCCCCAGAGGTGGAGCCTACAGAGGCAGGCAGGCCTCCTTGAGCTGTGGTGGGCTCCACCCAGTTAGAGCTTCCTGGCTGCTTTGTTTACCTACTCAAGCCTCAGCAATGGCAGGTGCCCCTCCCCCAGCCTCGCTGCCACCTTGCAGTTTGATCTCAGACTGCTGTGCTAGCAATGAGCGAGGCTCCATGGGCATAGGACCCTCCATGCCAGGTGCAGGATATAATGTCCTGATGTGCCATTTGTTAAGCCCGTTGGAAAAGCACAGTATTAGGGTGGGAGTGACCCAATTTTCCAGGTGCCATCTGTCACTCCTTTCTTTGACTAGGAAAGGGAATTCCCTGACCTTTTGCACTTCCCTGGTGAGGCAATGCCTTGCCCTGCTTTGGCTCACACACGGTGCACTGCACCCACTGTCCTGCACCCACTGTCCAGCACTCCCTGTGAGGTGAACCCGGTACCTCAGTTGGAAATGCAGAAATCACCCATCTTCTGTGTCACTCACGCTGGGAGCTGTAGACTGGAGCTGTTCCTATTTGGCCATCTTGGCTCCACCTGAAGTCTATTTTTTAATATTAATATAGCCACTGCACTTTATTTGATATGTGTTTGCAATCATATCTTTTTCTATCCTTTTAATTTTAACCTGTCTGTGCTTCTATATTTAAATGAGTTTTTATTGACAGCAGAAAGTTGGTCTTTCTTTTTACTTGACTATATGAACCATTTATGCTTAACATAATTTTCTACATGGTTAGATTAAGTTTATCATCTTGCTACGTTTTCTACGTGTAACATTTGTTCTGCTTATTGTTATTTTTTGTTCTTTCTTTCTTTTCTGACTTCATTTGAATTACTTGATTTGCTTTTGCAGCATTCCATTTTATCTTCCTGTATTTGAATTTTTTTAGCTGCACTTATTTGGAGAGTTTTTTTTGGCTTCCGGTTTTGCATATGCATCTTTATTCTATTACAGCCTACTTTCAAATAATATTATACTACTTCATGTATAAGACCTTACAACAATGTATGTCTATTTATGCTTTCTATCTTTTATGCTATTGTGGTCATACATTTTATGTCTATATAATTTATAAGTACCAAAAAACGTTGTTATTTTTGAACAGTGAATTATATTTTAATCAAATTTTCAAATGAGTAAATAAATAAATACTGTAAATCAAAATATGGTACTCAACAGAAATAAAAAATGCTTTTGATTGTCTCATCAGTAGGCTGGACATGTGGGAGAAAAAAAATCTCTCAGCTTGGGGATATGACAACAAAATCTTCCCAAACTGAAAAGCAAAGAGAAAAATATTTGAAAAAGGAACAGAATATCTAAGAATAGTGGGACAACAAAAGATGTAACTGTGCATACTTGGAACACCATAAGGAGAAGAAAGAGAAAAAAAGAAATATTTGAAGTGACTGAGAATTTTCTGAAATTAATGTCAAACACTTAACATTCAGGATGATTCCAAAAAAAAAGGAAAAAAAGAAAAAGCTACACTTAGTCTTATCCTATTTAAACTGCAGAAAATCAAAGATAAAGAAAAGATGAAAGAAGTTTAAAAAAGATACAGAAGTTTAAAAAATGGCTTACTTGCAGAAGAGCAAAAATAAATTAGAAAGAAATATGTAAAGTATCGAGAGAAAAGAAATCCAGCATCTTAAACTTCTGTATCCTATGAAATTATCTTCCAAAAGTGAAGGTGAAATAAACATTTTGTCAGACAAACAAGAACTGAGAACATGTGTCACCAGAAGAATGGTCTCATAAAGTTGAAAGAAGCTCCTCAGGAATAATGAAAGAAATATTTATCAGAAACTTGGATGTATTTAAAGAAAGAAAGAGTATTAGAAAAGGAATAAGTGAAGGTAAAATAAAAGATTTATATTTTTATCTTCATTGATCTAACAGAAAACAGTTTGTCCAAAATAGAAATAGCAACCATGTGTGTGTGTTTGTGTGTGTGTGTGTGTGTGCTTATATATAAGAGAAGTGAATTACAGCTATAATAGAAAGTTCAGAAAAAAGAATAGAAAATATTTTGTTATTTTAATGTACTCACACTAGCTGTGAAGCAGTATAATGTTATTTAAAAGTGAACTTGGATTAGTTGTAAATGTATATTGCAAACTAAGGAGACACCTAAATAAAGTAGAAAAAAATATATAATTGATGTATTAGTCTGTTCTCATGCTGCTAGTAAAGACACACCCAAGACTGGGTAATATATAAAGAAAAGAGGTTTAATTGACTCAGTTCCACATGGCTGGGGAGGCCTCACAATCATGGTGGAATGCAAAAATGAAGCAAGAGATGTCTTACATGGCAGCAGGCAAGAAAGAGTTTATGCAAGGGAACTCCCATTAATAAAACCATTAGATCTCATGAGACTTATTCACTACCATGAGAACAGTATGGACAAAATTGCCTCACATGATTCAATTATCTGCACTTTGACCCACCCTTGACACGTGGATATGATTACAATTCAAAATGAGATTTGAGTGGGGACAGAACCAAACTGTAGCATTCCACCCCTGTCCCCTCACAAATCTTACATCCTCACATTTCAAAACCAATAATGCCTTCCCAACAGTCCTCTAAAGTCTTAACTCATTTCAACATTAAATCAAAAGTCCACAGTCCAAAGTCTCATCTGAGACAAGGCAAGTCTCTTCTGCGTATAAGCCTGTAAAATCAAAAGCAAGTTAGTTACTTCCTAGATACAATGGAAGTACAGGCATTGGGTAAGTACACTTGTTCTAAATGAGAGAAATTGGCCAAAATGAAGAGGCCACAGGCCCTTCTGAAATCCAAAGGGCAGTCAAATCTTAAAGCTCCAAAATGATCTCCTTTGGCTCCATGTCTCACATGCAGGTCATGCTGATGCAAGAGGTGGGTTCCCATGGTCTTGGGCAGCTCCATCCTGTGGATTTGCAGGATACAGCTCCCCTCCTGGCTGCTTTCATGGGCTGACATTGAGTCTGTGGCTTTTCCAGGTGCACAGTGCAAGCTGTTGGTGGATCTACCATTCTGGAGTCTGAAGGATAGTGGCCCTCTTCTCACAGCTCTACTAAGCAGTGCCACAGTGTGGACTCTGTGTGGGGTCTTCAAGCCAATATATGCATTCTGCACTGCCTTAGCAGAGGTAATCCACGAGGGCTCCACCCCAGCAGCAAACTTCTGTCTGGAAATCCAGGTATTTCCATACATCATCTGAAATATAAGCAGAGGTTCTTGAACCTCAGTTCTTGACATCTGTTCATGCATAGGCTCAACACCACATGGAAGCTGCTAAGGCTCAAGGCTTGCACCCTCTGAAACCACAGCCTGAGCTGTACCTTGTCCCCTTTTAGCCAAGGCTGGAGCAGCTGGGATGCAGGCCACCGATCTCAAGGCTGCACACAGCACTGGGGCCCTGGACCCACCCCAGGAAACCATTTTTCCCTCCTAGGCCTCCAAGCTTATGATGGGAGGGGCTGATGCAAAGTTCTCTGACATGCCCTGGAGACATTTCCCCATTGTCTTGGCAATTATCATTTGGCTCCTCGTTACTTATGCAAATTTCTGCGGATGGCTTGAATTTACCCCAGAAAATGGATTTTTTTTTCTACTGCATCAGTAGGTCTGCAAATTTTTCAAACTTTTATGCTCTCCTTCCTCTTGAGCATTTTGCTGCTTAGAAATTTTTTCTTCCAGATACTCTATATTATCTCTCTCAAGTTCAAAGTTTCACCAATCTCTATGGCAGGGACAAAATACCACCAGTCTGTTTGCTAAAACATAGCAAGGGTCGCCTTTGCTCCAGTTCCTGACAAGTTGCTCATCTCCATCTGAGACCACCTCAGCCTGGACTTTATTGTCCATATCACTATCCGAATTGGTCAAAACCAATAAAAAAGTCTCTAAGAAATTCCAAACTTTCCCACATTTTTCTGGCTTCTTCTGAAGCTCCAAACTGGCCCAAGCCTGCCTGTTACCCAGTTCCAAAGTTGCTTTCACATTTTTAGGTGTCTTTACAGCAGTGCCCCACTCCCAATACCAATTTACTGTATTAGCCTGTTCTCACACGGTTAATAAAGACATACCCAAGACTGGGTAACTTATAAAGGAAAGAGGTTCAAATGATTCACAGTGCCACATGGCTGGGGAGGCCTCACAAACATAGTGGAAGATGAAGGGAAGCAAGACACATATTACATGGCAGCAGGCAAGAGGGAGCTTGTGCAGGGGAACTCCCATTTATAAAACTATCAGATCTCATGGGACTTATTCACTACCATGAGAAAAGTATGGGGAAACTTCCCATGATTTAATTATCTCCACCAGGCCCTGCCCTTGACAGACAGCAATTATTACAATTCAAGCTGAGATTTGGGTGGGGACACAGGGAAACTGTATCAATTGGTGTACTAAGAAATGAGATAAGTTGAAATTATATTAAAAGCCTAATTAAAACCACAAAAAGTCAGCAAAAGTATGTTTCTTCATTTTTTCAGGCCACTATAAGAAAATACCTTAGACTGGGAAACTTATAAACAACACAAATTTATTGCTCAGTTTTGGAGGCTGCAAATGTAAGATCAAGGCTCCAGCAAATTTAGTGTCTGGTAAGGTCTATTTCCTCATAGACGACATTTTCTAGCTGTGTCCTCACATGGCAGAATGGGTGACCAAGCTCCTTCAGGCTTCTTTCATAAGGTCACTAATTCTGTACATGAAAGTGGAGTCCTCATGACTTAATCACTTCCCAAAGGCTCCCCTTTGTCATACCATCACCTCAGGAGTTAAGACTTCTACATATGAATTCTGTGGAAACACAGACCATAGCAGTGTGAAAGACAAAAATACTAAAAAACACAAAGGTAACATTTAGAAAACATAACAAATATTGTATATATTAATCCAACTATATCGACAATCACTTTAAACTGCCTCCATGGTCTAAATACACCAATTAAAAGACACATATAGCTAAAGTGGATCCAAAAATATCCAACTGTATGTTGTCTACAAGGAGCCCACTTTAAATATAAAGACATATATAAACTTAAAGTAAATGGGTGGAGAAAGACATGGCATGCAAACACAACAGAAAGTTGAAGTAGCTATATTAATTTCAGACACAGCCAACTTTAGAGGAAGGAAAGTTATCAGGAATTAAGAGGGTTATTACATACTGATAAAGAAGTCAGTGCTCAAACAAGAAATAACATTTCGTGGTTTTTTTGGATCTGCATGTGTTTATTGAACTCTAATAAAGCAGCGTGAGAGTGCAGGCTCATAAATCACATTATTTATTTGTTAGCATTGTAGATTCTAAAATTAAGAGATTACTTAGCAATTAATAATACATTCGGCATCCCTTGTCTCATTGGGTGAGATTTACATCCTTGAGACTTGCTCTTCCAGTTATAAACATGAGTGATTTAAGGTTCATACTTAATTACTATTTCAAATTCTTAAGCTAGAAAGATACTTTTCAAGACTATATTTAAAAGACTTATTTTGAAAAATGTGTACGTATATTTCTAACTGATGGTGAGCTAATTATGACTACAATTTGCTATATGCTTAAAAATAACTGATCTTGAGTATTGCTTACTTTTGTAATATAAACTTGTTTTCTTGTCTTCAGATTATAATAATTCTTTCACTTTGGATTATGCTCTTTTTGAGATCAATATTAACTAATTGTTGTAAAGATGAGAAAATGAGGTAGCAAGTCAAATAGCATTCACAAAGTAGGTTTTCTTTGAACTAGTAGTTTTCTAAGAAATTAAATAAAATAGATTTTCACAAGTAGGTTTTCTAAATGTACAGTGGGTAGTGATACTTGAAAATGGAAGCATCTTAAATATCATCTTGTTAAGTGGAGCAGATTAGGATAGTATAAATGCCATCTTGTAGTTTCTTAATGTATTTAAGATGAGGTAGTAAATAGGTTAATTATTTTATATTGGCTATTATTTTTGCTTCATGATAATGATTATAAAAGCAAAAATTTCTTTCTTTATTATACTTTAAGTTTTAAGGTACATGTGCACAACGTGCAGGTTTGTTACATATGTATACATGAGCCATGTTGGTGTGCTGCACCCATTAACTCGTCATTTAACATTAGGTGTATCTCCTAATGCCATCCCTCCCCCCTCCCCCCACCCCACAACAGTCCCCGGAGTGCGATGTTCCCCTTCCTGTGTCCATGTGTTCTCATTGTTCAATTCCCATGTATGAGTGAGAACATGTGGTGTTTGGTTTTTGGTCCTTGCGATAGTTTGCTGAGAATGATGGTTTCCAGCTTCATCCATGTCCCTACAAAGGACATGAACTCATCCTTTTTTATGGCTGCATAGTATTCCATGGTGTATATGTGCCACATTTTCTTAATCTAGTCTATCATTGTTGGACATTTGGCTTGGTTCCAAGTCGTTGCTACTGTGAATAGTGTTGCAATAAACAAACTTTTGCATGTGTCCTTATAGCAGCATGCTTTATAATCCTTTGGGTACATACCCAGTAATGGGATGGCTGGGTCAAATGGTATTCTAGTTCCAGATCCCTGAGGAATGGCCACACTGACTTCCACAATGGTTGAACTAGTTTACAGTCCCACCAACAGTGTAAAAGTGTTCCTATTTCTCCACATCCTCTCCAGCACCTGTTGTTTCCTGACTTTTTAATGATAGCCATTCTAACTGGTATGAGATGGCAACTCATTGTGGTTTTGATTTGCATTTCTCTGATGGCTAGACATGATATGCATTTTAAGCTGTAACTGGATCCCTTCCTTATACCTTATACAAAAATTAATTCAAGATGGATTAAAGACTTCAATGTTAGACCTCAAACCATAAAAACCCTGGAAGAAAACCTAGGCATTACCATTCAGGACATAGGCATGGGCAAGGACTTCATGTCTAAAACACCAAAAGCAATGGCAACAAAAGCCAAAATTGACAAATGGGATCTAATTAAACTAAAGAGCTTCTGCACAGCAAAAGAAACTACCACTGGAGTGAACAGGCAACCTACAGAATGGGAGAAAATTTTTGCAACCTACTCATCTGACAAAGGGCTAATATCCAGAATCTACAATGAACTCAAACAAATTTACAAGAAAAAACAAACAGCCCCATCAAAAAGTGGGTGAAGGATATGAACAGACACTTCTCAAAGGAAGACATTTATGCAGCCAAAAGACACATGAAGAAATAACCTTTCATAATGTATACACACTTAAAAAGAGAATATCAAAATGCATGAGGTAAAAACTTACAGAACGTCAAAGAGAAATGGACTAATCCACTATTATATTTGAAGACATTAATACCCCTCTGTCAGAAACGGACAGATCTACCATGCAGAAAGTTATTAAGGACACAGTTGAACTCAATATCACAAGCAACTAACTATAATTGACATCTGTAGGCCACTGCATCAACAACAGAAGAATACACATTCTTCTTAAGTTCACATGAAACATTAATGAACATAGATGACATTCTAACCTAAAAAACAACTTAAAAAATTTAAAAGAATAGAAATCATACAACATCTGCTTTCACCACAATGGAATTAAACTAGAAATCAATAAAAGAAAGTTATGTAGAAAGCCCCAAAATACTTGGAGATTAAGCAATACACTTTAAAATAACACATAAGACAAAGAAGAAATCTCAAGAAAAAAATTTAAATATTTTAACAAGGAAAACAGGGAGATCAAAGTAAGACAATAAGAAATGACAAAAATAATATTACAACTGATCCCACAGAACTATAAAATATCCTCAGAGAATACTATAAACAACTAACTCTATGCACACAATTTAGAAAACCTAGAGGAAATGGATAAATTCCTTGCAGCACCCAATAACCCAAGATTGAATTTGGAAAAGACTTAAAATCCTGAATGGACGAATATCAAGCTTTGAAATAAAATCAGTAATAATATAAAAAAAAAAAAAGGAAAGAAAAACACTACCAACCAAAACAGAAGCCCTGGGCCAGATGGATTTACAGCTGAATTCTACTAGACATACGAAAAAGAACTGGTACCAATTTTACTGAAATTATCTCAAAAATAGAAGAGGAGAGAAGAGACCCCTTCTTAATTCATTCTATGACGCCAGCATCAGCCTAATACCAAAACCTGGCAGAGACATGATGAAGAAAGAAAACTTCAGGCCAATATCCCTGGTGAATGTAGACACAAAAATCCCGAGAAAAATACTCACAAACAAAATCAGGCAGCACTTGAAAATGTTAATACACAATTATCAAGTAGTCTTTATTCCTGGAATGAAAGGCTGGTTTAACATACACACATCAATAATTGTGTTTCACCACATAAACAGAATTGAGAGCAATAACCATATGATCATTTCAATAGATATGGAAAAACTTTTGATAAAATCCAACATTACTTCATGATAAAAACCCTCAACAGACTAGGAACCAAAGAAACATACTTCAGAATAATAAGAACCATCTATGTCAAACCCACAGCCAACATCATACTAAACAGGCAAAAGCTGATATTATTTTCCTTGAGAACTGAAACAACACAAGGATGTCCACTCTCACCAATCCTATTCAACATAGTAGTAAAAGTCCTAGCCAGGACTCTATACCTCGGAAACCCTAAATACACTGTCAAAAGGCTCCTAGAACTAAATATGACTTTAGTAATGTTTGAAGATACGAAATCAATATACAAAAATCAGTACATGTTTATACACCAATAACATCCGGGCTGAAAATCAAATCAAAAACACAATTTTATTTACAATAGCTGCAAAGAAAGTGAATTACCTATGAACACAGCTAACCAAGGAGGTGCAGGAGATCTACAAGGGGAACTAAAAAACAATGCTGAAAGAAATAAGAAACCACACAAATAAATGGAAAAACATTCTATGGTCATTGATTGGAAGAATCAATAGCACTACAATGGGCATACTTCCCAAAGTTATTTACAGATTCAATGATATTCCTATCAAAATTTTTTGAACTAAATGAAAATGAAAATACAACTTATTAGAATTTGTGGAATGCAGCAAAATCAATGCTTTGGGAAAACATAGCATTGAATACATACATTAGAAGAGAAGAAAATCCAAATCATTAATCTAAGCTTCCATCTTAAAGAACTAGAAAAAGAAGAACAAATTAAATTCTAAGTAAGCAGAAGAAAAGAAACAATAAGAATTAGAGCAGAAATAAATGACATTTAAAACAAAGGAACGATAAGAAAAATCTACAAAACCAAATGCTGGTTCTTTGAAAAGATTAATAAAACTTCTTGCCAGACTAAGAAAACTGAGAGAAAACACAGTTTTCTAATATCAGAAATGAAACAGGGAATGAAACTACTGATATCATAGTCATTGAAAGGATAATAAATAAATATTATGAAAACTATGCCCACACATTGTCAAATGTTTATCAAAACTAGATGATATGCATAGAAGTCCTGGAAAAATGCAGTCTACTAGAACTCACACAAGTAGAAATAGACAATCCAATTAGTTTGATATCTATTAAATAATTTGAATGAATAATTAATAGCCTTCCAAAATAGAAATCACCAGGCCCAGATGGGTTCCCTGGTGAATTCCACCAAATACTTAAAGATAAAATTATGCCAATTTCTATAATCTATCCCAGAAGATAGATGCAGAGGGAATACTTCCTAATTCATTCCATGAGGCCAGCATTATTCTAGCATCAAAACCCTCCAAAAACATTACAAGAAAACTATAAATGAATATCT
Source organism: Hylobates moloch (assembly GCF_009828535.3). Lineage (NCBI taxonomy): Eukaryota > Metazoa > Chordata > Mammalia > Primates > Hylobatidae > Hylobates > Hylobates moloch. The sequence goes on from NW_026652282.1 coordinate 60,434,062, forward strand.
CTTATGAACATAGATGCAAACATCCTCAGCAAAATATTGATCCATTATTGAACAAAAGAATTATACACTATAACAAGATAAGATGTATCCCAAGTATCCAGGGTTGGTTCAACAGTCAAAATGAATTAATGTAATCCATCATATGAAGAGGCTAAAGAAGAAACATTACATAATTATGTCAATGACGCAGAAAAGGCATTTGACAAAATCCTGCATTCATTCATGATAAAAATTTCTCAGTAAACTAAGAATAGAGGGAAGCTTCCTTAACTGATAAATAACATCTACAAAAAGCCTAGAGTTAATATTTTACTTAATGATGAGAATCTTGTTTTTTTTCTGCTACAATCAGGAATAAGGCATGGATGTCTCCTCTCACCACTGCTTTTCAACATCATATTGGAAGGCCTAGCTACAGCAATAAGACAAGAAAAGGAAATTAAATAGTATATGAATTGGGAAGAAAGAAATAAAACTATCTTTGTTTACACATGACATGGTTGTGCATGTAGAAAACCCAAAAAAAATCACAATAAAAACTTCCTGAAACTAATAAACAATTATAGCAAAATTGCAGGATACAAGTTTAATATAAAAAGTCAATCCCTTTCCTACATACCAGTAATAAACAAGTGGATTTTGAAATTTTTTTTTTTTTTTTTTTTGAGACGGAGTCTTGCTCTGTCGCCCAGGCTGGAGTGCAGTGGCGCGATCTCGGCTCACTGCAACCTCCGCCTCCCGGGTTCACGCCATTCTCCTGCCTCAGCCTCTCCGGGTAGCTGGGACTACAGGCGCCTGCCACCACGCCCGGCTAATTTTTTGTATTTTTGGTAGAGACAGGGTTTCACCGTGGTCTCGATCTCCTGACCTCGTGATCCGCCCGCCTCGGCCTCCCAAAGTGCTGGGATTACAAGCGTGAGCCACCGCGCCCGGCCCGGATTTTGAAATTTAAAGAAACCACATTACCATTTATGTTAGCACTAAAAAAAATACGTAAGTGTAAATCTAACACAATAGGTACGAGATGTATATGAGGAAAACCCCAAAACTCTGAACAAAATAAAATAAGCAGAAAAGTGGAGATACTCTACGTTCATGGAAAGGAAGACTCGATATTGTCAAGATGTCAGTTATTCCCAACTCAATCTATAGATTCAATGTAATCTTAATCAAATTCAATTTATTTTGTGGGTATAGACTAACTGATCCTGTATTAGTTTGTTCTCATGCTGCTAATAAAGACATACCAAGACTGGGTAATTTATTTTAAAAAGAAGTTTAATTGACTCACAGTTCCACATGACTGGGGGGGGGGGGCTCAAAATTATGGCAGATGGCAAAAAAGGAGCAAACTCATGTTTTACATAAAGGCAGGCAAGAGAGCCTGTGCAAAGAAACTCCCCTTTATAAAACCATTAGATCTCATGAGATGTATTAGCTATCACAAGGATGGCATAAGAAAGAGCTGTCCCCATGATTTAATTACCTCCCACCAAGTCCTTCCCACAACAAGTGGAAATTATGGGAGATACAATTCTGGATGAGATTTGGGTGGGGACACAGCCAAACTATATCAGGTCCTAAGGATAATATGTAGAGGCAAAGACCCAAAATACACAATATTGAAGAAGAACTAACACCATCCTACATCAAGACTTACTATAAAGCTACAGTAATAAAGACAGTGTAATGTTGGCAAGAGAATAGACAAATAGATAAATGGACAGACAACCAGACAACACAGAAACAACCAACCAACAGACAACCAACAGACAACCCGGAAATGGACTCATATAAGTACAGTCAACAGATCTTTGACAAGGGAGTAAAGGCATTATAATGAAACAAAGATCATCTTCCAACAAATGTTGCTAGAACAACAGGACATCCACATGCAAAAAAAAATGAATCTATACACAAACTTTACACCTTTTACAAAAATTAACTCAACATGGATCATAGACCTAAACATAAAATGTAAAACTAAAATTTCTAGAGGATGACATAGAAGAAAACCTAGATTATCCTGGGCATGGCAGTAACTTTTTAGATTCAGTAGCAAAAACATGATCAATGAAAGGAATAACTTTATTCAAATTTAAAACTTCTGTTCTGCAAAACACTGTGTCAAGAGAATGATTAGACAAGCCACATACTGGGAGAAAAGATTTACATTACAAAGCACTGCTCAAACAAATAATAGATAACAGAAATAAATGGAAAAAACATTCCATGCTCATGGAAAGGAAGAACCAATATCTTTAAAATAGCTATACTATCCAAAGCAATTTATGGAATCAATACCATTCCTATCAAACTACCAATGACATTCTTCACAGAAGTAGAAAAATACTATTTTAAAATTCATATGGAACTAAAAAGAAACACAAATAGCCAAGGCAATCCCAAGCAAAAAGATCAAAGCAGGAGGCAATGTATACTACAGGGCAACAGTAAACAAAATGTTACTGTCACAAAAATGTTACTGTCAAACTATACTATAAGACTAGATTAACTAATACTACATGGTACTGGTACAAAAACAGACACACAGACTCATGGAAAAGAATAAAGAGCCCAGAAATTAGGCCACACAAGTACAACCATCTGATCTTCAACAAAGCAGACAAAAATAAGCAATGGGGAAATGACTCCCTATTCAATAAATGGTGCTGGGATAACTGTCTAGCCATATGCAGAAAAATGAAACTGGATCCCCACCTTACACCATATATAAAAATCAACTCAAGATGGATAAAACACCTAAACGTAAGAACCCAAAACTTTAAAAACCCTGGAACACAACCTAGGCAATACCGTTCTGGACATAGGAACAGGTACAGATTTCATGAGGAGGATGCCGAAAACAATTGCAGCAAAAGTAAAACGGGGAAATGGATTTAATTAGACGAAAGAGCTTCTGCTCAATAAAAGAAACTATCAACAGAGTAAACAGACAACCTACAGGATGGAAGAAAATATTTGCAAACAATGCATCTGTCAGAGGTCTAATATCCAGCATCTATAAGAAACTTAAACAAATTTACAAGAAACAACCCAAATAACTCCATTAAAAAGTGGGCAAAGTTTACATTTAAAAAAAAAAAAAAGCTTTACTAAGTTCCGGGATAAATGTACAGAATGTGCAGGTCTGTTACATAGGCATATGTGTGCCATGGTAGTTAACTGCACCTATTGACCCATCCTCTAAGTTCCCTCCTTTCAGCCCCCATCCCCTAACAGGCCCTGGTGTGCGTTCTCCTCCCTGTGTGCATGTGTTCTCATTGTTCAACTCCCATTTATAAGTGAGAATGTATGGTGTTTGGTTTTCTGTTCCTATGTTAGTTTGCTAAGAATGATGGTTTCCAGCTTCATCCATGACCCTGCAAAGGACATGATCTCATTCTTTTTTATGGCTGCATAGTATTCCATGGTATATATGTACCACATTATCTTTATCCAGTCTATTATTGATGGGCATTTGGTTCCATGTCTTTGCTCTTGTAAATTGTCATCATGAACTCCTTTGGAGCATAGGTCTTCATACATATAAATGTCTCCTTGACAATTCAGAATGACTCTGTATGCCCTGCTAGCCTAATTATTTGGAATGAATCTTTACCTTCTATGGTCACTAATCTCCATGTGTTCACATTTATCAGTATATTTTATTCTTATTTAAAGTGCTATTTTTTTTCTGTTTATTGATCATATCTATTCTCTACTTCACTGCCTTGTAACAGTCCTGCCTCTCAGTTGCAATCAACAGAGCCTAGCTCTCCCTGAAACAAGGAAAGCGGCAACTTATTAAAAAGACATTGGCTAGCTCACAAAAATATTAGGGGGGCTAGACAACTATGCATACATTAAACAGCTAGCGAAACCACCCTAGATCGTACACCAGATCATATTTGCTGAGAAAATTGCTGTTATCACAAAAATGGCAAGCAGGAGGGTCAGGGAGAGAAGAAGAAGGAGGAACAGGAGGTAGAGGAGAAAGATGGAGAGGAGAGATATTTTATTATCATTTTCTTTTTGGCTTTCTACATCTCATGTCAAAACTCTCTGCAACCTAGCTGCAAGGCAGGCTGGGAAAGCAGGTATGCAGTATTCTCCACTCTTATTGCCATAACTGAAACAATTTTCACCAAACCTCATAAATTGAATATTTTCTCATACACAGAAAAGGATGCTGAGAGGCCAAAATTAATACCACCTGCATTCTACAGCTCTTTAGTACTATTTCATAAGTTGTGGAAGGCTCATGTTACATGACTTTATAACAGTATAATAAATTTACATAGGAGGTTATAACATAATAATAAAAGAAATAGAAACAACAAAAATGTAGAATAGGAAGGGAAATGAAATGTGTTATACCCCATCTTGTAGATTTACAATGCCCATGAGCATCAAAAGTACCCTAAAATTTCCATATCAAAGAACATTTGAAATAAAATTAAACTCAAAATGTTCTAAAAAAATCAAGTGAGCAAAGGACACGAACACTTTTCAAAAGAAGAGATACATAGGGCCAACAATCATATGAAGAAAAGTGCAACATCACTGTTCATTAGAGAATGCAAATCAAAACCACAATGAGATACCATCTCACACGAATAAGAATGGCTATTATTAAAATGTCAAAAAATGACAGATGCTGGTGAGGTTGTGGAGAAAAAGGAATGTTTATACACTGTTGGTGGGAGTGTAGATTATTTCAGCCATTGTGGAAGACAGTGTGGCGATTCCTCAAACACCTAAAGACAGAAATGCCAGGCCAGGCGTGGTGGCTCACGCCTGTAACCCTAGCACTTTGGGAGGCCGAGGTGAGCAGATAGCTTGAGATCAGGAGTTCAAGACCAGCCTAGCCAACATGGCAAAACCCCGTTTCTACTAAAAATACAAAAAATAGCCAGGCACGGTGGTGGGCACCTGTAATCCCAGCTACTTGGGAGGCTGAGGCACAATAATTGCTTGAACCTGGGAGGTAGGGGTTTCAGTGAGCCGAGACTATGCATTGCACTCCAGCCTGGGTGACAGAGCGAGACTCTGTCTTAAAAAAGGAAAAAAAAAAAAAAAGAAAGAAATACCATTCAACCCAGCAATCCCATTACTGGATATATACCCAATGGAATATAAATTTTTCTATTACAAAGACACCTGCACACATATATTCACTGAAGCACTATTCACAGTAGCAAAGACATGGAATCAACCTAAATGCCCATCAATGGTAGACCGTATAAAGAAAATGTGGTACATATACACCATGGAATACTATGCAACCATATAAAAACAAGATCATGTCCTTTGCAGCAACATGGGTGGAGCTGGAGGCCATTATTCTAAGCAAACTAACACAGGGACTGAAAACCAAATACCACATGTTCTCACTTAGAAGTGAAGGCTAAGTTATGAGAACACATGGACACAAAGAGGGGAACAAGCGGTGCTGGGACCCAGCTGAGATTGGAGGATGAAAGGAGGGAAAGGAGCAGAAAAATGACTATTAAGTACTAGGCTTAGTACCTAGATGATGAAATAATCTGTACAACAAACTTGTGACACGAGTTTACCTACATAATAAACCTGCATATGTACCCCTGAACCTAAAATAAAAGTTTTCTTAAAAAGAAAATATACAAAGAAGTTGTAGAACACAACAGTAAGAAAGCAAATAATCTGATTAAAACATGAGCAAAAGACCTAAACAGACACCTCCCCTCCAAAAAACAGATAAACAGATGGCAAATAAGCATATACATAGTTATTCAGTATTATATGTCATTAGGGAATTGCAAATTAGAACAATGAAATATGACTATATGCCTATTAGAATGGCCAAAATCCAAAACAATGACAACACCTTATGTTCTCAAGGATGTGAAGCAACAGGAACTCTCATTAGTTGTTGATAGAAATGGAAAATGGTACAGCCACTTTGTAAGAAAGTTTCACAGGATTTTACAAAACTAAACATACAGTTATCACGCAATCCAACAATCATGCTCCTTGGTATTTACTCAAATAAATTGAAAACTTATGTTCTTACACAAACCTGCATGTGGATGTTTATAGCTGCTTTATACATAATTGCCAAAACTTGGAAACAACCAAGATGTCCTTCAGTAAGTGAATGAATAAACTGTCACACATCCAGACAATGAAATATTAAGTGCTAAAAAGAAAAGAGCTAGCAAGTCAAGAAAGATATGGTGCAACCATAAATGTATATTACTATATGAAAGAAGTCAATCTGAAAAGGTTACACATTGTATGGGTCCAACTACATGACATTGTGCAAAAGGCAAAACTATGGAAACAGGAAAAACATCAATAGCTGCCAGGGGTTAGGGGGAGGGATGACAGGCAGAGCACAGAGGATTTTTAGGGCAGTGGGACTATTCTGCACAATACTTCAATGGTGAATACACGTCATACATTCATCAATACCCACAGAATATGCAGTACCAAGAGTGGACTCTAATGTAAATCACGGACTTTGGGTGATAATAATGTGGCAATGTAGGTTCATTGATTATAACAATTGTGCTACTATAGTGTGGGATGTATTTGTTTTGTTTTTTGCTTTAGCTTGAACACATTTTGTAATTGAAACATATTGTTTAATTTTCTATTCCAGGAACATCCACCAAGCTGCTTTCAAAGGGTAAGCTGCATGCTTGCTGCAGATTTTAGGATAAAAGTTTCAGGAAAAAAAATGTGCAGGAAGTCCACCTGAACTTCTCCAAACATGAATTCTTAATCCTGAAGTTAAGAAACAGTATAGAATAAGACATTTGCATACAAGTCATGTTAGTAATCCTAATCCCTAAACATTTTCTATGGAATATTAAATGGCTAAATTCCCCCAAAGGTATAAATTGAATTGTTGCATCCAGATGTTGATAATGGGGGAGGTTATGGAGGGTCTATATTTCTTTTATCAACTTGTTCACCTATCCCAGTGCTTTCTGGCCATCAGAGTGGGCATATTCTTCTTCAGAACTAATCTAAATCTCTCCTATTATAGTCTTGACAATTTTCCATGTTATACTATGTTTAGGAAATATGGGCACTACTCTGTCTTAATCTCCAGGACCTGCATAAACATTATGGTCAGTCTGGAGTATGATTTACCAGCTGCTGCTTAATGGACATTTGACCTTGAACCCATTGCTGGGTTTAGTTCTGTATTTTTCACTCTGTAAAATAAGGCTGATCCTATCTACTCCCTTTGATTATAGTGAGCCTGATGGGAGTTTGCACAAGCAGGGACCAAGCACAGGCTCTAGCCTAAAGTGCCTGCTCTGTGAACTAGACTTCTGGTTTTCTTTCTCCAAGTAGACAGCCAGGACTTGCACTTATTTTTTTATTTTAGAGAGAGAATCGGCCTCCTTCATCCTCTCAGACTGTTAATTTGAGACTCTCCTACCATGGCTAGTGTGTTGAGTTTGCACTGTCTCCCCATTCTTCATTGTCCTATCTTTCTTTTCTCTCTCTTTTCTGCAAAATCCCTCCCCTACACATCCCTTCCAAGTCTGGGTTCTCGGCATTAGTCATTGAGCCCTACTTGCCTCCTCATATACACCTCTTTCCCAGAGTTGAGCCATCCTTGGATGCCAAAGAAGCCTGTTTCTTCACTGCTTTGTCCTTTGGTCTTCATCTCAGAGCCCTGGGCCTTTCTCATTCTTTTTATCCTAATCCAGAACCAGGCAGCTAGATCCGGTGACAGGGTGGATATAGAGCCCCGGTCCCCCACCACTCCAGTTGGTACTTGCCCTAACTACTCACGTTCCCACAAATGAATCTTAATTTTTCTCCAAAACATACCTAGGTCCTGCCTGAACTGTGACGCTTTAGGGCAGGCCGAGAGCCTAGTGTTGCTCATTTCCCAGAGTGTCTAGTCCTGGAAGTGCAAAAGCCCATCACAGTGATCAAGAAGGTGGATGGAAAGGGCTTGAGGCTTCCCTCCTTCCACAAACCCAAGCACTGATGTTGCTAAGATTCCAAAAGGATTGAAGAGGGAGATAGGAGTGAGTGAGTGAATGGGGGCTATGTTCAGAGCCCAGAGTGTAAAGCTTGAATGGAGAGGCAACAAGCAGCATGTTCAAATTGCTCTGGGCCTTCACTCCAATTGCTAAGCATTTTCCATCCATGGATGTGGACCAGAAGAGGCACAGTAGGCCCATACTCTGTGAAGTCCTAGCCACTCTCCAGATGACAATAATAATGGCTATTTACTGAGCACACTACTGGTGCACTTAATCCTCCCAGCGTCCCTATAGAATCGTCTCTATTGTCTGCCCCATTTATTGTGTGTTGGAAACTGAGGCTGAGAGAGGTGGAGTGCCTTGCAGAGGTCTACAGTCAGCCATGCTTGGGTTTAGATAGCAGTTCCACAGATCACCTAACAGTGTCTGCTTTGGGTAAGACCCTGCCCTACTCTCAGCTTCAGTTACCATATAAACAAAAAAGAACTTAAACTCTGCATTCCTCATCTCCCTCCCAGTAGTAGGAGGGCCCAATGATTGATGACTGGAGCCAAGTTCCACAGCACAGAGACCCAGATCAGGCCTGAATCTGAGCCAGGGTAGTGGAAAAGGGTTAGGGAGGGGTGTAGTAGGGTGGAGAGTAGCCTTTGGCTACTAACACAGAACTGAGAGGCCAGACCAGGCTTAGAGAATATTTACCAGGCACTTGGATTCTCCCAAAGCATTAAGGTTGCTAAAGAAAAGGTTTACCCAGAGCTCCATAGTTCATCACAGGTGGACCTCATTCTTTACAAAGCAATTTCACATTCGCTATCTCCCTCAAGCCTTAAAAGAAATCTGATCAGTGGGAGTCAGCCCAGAGTCCAACAGATGCCCTATTTGATACCTGCCTCTCTAAGTCTCAGAAAAACTAAGAGATTACTCCCTAGTGGCAGTAAGATCGCTGCAGAGAAGCCACCTCTCTGGTTAATCTTCAGGTTAAGAAATAAATCAAAAGTTCCATTAAATAAACTAGACTAAACCTCCCTCTCTGTTCCTCCCCATCACCACACAAACAAAAACCAGAGGAAACCTGAAGCCAAGTTCTGTCAAGCACTGGGCAATGTTCTTACTCACTTCTCTTCCAAACATCCCTGGAGCTGGATCAAATAGTGATTTCCAATCTACAGTTCCAAGGTCATTTACTGATTCAGTACACAAATATTTCCCAAGACCCTACCATGTACAAGGGAGCTTTATTCCAATGAGTTCAAACATACTTCCCCATACCCCTTCAAGTTGCTCAAATTTCTGAAGATTCAGGTAAGATCTCAAATAACTCTAAGGTAGACAAAATAGTCTCCATCAGTTCATTGGGAAGGGGAATTGATAATGGGATTCACAGAAGAGGAAGAGTGTTTTCTGAGAGGAGCGTCACTACATAGGGCTTTAGCGAGAAGGGCACATTTCTTTTTTTTTTTTTAATTAAAACCGACTTCATTTCTTTTATTGATATTAACAATACATAGCAAAATGCGAACAAAAGTTAGAAAGGAGGTATACACATTTGTTTTGTGAACAACCAGTTTTTAAAATAATGCCATTGAACAATATACATAAGAAATCAGACAGCAAAGTACAGTGATTAAAATTTACTCAGAAATAATCTAAATATTTGGAGAAACTCATGTGTTATATAAGCACATACAAGCTTGTGCACATGTGCAAACATGCATACTGTAGAGCTGAGTGTGGTGTATTTAACTCTGAAAGTTAATAAGTAGAAAAAAATGAATCACTACAGCCTTTATATACAGCATAGTATCTTTTTATAAAATTAAAGCTAATAAGTCTATGTATTTCTAAAATTACTCTTTAGGAATATATAGAAATACAATAAAACTGCATAAAAAAGTATGATGAAATAGGTTCTAGATGACAAAAACCTACATGCCTTGCAGTCAGGGTGGCCCAGAATTTGAACCTAGCTTTACCACACACCAGCCGTGTGTATTTAAATAGTCATGCCACCTCTCTGAGCCTCAGTTTCTACATCTCTAAAATGGGAATGACAATAACTCATGGGGCTGTTGTGAAGATAAAATAATGTGCAAAAAGTGTAAAAAGTGCCAATAGGTGTGTTACTTTCCTGCCTCTTAGTCTCTTCTCCCCAGCACCAGGCTTTAATTGGTCTTTTCTGATCAGTTACTCATTTTCCTTCTTCTCTGAAACAAGTTTCAAAATACATACCGAATCCAACCACTTATCTCCACCCACACTGCCATTCACCTGTATTATTGCAATAGTCTTTCTTTTTTAATCTGCCTGATTCTGTCTACTTACAGTCTATTTTTGATCCAATGGCCAGAGAGAGCCATTCAAAATTTAACTCAAATCATGTCACTCCTCTGCTCTAAACCCTACGATGTCTCCTTATCTCAAAGCAAAAACTAGAATTTTTGCAATGGCCTATTTCGCTTCAGCTTTTAGACCTCATCTAGTCTTTAGCTACACTGTCTTCCTTGCACTCTCTCGAACAGAAGATGAACATTCTCCTTTCACTTGTTTCTTTCTTCTGAATCCTCTGCCCTCTTACCTCACTCCATTAACTCTTTCATATTTTACTTAAATGTCAATTCTCTGTGAAGTCATCCTAGACTATCACATTTAAAATTGCGACATCCACCTCCCAGCATTCTGTATATTCCTTCCCTGCCTTTTTTTCTCCATAGAGTCGATTACTGTCTGATATACCATAAAATTTAATTACTTATCAGTGTTTCTCCCCACTATGATATATGCTTAATAAAGCTGGAGGCTTTATCTGCTCACCACTGATGTCTCCATACATAGAACAGCACTAAGTACTCAATAAATATTTGTTGAGTGAATACAGTGGTCCCATGCTGTGTGCCAAGCACTAAGTTAAGCAGTTTGCTTGCATTATCTGAGGAAATCCTGCTTGTAAGGTAGATACCATTAGGTTCTCTATTTTTAAAAGGGAAAACCCGTGAAACTCAGAGAGGTTAAGTGACTTTCCCAAAGCCATAGAGGGATTAGCTAAATGGCGGTGGGGGTGCCAGGTTAGGTTGGATTTTGTGTAGGAGCACATTTCCTGAGTAGGAAGCAGACTGGAGTAAAGGCTGTGGTAGGTCTTGGGGGTGCTGGGTGGAGAGGAGGAACACAAGAGATGACCTGGTTTCTTGAGGCAAGATACTGATTTCATTGGCGTCTACTAGCAAGTCTATGTCTTTTTCAACAATTGGAGTTTTACAAAGAAAATTTTTTAGTTTGCTGCAGCTGCCATGGATTTGAGACTGCAAGAGTTCTGGCCCCTTGAGGCACTGGATTTCGGACAGAAGCCATACCTGGCAGAAGGAGACACCTGAGAGTAGTGGATTGACATGAAAATAGGAAAGTTTATTATCTACATGGTTCTCTCTCTCTCCCCTGCGATTTTTCATAACCTACGTTACTCATCTTTCTTTAATTTGTGCATATTTGTAAAACATTCTATTAATTCAGCCTGCCATCCACTACAGTGTAATCCTAGGAAGGCAGAGCAAGAATTTTTGTCTTTTATTCACTGCTGTACCCCCATGCCTACACAGTACCTGGCACGCAGTAGACGCTCAACAGAGAGTTGTGAAATGAATCTTTGCCCTTGGAAACAAAGGCGTCCTTTTGATGGAGGGAGTAAGGAGAGTAACGGAAAGCTCTTTTCATTGGCATCCTGGGCCAGTGCCATGCCGTAAACCCCTGAGAGGGAATTTGGTCAGAAGGAGACTGCAGATGCAGGTTGGACGCGGGAAGATCGGTGAAAGGGAGGAGGCCGCGGTGTAAGGACTGAATCCTAGAGAGCGGAACCTTGCCCGGTTTCTGCAGGTCTCTATCTGACTTTGAGGGGAGCTGGTCAGAAACCCCTGGAGGAGTTCCTGTCCCCAAAAGCACAATACTGACGCTATGGGGACCAGATGGACAGAATCAAGAATATGAGACAGAAAGGCCTGGGAGCTTGGGGAGTGGGTGAACAAGTTCCTGTGAAAGTGAAATGGCCCTTCATTTGAATGCAAATGCTATGTAAAAGCCTGAAGTCCCTTGACGTCAGCCCAGCCATTGGTGGCCTATCTATACAGGGCTACCAGTCACCTGGATACCCTCTTAGGAAACGTGGGATGGAGTAGTCTGAGGGGCGCAAAAGAGCTTGCGGCACAACTACGTACTGATAAGTTTATTCTCTGCTGCTTCTCAAAGTCGAGTTGGGGCCTTACAGGGACCTCAGGATGGCTTAGGGAGCGCCTTCTACCCAAGACACGATGTACGGAAGCTGCCTTTTGGAGAAAGAAGCAGGCATGTACCCGGGCACTCTCAGGAGCCCTGGGGGAGACGGCACAACTGGGACAGGCGGCACGGGGGGCGGTGGGAGTCCGATGCCAGCCTCCAATTTCGCTGCGGCACCGGCTTTCTCGCACTATATTGGGTATCCTCATATGCCCAGCATGGATCCTCACTGGCCGTCTCTGGGAGTCTGGGGATCACCCTACAGTCCCCCGCGAGAAGACTGGAGCGTGTATCCTGGACCGTCTAGTACAATGGGCACGGTGCCGGTGAACGACATGACCTCTAGCCCCGCCGCTTTCTGCTCGACCGACTACAGCAACTTGGGCCCTGCGGGCGGTGGAACTAGCGGCAGCAACCTACCAGGCCCGGCTGGCCGGTCGCTTGTCCCGACGGACGCAGGCGCCGCCAACGCCAGTTCCCCTAGCAGGAGCCGCCACAGCCCCTATGCATGGATGCGCAAGACCGTGCAAGTGACGGGTGAGTAATCAATTCCAATGCCCACACACTTTTCCTTCCTTCCCTCTCCGCTACTTCTCTTGGTCGGCCTGTCCTCGTACTTCTCAGGCCTCTCCCAAGAGGGCTTAGCTGAGGAGACTCCTATATGGCTGGCTGGCCTATTAGGCATCTCCCTCGCGTTCGCCTGGGCTCAAAACTCACTCACTGAGTGCAACGATTGGGACTAAACCTACCCTAGAGGCGATTTTCGCCTTTCGCTGCTCCATGAAGAAAGCGAGTGAGTGGACAATGGATATGTTGAGCCACAAGGATCAGGATGCAACCCTGTAGTTGCCCACATGGGAAAAGAGATGCATGAGAAAGCTCAACGGGTGAATGAAGCGAGAGGGCAGCTGTGGTGTCACGTTGTTCAGGCACTGCTGCTTGACTGTTTCATTTCCAAACCCTTACCCATCTGAGCGGGCTGTCTCCTCCCTCCCCGCCCCCAAAGCTGATGATGATCAATTTAGGTTCACAGTGCTTGGCTGGCAACGGACTCTCCAGTTTAGCCACGAAGTCCCCGACGGCAAAGCAACCTCTTCACCCTGGCCCCTCAGGGAAGTTCCAGCTTCCTTCCTACAAGTTGGCAGAGGCAAATTGGCCTAAAATCCATTGCCGTCTTACAACGTCCTTTCTTCTAACCCAAGTGTTGAGGCAGGCGAGAAGGCTACAGCACTGACCTGGCACGTAATACGGTACCTAACCCTCACACCCGCCAGGCACGCAAATGAATCAGCTCCAGCACTAATAAATGGCTAAAGCCCTCATAACTATCAACGCAGGCGTCTCTCAGGCGTAGGGGCTGAATGCAGGTCTGCGGCAGCGCGAGAGAAGTCAAAGCGATCGCGATCACAGCCTAACCAGCAAGCCAGTGGGCGACTGCTGGGAGCCAGGTAGAGGAAAGTGGCCGTTCCACTTTAATCTTAGACCGGGGCGGGGGGAGGAATGTTTGTTTTCAACTGTTGTTCTTTTATTACATTCTTATTATTCCAACCCTCGCTCCCTGTCATTAGAGAAAATTAGTAAAAATCCACTCTGAGTATTTTCATCCCTCTGGGGAGGAAATGGCATTTCAATAGCATTTGTCCGCAATGATTATGCTCCTGTTCTCAATTCTGCACTTTGTCTTTCCTCCAAAAAGCAAAGACAGGAGGGTGGGAAGTGACCTATTTTTACCATTAGGAGAACTTTTAGCCAGGAAGAGGAAGTTCTGTGTATTAGAACCTCACTAGAGTAGCGATTCCAAGGTAAAAGTAGAGTTGAAATACTTGGCTTTAAAGCGTTTGCAAGTAAATCTGCATTTTTCAAAAATATGAGCGAGTCTGTCGACTCAGTAGAATAGAAAAAGAGGCTAGGGTGGGCACTCCCGGAGTTTTTATTACATCTAATCTCGGGGTTGTAATTAACATCCACTCACTAAACCTTAACAATCAACAAAAGACACAAAATCTAGAAAAGTAGTTGCTCGCAGTCTAGGATTATGTTCTGAAACACATTAAGAAGAAAGTCACTGGCATGCTGTTTGCAATAGAGAACAAGAGAGGAAATGGATGAGATAAAAGAAATTATCTCCAGCCTTGAATTTTCTATTTATGAGGAAAAATATGACAGTTTTATCTGCCTAAAGGTCTTCCATTTACATTTGCTTTTATTAGCCTGAGTCTCTCTCTTGGGTAATTCTAATGCCAGGAAAGGTTTCGAAACGGGCTCCTTAGTCTCTTGCATCTTCATCATTAGCTAAACCCTCAAACCTGACTTTACAATGGCACCTTCACAAGATTTTCTATCCAATGTCTATGAGAAGTTTAAAATCGAATGATATTGGAACCATTTCGATTATTGGCAGCCTATTCTATAGATGAGGCTTCATTAAATTAAAACTTTGTTTCATTTTAATGTCTTATAAATGAAAATAACCCCTTTGCTGTATTCTTATACTCTAAGGTGCATATTTAGAAGCAATTTAAGAATATGATGAAAAACTTTGGTTATCTCCCTAGAAAAATGCATAAAGGCACAGCAGCACACACACAAACACAAGTAATTTGTTACATAATTTTAGGAGATTCATGGATCCATTGAAGCCCTTTGAATGGACATCAGGTTATAAACCCCACGAAAAACATTAAGCTGATCACCTCACTAGGCCACCCACTCAGGACCAAAATGCACCCATTTATATGCTTAGTGCATAGTGGGTCTTAAATATTTGTTTAATGAATGAATGAGTCAGATCCTCCTAAATTTTCCACTTCACTCTGTAGTACTGTGGGACAACATATGGTTTATGACTGAGAGGAAAAGATGAACTTCAATATGGAAGTAACCCTTGATTAAGGTAGTCAAATGAAAGTTCTTTCCATTACTGAAAAATGTCTTAAATAAATGTAAAAAAAGAAAAAATGCATGTATTAGTGGACAATCAGAAAACATTTCATAGCGACCATTATAGCATGTTATTTTCTAATGAGGGCAAGGAGGCTGACACATAGAGTAAATGACTGTTCCCTAAGTGATCTGATTTAAAAAGAAGACATGTTTATTTCCACTTAGTTCTCTAAGTAAGTGGTCTATTTCTATACATATCTAACTTTAAATATTATGCAAAAAGGAATATGACAGAAAAGTTTCTGTGGAAAGTTTAATATTTTCATGCACTTTCACATTTTAAACATTGGCAAGGTGATAACCTAAGCAGGCTGGAGAGAGGCTTTTCTGTTAGAAGTGGAAAAGACGGGGAGAGAAGGAAGTAATTGTGATTGATTCTGATTCTGATTGATTGTTTTAAGCTACTGGACAACATGAAGGAATTTATGCTTAAAAGGCATTATTCAATATGGACACTTCATAAAATTAGTTGCTTAATAATTCTCGAGAGTTATCATTGTCTTCCTTGGTTTTGCTCATTTCACGGGACAACTTTTTAAAAATGAATTTGGATGCAATTTTTAGCTAAAAACCGTGAAATATTACCATAAGATGAAAAGTCCTCACAGTGGAGTCCATTAGACAGTACCCCCTACAGAAGAATATTCATTTTCATAATCTGTACATTCACTCCCATCATCATCAACTCTATGTTTGGAGAGTGACTTTCTGCCTAGCAGCACTTTTGCAGCCAGTCTTTCAAATGAACACCATTTTAATTTTATTTAGGGTGATAAGTCACCATATATTATGACATTTGCTTGTGAATTCTGGGGAGATAATGTGGTTGGGAGGATGGAAAGGACTCCATCCATCTTTAACTACAGAAGTTTTTCTGACTCTTTAAGCAGAAGGCAAATACATCTTAGATAGTATTGATTTCCTAAATAAACTCAATAACGGCTGAAAATGGAGCCCATCACCCTGAGAAATGTCACAGTCTCTGGAAAAAGAGAACAGCTTGAACAATAAAAGTTAGTTCTGTTAGTGCTATTCTTTTGGTGCTTGGGTATGGGAATATGGACATTAGGCTTTACCAGAAAATGTCCAAATCCCCTTCATCATCTATTCTGGTTTCGTCATTTTATCTGGTTTCATCACTTAAGAAGAAGAGGCAATGGGATTGGGAGAGACAATTTGAGGAGCGGGACACAAAAGGAGCACCAGGAAATACAAATTTATTTCTCTTTGTAAACTGTGCAGTCAGTTTTTTCCCCTGAGCTACATCTTGGAGTTTTAGGTCTTATCTGTCAGATTTTGGCAACAGACTCTTTTTAACACTTCACATGGCTTTGATATGCAGCCAGGCTCTTCCTTATCCCTCTTTTCTTCAGGGGTTATATTGCCGGAAAGGGTAGGATTTTTATGGCAAATAAAGGGGCCTGGTCTTGACTTTATTGTCCGCAGAAGAAACTGCAAGAGGGGAATTTATGACCAATGGGGGTGGGGAAGGACTACAACCTTTCCAGAGTTATTGATGTCTGGTTATGTTTATTGATTATCAAAGAGCATAAAACATGGATAAAGACAAGTTGAATTTTTAACCAGTCTGCCTCAAGTTATAATTTAAACACTCAGCAACTTTAAGATTAAGAAGGGTTTTAGAAAACATGATTTCAAAGATATATTTCGATCTCAAGATTCGATGTTCTAGAAATAAATTAAATCTCCAAGTTTTCATTTTTTTCTCTAAATATGCATTCTGTCTTTGCAATATGCCAAAAGGCAGACTTACAGTTTCCAGGTTTTTGCTTAGATTCAGAAAACCAGCTCAAAATTTAGGAGTTTAAGGTAGGTTAACTGACTGGACCACATAGATTTCCTTTTCTAAGAGCGGGGAAAGGAGATTTTGTTCAGTTCATTATTTAGCCATTTAGATTAATCTTATATCACTTATCTAAAATTTATTTCTTCACTGGTGTCCTTTTTATTTTCCTTTTCTGGAGATGAAAGGGTGTCTGACATTTGTTTAGGGCTTGTAAATTCTGAACCAATTGGCTGGTGTTCCTGAATGTAAAGAGGATTCAGAATGGGATCTGATGCTATGTAACTCTTTTGTTAGGCCTGTGCTGTATCTTAACACCTCAGTGGAGTTTAGGGAACCACTTTAAAGACGTCTTTGTCCTACAGATCACCCCCAAAAAATCACTTAAAAAACAACCAGGGAAGATCAGAAGGAGTATTTAAAAGCCATAGAGAAAAGGAGGAAGATTCTGGAAGGGGGCAGAGAAATTAAAAAGAAAAGGGAACTTCCTAAGTGTCTTTGGAAAATTTGAAAGGAGGAATAAAGCTCCATTCGAAGGAGGGCATGAGGAATTAGTTAAATGTTGTAACACAAAGCAAATGTTTGTATATCCTTTCAAAGGGCATGGAATACTCACTTTATTCTGCTTAAGTCAATACCTCCTCCTTCCCCCATTCACTATCCACTTGGTAATAAAAATTAAGACTCTCACATAAAAACTATTTTTTTCTAATAGGTAATGGGGTTTTCTGAAACAGAATCTACTAAATGACAATAAATGTTTTCTTTTTAAATTACTATTCAAACCAAACTCTAGGAAATTATGTAATTATAGTGTCAGGATCCCACAAGTGTCTTCCACTCTTGGGCCATTATTATGCGTCCCAGCATATTTGAACTTGGAGTAACATTTAATTAGCATACTTAAATTGGAGTCAAAGATATGTGTTTGGGTCCCCACTCCTCAATTCTCTAACACAAAGTCATTTACCTTAACTGAGCTTCATGTTTCTTATCTGTAAAATGGAGATAAGACATGTTCTGCATAATTCAAGAAGGTAGGTAAGAGGTTTAATAGGAACAGTATGAAAAGACTGCATAAAATGTAATGGGAAGTGCCTGTATAACGGACAGTTGCTATTACTGCTAGTGCTAATCACATATGTAAGTGGGAAGGTAATAAACACCATGCCATGGGTTAAAGTGTTTAAGCATTTTCAATGCTCTGCTATAAAAATAGGTCAAGATGGGATGATTGTGATTTGACCAATCATTTTAGGAGAAACGTTAATTAAGGAGATTTTGGTTTCATATATAAAGAGAGATATAGATATATAGATATATGCCTATGTCTATAGATGGTAGACAGAGATATTGCTATCATAGCCACAGATGAGAATATATTTAATGGAGAAATTGACTTTTATGAATATTTGATTCAAAAATATACTTATTTTATATTTTAAAGCAAAGATGAGGGTGGAAAGAGTGTCTATGATTTCTTTAACTAAAACAATCTGCAAGAAGCAGAAAAAGATTAAATGCAATGCTTTCTCTCCTAACAGGGAAAACCAGGACAAAAGAAAAGTATCGTGTAGTTTACACTGATCATCAAAGATTGGAGCTGGAAAAGGAATTCCATTGCAATAGATATATCCCCATCCGGAGAAAATCAGAGCTGGCAGTTAACCTGGGCCTTTCTGAGAGACAGGTACACCAGAAGTATATCCAACATGTCCCACATAGTCCATTTCAATAGAATCAGAATTCTAGAATTGTAAAGTCCCTTCATGCATTGCCTTATCCCAAGTAGCTTGCATTTCAACCACGTGTGAAGGCACATTGATATCGCTCTCTTCTATCTCCAGCAAGAGATATAAAATATTTCATCACCCTTGTTCTCTCATTTATGTTTCATTAATATTTTACTAATAGGAAGACAAACTTCCTATTAGTAATAGTATAATTTATTAATAGGAAGATAAATTTTCTATTTTATTTTATTAATATTATACTAATAGGACGTTTCTCTTTAGCGAAATATTAATAAAACACAGAAATGGTTGATTATAATTACCTTTGCTACTTAAATCTCTCTCTCTTATCAGCACACCTCAGCTTCTGTCATTCCAGCATTATTTATTTCTACCTGTGCAACAGAGGAGGTGGGTAAGGTATAATATTAAGATTATTGCATTCAGAGTTGGTAGCCCTAGACTTGGATCTGTTTCATTTCATGCAAGGTACTTGCCCTAAGTGTCAAGCTTTTTTTCTAACCTGTTAAGTGGGCATACTTCACAAGGTCATTGTGAGGCTCAAATGAAGTGATGCATATGAAAGGGCTTTGTAAATGCTAAAGTCTCTGTACAATACCAGAAATCACTGAGTTAACTGCATTCAGTATGTTGCCCCATTGTGTTTCAGGTGAAAATCTGGTTTCAGAATCGCAGAGCCAAGGAGAGAAAGATGATCAAAAAGAAAATCTCTCAGTTTGAGAATAGTGGAGGCTCGGTGCAAAGTGACTCTGGCTCCATCAGCCCTGGGGAACCACCTAACACTTTTTTCACCACACCATCTGCTGTTCGTGGATTTCAACCTATTGAGATACAGCAGGTTATAGTCTCCGAATGAAAGAAAGCAAAGAGAAATTTAAAGTGCCCTTTTTTTAGTGGTGCCTTTTGGTCCTCTAAGCTATCTGCAGGGGAGTTGGAGCAGGGTGTAATTCCCTGTAAGGCAGTATTTGGAACGGATGGATGCACAATGGGTTGAAGATAATTTAGGGGACTCTTACTTTTAGAAACTATCCCCAGAAAACTCCTGTCATGTGCTGTGCTAGATGTCAGTCACTCAGGAAGCTTAGTGGTAAGGTATATAATTAAAAGCTAGAATCACAGGCCCTTCCAACTCTGTTCACAATTTCAGAAACTTGCTTATGAATAGACTGTAAAATACAATTTTGCCAGAAAGCACATTTGTGTATGTGTACTTTTGTTTGTTATTTGATGCTAGGTGTTTTCTTTTATGCTATCTTTAAGGAGTGAGAAGAAGGTAAACCAAAGTTTACCTATCTTTAGCTACCTTTCCAAGTGTTTAATTCAAAAGCTAACAGAATTTTTATAACAAGATAAATGTTTTAAAAATCATCAGAAGGTGATTCTGATTCCATTGTCACTGCTTAACAAGAATAACCAATAAAAAAGACAATTTTGGCCCTCAATCATACTTGTCTGGCATCAATTATCTCAGAACTTTCAACCTGCAGTGTCATTTTAAAATCTTGTCAAAATAATGAAATCAGACTAAAACAAAATAGGCCAGCTTGGTTGAGTAAGGTACATCTCCAACTCATAGAGTAAACTCTACCCCCTCTACTGTCTCTCCATTCCCATTCCAGTCAGACTTGCGTAAGCACAAGACAGTGAACTGGTATGTAACCCGTACCTGCCATCACTTTTCAACCTGTTCAATTTTACCCACATTATGTCATGTCAATGCAGTTTACTGGTTTATAATCCAAGGAGCTGCAGTTTACAGGTTAAAAACACACAGCTTGACTAAGAAAAGGGGTTGCAGTGATCCAGGTTGCCTAGAGCTTTTAGTGTGGGTCCAGCATACTGTTTGCATATTGTAGTGGCCAAAGACTAGGCTGTGAGTCCTTTTGAATTGAGATGGTTTAAAGGAAAGCTTGATTAAAGCGTGAAAACCATCAGGGTTCAACTTTTCTTTTCAAGATGCACTTTCATTGTTCTTAAGAAAATTAGAATTTTGAGCACAACTATCTGTCTTTGAGTTGGGAGTAAGAAATGTATCCTCCCTTTTCTTATGAAAATCTCAGAAGGAGGTTTTACTTCCCCTGGCTGCTCCTGAAGGCACGTCATTTAGTTCTGAAAAGATTTAAGGGAAAAAAAACCTTTCGATTTTTGATCCAACCTCTTGGAATTATATTCTTCACAATACATTTATAAGGAGGGTATCAATTGCCCTATTTTACTGATAGGGAAACTGAGATGTGAGCAATCAAGTCACTTTCCAAAGATACATAGCAAGGATATTGTGGATGCTGATGTGAACCCCTAGCTATTTAGGATGATCTTCCTTGGTCTCTAGTGATAGGTCCAAACTCAAAGCATCCCTTTCTTTGCATTTTGTATCTGACTATGCTACTGAAGGTGCATACAGCTCCCTAAACACCAATCAGTGGGTAATGACCACCTAGGAATGCAGCCTAATTTTTCCTGTTTTCCAGCTCCCTTACCCTTCTGGTTAGTGAGTTTGAAGCTTCTACTAATAATCTGAATAATGCCTTATATATGTGTAATATTTTTATATATTTCAATGCAATTTTAAACATGTTATATTATTAGATCCAATATCCTCACAAGATATGAAAGAATTGCTACCCCTATTTTGTAGTTTGAGAAGCTAGAGACCAGAAACGCTTATGAGTCTTTGATAAACTAATTCACTTCTCTTAGCCCACGTCTACATATTGGTGGATGGTGATAAGGATACATCAATTTAAATTCTTTCCTCTTCAAAAATTTACTGACTTTTTTCGGTAAGTTGTTGGCAAAATCTAAAACTAGATCTCAGGTCTGCTGATTCAGTGAATATTTATTGAGTGCCTACTCTACCAGGCACTATGCTAGGATTTCTTGACTCCCAGAAAAACACATATTGTACTCCACTCACCGCCTCTAATAAATTTAAGGTGAACTACACAGCAATGCGAATTGATTGGCAGGCCATCTGTAGTGCAGAACACAGAAAATCAGCATTGAAATGGGTCCTTCCAATCTAGTGGAGAGATGAGAAGTGTTACTTGTCTATGTACACTCAGAACTTAATTTTGTCATCCTAGTGCCCACTCCACAAAAGGTATAACTTTGGCTACAGCAGTTGGATTTTCTCAGGAGTTTCTCTTTCCTGCTGCAAACAATTTTTCTCCCAAAGAAGAAAACATTTTCCTATTTGTATAGATTCTGATTCTCTAGACTCTGCAAACAGAACCAAAATGGAGCTTTTGTTTTGACTAGCATATTGCAGCCACTTCCTCTAAGAATACATGTTAATTCATTCTCTGAGACCTAAGAAAAGTATACGATGACAAGCTTTTATTTGTAGCTTACGGTGGTTTATGCTGGAGGTATATAGAGAAAAGAAATATAAACACTGAAGCTCAAAAGTTGCATTCAAAATAGGTTTTAATAAAGGCTTTTTTCTTTTTTACGGGGAAAGCGGCAAGAATGAAAACATACCAAATGACTGACAGTGTTCACTTAGGGTAGTGGGATTATGAGGATTTTCTTCTTTTATTATTACTAAAATTTATTATGTTTTATAATAGGGAAATGATGTTTCCTTCCCAAATATTTCTTCAGTTCATCCTCAAGTAATTTGCAGACTTTAGAATCCCCTTTGCAACGTATTCAAGTATTCCAATTTCCCAGTAACTTTCTTAAGTCCCTTGATCTTATCTTGGAGTTGTTTGTGTGGAGCTGCAAAGAAAGGTCTTTGGGAGGATCTGGCTTCTTTTCAAAGAAGGAAGGAAGCAAGGCCCAAGGAAAGCTTTCCATTCTTGGCTCAGATCCAGAGAATCTGGCTGCTTTTCTGAGTTGGAACATTTTAATACTACTATATTACATCAAGAAGAGAAGGAGGGGCCAGCAAGGGAGGAGGGTGGTGGAAGGGAGAGATGTATTTATAACAGGGAACAAGGAACATTTTGGGGGTGATGGATTTATTATCTTAATTCTGCTGACAGTTTTATGAGTGTATACATATGTTAAAACTCATCAACTTTTATACTTTAAACTTGTAGTTTCTTGTATGTCAATTATGTCTAAGAAAGCTGCAAAAAAACAGCAGAGTTGTTGCAACCTTGGTGACAAAAAAGAAGGGAGGGAATCGCTAGACTGTTTAGTCTATAAATATAGTCACTTTATATAACTTAGGTTCAGCCCCACCTTCCCAGGTAGAGATCACTTGCTTGTATGTTCGTGTCTAAATGTGCTACTGAGGAAGGACACCAACAATTCATAATCACTGGGTCTCTCATATCATGGGAATGAGTTTGGAGGACAGAGGGAGACCAGGTTGTGTAAGTATTGAATTTTCAAAGTGAAAAAATGCAAAGCAAAGAAGTCTCTTACTGCAGTGCCTTCAGGAACAATATTGTGAGTTGTTAGTAAAAGCAGATGTTCAGCCAGGTGTGGTGGTTCACACCTGTAATCCCAGCACTTTGGGAGGCAGAGGTGGGCAGATCACGAGGTCAGGAGATCGAGACCATCCTGGCTAACATGGTGAAACCCTGTCTCTACTAAAAATACACACACACAAAAAAATAGCTGGGCGTGGTGGCAGGTGCCTGTAGTCCCTGCTACTCTGGAGGCTGAGGCAGGAGAATGGCGTGAACCCGGGAGGTGGAGCTTGCAGTGAGCCGAAATTGCGCCACTGCACTCCAGCCTGGGTGACAGAGCAAGACTCTGTCTCAAAAAAAAAAAAAAAAAGAAAAGAAAAAAAAAGCAGATATTCGTGTGGTATGGTATAAGAAGTACTGAATTGGGAAATGAGACCTGAAGCTCTAGTTTTACCCAATTCTGTAACTAAACAGCTGTGTAATTTTTTGTTAAGTCAAAAAAGTATTCCACCAATAAGGGCCACTGTAATTTCATTTGTAAAATCTGAAGATTTGACTTGGCTTTCAGGGTTTATTCTAGCTCTAATTTCTACATGACATTTTGAGAAGACTCTATATGCTTTCTCACTTCCCCACCACTCATACAAAGTAGAACACACACATACCTACCCACACACACACACCTACCCACACACACACCTTCCTTCTTGGCTTCCCAGGGCTTAAAGTATCACTGTTGGGAGAGTCAGCCCTTTGGTCTCAAAGACTTTTTCTGTCTTCCAGAGTTTACTATGAGGGCCTACTCTTTCAGAGTCCCCATGTCTCCATCTGTAAAATGTGAATCTTGAGCTTAATCTCACCAATGTCCAAAATTCTAGGTTTGTGGATCTTTAATTAAAATACAAATGTCACTGAAAAAGAAATGCACTTAAGCTGCCATAAGTTATTTC
This sequence comes from Hylobates moloch, assembly GCF_009828535.3. Taxonomy (NCBI): domain Eukaryota; kingdom Metazoa; phylum Chordata; class Mammalia; order Primates; family Hylobatidae; genus Hylobates; species Hylobates moloch. The sequence continues at coordinate 60,458,134 of NW_026652282.1, forward strand.
TCTAATCCCTTTAAAACCAGAAAAGCCTTAGAAGGCCTGCTGTAAATGGATCACATGAAAATGTCCCCCCCAAATAGGAATAAACCCCCAAGACAGGAGTATATCATGAAACAATAAATTCAAATTACTTGGACCTTAGAAGTTTGCGTTTAGTTGTACTTAAACACACATATTTGAGTCTTCCCTATAGATAAGGGAAGAAGCAACTCAAACCCCTTTTAGGAAAAAGGGGGAAATTATCTCTTTTCTTTTTCCATCACAGTCTCTGCTTGCCTGACAAAAGAAAAGTGGATGTAAAATGGAGCCTGTAATGAACCAAATGGTGGTTTCCCAAAAGGCATGTCCATATCTTAATCCACATAACTTCTGAATACGACAAAAGAGTACATATTATCTCTTGTGATAAAAGATATGATTAGGTTAAGGAACTTGAGAGGGAATCTTATCCTGGATTGCCTGGGTTGACCCTAAATACAATCACGTATACTTATAAGATAGCGGCAGAAGGATATTTAAAACAGAAGAGGAAAACGAAGCAATGTAAACTTGAAGGCAGATATTGGAGTGATGTGATCAAAAGCCAAGTAATGCCTGGAGCCAAGAGAAGCTGGAAGAGGCCAGGAACAAATTTTCCCCAAGAGCATCTATAAGGAGTAGTCTTACTAACACCTTGATTTTGTACTTCTGACTTCCAGAACTATGAGAATATAAATTTATGTTTTGTTAAGCCACCAAGTTTACGGTAATTTGTCATGGCAGCTACAGAAAATGAATACAGAGCCTTTACAAGGGCCCTTCCAACCAAGTCTAAACTGAACTTAAAGGCAATAGGAAAGCTTTGTGACATTTTTACTTGTCTTTTGCCTCACCCTGCTGCCAGTTCAGTGACAATCTTAAAAATGGAAGCTCATGTTACCAGTGTGGAACTTTGGTGCCTTGTTCTGGAGGGAGCATAAACAATCTTATTTGCAAGGAACTTTGTTCTAACCTATTTGGAGGATGCCTGAAAGACTGACGCAAGGTACTTGTCTATATTTTGCTTAATTCAGAACTTACTCGGATCTGAAAAGTGATGGGTAGTCCTCAAACCATTGTAACATTAACAAATAACTGAAGCTGCCTGGAGCAAACATTTGTGGTTGATACATACAATAGAATGACAAAAGCCTGGAAAGAAAAGCATGGAAGAGAGCTTCTTTGGGAAATTAAGGCATTTAAAATTGCTTGTGTGTACTGGGAAATTTAAAAAGTGACACAAATGATCAAGGGAAGATTCAAGCTCATAAAAGACTTAAGATGTTAAGTTTTCATTTCTGGCTAATCTCTAGGCTCAGTGTAAGCAGAGAGTGAAGACTAAACCAAGGTTGCTGCAATCTTTCTTCACAAGGAAGCAGACTTCAGGCCGCTCCTGTTTTCCAACATTAAGCTCTACTTTATAATTTTAGTTCCTAGCATTTAAGTACTGCTGTAATACAGAGCCAACTCTAAAGACTAAGAGAGGGTTTTTTTTTTTTTCATCTTTCTCCCTTTCTCGCTCCTTCTCTCTCTCTCTCGTTTTATTTCTTCTCTCTTTCTCCTTTCTTCCCCGCTCTTCTTCTGTTCAAAGAAACCTCTGTCAGAACTCTAGCAGACACACTTAAAGGAACAGAGACTTCCTAGATCCCATATGACAAATAAATGCAGACTTTACAAAAATAGTTTTTAAAAGTATCAAACAAACAGTTACAGTGACTGCATGCAGCATAAACTAAGAGGAATAAGAATCAGACTTCCAGAGTTACTATATTGTAATATTCAAAATGTTCAGTTTTCAACAAAATTGCCAAATAATGGAAACATAAACAAGGAAGTATGACCCATTTAAAGAACAAATTAACAGACACTCTCCCTGAGGAAGCACAGACGTAGGACATAATAAACAAGAATTTTAAATCCACTATCTTAAATATGCTCAAAGAGAAAAGAAGATCACAGAAAAAAATCTAAAGGAAAGACAGAATTATATATGAACAAATGGAGCGTAACAATAAAGAATAGAGATTTACAAAGGAACCAATCAGAAATTCTGGAGTTGAAAAGTGCAATAACTAAAATGAAAAAAAAAAGTGAACTGGAAGATAGGTCTTTTGACATTAGCTAGTCTATGGAACTGGTCATTATCCAGTCTATGGAATGGTTGTATCCGGTCTATATAATGACATTATCCAGTCTATAGAATATAAAAGAATGAAGAAAAACGTGAACAGAACCTATGGGTCCTATGACACATCATGGAGTTTAACAACATACACATTACAGGAATCCCAAAAGGAGAAAATAGAGCAAAACAACCAAAAAGAATATTTGAATAAATAATAAATATTTTGAATAATAATAAATAATGGCAAAAAAGTCTCAATTTTAATCATAGACATAAATATATACATCTGTGAAGCTCAGTGAATTTCAAGTAGGAGAAAATCAAAGATGTCCACATTGAAACACATTATAATGAAACTATTCAATGTCAATGGCTAATAGAGAATCTTGAAAGCAGCAAGATAGAAGCAACTTGTCACATCTAAGAGATCCTCAATAAAATTAATAGCAGATTCCTCATTAAAAACCATGGAGGCCAGAAAGGAATGGAATGACACATTCAAACTGTTGAAAGAAACAAAACCTGCCAAAAATTGGCCCCAGGATGTTGAGCTGGTAGTCCTTCTTTTTCTGTGACAAAATATACATAACATAAAATTTATTATTTAAACCATTTAAAATTTATTTTTATTTTTAATTAATGTGAGTACATAATAGGTGTATATATTCATGGGGTACATGAGATGTTCTAATACAGGCATACAATGTGTCATAGTCATATCAAGATAATTGGGGCATCCATCCCCTCAAGCATTTAACACTTCTCTGTGTTAGGAACCTTCCAATTTCATGTTTTTAGATATTTTAAAATATACAATAAAGGCCAGGTGTGGTGGCTCACGCCTGTAATCCCAGCACTTTGGGAGGCTGAGGAGGGCAGATCACAAGGTCAGGAGATCAAGACCATCCTGGCTGACATGGTGAAACCCCGTCTCTACTAAAAATACAAAAAATTAGCCAGGCATGGTGGCGGGCACCTGTAGTCCCAGCTACTCTGGAGGCTGAGGCAGGAGAATGGCGTGAACCTGGGAGGCGGAGCTTGCAGTGAGTTGAGATTGTGCCACTGCACTCCAGCCTGGGTGACAGAGAGAGACTCCATCTCAAAAAATATATATATATATACACAATAAATTATTGTTGACTACAGTCATCCTGTTGTGCTATCAAATACTAGATTTTATTCATTCTATTGACCTATATTTTTGCACACATTATCTATTGTTTTATGTCCCCCTCTCTCTACTACACATCTCCACCCTGCCCAGTACATTTCCTAGCTTCTGATAACCATCATTCTACTATGTTCATGAGTTCAATTGTTTTAATGTTTAGTTCCCACATATGAGTGAGAACATGTGAAGTTTGTCTTTCTCTGCCTGGCTTAATTCACTTAACATAATTGCTTCCAATTCCACCCATGTTGTTGCAAATGACAGGATTTTATGGCTGTTTTATGACTGAATAATATTCTCTTGTGTGTATGTATCACATTTTCTTTATCCATTCATCTGCTGATGGACACTTAGGTAGCTTCCAAATCATGGCTATTGTGAATAGTACTGCAATAAACATGGGAGTACAGGTATCTCTTCAATATCATTATTTCCTTTCTTTCAGATATATACCTAGGAGTGAGATGGCTGGATCAATTGTATAATAGGTCCATTTTTAGTTTTTTTTAGGAACCTGCATACAGTTCTCCATAGTAGCTAGATGAATTTACATTCTTAACAGTGTACAAGGGTTCCCCTTTCTCCACATCCTCACCAGCATTAATTATTGCCTGTCTTTTGGATAAAAGTTATTTTTACTGGGGTAAGATGACATCTTATTGTAGTTTTGATTTGCATTTATCAGATGATTAATGATGTTGAGCATTTTTTTCATATACTTGTTGGCAATTTATATGTCTTCTTTTCAGAAATGTCTATTCAGGTCTTTTGCCTATTTTTAAAATTGGATTATTTATTTTTTTCTGTCAAGTTGTTTGAGCTCCTTATAATTTCTGGTTCTTAATCCCTTGTCAGATGGTTAGATTGCAAATATTTTCTTCCAATCTGTGGGTTGTCTCTTCACTTTGTTCATTGTTTTCTTTGCTATGCAGAAGCTTTTTAGCTTGATGTGATCCCATTTGTCGATTTTTGCTTTTGTTGCTTATGTGTTTGAGGTCCTACTCAAGAAATTGCTGTCTAGACAAATATTCTGGAGAGTTTCCTCAATGTTTCATGTCTTAGATTTAAGTCTTTAATCCATTTTGGTTTCATTTCTGTATATAGTGAAAGACAAGAGTCTAGTTTCATTCTTCTGCATATGGGTATTCAGTTTTCCCAGTACTACTTATTGAAGAGACTGTTCTTTCTCCAGTGTATGTTCCTGGCATCTTTGTCAAAAAGGAGTTTTCTGTAGATGTGTGAATTTATTTCTGGGTTCTCTGTCCTGTTTTATTGGTCTATGTGTGTGTTTTCATGACAGTACCATTTAGTTTTCATTGCTATACCTCTGTAGTATAAAGTCAGTTAATGTGACTTATCTAGTTTTGTTCTTTTTGCTTAGGATAGCTTTGGCTATTCTGGGTCTGTTTTGGTTCCATATAAATTTTAGAATTGCTTTTTCTATTTCTGTGAGGAATGTAATTTGTATTTTCATAGGAATTGCATTGAATCTGTAGATTTCTTTGGGTAGTATGGACATTTTAACAGTATTGATTTTTTCAATCTATGAACATGGAGTATATTTCCATTTTTTGATGTCTTCAATGTCTTTCACCAATGTTAAGTCTTTTTATATGCTAAGAAGAACTTGTTTTTTGAATCTGGATGCTTCAATGTAGGGTGTACATATTTAGGATTGTTAACTGTTGTTGTTGGATTGTACACCCTATCATTATGTGATGCCTTTTATTGTCCTTCTTGATTGTTGTTGGCTTAAAGTCTGTTTTATCTGACATAAGAATAGTAACTCCTACATTTTTTTGTTTTCCATTTGCATGGTAGATCTTTCTCCATTCTTTACTTTGAGCCTGTAGGTGTCATTACATGTGAGATGGGTCAGTTGAAGACAGAAAATTGTTGAGTGTTGCCTTTGATCCAGCTTGCCACTTTGTGTCTTTTGAATGGTGTGTTTAGCCCATTTACATTTAAGGTTATTATTGATATGTGTGATTTCGATTTTGTCATTATGTTGTTAGCTGGTTATTATGTAGACCTAATTGCATAGTTGCTTCACAGTGCCTGTGTGCTACAAGTGTGTTTTTGTGGTAGCAGATATCATTCTTTCAATTCCATGTTTAGCAAGGAGTATGTTGTTAATAAATTGTGGCAGGAAATAATACAGGCATACCTCAAAGACATTCTGAGTTCACATACAGACTACTGCAATAAGGTTAATATTGCAAAACAAATTAGTCATGCAATTTTTTTGATTCTTTAGTACATATAAGAGATATTATGCTTACACTATACTGTTGTTTATTAAGTGTGCTATGGCATTATATGCAAAACCTGCATACCTTAATTTAAAATTAATTTATTGTTAAAATGCTAATGGTAATCTAAGCCTCCAACAAGTCACAATATTTTACTGGTGGAGGGTCTTGTTTTCATGTTGATGGCAGCTGACTGATCAGGGAGGTGGTTGCTGAAAGTTGGAGCGGCCGTGGTAGTTTCTTAAAATAAGACAATAATGAGGTTTGCCACATTGATTGACTCTTTCTTTTATAAAAGAGTTCTCTGTAGTATGTAATGTTGTTGGATAGCATTTTACCCATTAGAACTTCTTTCAAAACTAGAGTCAATCTTCTCAAATCCCACACTACTTTATTAACTAAATTTATCTAATAATTAAAATCCTTTGTTTTCATGTCAATAATTTACAATATCTTCACCAGGAGTAGATTCCATCTCAATAAATGACTTACTTTGCTCATACATAGAAAACAATCTCTCATCCATACAAGTTTTATCATATTGTTGCAGAAATTCAGTCACATCTTCAGGTACCTCCTTCTAATCCTATCTTGCTATTTTCATTACATTTGCAGTTACTTTCTCCACTGAAGCCTTGAACCCCTCAAAATTATCTAGGAGGATTGGAATCAACTTTTTCCAGCTTAATGGTAATATTTTAATCTCCTCCCATGAATCACAAATGTTTAGTCGCATCTGGAATTATGAATCCTTCCAGACGGTTTTCAAAGTACTTTGTGCAGATTGATCAAAGGAATTACAATCTGTGGCAGCTATAGCCTTATGAAATGTACTTCTTAAATAACAAGATTTACATTTAAAGTCAAAATAACTCCTTAATCCATGGGCTTCAGAATGGATATTGTGTTAGCAGACATGAAAACCACATTACTCTCCTTGTTCATCCCTTTGTAGGTAACTTGACCTTTCTCTCTTGCTGCCCTTAACATTCTTTCCTTCATTTCAACCCTGGAGAATCTGGCAATTATGTTTCTTGGGGATGCTCTTCTTGTGGAGTATCTTTATGGTGTTCTGTGTATTTCCTGAATTTGAATGTGGCCTGTCTTGCTAGGTTGGGGAATTTCTCCTGGATAATATCCTGAGGTGTGTTTTCCAACTTGATTCCATTCTTCCTGTGACTTTCAGGTACACCAGGCAATCATAGGTTTGGCTTTTTCAGACAGTCCCATATTTCTTGGAGGCTTTGTTTGTTCCTTTTCATTCTTTTTTCTCTAATCTTGTCTTCATGCCTTATTTCAGTAAGTTGATCTTCAGTCTCTGATATCCTTTCTTCTGCTTGATTGATTTGGCTATTGATACTTGTATATGCTTCACGAAGTTCTCATGCTGTGTTTTTCAGCTCCATCAGGTCATTTATGTTCCTCTCTAAACTGGTTATTCTAGTTAGCATTTCCTGTAACCTTTTATTAAGGTTTTTAGGTTCCTTGCATTCGGTTAGAACACACTCCTTTAGCTCAGAGGAGTTTGTTATTACAAACTGCTGAAGCCTACTTCTGCCAACTTGTCAATCTCATTCTCCATCCAGTTTTGTGCGTTTGCTGGAGAGGAGTTGCAATCATTTGGAGGAGAGGAGGCATTCTGGTTTTTGGAATTTTCAGCCTTTTTCCACTCATTTTTTCTCATCTTCATGGATTTATCTACCTTTGTCCTTTGAGGCTGATGACCTTTGAATGGGGTTTGTGGGGTGGGGGTGGGGGGGCGTCTTTTATGTTCATGTTGATGTTGTTGCTTTCTGTTTATTAGTTTTTTTTCTAACAGTCAGGCCCCTCTTCTGCAGGTCTGCTGTGGTTTGCTGGAGGTCCACTCCAGATCCTGTTCACATGGGTATTGCTGGTGGAGGCTGCAGAACAATAAAGATTGCTGCCTGCTCCTTCCTCTGGAAGCTTCACCTCAGAAGGGCACCTGCCTTATGCCAGCCAGAGCTCTCCTGTATGAGGTATCTGAAATTGTTGAGAGGTTTCTCCCAGTCAGGAGGCTCGGGAGTCAGGCACTCACTTGAGGAGGCAGTCTTTCCCTTAGCAGAGCTGGTGCAGTTTGCTGGGAGAATGCCTCTTGTCAGGATCAGCTGCGCTCTTCAGAGCTGGCAAGCAGGAATGATTAAATCCACTGAAGCTGCACCCACAGCCGCCCCTTACCCCATGTGCCATGTCCCAGGGAAATGGGGGTTTTGTCTGTTAGCTGCTGACTGGGACTGTTATCTTTCCTTCAGAGATGCCCTGCCCAGTCAAGAGAAATCTAGAGAAGTAGTCTGGCCACAGTTGCTTTGTCACACCCAGCCCAGACCTCCCAGCCTCCTTAGCACTGTCAGGGGAAAACTACCTACTAAAGCCTCAGTAATGGAGGACACCCTTCCCCACACCATGCTGGACTGTCCCAGGTTGACTTCAGACTGCTGGGCTGGCAGCGAGAATTTCAAGCCAGTGTTTCTTAGCTTACTGGGCTCTGTGGGAGTGGGACCCACCAAGCGAGATCACTTGGCTCCCTGGCTTCAGACCCCTTTCCAGGGGAGTGGACAGTTCCGTCTCACTGTGGTTCCAGGCACCTCTGGGGTATAAAAAATAAAAAATAAGCACAGTTCCTCATGGCTTCCCTTGGCTGGTGGGAGGGAGATCCACAGCCCCTTGTACTTCCTGGGTGAAGTGACCCCCCACCCTGCTTCTGCTCACCCTTCATAGGTTGGAGCCACTGCCTAACCATACCCAGTAAGATGAACTGGATACCTCAGTTGGAAATGCAGAAATCACCCACCTTCTGCGTAGGTCTCACTGGAAGCTGCAGACTGGAGCTGTTCCTATTCAGTCATCTTGGCCCCTCCACTTGAACCTACAATTGATTGGAGTGCCAGAAGGAGATGGGGAGAATGGAAACAAGCTGGAAAACACACTTAGGGATATTATCTAGGAGAACTTTCCCAACCTAGTAAGACAGACCAACATGTAAATTCAGGAAATACAGAGAACACCCTTAAGATACTCCATGAGAAGATCAAACCCAGGACACATAATCATCAGATTCTCCAAGGTCAAAATGAAGGAAAAAATGTTAAGGGGAGCCACAGAGAAAGGCCAGGTCACCTACAAAGGGAAGTCCATCAGACTAACAGTGAACTTCTCAGCAGAAACTATAAGCCAGAAGAGATTGGGGGCCAGTATTCAACATTCTTAAAGAAAAGAATTTTCAACCAAGAATTTCATATCCAGCCAAAGTAAGTTTCCTAAGTGAAGGAGAAATAAAATCCTTTCCAGACAAGCAAATTCTGAGAAATTTTGCTACCACCAGGCTTTCCCTGCTAGAACTCCTGAAATAAGCACTGACTATGGAAAGGAGAAACTGGTACCAGACACTACAAAAACACACCAAATTATAAAGATTAATGACACTACATAAAAACTGCATCAACTAGTGCACAAAATAACCAAATGACATAATGATGACAGGATCAAATTTACATATAACAGTACTAACCTTAAATGCCTCATGTAAAAGACACAGACTGGAAAATTGGATAAGGAGTCAAGACCCAGTGGTGTGCTGTATTCAGGAGACCCATCTTACATGCAAAGACACACACACAGGCTGAAAATAAAGAGAGGAAAATTTACCAAGCAAATACAAAGGAAAAAAAGCAGGGATTGCAATCCTAGTCTCCGACAAAACAGACTTTAAACCAACAAAGATCAAAAAAGACAAAGTAGGGCATTACATAATGGTAAGGGAACAATTCAACAAGAAGAATGAACTATTCTGAATATATATGCACCCAATACAGGAGCACCCAGATTCAGAAAACAAGTTCTTAGAGACCTACAAAAAGACATAGACTCCCACACAATAATAGTAAGAAATTTTTACACTCCACTGTCAGTATAAGACCAATCAATGAGACAGAAAATTAACAAGGATATTCAGGACCTGAACTCAGCTCTGGATCAAGCGGACTTAGTAGGCATCTACAGAACTCTTTACTCCAAACCAACAGCATATACATTCTTCTCAGTGTCACACAGCACTTATTCTAAAATTGGCCACATAAATGAAAGTAAAACACTTCTCAGCAAATGCAAAAGGACTGAAATCATAACAGTCTCTCAGACCACAGTGCAATCAAATTAGAACTCAGGTTAAGAAACTCACTCAAAACCACACAATTTCATGGAAATTGAACCTGCTCCTGAATGACTCCTGGGTAAATAATGAAATTAAGGCAGAAACCAAGTAGTTTTTTGAAACCAATGAGAACAAAGAGACAACACACCAAAATCTCTGGGATACAGCTAAAGCAGTGTTAAGACAGAAATTTATAGCACTAAATGTCCACATCAGAAAGTTAGAAATATCTCAAATCAACTCCCTAACATCACAATTAAAAGAGCTAGAGAGGCAAGAGCAATCAAATCCAAAAGCTAGCAGAAGACAAGAAATAACTAACATCAGAGAAGAACTGAATGAGATACAGACATGAAAACTCTCCAAAAAACTTGAATCCAGGAGCTGTTTTTTGAAAAGATTTACAAAATAGACCACTAGTCAGACTAATAAAAAAAGAGAGAAGAATCAAATAGACACAATAAAAAAAGATACAGGGGATATCACCATTGACCCCACAGAAATACAAACTAACATCAGAGAATACTATAAACACCTCTACACAAATAAACTAGAAAATCTAGAAAAAATGGAAAAATTCCTGGATGCATTCACCCTACCAGGACTAAACTGGAAAGAAATTGAATCCCTGAATATACCAATAAAAAGTTCTGAAATTGAGGCAGTAATTAACAGCCTACCAACCCAAAAAAGACCAGAACCAGATGGATTCACACCCAAATTCTACCAGAGGTACAAAAGGAGCTGGTACCATTCCTTCTAAAACTATTCCAAACAACTTAAAAAGAGGGACTCCTTCCTAACTCATTTTATGAAGGCAGCATCATCCTGATAACAAAACCTGTCAGAGACACAACAAAAAAAAGAAAACTTCAGGCCAATATCCCTGATGAAGATCGATGCAAAAATCCTCAATAAAATACTGGGAAACTGAATTAAGCAGCTCATCAAAAAATTGATCCATCACAATCAAGTTGTCTTCATCCCTGGGATGGAAGGCTTGTTCAACATATGCAAATCAATAAATGTAATCCATCACATGAACAGAAACATAGACAAAAACCACATGATTGTCTTAATAGATGCAGAAAAGGCCTTTGATAAAATTCAACATCCCTTCATGTCAAAAACTCTCAACAAACTAGGTATTGATGGAATGTATCTCAAAATAATAAAAGCTATTTATGACAAACCCACAGCCAATATACTGAATGGGCAAAAGCTGGAAGCATTCCCTTTGAAAATCGGTACAAGACAAGTATGTCCTCTCTCACCACTTCTATTCAACATAGTATTAGAAGTTCTGGCCAGGGCAATCAGACAAGAGAAAAAAATAAAAGGCCTTCAAATAGGAAGAGGGGAAGTCAAGTAGTCTCTGTTTGCAGATGACATAATTTTATATTTAGAAAACCCCATCGTCTCAGCCCAAAAACTTTTTTTTTTTGAGACAGACTCCTTCTGTCACCCAGGCTGGAATGTAGTGGTGTGATCTCAGCTAACTGTAACCTCCATCTCCCAGTTTCAAGTGATTCTCTTGCCTCAGCCTCCTGAGTGGCTGGGACTACAGATGTGCACCACCACACCTGGCTAATTTTTTTGTATTTCTTTTAGTGGAGACAGAGTTTCACAATGTTGGCTAGGCTAGTTTTGAAATCCTGACCTCAGGTGATCTGCCTACCTTTGCCTTTCAAAGTGCTGCGGTTTGAGGCATGAACCAACACACCCAGCCCCTAAAACTTTTTGAACTGATAAGCAACTCCAGCAAAGTCTCAGGATACAAAATCAATGTGCAAAAATCACAAGCATTCCTATACACCAACAATAGGCAAGTAGAGAATGAACTCCATGAATGAACACCCATTCACAATTGCTACAAATAGAATAAAATACCTAGAAATACAGCTCACAAGGAATGGGAATGACATCTTGAAGGAGAACTACAAACCACTGCTCAAGGACATAAGAGAGGACACAAAAAATGGAAAAACATTCCATCCTCATGGATAGCAAGAATCAATATCATGAAAATGGACGTACTGCCCAAAGTAATTTATAGATTCAATGCTATTTCCATCAAACTACCATTGACATTCTTCACAGAATTAGAAAAAAACTATTTTAAATTTCATATAGAATCAAAGAAGACCCTGTATAACCAAGACAATCCTAAGCAAAAAGAACAAAGCTGGAAGCATCATGCTACCTGACTCCAAAATATACTACAAGACTACAGTTAAAAAAAAAAAGAAACCCCAGCATGATACTGGTAACAAAACAAACATGTAGATCAATGGAGCAGAACAGAGACCTCAGAAATCACACCACAAATCTACAGCCATCTGATCTTTGACAAATCTGACAAAAAACAAGCAATGGGAAAAGATCTCCTATCCTGTAAATGGTGCTGGGAAAACATGCTAGCCATATGCAGAAAACTAAAACTGGACCTCTCCCTCATACCTTATACAAAAATTAACTCAAGATGGATTAAAGACTTAAAAGTAAAACCCAAAACCATAAAAACCCTAGAAGAAACCCTAGGCACTACCATTCAGGACATGGGCATGGGAAAAGACTTCATGACTAAAACACCAAAAACAATGGCATCAAAAGCCAAAAATGACAAATGGGATCTACTTAAACTAAAGAGCTTCTGCACAGCAAAAGAAAGTATTATCAGAGTGAACAGGCAACCTGCAGAGTGGAAGAGAATGTTTGCAATCTATCCATCTGACAAAGGTCTAATATCCAGAATCTACAAGGAACTTAAACAAATTTCCAAGAAAAAACAAAGCTCAACATCACTGATCATCAGAGAAATGAAAATCAAAACAACAATGAGATATCATCTCACGCCAGTGAGAATGGCAATTATTAAAAAGTCAGGAAACAATAGATGCTGGCGAGGCTGCAGAGAAAGAAGAATGCTTTTACACTGTTGGTGGGAATGTAAATTAGTTCAACCATTGTGGAAGACAGTGTGGTGATTCCTCAAGGATCTGGAACCAGAAATACCATTTGACCCAGCAATCCCATTACTGGGTATATACTCAAGGGAATATAAATCATTCTACTATGAAGACACATGCACACGTATGTTTATTGCAGCACTATTTACAATAGCAAAGACATGAAACCAACCGAAATACTTATCAATAATAGAATGGATAAAGAAAATGTAGTACACATATACCATGGAATACTATGCAGCCATAAAAAAATTGGATCATGTCCTTTGCAGGGACATGGATGAAGCTGAAAGCCATCATCTTCAGCAAACTAACACAGGAATAGAAAACCAAACACCCCATGTTGTCACTCATAAGTGGGAGTTGAACATTGAGAACACATGGACATAGGGAGGGTAATAACACACACCAGGGACTGTTGGGGGTAAGGGGTGAGGGGAGGGAACTTAGAGGATGGGTCAATAGGTGCAGCAAACCACCATGGCACACATATACCTATGAAACAAACCTGCACATTCTGCATATATATCTCGTTTTTTTTTAAGAAGAAATTTTTAAAAAAGAGGAAAAAAAAACCTACCTATTGAGTACTATGCTCAGTCCCTGGATTACAGGACCCATGCTTCAATCCTCAGCATCACACAATATACCCATGTTAGTAATCTTCACGTATACCCTCATATGTAAAAGAAAAGTTGAAATTATATTTTTTAAAATGTTTTACATCGAGGAAGAGCCCGGGACCTGACAGTTTCACTGTTGAATTCCAGCAAATATTTTAAAAAGAACTAATACAAATTTTCCTCAAACTTTTACAAAAAATTGGAGAGGATTGATTCCTTCCTAACCCATGTTACAAGTCCGGCATTACTCTGATTCCACAACCCTTCAAGGAAACAATAAAAATAAATATTCCAGGCCAGTATTTCTGATTAAAATAGTTGCAAAAATTATCATCAAGATACTAGCAAATGGTATCAACAGCACATTAGAATGATAATTTACTATGATCAGTTCAAATTTTTCCCGGAGATATAAGG
>NW_026652282.1:60471883-60473302 GCF_009828535.3 Hylobates moloch
ATGACTAAAACACCAAAAACAATGGCATCAAAAGCCAAAAATGACAAATGGGATCTACTTAAACTAAAGAGCTTCTGCACAGCAAAAGAAAGTATTATCAGAGTGAACAGGCAACCTGCAGAGTGGAAGAGAATGTTTGCAATCTATCCATCTGACAAAGGTCTAATATCCAGAATCTACAAGGAACTTAAACAAATTTCCAAGAAAAAACAAAGCTCAACATCACTGATCATCAGAGAAATGAAAATCAAAACAACAATGAGATATCATCTCACGCCAGTGAGAATGGCAATTATTAAAAAGTCAGGAAACAATAGATGCTGGCGAGGCTGCAGAGAAAGAAGAATGCTTTTACACTGTTGGTGGGAATGTAAATTAGTTCAACCATTGTGGAAGACAGTGTGGTGATTCCTCAAGGATCTGGAACCAGAAATACCATTTGACCCAGCAATCCCATTACTGGGTATATACTCAAGGGAATATAAATCATTCTACTATGAAGACACATGCACACGTATGTTTATTGCAGCACTATTTACAATAGCAAAGACATGAAACCAACCGAAATACTTATCAATAATAGAATGGATAAAGAAAATGTAGTACACATATACCATGGAATACTATGCAGCCATAAAAAAATTGGATCATGTCCTTTGCAGGGACATGGATGAAGCTGAAAGCCATCATCTTCAGCAAACTAACACAGGAATAGAAAACCAAACACCCCATGTTGTCACTCATAAGTGGGAGTTGAACATTGAGAACACATGGACATAGGGAGGGTAATAACACACACCAGGGACTGTTGGGGGTAAGGGGTGAGGGGAGGGAACTTAGAGGATGGGTCAATAGGTGCAGCAAACCACCATGGCACACATATACCTATGAAACAAACCTGCACATTCTGCATATATATCTCGTTTTTTTTTAAGAAGAAATTTTTAAAAAAGAGGAAAAAAAAACCTACCTATTGAGTACTATGCTCAGTCCCTGGATTACAGGACCCATGCTTCAATCCTCAGCATCACACAATATACCCATGTTAGTAATCTTCACGTATACCCTCATATGTAAAAGAAAAGTTGAAATTATATTTTTTAAAATGTTTTACATCGAGGAAGAGCCCGGGACCTGACAGTTTCACTGTTGAATTCCAGCAAATATTTTAAAAAGAACTAATACAAATTTTCCTCAAACTTTTACAAAAAATTGGAGAGGATTGATTCCTTCCTAACCCATGTTACAAGTCCGGCATTACTCTGATTCCACAACCCTTCAAGGAAACAATAAAAATAAATATTCCAGGCCAGTATTTCTGATTAAAATAGTTGCAAAAATTATCATCAAGATACTAGCAAATGGTATCAACAGCACATTAGAATGATAATTTACTATGATCAGTTCAAATTTTTCCCG
>NW_026652282.1:60493164-60517533 GCF_009828535.3 Hylobates moloch
ACCTTCACATAACATTATACACTGCACGCGTAGTGTAAATATATTTTATCAGAGTATGCCTAATTCCTTTTTTCTGTCTTTTTTGGTATTGCTGTTATTTATTTTACTTATGCATATACTATAAATACCAATACATTGCTGCTATTGTTGCTTTAAGCAGTTATATTTTAGATTAATAATAAAAATAATAAAAATTATTTTATTTTAATTCCTTTTCTGGTAATTTTAATTTGTATGTAGATCCAAGTTTCTTACATGCCTAACAAATTTACTTTCTGATGATAAACTTCTAACATTTCTTGTAGGACATGTCTTCTGGCAATAAATTACCACAGTATCTGTCCAAAATTTTTTTTATTTCTCCTTCAATTTTGAAGGAAAATTTTCTTTCTGGATGTAGAATACTAGGTGTGTAGATTTTTCTTTCACCATATTAAAGATTTAACTGCATGGTTTCTGATGAAAGGTATGCTGTAACTTCTTTCTTCCATACATGAGGTTGTTTCTTTTGATTCTTTCAAGATTTTCCTTTCATTTTTGGTTTTCTGCAGTTTGACTGTGATATATCTTCATGTGGGTTTTTTTCCATTTTTGTCCAGCTTGTTCTGGGGCATGTGACTTTGCACAAAAATATTAGAATAAACTTTTCTATGTCTACAAAATGCTTGGTGGGACTTTGATAAATATTGTGTTAAATAGGTTCCTCAATAAGGGGAAGCTTGACTTCTTTACTATATTTGGTCTTCTAATCCAGCAATACATTTTGTTTCTTCAATAATTTAGGTCTTTTATTGATTTCATCAGCATTTTGTAATTTTCTGCATAGAGATCCTATACACTGCATGACTCATTGTTAAGTTTATACCTAAGTATCTTATTTTTATGCACTTAAAGAATGATATTGTGTTTTTTAATATTTACTTCTACACATTCATTATTAGTATGTATAACTGTATTTTGTTTGTTTGTTTGTTTTTGAGACAGAGTCTTGCTCTGTTCCCCAGGCTGGAGTGCAGTGGCAAAATCACGACTCACTGCAGCCTCTACCTCCCAGAGCCAAGTCAACCTGCAGCTTTAGCCTCCTGAAAAGCTGAGACCACGGGCATGTACCACTATGCCTGGCTAATTTATTTTACTTTGTTTTATTTTTTGTAGAGATGCAGTCTCCCTGTGTTGCTCAGGCTGTTCTTGAACTCCTAGGCTTATGTGATCCTTCTGCCTTGGCCTCCCAAAGTGCTGTGATTACAGGCATGAGCCACCACACCTGGCCTAGAAATGTAATTTCAATTTTTATAAGTATCCTGTGTCCTGAAATCTTACAGGTCTCACTTATTCATTATAGTAAGTGTTTTATAGAATACTTGGGATTTTCCACATAGACAATTATGACATTTGAAATAAGGACAGTTTAATTTCCTTCTTTTCTAAAAGCATGCCTTAAATTATTTCATACTTTATTGCACTGGCTAGAATGTCCAGTAATGTCAGTTATAAGAGTCGTGAGAGCAGACACATTTCCTTGTTCCCAATCTTGAAGGGAAAATATTTACTCTTTAACCATAAAGTATGTGGTTAGCTGTAGACCTTTTATAGATTCTCTTCATTAAGTTATGGAATATTTCTGTTATTCCTAGTTTGCTGAGCATTTTATCGTGTATGAGTCCTCCATTTTGTCAAATTATTTTTCTGTGTTACTTGATATGAATATATATTTTTCTTCTTTAGCTTATTGATACAGTGGATTACATTGGTTAATTTTCAAATATTAAATGAAAATTTTATACTTGAAATAAATCTTACTTGCTATGATTTAGAATCCTTTAAATACATTGTTTGCTTTGGTTTGTTAATATTTTGTTAATAATTTTTTTCTAAATTCATGACACATATTGATATGTAGTTTTATTTTTTAAAATCTGTACTGTCTGCCTGATTTTAGTATCATAGCAGCACTTATTGGGGGAAATTCAGCCCCCAATATTTCACATAGGTTCTTTTCTATTTTCCCTAAGTGTCAGCCAGTCAGAGAAATAAAGGGAAAGAGTACAAAAGAGAGAAATTTTAAAGCTGGGTGTCCGGGGGAGACATCACATGTCAGCAGGTTCCATGATGCTCCCTGAGCCATAAAACCAACAAGTTTTTATTAGCAATTTTCAACGGCGAGGGAGTGCATGAATAGGGTGTGGGTCACAAAGATCACATGCTTCAAGGGTGACAAAAGATCACAAGGCAGAAGGTCAGGGTGAAACTAGAATCACTAATGAACTTCCATGTCCCGCTGTGCATGCATTGTCAGGGTTCAAGAGCAGAAAACCGGTCTGACTAGAATTTGCCAGGCTGGAATTTCCTAAACCTAGCAAGCCTGGGGGTGCTGCAGGAGACTAGGGTATGTTTCATCCCTATCTACATCCGCATAAAGGCAGACACTCTCAGGGCGGCCAGTTCAGAGGCCTCCCCTGGGAATGCATTCTTTTCCCAGGGCTGTTAATTATTAATATTCCTTACTGGGGAAAGAATTCAGCAATACTTCTCTTACCCGTTTTTAGTAATAAGAGAAATATTGCTCTGTCCTGCCCGGCCCACAGACAGGCAGACTTTAAGATTATCTCCCTTGTTCCCTGAACATCACAGTTATCCTGTTCTTTTTTCAAGGTGCCCAGATTTCATACTGTTTAAACAATTTATGCAGTTAATGCAATCATCACAGGGTCCTGAGGCGACATACATCCTCAGCTTACAAAGATGATGGGATTAAGAGATTAAAGACAGGCATAGGAAATCACAGGAGTATTGATTGGGGAAGTGAAAACTGTCCATGAAATCTTCACAATTTATGTTCAGAGATTGCAGTAAAGACAGGTGTAAGAAATTATAAAAGTATTTATTTGGGGAACTAATAAAGTCCATGAAATCTTCACAATTTATGTTCTTCTGCCACGGCTTCAGCTGGTCCCTCCATTCAGGGTCCCTGACTTCCCGCAACAAACACTGGCTTCAAAAAATCAGTTTAGAAGTGTTTTCACCTTTTGTATTTTCTGGTAGAGATTGTATAGAATTGGTCTTAATTCTTCATATTTTTGGGCAAATTCTTTATTGAAAACAACTGAGGATGAAGATTTCTTTTGGGGGAGGCATATAAATTATAAATTCAATTTCTTTAATGGTTATTGAAATATTCAAGATATCAATTTTGTCTTGTTTCAATTTGAGTAGTTTGTGGCTATTAAGAAAATGGTCCATTTCTTCTAAGGTGTTGTATATATGAGCTAGAAGTATACATTGTATTACTATATTTCTATTTTAATGGTTGCAAGATTTGTATTCATATTTCTTGTTTTATTCATGATATTGGTGATTTTTGTCTTTTTTTTGGTCAAACTTGGTAGATGTTTGTTAATTTTGACTTTTTTGAAGACCCAAGTTTTTGTTACTTTATGTTTTCCTATTGTTATCCTATTTTAAATTTCATTGACTTATGCTCTTACATTTATTATATCCTTCCTTATACTTGTTTTGAGTTTATTTTGCTCTGCTTTTTCTAGTTCTTAAAGTCAAATCTTAGACTATTGACTTTATTCATGTCTTCTTTTAAAATGTTAAATTTTGGTACAATAAATTAATTCCTCTCTCAGCATTACCTTACTTGCATCCTACAAATTAAAATTTTGTGTGGGATGAAGGATTTTTAAAAATTTCATCCAGTTTAACGTATTTTCAAATTTACTTTGAGACTTTCTCTTTTACCCACGCACAATTGAGAAATTAATTGTTGTGATTCTAAGCTTTAAAATATTTTTCTGTTATATTCTCTGGTTATCTTTCTATTATTGGTTTCTACTTTGATTCCACCATGGTTCATGCTACATAATCTGTATGATTACAAGTCTTCTAAACTTGCCAAAATTTGCTTTGTGTGCCAGATATGAGTTATCTTGAATATTCCATGAGTGCTTGCAAAAATGTGTATGTTGCTATTGTTGTGTGGAGGTCCTATTGAGTGATTATATCGTTTGGATCTTCTGTATTATTGGTAATTTTCTACATAAGTACTTTTATTAGTTGCTGAGATGAGGGTTGTCATGTCTGCAACTATAGTTGTGGATGTCTCTATTTTCCATTTCAGCTCTATCAGCTTATTCTACACATATTTAGAAGCACTATGGCTTGGTGCGTATACATTCAGAATAATTATGTTTTCCTGGTGGCTTGATCACCCTATCTTTGTACAATGTCCTTCTTTGTCTATAGTAATTTTCTTTGCTGTGAAATAGATTTTATCTGATACTAATATAGCTGCTTATTTTGTAAATAATGCTTTCCTGGTACATATTTTTTTAAACAGTTTCACTCTTAATTTTCCCATATTTTTATATATGATGTGAATTTATTGTAGACAGCATAGAATGGAATTATATTTTTTATCCATTCTACCAGTCTGTTTTTATTTTTATATTTTTAATACTTTAACTTTTGTTTTAGATTTAGGGAATACATGTGCAAATTTAATACATGAGTATATTGTGTGATGCTGAGGTTTGGGGTATAAATGATCCTGTCACTGAGGTAGTGAGCATAGTGTCCAATATGTAGTTTTTAAGCCCTTCTCCCCTCCTCCTCTTTCCCACCCCTAGTAGTCCCCAGTGTCTATTGTTCCCAACATTATGTCCATGTGTACCCAATGAGTAGCTCCCATTTATAAGTGAGAACATGTGGTATTTGGTTTTCTGTTCTTGTGTTACTTTGTTTAGGATAATGGCCTCCAGCTGCATCCATGATGCTGCCAAGAACAGGATTTTTTTCTCTTTTATGGCTGCATAGTATTCCATGATGTATATGTACCATATTTTCTTTATTCAATTCACCATTGTTGGGCACCTAGGTTGATTCCATGTTACTGCTACTGTAAATAGCAATAACAAAATAGCTGCAATGAACCTATGGGTGTATGTGTCTTTTTGGTGGAATGATTTATTTTTCTTTAGGTATATACCTAGTAATGGGATTGCTGGGTTGAATGATAGTTCTATTTTAAGTTCTTTGAGAAATCTCCAAACTACTTTCCACAGTGGCTGAACTAATTTACATTCCCATCAACAGTGTATACATGTTTCTTTTCTCTGCAGCTTCGTTAGCATCCATTATTTTTTACTTTTTAATAATAGTCATTCTGGCCGGTGTGAGATGGTATTTCATCATGGCTTTGATTTGCATTTCCCTGATTATTAGTGATGTTGAAAATTTTTTATGGTTGTTGGCTGCTTGTATGTCTTCTTTTGAGAAGTGTCTGCTCTTATCTTTTGCCCACTTTTCAATGGAGTTATTTGTTTTTTGTTTGTTGCATTGTTTGAATTCCTTATAGATTATGAATAGTAGACCTTCTAGATGTACAGTATGCAAATATTTTTCCCCATTCTGTAGGTTATTTGTTTACTCTTGATAGTTTCTTTTGCTGTGCAGAAGCTCTTTAATTAGGTCCCACTTGTCAGTTTTTGTTTTTGTTGCCATTGCTTTCGAGGACACAGTCATAAATTCTTCTCGAAGGCTGATATCCAGTATGATGTTTCCTCAGTTTTCTTCTAAGATTCTTATAGTTTGAGGTCTTACATGTAAGTCTTTAATCTATCTTGAGTTAATTTTGCGGATGGTGAAAGATAGAGGTTCAGTTTCATTCTTTGGCATATGGCTACCCAGCTATCCCAGCACCATTATTGAATAGTGAGTTTTTTCCCCATTGCTTTTCTCAACTTTGTCAAAGATCATATGTCCGTCTGTGTATAGTTTTAGTTTTAAGTTCTCCATTCTGTTCCATTGGTCTATGTGTCTGTCTTTGTATGCTAGTACCATGATGTTTCAGTTACTGTAGCCTGTAGTATAGATTGAAGTTGGGTAATATGATGACTCTGTGAGCTTTAATTCAAGAAAGAAAACAGGAATCCACTGAAATTGTGAAGGACACCCTAGATCATGGCAGGGGAGATTGTAGGCAAGCAGCCCCTCTGAGGGTATCTGGCTGATAAAAGTGAGTTAAGTTCTGGCATGTGAGAAGGGCAGAGAGCCTCCCTTTGTGACTTACCTTTTCACTGAATATCTAGGGAGCCCAGGCCAAGGGAGAGCACTTTGTTTCTCCCAAGCTAACTTGGGGAGAGGTTTGGAGGTGCTGAGAGGGAAAGCCACCAAGAAAGCTTCAGGCATTTCCCCAGACCTGGGAACAAAATCAGGACGCTATTTTTACTCCATGCCCAGGCAGTCTTCTCTTTAATTGGTATATTTAGACCAATTATATTTAAGATAATATTGGATAAGGTAATATTTAACATAACGTCTTTATGTTAGAGCTTAAGTCTGCCATTTTATTATTTGTTTTTCAATCTTATATTCCTATAGTTCCCTTTTATTGTTTTCCTGTGGGTTACTTTAACATTTTTAAGGATTCCATCTTGATTTCTACTTTTTTATTAGTGCATCACGTTACGTTTTTTGATAGTTGCAGTGGGTATTAAAATGTAAATTTGTGACGTTAAAGTCTAATGGCATTAACATTTTACCCCTTTGAGTGAAGTGTTGTAAGCACTTCCATTTATATTCCTTTACCCTCTTAACTTTTAAATATTACTATATTCAGTATCAGATAATGTCATAATTTTTGTTTCAGTTACAAAATATCACTTAAAATTATGAGGCTAATCTATTGTATTTACTTATATTTCTTATTTTCTTAAAAAAATTCTCCCTGATGTTCCATGATTACTTCTTTGATAATTTTCTATTTTGAGAAAATTTCTTTGTCCACTCTTTAATGGTTGGCCTGCTAATGAAAAATTTTTAAAGACTTCCTTTATTTTAGAATTCTGTGTTTCCCTTACCTTCTTGAGGGACAGTTTTGACATGTAAAATTCACAGTTGATCAATTTTGCTGTTAGAACTGGAAAAATGTTGTGCTACTTCTTTCTAGTCTTCATGGTTTTAGATGAGAATTTTATGTCTTTTCAGTTACTGTTTCCTTTAAGTAATGTGTCATTTTTCTCTTGCACCTTTTAAGGTGCTTTCACATTTATTTTTCAAGTGTAATTATTGCATGTCTTCATGCAGAATTATTTGGGTTTGTTTCATTTGGTCTTCACCCAGCCTCTTGAGTTTGTAGGTTTATATCTTTTGCCATTTTAGGGAATCTTTCAGTCATTATTTCTTTAAATATAATTTGAGCCATATTCTCTTTCTCCTTTCCTTCCAGAATTCTGGTAATACAAATCTTTAACTATTTATATTTTCCCACAGATCCCCAAAGCTTGATTCTTCATATTTTGTGCCAATTTTTATTAATTCATACTAGATAAATTCTGCTAATCTATTCTCAAGTTAACTGATTCTATCTTTTTATATATTTATTCTACTACTAAGCCCATTACCTGAGTTTTCTAAATTTCATTTTTCTATTCTATAATTTTTATTTGTCTTTTAAGTTAATAATGACACTTTATTGTATAGCATTAGGCTGTTTTTTGAATTGAAGTGCATATTAGAGTTCTCCAGAGAAACAGAACCAATGGAAAATAATATCCTATTCTAAAACTATATATATATATAATTTTCTGATGCAATTATAGAGGCTGAGAAATCCCAAGACATGCAGTGAGCAAGATGGAGAGCAGGAGAATTTATATGGAGTTCCAATCTGGGTCTGAATGCCTAAGAATAATAAAAGCCAATACTATAAGTTCTAGTTCAAATGCTAGGAGGCCTGTCTTAAGATGAGTCAATATTTTAGTTCAAATCAAAAGGTTAGACAAGATCAATGTCCCAGTTCAAAGAAGTCAGACACAAGGAGTTCCCTCTTGTTCCTGAGATGGTCAGATTTTTTGTTTTATTTGGGCCTTCAGTTTACTAGATGAGGGCCACCTACATTAGAGAAGGTGATTCAGTTTACTCAGTACATTTATTCAAAACGTTAACTTCATCCTAAACACCCTCACAAAATCACGCAGAATATGTTTGACAAAATTTCTGGATACCTGTGGCCTAGTCAAGCTGACACACAAAACTAACCATCACACAGTAAAATTCACATAAAATACAATTCACCATTTTAACCATTTTAATATGTACAATTCAGTGGCTTTTGGTGAATTCGCTATGTTGTGCAACCATCATAGCAATTCAATTCTAGAATATTTTCATTACTCTCCTTATGCCAGTACCAGACTATGTTGATAAATGTAGCTTTGTGCTAAGTTTTGAAATAAGGATGTGAGTCTTCCACTTTTTTCTTCTTTTAAAAGATTGTTTTGGCTATTCAGGGTCTTTTGCAATTTAATATGAATTTGAGAATCAGCTTTTCCATTTTCACACACACACACAAGCACACACAGAGAGCTGCTGGAGTTTTGTTAAGGATTGCTTTGAATCTGTTGGTAAACTTGCATAGTATTGACATCTTACCATTAAATATTTCAAACCATAAATACAAGATGTCTTTCCATTTACTGATGTCTTTTAAAATTTATTTCAGCACTGTTTTGTAGTTTTCAGTGCACAAGTCTTGTACATCTTTGATCTTAATCCTAAGCATTAGGCCTTAAGAGCAAAACTGATGCTTCCCTGAGGAAGAGGAAATTGCCCCCTGTGGACTGCAGTATCACCTTCTGCCTGAGAGGTTCGAGCTTTCAACTGCCCTACAGATTTCATGCTTTCCTAGCCAGTCATCACAATCACATAAGCCAACTGCTTGCAATAAATTAATATCTATCTATCTATCTATCTATCTATCTATCTATCTATCATCTACCATCTCCCTTCTAGTTCTGCTGCTCTGATAGAACACTGACACAGATTTAAGAGTGATCCTCAAGGAACAGAATCTGAAAGATGAATTATCTGAATTGGTTCTGGGCTTTCTGAAATGGATTCTATTTTCAGTGGTAAAGAGGTCTCTATGGACCAGTAATTTGATAAATAACTGTGTCTTCTTTGGGGGATCAATATTTACTGATATGTACTAATTGCTACCAACAAAGCAGTCTGCCAACAAAAAATAGATTTTGGTGTGCTGTAGTATGACTACTAATAAAAATTATATCTTTCAAGCCCTTCTGTAAAATATGAAGAAAATTGCTGTCAGCATTCTGTGTAAAACTATATTGTTAAGTGTATTTGTGCAATTATAGAAAAAGTGGGAGGCAGGCTTTGGGTTCAGCTTTTGTCAAGGGCTGGCTTTTGCAAATACCAAGTTCCTTCCACCTCAATCAACTGAGCTCTAAGCCATGTGACACTCAGAGTGCATCTCAGTAGTTTCTCTTCCTGGTTCTGCCAGAGCCTCTAGAAAAAGGGTTTGTGAGGTCTGGCTGCTCCATTCTGCTCCACTTAAGGTCAGAGGAAGCACGCAGTTGTAGTTCCCAGGTCCAAGGCTGATGCTCAAGGGGAAAAACAGCAGATAAACCAGTTTGGAGCAGCTGGATGTGCATCCTTCCAAGCTGCCACCCCGAAGAGTCCTTTTCTTTTTCATCTCACCTGGAAGGTGGTCCACTTGATGTAGGGGAGGGGTGTGATGGGGAGAAATTACACCCAGAGGTGCCTTTTTGGGTACTGTGGGGCAGGTAGGCACTGTCCTTTCTGTACTTGCTGCTCAGCAACCCCCTCAAATGCTAACAAAGCCACTGCCTAAACATCTGTCCAGTGACTCCCTTCAGTCCCTCTATTCCCAGACCTCAGAACCCCACCACAGAATGGTGGAGAGTGGCCACAGATAAGGTTTACAGAGCCGTCCTTTTCCTCTACACTGCAAAGGCAGCTGGTAAAATTCTTCCTTCCACACTGCCAAACTGGCTTCCTTTCACCTTCACAAGAATGGTGGAAGGAAGCACCCAGGGATGAGGAAACAAGTAGAAGATCAGGTGTTGTGGTCACAAAAGGGCTTTTCTTGTGTCCCCTCCTCCAGCCCAAAACAGTAAGTCTTGGACCTAGCCAAGCTAACCTGTGAGAGGTTGGCAATTGTAGCTGAAAAGCAGCATGCTTTGTTGTTGTTGTTTTTGCAGTTAGCAAACACATTTTACATGCAATTTTTTTAAAATTACGTTAGAGATCCAGGAGAACACAAGAACAGGGTAAATACCCTAAAATGGGGGATTGGCTCATAGGTGGGAGAATAGTAGATCTCACCTGGTTTCTTGAGGCAAGGGTTGAAGCTGGTTTGCATACATCATATTGGTAGAAAGCAACCACAATGAGCTTTTGTAGCCCTTGATCCTGGGTAGAAAAGGCCCTTCTTCCTCTTCTCCTTTTCATCCCCCGCCCCGAAAGAGAAAAAAAAAAAACAACTGTAGTCCATTGATGAATGGATGGACAAAGAAATAATAGTATATATGTGTACATACCTGTGTGTATATATGTATTTCATTATATGTAATGTAATGTTATTCACTCTTAAAAAGGAAGGAAATACTGACATTTGCAACAACATTGATGAACCTAGAAGACATTACGTAAAGTGATATAACCCAGAAATAGAAAGAAAAATACTGTATAATTTTACTTATGTGTGGAATTTTAAAGTCCAATTCATAGACATAGAGAGAATGGTGGTTACCCAGGGATGGCTTGGGGACTGGGGTGGTGAAAGGGTACAAAGTTTGTTATGTAAGAAAAACTGTATGTGTGTGCATGTGTGTGCACATGTGTGTCTATAACTAGACTAAGGCCCCAGCAGGCCCCAAAGGGTGAGCTATAAAATGTGACCCATGAGGAAGCATGCTACACACCAAGAGATTTCCATGCTTTTCTAATTTATATAGACAAAAATCTGGGTTATATGCTTAGAAATGGATATCAGGGTGTAGGACAATGGTGGAAGAAACACAGAGTTGGATCAGACTGAAATTGTTGAAATGGGTCTACTAAGCAGAGATTCTGGATTCAATGTTTTAACCTGAGAGATTAGAAAGGGTTCTGTCCATTTGGATGGTTAATTGATTGAAACAAGAACCAAAAGATGGCCTACTGCAAATGAAGTAGAAATGTCAGAACTGCCTTGGTAGAGATTGGAATGTTAGAGGGGATTTATCATGTGACACTTCTATATCCCAGGAGAGTCCAAAGAACACACTTTTCTCCATGATAATGAGAAATCAATTTGTGAGTGGATCTCCAACATCTTTGAGTCCTGTGGTCACTTTTCTCTGCAGGCAAAAACTACAGTGGAAACTACTGCCACCAAATTGAAAACCCTAAATGCAATGACGATAAATTGGATCCTAGGAGGACAAGCGCCAAGTGGCAGAACTTAATTGACAAGACAATGTAAACATGGTTTCCATAATGGGCAGCAGTCAAAGTAGTAATGAGATAGTCTTTCTTGCAGGGACATATGGCATTGGCTAGTTAGTTGTTCACAGTGAAATAGATGAGCAGTCTACCAAATTATTACTTGGTTTGTGTAAGTGGAAGAGTTCTAAGTCTATCGAGCAGATGCCTAATTTGAATTTTAAAACAAAGAGTTGCAACTCCTTAATCAATGAACATATTTGAGACAGTTTACAGACCCAGATTCCTTAAACAGAGGAGAGACCAGGACCCCTTAATAAGGGGTCCAGCTACACTGCCACAAATTTATACTGATAATCTTTCTCGAAGCTTTCCCCAAAGGCACCTATGATCTTTTAACGGGCTGACTGTGCAAAGAGATAAGAAAATAACTGACTTTTCAAGGATCAAATAGGCACTGGCCCTGAATAGATTAATTCCAGAAGACCCAGAATGTCACTGTTGTTCACTAGAGTAGGAGTTTATGTAGATCAGATGATCAATAGACTTTCAGCTTAAGTCCATCTACAGTAGATCCAGTGGTTCTGCAAACTCATCCTAGAGTTATTTCCCTAGTTTGGGCATGCATAATTAGAACATTTAGGCTCAGCAATGAGCAAAATTCCTTATTGGTTCTCTGACCTATGGAATAAGAGCTTGATAGAAATCTGGAATTGAGGCAGGAGACAGTAGAGAAAATCAGATATTGGATAAAGGGCAGAATGAGTAAGAGCATGACAGCAGAGGCATGGTGAAGGGGTGAGTGAGCAAGAAGGTAGAGAAGAAGCAGAGGTTCAGCAGCCAAAACAAAAGTGAGATTTTTTTAAAAAATGAGTAAGGAGCCCCCATGGCTGGCTAGATACAGACCAAACCTGTCAGGGGCAACTCCTCAGAGATGGGCACGCACATTAAAGAGAAAAATTATCCTTAAAATGTCCCCATATGGTAATTAGCTACTTGAAGTTCATGCATATAGACTTCATATTATGCCTGTACTTAAAATTATGGGATGGAAATGACATGCAAGCACACAAGGGCCAAATAAACTAAGCAACCCACTGATCAATCAAAAGGCAGACACTGGCTAGAGATTAGGCAGCCTTGGGAAAAACAAGAGAAAAAAAACATAAAAAAATTCAAACTACACCAAGATGGGGCTGATGTCATTTCACAGAGGTCAGTCTGCTCTCCCACTCTGAGAGTGTAATACTGCACTTAATAAACTAATGGTGCTTTGCTTTGCTGTGTATGTCACATATAATTCTTTGTTTGGGACACCAAGAGTCTGCAACTGCATAGCACCATCTAGTAACAAATTTGGTGAGCCAGCCAGAAGGTAAAATTTTATTTTTCTTCGTGTCTTTCTGTTGTCTTGTGTCCAAGCCACTCCCTCATGGGCATGGGTCAGGCAGTTAGGGAGAAGACTCCCATGACAGGATAACTTGGTTAGGAAATGGAGCAATTAGGCTCTGCCAGGTGCAAGACAAATCCCTGCCTCAGGGAGGTTTATGTGTGTGTGGCAATAACATTATGACTTCAGATCTTTCCTATTTAAGATCAGATGTTCATTTTATGCCATATTAGGGATAAGGAGACAAAGGTATTAAATCCCAACAATAAGTGCAGGTCAATACACGACATTTCCTCTAAAGAGAGAATTATAATGGCTGCATATGCTATGTGGCGAACAGAAGGGCTCCCATTAATTCCACATACAGGGCTCCATCATTGGCTGAACAGAGTAGAGTGGGTTTTTTTTTTCATGTGTGTGATGGCTCTGACTTAAGGGGACCACCTCATATAACAGGCTGCATGTTAAGCCATAGGACATAATGGCACATTGGATACTACTTCCTCAAACATGCGGGTGATGGTTGGGGAAATTGCATTGCCTGGCTTCTTTCGTATAGCTTGTGAGTCTAGAGAAACCCTCTTGATAAGCCTTCAACTAACCAATTCCAGACCCATCCTTTACAAGAGTTAGCAATCAGAGCCACAGTCTCCTACCTAGCTAGGAAGGCTCTTTGGAGAAAAAACCATTTTTGCTGGTTATAGGGATGCAAAGAGCCAGGGATTACACCCAGGCACAAAGGGAAACCTCATTGGTCACCAGTTGTGAAGAAATCCCCAGGTTCTAAGTGGCACTGGTGCCCA
Organism: Hylobates moloch; assembly: GCF_009828535.3. Taxonomy (NCBI): domain Eukaryota; kingdom Metazoa; phylum Chordata; class Mammalia; order Primates; family Hylobatidae; genus Hylobates; species Hylobates moloch. The sequence continues at coordinate 60,506,611 of NW_026652282.1, forward strand.
TCCAAGGTCAGAAATATCTGACATTCTAAGACCACAGATGTCTGGCACACTGAAAAAAGAACCATATTGGGGATGCCCCAGTGGACTTCATCTCTGGCACAGACACTCCACAGAGTACACCCAGTGAGAAGCATTAGGCCAGAGATCCTAAAGCTTCCCCTTATTCTCCTCCACAGCCAAAAATGAAAACTTTGGCTCAATTTTGCCTGATACCCATCTTGGGTGCATCCTCAACCACTGGGAACAATTTGACCCAGACGACTTGCAGAAGAAACACCTAATATTCTACTGTAACATGGTTTGGCCACATTACCAATTAGCCAGTCAGAAACAATGGGTGGTCAATGGTAGCCTTAATTTTAACATCATCCTGCAGCTAGACCTATTTGGCAAAAAGCAAAGAAAATGATCAGAAATCCCATATGTTCAAGCCTTTTTGGCTTTATATCAAAATCCATCCATATGCAAGGCCCTAAGGAAAGGTTCTCAAAAGGGGGATTCCAAGGCAGAATTAGGCATAGTAGAAAATCCCCTATTGCAGGGTACCCCAGTCTCTCAGAGGGAGCAACATCTCCCTCCATATCATTCCCCACCTAGTATGCCAGAAAGATAACCACAGGGACCCATAGAAGCTCCATTAAGCCTTCCCTACACCTGCCAGTGCATCCCATATGCTGATCCTTGTCCAACCCTGCTCCCTCTCAGAGAAGTGGCAGGACCAGAAAGCCCAATGAGAGTACAGGCCCCTTTCTCAGTGACAGATATACAACAATGCAAGAAAAAACTAGGAAGCCATCCTGAAAATCCCAGGAAGTTTGTAAAATGGCTTCAAACTCTCTTCCTGGCATTTGATCTTTCATGGAGGAATGTGCAATTCATCCTAGCTACTTGTTGCACCCCATTAGAGAAAGAACAGATTTTTGAGGCTGCCCATCAGGAAGCAGATAATTTATTTACCTTAAATCCAGACAGAAATCATCACAGGGTCGATGCCATTCCCATAATTGACCCTGAATGGAATTATAACTCCCTAGATGGATGACCCATAAAGCAAAATTTCTAGAGGTTCTTATAGGGGGAATAAGAAAGAGAATAGCAGAGCCTGTAAACTATGACAAGCTAAGAGAAGTCACCCAAAGTAGAGAAGAAAATCCAGTCATGTTATACAGCTGGCTAGAACAGGCTTTTAAAAATACTGACCAACTTAGATCTGGCATCTCAGAAAGGGAAAGTACTTATGGCTCAGCATTTTGTCAGCCAATCCACCCCAGACATTAGGTGCAAGCTCCAGAAGCTGCAGATGGAGTCACAAACACCCCAAGCAGAACTTCTTGATACTTCCTTCATGGTATATAACAACCATAACCTGGAGGAAGGGAAGAAATGAAACAGCAAGACAAAATTATGGTTGCCTCATTGGCAATGTCCCAAAGGCCCAAGAGGTGTCTGAGGGAAGCCAGCGAGGGCCCAGAGATAAGAGTTCTTGCTTTAAATCCAGGAAAAATGGACATTGGGTAAAGAATTTCACCAAGCCCCTGTCAGCAATGCAAAGGTTCCTACCATAATCCCTGGCACTGGAGAATTGACTGTCCACAGTCTCACTGAGGGCCCCAGCCAGTTAAAACTCTAGCAGTGCAAAAGGGGAAACTAAACAAAGACTGAAAGGGCCCAAGGTCTTCCTCACTGTCCCTGTCCAGGAACATCATCACTACAACTGAGGAGACCCAGGTAACTCTGGACATCATGGGCACCCATTTTTCATTTCTTTTTCACACAGGGGCAAATTTCTCTGTCCTCACTGCATACACAGGATAACTCCCCCGATCTACAAGTGTTATGGGAATGGAAAGAAAGTCATAGACTAGAATTTTTACTCTTCCTCTGATCTGCCATTTGAAACAAAAATTTTTCAGCAGGAGTTTCTAGTAATGCCAAGCCACCCAGTTCCTTTATTAGGAAGGGACATTATGGTCAAAATAGAGGCACTGCTGCAGTTCAAGCACTGCCAGGCATGGATATTAATGATTAAAAATATAAACAATGTCCCAGACCATATTAATAAACAGGTCAACCTGCTACCATGGTATACTGGGAAACTGGGGAAAGCTAAAATGGCAATACCAGTCAAAATACAGCTTAAAAACCCTGAATACTTTCCTAGCCAAAAACAATATCCAATTAAACCAGAAACAAGGAGAGGATTACTACCCATAATTCAGGAACTGCTAGCCCATGGACTTTTGATACCTTGCAGCTCCCCTTGCAACAACCCTATATTAACCTTCTTAAAACCTTCAGGAGAATACTGGCTAGCACAAGATCTTAGAATAATTAATGAAACTGTTATCTCCCTCCACCCACTGGTAGCAGATCCATATACTCTCCTCACTCAAGTGCCATGAGATGCCAAATGGTTTTCAGTCTTAGACTTAAAAGATGCCTTTTTCTCCATTCCTCTGGCCCCAAAATCTCAATACCTTTTTGCCTTTGAATAGGAAGATCCAAGTACAACAGAAAAGCGACAATACACTTGGACAATGCTCCCCCAGGGCTTTTGGGATAGCCCCCATTATTTTGCCCGAGACTTAGAAAAAGATCTGAGAGACTTACAGCTAGATAATGGAAGCATACTCCAGTATGTGAATGATATTCTTACACACAAGTAATCTTACCAAGGAAACTTCTGACCAAAATACTATAAAAGCATTGAGCTTTCTGGTAGAATAGGGTTATAAAGTGTCAAAGAAAAAAGCCCAAATTACTCTTCAACAAGTTCAATATTTGGGGTACATTTTAACATCTGGAACCCCACAAATATTCCCAGAGTGGGTACAAGCCACATGTGGCTTGGGACCTCTTCACAATAAGCAACAACTTTGCACATTTCTGGGAATGGCTGTATTTTGTAGAAGATAAATCCCAAATTTTGAACTCATAGCAAAACCCCTCTATAAGGCCACAAGGGGGTCAGAAAATGAGCCAATGGAATGGACCCCAGAAATGAAGAAAGTCTTTACCAAGTTAAAATAGGCTCTCAGTCAGGCTCCTGCACTCAGCATTCCAAACCTCACTAAGCCCTTTTTCTTGTATGTGGCAGAAAGGAAAAAAGGCATAGCAATATGAGTCCTTGCTCAAAAATTAGAAAAATAACCCAGACCTGTTGCCTAGTTTTCAAAAAAATTAGATAGGGGTAGCCACCAGGTAGCCAAACTGCTTACAAGCAATAGCAGCTACTGCTATGTTAGTGGAAGAAGCCATTAAGATCACCTTGGGGCAGTCCCTAGAAGTGTTAACCCCACATCAGGTAAGTCAGTCTTAGAAATAAAAGGACACGTTTGGATGACAGGGGAAAGGTTAAACAAATATCAGGCCATGCTCCTAGACAATCCAGATGTAGCCATTAAAACCTGTAACACTTTAAACCCAGCTTCATTTATGCCTACAGGCCCAGTGACTCATCACTCCTGTGAACAGGTCATTGCACATATATATGTAAGCCAGCCTGATTTAAAGGATTAACCTCTCCCAGATTCTGAAGATGACTGGTTCACAGATGGTACTAGTTTTGTGTCAAGTGGGGAGCACTGAGCTGGGTATGCAATCGTAAACCATAATACTGTTATTAAGGCCCAGCTGTTTCTCCCAGGCAGGACTGCACAAAAGGCTGAGATTATTCCTCTTACCCAAGCTCTGGTATTAAGAAAAGGGAAAAGCCTTAACATATATACAGATCCCAGGCATGCCTTTCTTGTGGTTCATTCTCATGCTGCAGTATGGAAAGAAAGAACATTATTAACTGGGAGAAACTTCCATAAAACATGGGCCCAAAATTATTTAACTACTAGAAGTAATACATCTGCCAAAGGCAATAGCTACAATACATTGTAAGGGACATCAAAAGTATTTAATCCTTATAGCACAAGGGAACAGAAAAGCTGATAAGGAAGCCAAAGTAGTGACCCCCAGGGTGCAGTCTCAGCAAATCCTAGCACTGCTCCCTTTTTGTGACTCCTTAATAAAACCAGAATATACATCACAGGAATAACAGTTAATAAAATAGCAAGGGGAACTGAAACAGGAATTTTGGTGGCATATGGGATCAAAAATATACTTCCCCAAGCAGCCCAGTGGAAAATCATAAAATCCCTACATGGCTCTTTTAATGTTATGAGAGATGCCACTTTGGCCATGGTAAACAGGGTCTTCATGTGGTCTAATGTAGCTCTGGTAGTTAAACACGTCTGTCAGGCCTATACACTGAGGGCAGTCAACAAACATGGACACAAAATGCTTCCTCTAATGAGAACAATCCAGAGAAGAGGAACTTACCCAGGGGAAACTGGCAATTGGACTTTACCCATATGCCAGTTTGTAGAGGGTACAAGTTTCTGCTAATGCTAATAGATACCTTTACTGTCTGGGTTGAAACTTACCCTACCAGAACAGAGAGGGCTAACAAAGTTGTGAAGATTCTATTAAAAGAAATAATCCCCCAGTTTGGGTAACTCCAGAGTCTCTAAAGTGATAACGGCTCATCTTTTGTTTCCCAAATAACTCAGGGGGTTGCTAGAGCTCTTAGAATCAAATACTATTTACGCTCAGCAGGGAGACCACAATCTTCCAGAAAAGTGTAAAGAGCTAATAAAACTCTAAGATGAGCATTAGCTAAACTATGTCAGGAAACATCAGAAAGTTGGATTCATTTGTTGCCCATAGCCCTCTTAAGAGTCTGCAATTCCCCAAGAGCAAGAATTAATATGAACCCATATAAAATGTTATACGGGAGGTTATTTTTAACTAATGACTTAAATAATGATCTAGAAAAAGCCAGTCTAATAAAATACTTAGTTAAACTGGAACAAATTTCAGCAAACATTACAGAAGTCTGGGACTCAATGACTCCCCACACTGGGAACTAACCAGAAATACAAAATAAAGCCAGGAGATATGGTGCTAATTAAAACATGGAAAGAGGGGTCACCTGCTTAACAACTACAACCCAAATGGAAGGGACAATTTTCAGTAATATTGGCCATGTCCTCAGCAATTAAAGTTTTAGGGTTAGATAGTTGAACACATCTTTCTAGGATCAAACCAGCAATACCTGAGGCCCTGGACCTGGAACCAGAAGCTCTCAGCAGCCACTATACTTGTGAACTGGTAGAAGACCTGAAGTACCTGTTTAAAAAACAACCAAGAAATAAGTAAATGCTTACCAACTTTCCTTGGTGTCTTTGCTGCAAGGTTACCATAAGTTAATATGGATAATAGTAGTCATTCTAGTTTGTCTTCAATTTGTTTTCTTCCAAATGGGTAGAATCTGAACTATATTATGTCGATCTAACCACTCCCATAAAAATGATGATGAAGACTATCACCCTTTATGCAACTGTTTTTCAGCTATAAGGCCTAGGAACTTTGACCCTTGGGAAAAATGGAATCCAAGCATCACGACTAATGAATCTGGAATAAATACCAATAAACCTAATGTAGTTCTACAAGGACTTACCACTTGAATTCCCCTGGCAGGAACACGATACTCTTTCCTGTTTGAAAACCAGGTCTATTTGCAACTTTCAATAAAATGAAAAGGCCTGGGCCTTGTTGTAACAGCAGCTCTCAACACACATTGCCCTATGCTTGCATGCCCTGAAATTTATACCTATAATTTCCCTTCTGTTATTAATACTTTGTTAAATTCAGCACTTCTCTGACTGACATTGGAGGCCAAAACCCTCCTGGGAACTAGTCTTATTAAAAAATGTGTCTAATTCGAAGGTCCATTCCAAGGTGGCCAAATAGAACAGCTCCGGTCTGCAGCTCCCAGTGTGATCAATGCAGAAGATGGGTGATTTCTGCATTTTCAACTGAGGTAACTGGTTCATCTCATTCGGACTGGCTGGACAGTGGGTGCAGCTCATGGAGGTTCAGCTGAAGCTGGGAGGGGCATCACGTCACCCAAGAAGCACAAGTGGTCAGGGGATTTCCCCTTCTTAGCCAAGGGAAGCCATGACAGATGGTACCTGGAAAAATGGGGCATTCCTGCCCAAATACTGCACTTTTCCAGTGATTTTAGCAAATGGCAAACCAGGAGATTATATCCCATGCCTGACTTGGCAGGACCCACGTCCATGGAGCCTTGCTCACTGCTAGCACAGTAGTCTGAGATTGACCTGTGAGATGGCAGCCTGGCTGAGGGAGGGGCATCTGCCACTGCTGAGGCTTAAGTAGGTAAACAAAGTGTCTGGGGAAGCTCAAACTGGGTGGAGCCCACTGCAGCTCACCAAGGTCTGCTGCCTCTGTAGACTCCATCTCTGGGGGCAGGGCATAGCTGAACAAAAGGCAGCAGAAACTTCTGCAGACTTAAACGTCCCAGTCTGACAGCTCTGAAGAGAGCAGTGGTTTTCCCAGTACAGTGTTTGAGCTCTGAGAATGGACAGACTGCCTCCTCAAGTGGGTCCCTGACCCCCGTGTAGCCTAACTGGGAGACACTCCCAGTAGGGGCCGACTGACACCTCATACAGGTGGGTGCCCCTCTGGGACGAAGCTTCCAGAGGAAGGATCAGGCAGCGATATTTGCTTTTCTGCAATATTTGCTGTTCTACAGCCTCCACTGGTGATACCCAGGCAAACAGGGTCTGGAGTGGACCTCCAGCAAACTCCAACAGACCTGCAGCTGAGGGACCTGACTGTTAGAAGGAAAACTAACAAAGAGAAAGGAATAGCATCAACATCAAGAAAAAGGCTATCCACACCAAAACCCCATCTGTAGGTCAGCAACATCAAAGACCAAAGGTAGATAAAAACACAAAGATGGGGAGAAACCAGAGCAGAAAATCTGAAAATTCTAAAAACCAGAGTGCCTCTTCTCCTGAAAAGGATCACAGCTCCTTGACAGCAACAAAACAAAGCTGGATGGAGAATGATGAGTTAACAGAAGTAAGCTTCAGCAGGTCAATAATAACAAATGTCTCCGAGCTAAAGGACAATGTTCAAACCCATCGCAAGGAAGTTAAAAACCTTGAAAAAAAGATTAGATGAGTGACTAACTAGAATAAACGGTGTAGAGAAGACCTTAAATGACTGATAAAGCTGAAAACCATGGCATGAGCACTACATGATACATGGACAAGCTTCAATAGGTGATTTGAGCAAGTGGAAGACAGGGTATCAGTGATTGAAGATCAAATTAATGAAATAAAGTGAGAAGAGAAGTTTAGAGGAAAAAGAGTAAAAAGAAACAAACAAAGCCTCCAAGAAATATGGGACTATGTGAAAAGACCAAATCTACATTTGATTGGTGTACCTGAAAGTTATGGGGAGAATGGAACCAAGTTGGAAAACACTCTTCAGGATATTATCCTGGAGAACTTCCCCAACCTAGCAAGGCAGGCCAACATTCAAATTCAGGAAATACAGAGAACACCACCAAGATACTCCTCGAGAAGAGCAACCCCAAGACACCTAATTGTCAGATTCACCAACATTGAAATGAAGGAAAAAATGTTAAGGGCAGCCAGAGAGAAAGGTGGAGTTACCCACAAAGGGAAGCCCATCAGACTAACAGTGGATCTCTCAGCAGAAACTCTACAAGCCAGTAGAGAGTGGGGGCCAATATTAAAAATTGTTAAAGAAAAGAATTTTCAAACCAGAATTTCATATCCAGCCAAACTAAGCTTCATAACTGAAGAAGAAATAAAATCCATTACAGACAAGCAAATGCTGAGAGATTTTCTCACCACCAGGCCTGCCTTACAGGAGCTCCTGAAGGAAACACTAAAGATGGAAAGGAACAACCAGTACCAGCCACTGCAAAAACATGCCAAATTGTAGAGAAAGATGCTAGGAAGAAACTGCATCAACTAAAGGGCAAATAACCAGCTAACATTATAATAAAAGGATCAAATTAACACATAACAATATTAACCTTAAATGTAAATGGGCTGAACACCCCAATTAAAAGGCACAGACTGGCAAATTGGATAAAGAGTCAAGATCCATTGGTGTGCTGTATTCAGGAGACCCATCTCATGTGCAGAGACACACATAGGCTCAAAATAAAGGGATGGAGGAAGACCTACCAAGCAAATGGAAAGCAAAAAAAGGCAGGGGTTGCAATCCTAGTCTCTGAAAAAACAGACTTTAAACCAACAAACATCAAAAGAGACAAAGAAGGTCATTACATAATGGTAAAGGGATCAATTCAACAAGAAGAACTAACTATCCTAAATATATATGCACCCAATAGAGGAGCACCCAGATTCATAAAGCAAGTCCTCAGAGACCTAGAAAGAGACTTAGCCTCCCACACAATAATAATGGGAGACTTTAACACCCCACTATCAATATTAGACAGATCAATGAGACAGAAGGTTAACAAGGATATCCACAAACTGAACTCAGCTCTGCACCAAGCAGACCTGAAAGACATCTATAGAACTCTCCACCCCAAAGCAACACAATATACATTCTTGTCAGCACCACAACGAATTTATTCTAAAATTGATCACAAAATTGGAAGTAAAGCACTCCTCAGCAAATGTGAAAGAACAGAAATCACAAAAAACTGTCTTTCAGACCACAGTGCAATCAAATTAGAACTCAGAATTAAGAAACTCACTCAAAACTGCACAACTACATGGGAACTGAACAACTTGCTCCTGAATGACTACTGGGTAAATAACAAAATGAAGGCAGAAATAAAGATGTTCTTTGAAACCAATGAGAACAAAGACACAATGTACCAGAATCTCTGGGACACATTTAAAGCAGTGTGTAGAAGGAAATTTATAGCACTAAATGCCCATAAGAGAAAGCAGGAAAGATCTAAAATCGACACCCTAACATCACAATTAAAAGAACTAGAGAAATTGCAACAAAAGCCAAAACTGACAAATGGGATCTAATTAAACTAAAGAGCTTCTGCACAGCAAAAGAAACTACCATCAGAGTGAACAGGCAACCTACAGAATGGGAGAAAATTTTCACAACCTACTCATCTGACAAAGGGCTAATATCCAGAATCTACAATGAACTCAAACAAATTTACAGGAAAAAAACAACCCCATCAAAAAGTGGGCAAAGGATATGAACAGACATTTCTCAAAAGAAGACATTTACGCAGCCAAAAAACACATGAAAAAATGCTCATCATCACTGGCCATCAGAGAAATGCAAATAAAAACCACAATGAGATACCATCTCACACCAGATAGAATGGCCATCATTAAAAAGTCAGGAAACAACAGGTGCTGGAGAGGATGTGGAGAAATAAGAACACTTTTACACTGTTGGTGAGACTGTAAACTAGTTCAACCATTGTGGAAGTCAGTGTGGTGATTCATCAGGGATCTAGAACTAGAAATACCATTTGACCCAGCAATCCCATTACTGGGTATATACCCAAAGGATTATAAAACATGTTGCTATAAAGACACATGCACACTTATGTTTATTGCGGCACAATTCACAATAGCAAAGTCTTGGAACCAACCCAAATGTCCAACAACGATAGACTGGATTAAGAAAATGTGGCACATATACACCATGGAATACTATGCAGCCATAAAAGATGATGAGTTCATGTCCTTTGTAGGGACATGGATGAAGCCAGAAACCATCATTCTCAGCAAACTATCACAAGGACAAAAAACCAAACACTGCATGTTCTCACTCATAGGTGGGAATTGAACAATGAGAACACATGGACACAGGAAGGAGAACATCACACTCCGGGGACTGTTGTGGGGTGGGGTGAGGGGGGAGGGATAGCATTAGGAGATATACCTAATGCTAAACGATGAGTTAATGGGTGCAGCACACCAACATGGCACATGTGTACATATGTAACAAACCTGCACATTGTGCACATGTACCCTAAAACTTAAAGTATAATAATAATAAAATAAAATAAAAAGAACTAGAGAAGCAAGAGCAAACAAATTCAAAAGCTAGCAGAAGGCAAGAAATAACTAAGATCAGAGCAGAACTGAAGGAGATTTAAAAAAAAAAAAAAACCTTCAAAAAATCAATAAGTCCAGGAGCAGCTTTTTTGAAAAGATCAACAAAATAGACTGCTAGCAAGACTAATAAAGAAGAAAAGAGAGAAGAACCAAATAGATGCAATAAAAAATGATAAAGAGGATATTACCACTGATCCCACAGAAATACAAACCAGCATCAGAGAATACTATAAACACCTCTATGCAAATAAACTAGAAAATCTAGAAGAAATGGATAAATTCCTGGACGCATACACCCTCCCAAGACTAAACCAGGAAGAAGATGAATCTCTGAATAGATCAATAACAGGCTCTGAAATTGAGACAATAATGAACTGCCTACCAACAAAAAAAAGTCCAGGACCAGACTGAGTCACAGCCGATTCTACCAGAGTTACAAAAAGGAGCTGGTACCATTCCTTCTGTAACTATTCCAATCAATAGAAAAAAAGGGAGTCCTCCCTAACTCATTTTATGAGGGCCAGCATCATCCTGATACCAAAGCCTGGCAGAGACACAACAAAAAAGACAATTTTAGACCAATATCCCTGATGAACATCGATGCAAAAATCCTCAATAAAATACTGGCAAACTGAATCTAGCATCACATCAAAAAGCTTATCCACCATAATCAAGTCAGTGTCATCCCTGGGATGGAAGACTGGTTCAACATATACAAATCAATAAATGTAATCCATCGCATAAACAGAACCAATGACAAAAACCACATGATTATCTCAATAGATGCAGAAAAGGCCTTTGACAAAATTCATCAGCCCTTCATGCTAAACTAGGCATTGATGGAACATATCTCAAAATAATAAGAGCTATTTATGACAAACCCACAGCCAATATCATACTGAATGGGCAAAAACTGGAAGCATTCTCTTTGAAAACTGGCACAAGATAGGGATGCCCTCTC
>NW_026652282.1:60517633-60518361 GCF_009828535.3 Hylobates moloch
TAACAGGCTCTGAAATTGAGGCAATAATTAATAGCTTACCAACCAAAAAAAGTCCAACACCAGATGTATTCACAGCCGAATTCTACCAGAGGTCCAAGGAGGAGCTGGTACCATTCCTTCTGAAACTCTTCCAATCAATAGAAAAAGAAGGAATCCTCCCTAACTCATTTTATGAGGCCAGCATCATCCTGATATCAAAGCCTGGCAGAGACACAACAAAAAAAGAGAAACTTGGACCAATATCCTTGATGAACATTGATGCAAAAATCCTCAATAAAATACTGGCAAACTGAATCCAGCAACATATCAAAAAGGTTATCCACCACGATCAAGTGGGCTTCATCCCTGGGATGCAAGGCTGGTTCAACATATGAAAATCAATAAACGTAATCCAGCATATAAACAGAACCAAAGACAAAAACCACGATTATCTCAATAGATGCAGAAAAGGCCTTTGAAAAAATTCAACAATGCTTCATGCTAAAAACTCTCAATAAATTAGGTATTGATGGGATGTATATCAAAATAATAATAGCTATCTATGACAAACCCATAGCCAATATCATACTGAATGGGCAAAAACTGGAAGCATTCCCTTGGAAAACTGGCACAACACAGGGATGCCCTCTCTCACCACTCCTATTCAACATAGTGCTGGAAGTTCTGGCCAGGGCAATCAGACAGGAGAAGGAAATAAAGGGCATTCAGTTAGGAAAAGAGGAAGTCAA
>NW_026652282.1:60518461-60518746 GCF_009828535.3 Hylobates moloch
GAGTGAACTCCCATTCACAATTGCTTCAAAGACAATAAAATACCTAGGAATCCAACTTACAAGGGATGTGAAGGACCTCTTCAAGGAGAACTACAAACCACTGCTCAATGAAATCAAAGAGGATACAAACAAATGGAAGAACATTCCATGCTCATGGGTTGGAAGAATCAATATCGTGAAAATGGCCATACTGCCCAAGGTCATTTATAGATTCAATTTTGAAAGTTTATATTGTGTTTAATATCACCTAGGATTAATCTTCCCTCATTACTCTTATTTTTCAGA
>NW_026652282.1:60519078-60550278 GCF_009828535.3 Hylobates moloch
GCAGCCAACAGACACATGACAAAATATTCATTATCACTGGTCATCAGAGAATTGCAAATCAAAACCACAGTGAGATACCATCTCACACCAGTTAGAATGGGCATCTTTAAAAAGTCAGGAAACAACGGATGCTGGAGATAATCATCGCTAATCACTAGGATAAATGCAAATTAAAATTATAATGAGATATATCCTCACACATGTTAGAATGGCTTTCTACAAAAAAAGAAAGATAAACATGGCAAGGATACAGAGGAAAGAAAATTCTTGTACATTGTTGGTAGGAATGTAAATTAGTAAAATGATTATGGAAAACAGTATGGAGTTTTCTCAAAAAACTAAAAATAGAACTACCATATGATCCAGGAATCCCATTTCTGTGTGTATATCCAAAGGAATTGAAATCTGTAATTCGAAAGGGTTGCTGCACTTCTATGTGTATTACAGCATTATTCATAATAGCCAATATATAGATGCAACCTAAGTGTCCAACAGTGGATAAAATGAATAAAGAAAATGTGGTGTATATATACATATATATATATATCCGTTTATTTGGATCTTCTTTTATTTTCTTTATCAGAAATTTCTAATTTTCAACATACAGAGCCTATATATGCTTTGTTAGAATTATACTTAATTCATTTTGAGAGTGACTGTAAATGGTGTCACATTTTAAATTTCCATTTCCATATATCAATTGCTAGAATATAAAAATTTGATTGGCTTTTGTGTGTTGATCTTGTACCCTGTGACATTGATACACTCACCTACTAGTTCTAAGAGTTTTGGGTGTATTCTGTAGGATATTCATGTAAATAACCACGTCATTTGCAAATTGTGACAGTTTTATTCTTTTCTTTCCAATATATATGCTTTTTATTTCTTTTCCTTGACTTACTTCATTGACTAGAATTTTCAGCACTATTTTGAATAGGAGTGGTTAATTAAGATATCATTGTTTTATTCTAGAGCTTAGGGGGAAAGAATTAAGTCTTTCACCATTAATTATAATGTTAGCTGTAAGTTTTTAAAAACACTCTATCAAGGTAAGGAAGTTTCTCTCTAATCCTAGCTTGCTGAACAATTTTTTTCTTCATGAACGACTATTGGATTTTTTCAAATGCATCTCTGCATCAATTAATATGATTATGGTTTTTTTCTTGCTTAGCCTGCTGACATTGTAAATTACACTGATTGATTTTTTAATATTAAAAAAAACCTACTTGGTCATGTTGTAAAATTATGTATAGACATAGCTAGATTCTGTTTTGTAATAACTGTTGGTAGTCTTTTGTGTAAGTCTGTGAGAGATATTTATCTGTAATTTTCTTGTTTTGTACTTTCTTGGTTCAGTTATGGTACTAGAAAAACACTGGCCTCATAAAATGAATTGTGAAGTAATCCTTCACTTTTTATTTTGTGTAAGAAATTGTGTAAAATGGGTGTTAATTTTTCTTTAAATATTTGGTAGAATTTTCTGGTGGCATTATCTGTGCCTGGGGATTTTTTTAGAAGGGTTTTAACTCTAATTTAATTTTTAAATAGTTCTAGGACTATTTTAATTATTTATATCCTATTGGTTGGCTTTTGGTAGCTTGCAGTTTTTAAGTAATTGCTGTATTTCATTAAGTTGTCTAGTTATTGTTTCTAAAGTTGTTTGTAGTATTTTCTCTTTTTCTTTCTTTTAACTTTTATTTTAGGTCTAAGGGTACATGTGCAGGTTTGTTAGTATTTTCTTATTATCCATTTAAGGGCTACTGAATCTGTAGTAATATTCCTTGCTCTGTTCCTGAAATTGGTAATTAGTGTCGTCTCTCTTTTTACTTTTGTCAGCCTTGATATAGGTTTATCCACTTCATTGAACTTTTCAAAGGACAATCTTTTATTTCGTTGATTTTCTCTACTGTTTTTCTATTTTTAATTTTATTGATATGTTTTTATTATGTCATTCCTTCTGCTTGCTTTGGGTTTATTTTGTTCTTTTTCTATTTTATTGACATGGGAGTTTAGATTATTTATTTTAGGCATTTCCTTTTTCTCTTTTTTTTTTCTTTTTGTTTTTGTTTTGTTTTGTTTTTTTTGAGATGGAGTGTCACTCTGTCACCAGGCTGGAGTGCGGTGGCATGATCTCAGCTAACTGCAGCCTCTGCCTCCCGGGTTCAAGCGATTCCCTTGCCTCAGCCTCCTGAAAGGCTGGGACTATAGGCGCACACCACCACGCCCAGATTTTATTTTTTTTTTTGATATTTTAGTAGAGACAGAGTTTCACCATGTTGGCCAGAATGATCTCGATCTCCTGACCTCGTGATCCACCCACCTTGGCCTCCCAAAGTGCTGGGATTCCAGGCATGAGCCATCGCACCCGGCCTCCCTTTTCTAATTTAAGTATTCATTGCTATAAATTACTCTCAGTCCTGCTATAGCTGCATTCCATGGATTTTGATATGTTTTCACTTTAATTTAGGTTTTTGTACTTTTAAAAAATATTTCTTTGAGACTTACACATGAATTATTTAAAAGTACATTGTTTAATTTATAAATGTTTGGAGATTTTTCTACTATCTTTCTATTATTGCTTTCTAGCTTGATTCTACTGTGATCAGATAATGTACTCAAAATTATTTCAATTGTTTTATATCTACCGGCCCATTTTATTTTTATTAGTGTTCACATGGCATATTTTCTCATGACCATTCTTTTTTGTATTTTTTTAGTGTTAGATTCAGGGAGTACATGTGCATGTATGTTACATGTGTACGTTGTGTGCTGGCTTACTTTCAATAATTACATTTGAAATGTTATTTGTAGACAGCATATTATTGGGCTTATTTTATTTTTTAATCCACTCTGTCAACTTCTGCCTTTAATTGGCATATTTAGACCATTTGCTCTTAAAGTAATTTTTGTTAGTTAAGGCTTAAGTCTACCATTTTATTATTTGTTTGTTCTATTTCTCATTCTTCTGTTTTCCTTTTCTTGTCATTCTGATAATTTCTTGAATATTTTTAGAATTCCATTTTTATTTACTTATACTATCTTTAATATCCTTCTTTTTATAGTTTTAGTTCATATATATATATATCTCCACACATACGTGGGTCAAAGAAAAGGGGAAAAGGGTTGAACTCTGTAAAATATTTGAAGAGATTTATTCTGAGCCAAATATGAGTGACCATGGCCCCTGACACAGCCCTCAGGAGGTCCTGAGAACATGTGCTCAATGTGGTTGGGGTGCAGCTTGGTTTTATACATTTTACAGAGGCATGAGACCTCAATCAAATACATTTAAGAAATATATTGGTTTTGTCCCAAAAGGTGGAACAACTCAAAGCGGGGGCTTCCAGGCTATAGGTGAATTTAAACATTTTCTGATTGACAATTAGTTGAGTTTATCCAAAGACCTGGGATAGATAGAAAGGGAATGTTCAGGTTAAGATAAAGTTTGTGGAGACTTAGAGTTCTTTAAAGTCTTATAGTGGCTGCCCTTAGAGGCAATAGGTAACAAAGGTTTCCTATCCAGATCTTAGTTAATCTCTTTAGGTTTAGGAGGGTCTGGAAGAAAAAGATCTAACTATGTTAATAGAGATGCTTTACAGATGCAAATTTTCCCCTGCAAAGAACAGCTTTGCAGGGCCATTTCAAAATATGGCAAAGAAACATGTTTGGAGATAAAATATTTTTATTTTCTTCTTTGTCTTGTAATGTTATGCCAGAGTCAGTTTGGAAAGTAAATCATGATATATAAGGTTAAATAAAACCCATCTGATTAGAATTTATTATTTGTAGGGCATGGTTCCCCAAATCCCTTAGGTAGAAATTACATAAAAATATAAGAGTTTAGTCCTCATGTGTTAGTGTGTGTGTTTATGCAACTTATCACGGTCTACTGTGATACTACAAACTACTACCAACATTAAACAGCTTCAAATTAAGTATTGGAACCCTACTTCAACTTACCTCCCTTTACCCTGCCCGCTTTTTAAATATAGTTGTCTTGGACATATTTCTTCTACACACGTTGACCACCATATCAGATGGTGCTATAATTTTTGCTTCAACCTGTCAAACATGATTCAGAAACCACATGAAAAAAAATCTATTATATTTTTATCCCTATCTTTACTCAATTCTACATTCTTGTTTTCTTTTGGAGATTCCAAGGCTTCTGCTTCTATTGTCGTTTTTTTTTTTTTTTTTTTTTTTCTGTTAAGTGAACTTTCTGTAGCTATTCTTTAGGGGTAGGTTTACTTACGACAAATTCTTTTAATCTTTTTACCTGAGAAACTCTATTTTCCATTCATTCTTGGAGGATATTTTGCTGAATATAAAATTTTGAGTTAACAGTTCTTTAATTTCAGTACTTGAAGATGCTGTGCCACTTCCTTCTGGCCTATATGATTTCAGTTGAGAAATTCAGTTTTTTATATTGGTGTTCTTCTATGCATCATTTTTCTCTGTATTCAATTTTTTTTCTTTAGTTTTTAAGAGTCTGATTATGATGTGTCTTAGTGTGGATTTCTTTGGCTTAATCTTGTTTAGTTTACATTGAGCATCTTGAATCTATATGTTCGTGTCTTTTGTCAAATTTCAAGTACTCTTTTAAACCCACACTTATTTTCCCATCTTTCTAAAACTCCAATGATATAAATGTCAAATTTATCATTGTCTCCCAGGTCTTTGAGACTCTCACTTATTCTTTTCGGCCTACTTTTTCTTTGTTGTTTCAGTTAGGTAAACCCTCTTGAACTATCCTCTAGTTCACTGATTCTATACTGTTATATCCACTCTAGCATTGAATTCAGCCAGTAAATTTTCTATTTTTTAACTTTAATTTTCAGTCTATAATTTACATTTAATTCTTTTTTATCACATTGTAATTTTTTACTTCTTTTTTTTCATTTATTTCAAGAGAATTTGAAATTTCTGATAAAAGCATCTTTGTGATACCTGTTTTAAAATCATTGCAGATCATTTCAATTCCTGTGTCATGTCAGTTTTGGCATCTGGTGAGTGTCTTTTTTAATTCATTTTGTGATTTTAAGTTTTGACCTCCTATATTCCTGGTATGATGAGTAATTTTCTATTTTATCTGTATATTTTGGATTAGTCAATTGATTTTTATTAAGTTGCAAAGGCAACTCAACGCAACTTAATGAAGAAAGGATTGTCTTTTCAATAAAGATCGCTGAAACTACTGGACGTCTGTATGCAAACAGATAAATGAAAGTCCTCTCATAATTTACACTTCATAACTAATTAACTCAAAGTATATTATAAATCTAAATGTAACACTGGAAAGTACAAACTTCTAAAAGAATATATGAGAGAAAAACCTTTTGGCCTTGCATTAAGCAAATATTCCTTAGAAATGACACCAAAAGAATGACCCATAAGAAAACATGATAAATTAGACTTTATCAAACTTTTCAAAAGAAAAATAATATATTTCTTCTCTGTGAAATACATGGTTAATAGAATAAGAAGCTAAGCCACAGACTTCAGTGAAATCATTGAAAATCACACATCTGTCAAAAAAGCCTTTTATTCAGCATATGCAAACAACTCTTGAAATTCAGTTATAAGGAAACAAACTCCATTTGAAAGCAGGCAAAAGTCTTGAACAGTTAACCAAAAATCATACAGGCAGCAAAGAGGCACATAAAAATATGCTCAATATATTAGTCATCAGTAAAGTGCAAATTAAAATGATGATGAGATACTACTAAGCACATATTAAAACTCAAAATTGAAACTTAAATTTTATAACTAAATTTAAAAAATTTAACATTAAAAGAACTAACAAACGTGGTGCTGTTGAGAACGTGGCATAACTGGGATTATTGTTGGTTATACAAAATGGTATAACAATCTTGGAAAAACAGTTTTAGTTTCACATAAGAATAAACATCCACTTACAATATAATACAGCAATCACACTCTTAGATTATTGCCCAGATAACTAAAAACTATGTAAGTACAAAAAAAAACCTGTATAAAAGTGTTTATAGCAGCTGTATTCCTAATTGCCAAAAACTGGAAGCAACTAACTATCAGCTGTTGAATGAATAAACAAACTACGAAACATTTATACAATGTGTAATGCTACTCAGTAATAAAAGTGAATTGATACATGCAACATGATGAGTATTAGAAGAAAAAGACTCAAAAATCTGCATACTATTTGATGGCATATTATATGCCTGTCTTAGTTTATTCCTGCTGTTATAACAAAATATCTGAAACCAGGTAATTTATATAGAACTTAAAATTATTTCTCATAATTCTAGAGGCTAGAAGTTCAAGATGAAGGTGCTGGAAGGTTTGGTCTCTGTTGAGAGCTTGATCTCTGCTTGCAAGATGGTACTATGCTGCATTCTTCAGAGGGGAATAATACTGTGTCTTCATATGACAAAAGGAACAGAAGGGGAATAAAAAGGCTGAGCTAGTTCCTTCCAGTTCTTTTATACGGCACTAATTATAACCATGAGAGCAGAGTCCTTATGGCCAAATAACCTCCTAAGGCCTCACCTCTTAATACTGTTACACTGGGGGATCAAGTATCAACATGAATTTTGAAGAGGATACAAACATCCAACTATAGCATTCTGCTCCTGGCCCACCCCCAATTCATGTCCTTGTCACATGTAAAATACATTCATTGTATCTTAATAGCTCAAAACATCTTAATTCATTCCAGTATCATCTTTAAAGTCTAAGTCAAGAGTCTCATCTAGATCAAATATGGGTGAGATTCAAGGTATCATTCGTCCTGAGGAAAATTACCCCTCCAGCTGTGAAATCAAACAAGTTGTGTGTTCTGAAATACAATGGTGGGACCAGCATAGGATAGACATTCCCATTCCAAAAGGGAGAAATAGGCAAGAAGAAAAGGGTAACATGTCCCAAGTAAGTCCAAAACCCAACAAGGCACATAACATTAAATCTTGGGGCTTGAGAATAACCTTTTCTGACTCTATATCCTGCATTCCAGATACACTGGGGTAGAATTTGGACCTCTAAGGCTCCAGACAACCCTGACCACATGACTTTGCTGTGGATAACCCACAAAGCAGCTCTCAAGGTTTGAAGTAAGGGACTTTCAGCTCTCCTAGGTTGATGTTTCATGCTGGAGGCTCTCTATTTCTGGGGTCTTGGAGGCAGCCTTACCCTCACAGCTCTGCTTGGAATTGCCCTAGTGGGGGATCTCTTCATTAGCCTCAATTCCACACCTCTTCTGGGCGTTCCTCTAAGTGGAGACTCTGCAATGTTCCCACCCACATGGTAGACAAGGCATTGCCCTAATGGAGGCTCTCTGAGGTGGCCTCACCCCTGTGGCACTTCTCTGCCTGGGCCCTGAGGTTTTCTCCTAAGAATGCTTTGAAATCTAGGTGAAGGTAGCCATGCCTCCACAGCTCTTGCACACTGCATGCCTGCAAAGGTGACGCCACATAGACATTGCCAAGATTTACTACTTGTACCTTTTGAAGGGGTGGCCAGAGCCACACCTGAGTCCTCTTGAACCACATTTGGGGTAGCCAAGGAGTGCTGTGCCCAAATGCAAGGAGCAGAAACTTGAGATGGCACTGGGCAATGAGCCCCATGGTTCCACAAGTCATTTGGGTCCTTTCTTTGAACCTATTATATCCTCAAGGCCTTGGCACTCGAGGCCTGTGATGGGCATGGTAGCCTTGAAGATCTCTAAAATGTTGTCAGTGTCATTCTTTCATTCTTGATAAATAGCATACAACTTCCTCATGTCCATACTAACCTCCTTATGAACCTCCTTATCCTAGGGTGTGCTTAGCCACACCCTAGGTATTCTCTCCTGAATATGCTTTTTATTCTTTAAATGGCTAGGCTGAAAATTTTATAAAATCTTTAAGTTCTACTTCCCTTTTGATTATAAATTTATTTTTATTTATCCATTCATTTATTTTGCTTGTTTGTTTGCTTTGAGATGAAGTCTCGCTCTGTCGCCCTGGCTGGAGTGCAGTGGCACAATCTCAGCTCACTGAAACCTCCACCTCCCTGGTTCAAGCAATTCTCCTGCCTCAGCTTCCCTGAGTAGCTGGGACTACAGGCGCATGCCCTCATACCCAGTTAATTTTTGTATTTTTAGTAGAGACAGGGTTTCACCATATTGGCCAGGCTGGTCTTAAACTCCTGACCTCAGGTGATCCACCCAACTTGGCCTCCCAAAGTGCTGGGATTATAGGCATGAGCCACCTTGCCTGGTCTCATTCATTCATTTATTAAGACAGGGTCTTACTCTGTCACCCACGGTGGAATTCAGTGGCATGATTATAGCTTGCTGCAGCTTTGAACTCCTAGGCTAAAATGATCCTTCTGCCTAATGCTCGTGCATGGCTAGGACTACAGCCACATACCACCATGACTGGCTAATTTAAAAAAAATTGTAGAGATGGGGTCTCACCATGTTGCCCAGGCTGGTCTTGAACTTCTGGCCTCAAGTGTTTCTTCTGGCTTGGCCTCAAAAACCACTGGGATTACAAGCATAAGACATCTTGCTCAGCCAATTTCATTTTTAATTTCTCTTTTCTCACATTCTACTATAAGCAGTCAAAAGAAGCCATGCCACACCTCAAAGAATTTGCTTGGAGATTTCTTCCACCAAATATCCTAGTTTATCACTCTTAAATTCTGCTTTCCACAAAGTGCTAAGATATGGAAACAATTCAGACAAGTTATTTGCCACTTTGTCAAAAAGGTGGTCTTTTTCCAATAAAATTTTCAACATTTTCCAATAAGATATTCCTGTTTTCTGTCTAAGACCTTTACTTTCCATATTTCTGCTAACATTCTTATCACAACCACTTAGATAATCTCTAAGAAGATTCAGGCTCTGTCTACCGCTATCCTATTTCAAGCCTTCAACAGAATCACCCTTAATCCTCCATTGACATCAATCCAGGCTTTTTCTAGCATTACCTTTAAATTCCTCCAGCCTCTAACCATTAACCAGTTCTAAAGCCACTTCCACATATTCAGATATTTGTTACAGAAATACATGAGTCATTAGTACCCATTTCTGGCTCAGTCAGTTCAGGCTGCTATAATAAAATACCACAGACTGAGTAATTTATTAATAATAGAAGTGTATTTCTTACAAATCTGGAGGCTGGGTATCCAAGATCAAGGCACCAGCAGATTCAGTGCCTGGTGAAGGCTACTGTCTATGTCCAAGATGACATCTCATTGTTGAATCCCCCAGAGGGGATGAATGTCGTGCACTCACATAGCAGAAGGGGAATAAAAGGCCTACTTAGTTGCCCACAGCGTTTTCATAAGGCACTAATCCAACCCACAAAAGCAGAGCCATCATGGCCTAATCACTTCCTACAAGCATCACCTCTTAATACTGTTTCATTGGAGATTATGTTTCAACACAAATTTTGGTGGGGACACAAACATTCGAATGATAGAAATGCCATTATGGAAAAGGAAAAATTATAAGTGGATGCCAGTGGATGAGGGTTCAGGAAGGATTGGACTACAAGGATACAGGACAATGAACTTTTGGGGGATGGTGGAATTATTTCATATTTTGATTGTGGTTGTGATTACACCTGTTTGAATTTGTCAACACTCATAGAATTATACACCAAAAAGTATGTTTACCATATGTAAAGAGAAAAAATGAATAAACTACCAACAAATATTTATCATTTATTTAATAAGAAATATTGTAATTTAAATAAAAACACTAAAAACATATCAAGGAACCTTAGTGGTGATCTTTATTTGTATCCAAAGTCCAATAAAATGGAAAAAATTATTTCTGTCATTTATGAGCTAATTGGAAATCTGAACACTGGATGTTGAGAATATAATTAGTATGTTGGGTATGATTGTGGTATTGTGGTTTTGTTAAAATAATACCATTGGGAGCTCTATTTTTTAATGTATTGAATACTTGTGAATGAAATGTTGTGTGTAGAATTTTCTTCAAAATAAATATAAGAAAAAGAAAAGTGAATGGGTGTACTGATAAAAGTAAATATTGATTATGTTGTTTTGCTGAGTGATTCTTGAACTTGATAATGAATACACTGTGATTTATCATACAATTCTGTCTATTTTTTTAAATGCGAGATGGTTTGGATATTTGTCCCCTCAATTTCTCATGTTGAAATGTAATCTCCAATGTTAGAAGTGGGGCCTGGTGGGAGGTGTTAGGGTCATGGGGGCAGATTCCTTATGAATGTTTGGGTGCTGTTCTCACAAAAATGAGTGAGTTCTTGCTGTGAGTTCATGTGAGATACGACTGTTTAAAAGTGTGTGGCACCTCCTACATCTGTCTCTTGCTCCCACTGTCACTATGTGACATGCTGTTTCTACTTCACCTCCCACAATAAGTAAAGGATCCCTGAGGCCTCACCCAAAGCCAAAAGGATGCTGGCACCACACTTCCTGTACAGCTCTGTGCAACCAAGAGCCAATTAAATCTCTTTTTTTTTATAAATTACCCGGTCTCAGGAATTCCTTCAGAGCAAAACAAACACATTAACACACAAAATTGTTACCAGGAGTGGGGTTTTAGTATAAAGATGCCTGGAAATGTGGAAACGACTTTGGAACTGGGTAATGGGCAGAGGTTGGAAGAGTTTGGAGGGTTCGGAAGAAGACAGGAAAATGAAGCAAAGTTTGGAATTTCTTAGAGACTGGTTAAATGGTTGTGACCAAAATGCCTTTAGAGATATGGACGGTAAAGTACAGGCTAAAGAGGTCTCAGATGGAAATGAGAAAGTTATTGGAAACTAGAGTAAAAGTAACCTTTGTTACATGCTAGCAAAGAACTCAGATGCATTGTGTTCATGCCCTGGGGAACTGTGGAAGTTTGAACTTAAGATTGTCGACCTAGGGTACCTGGTGCAAGAAATTTCTTTCTTTCTTTTTTTTTTCATCATCACATCCTAGATTTATTACAACTGACCTGCAGGCAAAAGGACAGAACTATTACATAAACACTTCAATTCCATGTATACAACTTAAATAGAGGAGAAATTCAAACAAGAATACAGGGTAAAATATTCCAAAGAAGCAGTTATGTTACTGAGCTCCATTTTTTACAGACAAATAAGGCGATATCCCTGCACATTACCTTTTTGATAATTTTTATACATTTTTCTCTGGTACAAGAGGAAAATAACCAGAGTTAACAATGTACAATTCTTACACTATTTTCACAGTTTGTGAACACCATTCACCCTTTTGTTTTAATAAAGATACATTGTAATAAACTCCTTGCCCTAAAGTTTATAGTTTATAATAATCTATGATTAATACATGAAAATTTCCTTTTTATGTGGTCATCCACACAATAGAATGGTCCGATTCGCTCCTGGACAGTCAGAATTGCTTTTATCTCCATTTGCATAATGGCAAAGTGACCCTATGCTGAGCCAGATGGGAAGTTGACAGCAGAGAAACAGATTCCTCTTGAGTCCCCGGGAACAATGGAGGATGACAGCTTGCTGTGGTCAAAGAGAGACATAAAGCAATGTCTCCTTTCAGAACAGTGGGAAGTCTAAAGTTTAAAATGCCATGTGGGAGAAGATAAGGAAATAAGGCAAGCAGACCAAAGAGATAATCACTTTTGAATTCTGCAATTTACACAGATGTGATTTTAAACAGCACCATTCTCCCTTTATTGTTTGATAGTATTTATGACTGTCACTCTAAGAGGAGACACAGCAATATCTGCCATGATTTGGTTCTGTAATGGCATCACCTGCATCTCAGACCATGGCTGTTTTATATTCCAGTGTGCTTGAACCATTCACAGTGCTGCTTCACTGTCATACAAAGCCTTAAGGTTCAGTGCCAGGGAGGCCCAAGCAAAATCTAATGAGAACCCGGCTAATGGGTAAGTTAAGAAGCACAAGATACTTAAATGGTCTCTTGTAACAGTGCTGAGGGTTTTGTTTTGCTTTTTGTATTTTTTCCAGTAGACTTCCAATGCCAAGAAATAGTGGTGTACTACAAGAGGCTCTAGCTGGTGATGAACGTAAAGGCTGCCATTTCAGATCCTCATCTGGTCCAATGTGTCTCTAGAAAAGATGCTCCTTTATCACCTACCACATCAGCTAGGCCCCACTATTCCTAGCTTTTTAAACGCTAGCGCATATGAGAGATTTGGGGCTAAAAATCCTTGGTAAGGAACATCCCTGGTAATTATAAAGGTTTTTTGATATAAAAAAGGCAAAATATTGGATTAAGCAAAAGTCACATAGCGACAACAGACCACAGGGGAAGGGAAAGAGATTTGGAAACTGAAGACCTGGACCAGTGATAGCAAGAAGGAAACAACTGAGATTTGGTCTTTTGCTGCCTACTAGAAATCTTTATCTAATCAATCAAGGCACATTGCTACTAGCTACTTCTCCCTGTTAGTGAGTTATGATGGCTAAAGTATCAGGCTTAGGACCAAAGGGAAATATATAACTGCTACAAGCTGTTCCAGATAAAATAGTAGAATTAAAAACATCTGTAAACTTTGCCTTCTGTACTGTTTTCTTCTTTCAGTCCTGGTGGTTTGTGGCAGGTGGAACATCAAGTTGGCAGCACATCAAATTCTGAGAATGAAAAATTCTTAGGATCAGCACCTTCTTTGACAAGTGGCAGACTCCTGAGTCTTCCCAATGCAAAGTAGGACTGGTAAAGGAGAAAAGAACACATCCAGTCCTGTCTCAATATTTTAGTGTTCACCTCTTTGAACGCAACATGGTTTTTGGTAAAGATAAATTCATTCTAATTTAACGTGATATTTCAAACAGGAAATTTGGCTGAGCACATCGATCCCCAAATATCAACTGTAACTGTAAAGCAACAGAATATCACATCAGTAAATCTATTGCACTTGGTGAAGAAAGTAAATTCCTCCTTTGTCTCCTAGCTCCAGAAGGCAATGTGTCTTGTTGGCTGTGCAAGCTCTTCTCACTCAAGCCCGAGTCTCTATGTTCAGACATAGTACATCCATCACCGTGTCCTTCCAGGATTTGGAAGTCTGATAAAACACCATTCCAGTAGCTGCATCTCCATGTTTGGAGTCTATAAATGAATTTAAGATGTGATCTAATCACAGTCAACAACTTGATCGTACTGACTTCTACATTTCATGAATATGTTCATCACAAAAGAGCAGGATGAGGTCTCTCTGACCAGCACTAACACTGTGTGATCAATCAGGTATTACCAGGATGCACGTTCTAGGTGATAGGAATATATAGACATGATGGAAATGAACACCAATGTCATTGCACATGGTGTCTGGGCGAGCAATAAAAACACTGTGATATGGGATGAAAATTCTTTACCTTTTGCTTCCTCTCAGCCCTTTTTTCTAGAGTCTGATGTAGCAGCGATATCAATCAACATACATGGGAAAGCTGGGAGTAGCTGGCATTTGATCCAGGATTTTACAAACATAGCATGCGACCTCAATGGTACGTTCTTCATACATCAAAATAAAAAGATGTTTCAGAAGCTCTTTATACTTTGGTCTTTTGGATTCATTCTTTGTAAGGCACAAGTTGACAAAGTTGATGAAACTTGGGGAGAATTCCCTTTCCTCAGAATTACTCAGCTGGGGAGGATCTCCTTTCACGACTTGTGTTAGTTGATCAAATACACTATTCCACTTTGGATAAGGAAATTGGCCCGTGGCCAACTCGCACAATGTGATCCCCAAACTCCAGACATCAGCGTGGACATCATATGCTTGTCATGATGCACTTGGGTCTATTCTTTCGGGTGCCATGTATGGCCTACAGCCAGCATCTTCTGTCTTGGCAATAGAGTCCACAAGCTGTCCACTGATGCCAAAATCACAGAATTTAATATTTTCACTTCTGTCCAGAAGAATATTGGAAGGTTTGATACCTCTGTGAATAATATTCAAGTTTTCTTTTAAGTGATTTAGTGCTTTCACAGCTGCTAGAGTGATTTTGCCTAAAATTTCTTCTGGAATAGCATCATCTAATACACTATACACATAATTGTAAAACTTATCAAACGAGATAGACATGAGTTCCATACAGGTCCAACAGTCACCCTCTCTGAAGACTGCACCATAAAACTGAACAATGTAAGGGCAATCACTACTCCTCATTACTTCATCCAAATCCTTAAGAGGTTGTTTTTGTTCTTTTTCATTCACTGTTGACCGAATTCTTTTAACTGCCATTATTTTCCACTTGGTTTGTGGACCATTTTGTTGACAGAACCATAAGCTCCTCATCCAATTTCTCCAAGGTCTTTCAAGTCCTCTGCAGGACTGAAATCCCGGTGTTGTTCAGGGTAGATCTTCAGTTTTCCTGATGACTCAATGCTGTGTGATCTCAGTCTCTCTATGTGTGGGTTTTGAACTCCTGTAGGATTGGGATTCAGAGTAAACCTTGCTGTAGATTTGAAAGGTGGATTTGCAAAATTCAGCTTCAGTGCTTTGCGTTTCCCCTGCATGCTGCTGATGGCTGGGTGGCCTGGCTCCAGGGATCCTACGGGTCCTGGGGTGCCGCTGCCGCTGCTGCTGCTGCCCCCGGAGCCGCCACCACCGCTCGGGCTCGGAGCTGCCATTGTTGGGAGTGAGGAGCTGAGCGGCGCAGTGGCGGCTGCAATGCAGCCCTGGTACAAGAAATTTCTAAGCAGGAAAGCATTCAAGATGTAGCCTGGTTGCTTATAACAGCATATTATCATATATAGGAGCAAATAAATGACGAAGTTGGTACTTATATTTAAAAGGAAAGTAGAGCATAAGTTCAGAAAATGTGCATCTTAGCCCTGTGGTAAAGAAAGAATCCAAGCAGGCTGTAGAGCAATCACTTGCTAGAGAGATTAGCATTACTAAAAGAGAGCCAAGTGCTAATATCCAAGACAATGAGGAGAAAAAAAAAAAGACTAGGAGGCATTTCAGAAGTCTTTGGGACAGCCCAGAGGTCTACCAGGAAATAATGGTTTCAGGGGCCAAGTCCTGGGCTGTGCTATCCTACTCAGCCTCGGGACACTGCTCTTCATATCCTGGCTGCTCTGGCTCCAGCCTTTGCTCAAAGGGGTCCAGGACACTGCTTCAGAGGGCACAAGCTGTAAACCAGCAGCTTCCATGTGGTGTTAAGCCTGTGGGCACAAAGAATGCAAGAGTAAAGGAGGCTCGGCAACTTCCACCTAAAATTTCAAAGGTTGTATGAGAAAGCATGGGTGCCCAGGCAGAAACTTGCCACAGAAATGGAGCTACAACAGAGTGTCTCTACTAGGGCAGTGCTGAGGGGAAATGTGACATTGCAGTTCCAACACAGACTCCCCACCAGGTCACTGCCTAATGGAGCTGTGAGAGGGGGCTGCCATCCTCTAGACCCAAGAATAACAGAGGTAAGGGCAGCTTGCACCCTCAGTCTGAAAAAGTCGTAAACACTGGACTCCAACCCATCAGGGCAGCTATGTCAGCTGGATTCAGCAATTCCATAGACGCACAGCTACCCATGGCTTTGGAAGTCCTCTCCTCACACCAGTGTGCCCTGGATGCAGGACATCCAGTCAAATGAGATTATTTTGGAGCTTTAAGAGTTAATGAGTATCCTGTTGGGTTTAAGACTTGTGTGAGGCCTATTAGCCCCTTCTTTTGGCTGAATTCTCTCTTTTGGAATGGGGATGTTTACCCAATGCCAGTACCACCATTATATCTTGGGAGTAAATAACTTGATTTTGATTCTACATGTTCATAGATGGAAGGAACTTGAGTCTCAGATGAGGCTTTAGAAATTGGACTTGGGAACTTTTGAGTTGGGGCTGAAACAAGTTAAGACTTGGGGGGACAACTGAGAAGGGATCATTGTTAGGCCTCTGAGCCCAAGCTAAGCCATCATATCCCCTGTGACCTGCACGTATACATCTAGATGGCCTGAAATAACTGAAGAATCACAAAAGAAATGAAAATGGCCTGTTCCCAACTTAACTGATGACATTACCTTGTAAAATTCCTTCTCCTGGCTCATCCTGGCTCAAAAGCTCTCCCACTGAGCACCTTGTGACCCCTATCCCTGCCTGCCAGAGAACAACCCCCTTTGACTGTAATTTTCCTTTTTTTTTTTTTTTTTTTTTTTGAGATGGAGTCTCGCTCTGTCGCCCAGGCTGGAGTGCAGTGACACGACTTGGCTCACTGCAACCTCCACCTCCCGGGTTCACGCCATTCTCCTGCCTCAGCCTCCCAAGTAGCTGGGACTATAGGTGCCTGCCACCATGCCTGGCTAATTTGTGTGTGTGTTTGTGTGTATTTTTAGTAGAGATGGGGTTTCACTATGTTGGTCAGGCTGGTCTCGAACTGACCTCTTGATCCACCCACCTCGGCCTCCCAAAGTGCTGGGATTACAGGCATGAGCCACCGCACCCAGCCTTGACTGTAGTTTTCCTTTACCTACCCAAATCTTATAAAATGGCCCCACCCCATCTCCCTTCCCTGACTCTCTTTTCGGACTCAGCCCGCCTGCACCCAGGTGAAATAAACAGCCTTGTTGCTCACACAAAGCCTGTTTGGTGGTCTCTTCACACAGACACGAGTGAAATTTGGTGTCGTGACTCAGATCGGGGGACCTCCCTTGGGAGATCAATCCCCTGTCCTCCTGCTCTTTGCTCCATGAGAAAGATCCACCTACGACCACGGGTCCTCAGACCAAGCAGCCCAAGGAACATCTTGCCAATTTTAAATCAGGTAAGCAGCCTCTTTTTACTCTCTTCTTCAACCTTTCTATCCCTCAACCTCTTTCTCCTTTCAATCTTGGCACCACACTTCAGTCTCTCCCTTCTCTTAATTTCAGTTCCTTTCCTTTTCTGGTAGAGACAGGAGATGCATTTTATCCATGAACCCAAAACTGGCACCAGTCACGGACTCGGGAAGACAGTCTTCCCTTGGTGTTTAATCACATGGGGACACCTGCTTGATTATTCACCCATGTTTCAGAGGTGTCTGACCATGCAGGGATGCCTGCCTTGGTCCTTCACCCTTAGCAGCAAGCACTGCTTTTCTGGGGGGCAAGCACCACCCCCAACCCCTTCTCTCCATGTCTCCACCCACTTTCCACTTTCCTGGTGGGCAAGCACCTCCCACCCCTTCTCCACTTTCCTGGGGGGCAAGCACCCCCCACCCCTTCTTTCTATTTCCCCACCCCTTCTCCACTTTCCTGGGGGACAAGCACCCCCCCCACCCCTTCTCTCTGTGTCTCTACCCTCTCTTTTCTCTCCACTTTCCAGGGAGGCAAGCACCCCCCACCCCTTCTCTCTGTGTCTCTACCCTCTCTTTTCTCTCCACTTTCCAGGGAGGCAAGCACCCCCCACCCCTTCTCTCCGTGTCTCTACCCTCTCTTTCCTCTGGACTTGCCTCCTTCATTATAGGCAACCTTCCACCCTCCATTCCTCCTTCTTCTCCCTTAGCCTGTGTTCTCGAGAACTTAAAATCTCTTCAACTCACACCTGACCTAAACCTAAATGCCTTATTTTCTTCTGCAATGCTGCTTAACCCCAATGCAAACTCGATAATGGCTCTAAATGGCCAGAAAATGGCACTTTCAATCTCTCCATCCTACAAGACCTAAATAATTCTTGTCGTAAAATGGGCAAACGGTCTGAGGTGCCTGACATCCAGGCATTCTTTTACATGTCGGTCCCTCCCTAGTCTCTGTTCCCAATGAAACTCATCCCAAATCTTTGTTCTTTCCCTCCCGCCTGTCCCCTCAGTCCCAACCCCAAGCATCTCTGAGTCTTTCCAATCTTCCTTTTCTACGGACCCATCTGACCTCTCCCCTCCTCCCTAAGCTGCTCCTCACTAGGCCGAGCTAGGTCCCAATTCTTCCTCAGCCTCTGCTCCCCCACCCTATAATCATTTTATCACCTCCCCTCCTCACACCCGGTCTGGCTTACAGTTTCGTTCTGCAACTAGCCCTCCCCCACCTGCCCAGCAATTTCCTCTTAAAAAGTTGGCTGGAGCTAAAGGCATAATCAAGGTTAATGCTCTTTTTTCTTTATCCAACCTCTCCGAAATCAGTTCGTGTTTAGGCTCTTTTTCATCAAATATGAAAAACCTAGCCCAATTCATGGCCCATTTGGCAGCAACCCTTAGACTGTTTACAGCCCTAGACCCTGAAGGGTCAGAAGGCTGTCTCGTTCTAAATATGCATTTTATCACCCAGTCAGCTCCTGAAATTAGAATAAAGCTCCAAAAATTAAATTCCAGCCCTCAAACTCCACAACAGGACTTAATTAACCTCGCCTTCAAGGTGTACAATAATAGAGTAGAGGCAGCCAAGTAGCAGTGTGTTTCTGAGTTGCAATTTCTTGCCTCCATTGTGAGACAAACCCCAGCCACATCTCCAGCACACAAGAACTCCAAACACCTGAACCGCAGCTGCCAGGGGTTCCTCCAGGACCTCCTCCCCCAGGAGCTTGCTACAAGTTCCGGAAATCTGGCCACTGGGCCAAGGAATGCTAAGCCATGTCCCATCTGTGCAGGACCCCACTGAAAATCAGACTGTTCAACTCACCTGGCAGCCACTCCCAGAGCCCCTGGAACTCTGGCCAAAGGCTCTCTGACTCCTTCCCAGATCTTCTTGGCTTAGCGGCTGAAGACTGATGCTTCCCGATCACCTTGGAAGCCCCTTCGACCATCACAGATGCCAAGCTTCTGGTAACTCTCACAGTGGAGGGTAAGTCCGTCCTCTTCTTAATCATAATCAATACGGAAGCTACCCACTCCACGTTATCTTCTTTTCAAGGGCCTGTATCCCTTGCCTCCATAACTGCTGTGGGTATTGATGGCCAGGCTTCTAAACCTCTTGAAACTCCCCAACTCTAGAGCCAACTTGGACAATATTCTTTTATGCACTCCTTTTTAGTTATCTCCACCTGCCTAGTTCCCTTATTAGGCTGAAACATTTTAACTAAATTATCTGCTTCCCTGACTATTCCTAGGCTACAGCCACACCTCACTGCCACCCTTCTCCCCAGTTCGAAGCCTCCTTCACATCCTCCCCTTGTATCTCCCCACCTTAACCCACAAATATGGGACACCTCTACTCCCTCCCTGGCAACAAATCACATGCCCATTACTATCCCATTACAACCTAATCACCCTTACCCCACTCAACGCCAATATTCCATCCCACAGCATGTTTTAAAAGGATTAAAGTCTGTTATCACTCGCCTGTTACAGCATGGCCTTTTAAAGCCTATATACTCTCTTTACAATTCCCCTATTTTACCTGTCCAAAAACCAGACAAGCCTTACAGGTTAGTTCAGGATCTGCCCCTTATCAACCAAATTGTCTTGCCTATCCACTCCATAGTGCCAAACCCATACACTCTCCTATCCTCAATACCTCCCTCCAAAACCCATTATTCTGTTCTCAGAATATGCTTTCTTCATATTCTGTTTCTTCATATTCTGTCCTCAGAATATGCTTCTGATCTCAAACATGCTTTCTTTACTATTCTTTTGCACCCTTCATCCCAGCCTCCCTTCACTTTCACTTAGACTGACCCTGACACCCATCAGGCTCAGCAAATTACCTGGGCTGTACTGCTTCAAGGCTTCACAGACGGCCCCCATTACTTCAGTCAAGCACAAATTTCTTCCTCATCCATTACCTATCTCGACATAATTCTTCATAAAAACACACGTGCTCTCCCTACTGATCATGTCCAACTAATCTCCCAAACCCCAATCCCTTCTACAAAACAACAACTCCTTTCCTTCCTAGGCATGGTTACTGTGGTCAGAATTCTTACACAAGAGCCGGGACCATGCCCTGTAGCCTTTCTGTCCAAACAACTTGACCTTATTGTTTTAGCCTAGCCCTCATGTTGGTGTGCAGCAGCTGCCACTGCCTTAATACTTTTAGAGGCCCTAAAAAATCACAAACTATGCTCAACTCACTCTCTACAGTTCTCATAACTTCCAAAATCTATTTTCTCCCTCCCACCTGATGCATATACTTTCTGCTCCCTGGCTCCTTCAGCTTTACTTGCTCTTTGTTGAGTCTCCCACAATTACCTTTGTTCCTGGCCCAGACTTCAATCCGGCCTCCCACATTATTCCTGATACCACACCTGACCCCCAAGACTGTATCTCTCTGATCCACCTGACATTCACTCCATTTCCCCATATTTACTTCTTTCTTGTTCCTCACCCTGAACACACTTGGTTTATTGATGGCAGTTCCACCAGGCCTAATCATCACTCACCAGCAAAGGCAGGCTATGCTACAGTATCTTCCACACCTATCACTGAGGCACTGCTCTGCCCCCCTCCACTACCTCTCAACAAGCCAAACTGATTGCCTTAACTGGAGCCCTCACTCTTGCAAAGGGACTACACATCAATATTTACACTGACTCTAAATATGCCTTCCATATCCTGCACCACCATGCTGTTATATGGGCTGAAAGAGGTTTCCTCACTACGCAAGGGTCCTCCATCATTAATGCCTCTTTAATGAAAATGCTTCTCAAAACCGCTTTACTTCCAAAGGAAGATGGAGTCATTCACTTTAAGGGCCATCAAAAGGCATCAGATCCCATGCTCAGGGCAATGCTTATGCTGATAAGGTAGCTAAAAAAGCAGCTAGCATTCCAACTTTTATCCCTTACAGCAGTTTTTCTCCTTCTCATCTGGCCACTCCCACCTATTCCTCCACTGAAACTTCCACCTATCAATCTCTTCCCACACAAGGGAAATAGTTCTTGGATCAAGGAAAATATCTCTTTCCAGCCTCACAGGCCCATTCTATTCTGTTGTCATTTCATAACCTCTTCCATGTAGGTTACAAGCCGCTAGCCTGCCTCTTAGAATCTCTCATTTCCCTTCCATCATGCAAATCTGTCCTCAAGGAAACCACTTCTCAGTGTTCCATCTGCTATTCTACTACTACTCAGGAATTTCTCAGGCCCCCTCCCTTCCCTACACATCAAGGTCCGGGATTTGCCCCTGTCCAGGACTGGCAAATTGACTTTACTCACATGCCTGCGTCAGGAAACTAAAATACCTCTTAGTCTAGGTAGACACTTTCACTGGATGGGTAGAGGCCTTTCCCACAGGGTCTGAGAAGGCCGCCACAGTCATTTCTTCCCTTCTGTCAGACATAATTCCTCGATTTGGCCTTCCCACCTCTATACAGTCTGATAACGGACCGGTCTTTATTAGTCAAATCACCCAAGCAGTTTCTCAGGCTCTTGGTATTCAGTGAACTAATGGTCTTTTAAAAACACACCTCACCAAGCTCAGCCACCAACTTAAAAAGGACTGGACAATACTTTTACCACTTTCCCTTCTCAGAATTTGGGCCTGTCCTTGGAATGCTGCAGGGTACAGCCCATTTGAGCTCCTGTATGGATGCTCCTTTTTATTAGGCCCAAGTCTCATTCCAGACACAAGACCAACTTGGACTGTACCCCAAAAAACTTGTCATCTCTACTATCTTCTGTCTAGCCATACTATTCACCATTCTCAACTACTCATAAATGCCCTGCTCTTGTTTACACTGCCAGTTTACACTGTTTCTCCAAGCCATCACAGCTGATATCTCCTGGTGCTATCCCCAAACTGCCACTCTTAACTCTTAAAGTAAACAAATAATCTTTGTTGGCAGGGCTATGCTGAACCTCCTTAGGCACTCTCTAATTGGATATTCTGGGTCCTCCCAATTCTTAGTCCTTTAATACCTGTTTTTCTCCTTCTTTTATTCTGTTTAGTTTTTTAATTCATACAAAACCGTATCCACGCCATCACCAATAATTCTATACAACAAGTGTTTCTTCTAACAACCCCACAATATCACCCCTTACCACAAAATCTTCCTTCAGCTTAATCTCTCCCACTCTAGGTTCCCATGCTGCCCCAATCCTGCTCAAAGCGGTCCTGAGAAACATCACCCATTATCTCTCCATATCACCCACAAAAATTTTCACTGCCCCAACACTTTACCACTATTTCATTTTTCTTATTAATATAAGAAGACAGGAATGTCAGGCCTCTGAGCCCAAGCTAAGCCATCATATCCCCTGTGACCTGCACGTATACATCCAGATGGCCTGAAGTAACTGAAGAATCACAAAAGAAGTGAAAATGGCCTGTTCCTGCCTTAATTGCTGATGTTACCTTGTGAAATTCCTTCTCCTGGCTCATCCTGGCTCAACAGCTCCCCCACTGAGCACCTTGTGACCCCCACCCCTGCCCACCAGAGAACAACCCCCTTTGACTGTAATTTTTCTTTACCTACCCAAATTTTATAAAATGGCCCCACCCCATCTCCCTCCACTGACTCTCTTTTCAGACTCAGCCCACCTGCGGTCAGATGAAATAAACAGCCTTGTTGCTCACACAAAGCCTGTTTGGTGGTCTCTTCACACAGACGCGAGTGAAAATCATTATATTTTGCAATGTGAGAAGAACATGAGATTTGGGGGCTAGGGGTGGAATGATATGGTTTGGATATTTTTCCTCTCCAACTCTCATGTTGAAATGTAATCTCTAATGTTGGAAGTGAGCCCTGGTGGGAGGTGTTTGTGTCATAAGAGTGGATCCCTCATGAATGCCTTGATCCTATCCTCACAATAATGAGTGTATTCTCACTCTGAGTTCATGTGAGATCTGATTGTTTAAAATAGTATGGCACCTCCCCTCTCTATCTTGCTCCTGTTCTTGCTATGTGACATGTTACTTCCACGATATGGTTTGCATCTCTGTCCCCACCCAAATCTCATGTTCAATTGTAATCCCCAGTGTTAGAGGTGGGGCCTGGTGGGAGGTGACTGTATTATGGGGATAGATTTTTTATGAATGGTTTAGCTCCATACCCTTGGTGCTATTCTCATGATAGTGAGTGAGTTCTCACATAACCTGGTTGTTTGAAAGTGTGTAGCACCTCCCCCCAGCTCTCTCCCTTCTTCCTCTTCCTGCCACGTCAGATGCCTTGCTCCTCCTTTGCCTCGCACCATGATTGGAAGCTTCCTGAGGCCTCCCCAAAAGCAGAAGCCTTATGCATCCTGTACAGCCTGTAGAACCATGAGCCTGTTAAACCTCCTTTCTTTATAAATTACCCAGTTTCAGGTATTTCTTTATAGCAATATAAGAACAGACTAATACATCCTGCTTCACCTTCTGCCATGAGTGAAACCTCCCTGAGGCCTCACAAGAAGCTATGCAGAGCCAGAACCATGCTTCCCGTACAGCCTGCAAAACCATGGCCAATTCAATCTCTTTTCTGTATAAATTACCAAGTCTCGTGTATTCCACTACAGCAATGCAAATTGGCTAACACAGTATGTGATTAATATTTTCTGTAATATACAACTTTTAAGAATAAGTTCATATATCTTCTTTTGTAATAGCAAAACACAAGTGGAAGAAAAGCAAATGTATAGCCACAGGTGTATGAATAAATAAATGTGGTAAAAGAGATTGCTAACAGCCTAAGGAGCTGGGCAGAAATTTTTATACACTCATTGGGATTGTACAAAAAAAATTAGAGTTTAGGTACTACCAATGTGAGTAAAGTGCTGGTAAATACTTTAGGCTTTGAATTGATGGCAAAAATAAGAATGAACAGGAAATATCCTATTCCTCACATGAACTTAAGCTGAACTATGGGAACTCTCTGAAACTATGATTGAATACATATAATCTATTTTATCTCTAGGGGCACTAGCTATTACATATAAGGAAATATAAACCCTCTCTGAATGAAGACAGCATTATGCTTGGCCTCAAGTTATCTCTATAACTTATCATCTACAGTGTTCAGCACTCAATAAAGTAATAAGGCATTTGAAGAAAAAGATGATATGATCAAATATGAAGAAAAACAATAAATAATGGAAATAATCACAGAGTAAGGCAGAAAAAAATATCAAGAATAAAACTCTGAGAGACAAAGGGATGAACTCTTTTCTGGCTGGAACTATGGAGGGTGTTGAAGAGAAGAATAAGGTTCCTGCTGTGCCAGAAAGCTTTAAGAAAAAGAGAAGAAATTTCACAGAACTGAAGATCAAGCGCCAGAGAAAAGTTTCCCAAAAGATGCTTCTAAAGGCAAGGAGGAAGTTTATATATGAAAAAGCTAAGCACTATCACAAGTAATATAGGCAGATGTACAGAACTGAGATTTGAATGGCTAGGATGGCAAGAAAAGCTGGCAACGTCTACCAACCTGCAGAACCCAAATTGGCACTTGTCATTAGGATCAGAGGTATCAATGGTGTGAGCCCAAAGGTCCAAAAGGTGTTGCAGTTTCTTCACCTTTGTCGGATCTTCAATGGAAACTTTGTTAAGCTCAACAGGGCTTCAGTTAACATGCTGAAGATTGTAGAACCATATATTGCATAGGGGTACCCAAACCTGAAGTCAGTAAATAAACTAATCTACAAGTGTGGTTATGGCAAAATCACTAAGAAGCAAATTGCCTTGACAAATAACACTTTGATTGCTTGGTCTCTTGGTAAATATAGCATCATCTGCATGGCAGATCTGATTCATGAGATCTATACTGTCAGAAAATGCTTCAAAGAAGCAAATGACTTCTTTTGGTCCTTCAAATTATTCTCTCTATGAGGTGGAATGAAGAAAAAGACCATCCATTTTGTAGAAAGTGGAGATGACCAACAGGAAAGAGCAGAACAACAGGCCTATTAGATGGATGAACTAAGGTGTCCACCACAATAGTTTCTGTAATCCAGTCAGTTAATAAACAGTGAATGCTTTCAAATTGAAAAAAAATGTATCAAAAAGAGCAGCAAGATACATAGTGAACAGAGCAGGAAAAGTCTATGTATAATGTATATCCAAAAAGATAGAAGAAAAAGAAGAGGAGAGAAGCAGATTTGGAGAAAACAATGGTTAAGAATTGTCAAAATTAAAAGAAGATAAAAAGCCACAGATTAAAGAATCCCTACACAATGCAAGCAGGATAAATACATAATACCCACACCTAGACACAACCAAGTAAAATGTTAAAAAACTAAAGGCAAATTAAAAAATCTTTAAAATTAATAAAACTTTTTACCTTGAGCGTACTAATGCATTCCCATTGCAGCTGAGGAAAGAGAACAGAGGCTATCATAAAACTCTACCCAGATTTTTCTTTCCTATCTCACTAAAGAAACAAAATTTTTAATCTTAAGGAAGAAGGTTCCCAAAACCATGGCCTATGGACACTGGTGGATATACACTGAAACTGAGGGAAGGGAACTGGAGAACAAAGTTCTACCTATGGAAGAGAACAGAAATATTTATGAAGGCCAACACTGTGATTCAGGTCTATAGTGCTTTGCAAAGACTTAGGCTTATTCACAACAATGAAGAATGCCCCCTTCCCTCCACCCCAAACACCACACTAAAATGCCCTGAGCCAAACTAACAGGGAAGCACAGCTGGGAGAACTACAAAACACAGAATTTTTCTGCAGTACAGCACAAAAGAAAAATCCAAAGGGAAAAACAAGGTATCACTAGAAGGGAGAAAACAATAGTATCACTAGAAAAATTTGAAGTCTCCTGTTACTATAGCAATAACACACTTCAACTCTGGTAAACAGCAATGACAAACTTTAAATGTAGACTAATTTCTAATTAAATTAACAAAACGCACCATACTAAAAGCATAGCAGAAGGAAATGTATTCTCCAAGCATAAAAAATATTTATTACAATATCTAGTGACCACTACAAATTTCCAGTTTTCACTAAAAAATTATGAGGTACACCAAAGGCAAGAAAGACAGTCTGAAGAGACAAAGTAAAGATCAGAATGAGATTCAGATATGGCACAGATGTTAGAACTATTGGAAGGCAAATTTAAAATAATTATGATTAAAAATAGGAGGAAGATGGCAGAATAGGAGGTCTCCAGGTCATGTGGTCCCACACAAATAATGATCTGGCAGCTATCTATGGACAAAACTCCCTTATGGAATCTTTCAGATCCAGGTAGAAGATTGGAAAACACTGGTGAAGCCCAAGACTGAGAGCCACTTTGAGAAGAAAACTCACACCCAAGAGTCAGGGTCACTAATGTGGTCCCAGCTGCAGACTAAAAGCAGCCGCATTTCCCTATAAATGTGGCTCCAGGCCCACTATTCCATAGCCTGGTGTCAGTTTTGCCCACAAAGGAAACCTGTGGAACACATGCCTGACCATGTCCCTAGTAATAAGCCCACTAATTTCAGAGCCAACTGCAGTCCCTGAGGCAGACCAGTGACCTGGCTCCAGCCCCCACTCTGCTGTGGTCTGGAAGCAGTACTGCCAACCCTGAGACCCACTCAGGGACCCAGCAGGAGACCATTCAGAGACCCAGTGAGACCCATTTCTGCCCTAAGTAGAAGGCCTGCCATCTGCCCACTTGAGTGGAATAAAAAAGCAGCCCTGTGACTTGGCTCCAGCTCTGCTTAACCATGGTTCCAGAAATAGTCCTATTTGCCTCAGGATCCAACAGGAATAACACCCATCTATATTCCCACAATAGTCCTGCTAACTGAGACCCAAATGTGGACCAGTAGCAGCCAATTGATCTGACTCCACTGTCACTCATCTGCCATTCTGGAGTCAGTCCCATCAGTCTGGGACCAGTGAGAAAATGTCTGTACTTGCTAAAACCAGTCTGCAAAGACACGGAGAGGTATTTGCTCCTTCAAGTGCGGAGACTGCATAGATTACCAAAGAATCAGGTGAATAAGACACTACAAGATGACATTAGTAAAATTTTAGTAATCAATCTCAAATAAAGGAAGATTTACAAATTGACTAACAAAGAAATCAAAACAATTGTTTTAAGAAAGCTCAGTGAACTACAATAGGACTTGAATAGACATTTTTTAAAAGAAGACATACAAATGGCTAACAGGTATATGAAAATATGCTCAATATCACTAATCACCAGGGAAAAGTAAATCAAAACAATAATGACAATATCAAATCTGTTAGAATGGCTATTATGAAAAAGACAAAAGAGGCTGGGCTTGGTGCCTCACACCTGTAATAGTAGCATTTTGGGAAGCCTGGGCAGGTGGATCACTTGAGGCCAGGAGTTCAGGACCAGCCCGGCCAACACAGTGAAACCTCATCTCTACTAAAAATACAAAAATTAGCCAGGCATGGTGGTACAAGCCTGTAATCCCAGCTACTTGGGAGGCTGAGGCAGGGGAATCACTGGAACCCAGGAGGCAGAGGTTGCAGTGAGCTGAGATAACACCACTGCACTCCAGCCTGGGTGACAGAGTGAAACTTCATTTCAGAAAATAAATAAATATATGTGTTGGTGAAGATGTGGGGAAAGAGGAACCCTAGTATACTGTTGACAGGAGTATAAATTGGTACAGTCATTATGGAAAACAATATAGAGATTCCTCAAAAACTTAAAAAGAAAACTACCATACTATCCATCAATTCCATTTCTGGATATATATACAAGGGAAATAAAATCAGTATCTTGAAGCGATATCAGCACCCCCAGGTCCATTGCAACATTATTCACAATAGCCAAAATATAGAAACAACCTAAGTGTTTGTCAAATAAATGGATTTCTAAAGTATACACACACACACACACACACACACACACACACACGGAATATTATCTAGCCTTAAAAAGAAGAAAATTCTGTCATTTGTGACAATGTAGATAAACTAGGAGGATATTACGTGAAGTGAAATAAGCCAGACACTGAAAGATAAATATTGCATGAGCTCCCTTATATGTAGATTCTAAAAAACTTGAGTTGGCTAGGTGTGGTGACTCATACCTGTAATCCCAGAGCGTTGGGAGGCCAAGATGGAAGGATTGCTTGAGGATAAAAGTAGGAGATCAGCCTAGACAACATAGCAAAAATAGTTGAGCATCGTTGCACACACCCTGCAGTCCGAGCTACTTGAGAGGGTGAGGCAGGAGGATTGCTTGAGCCAGGAGTTAAAGGTTGCAGTGAGTTATGATCATGCCACTGCACTCCCCATCTCTGAAATTTAAAAAATATATAAGTAAACAAACAAGTTTAACTCATGTAAGTAGCAATTAGAACATTGTTTGCCAAGAAATGCAATGTAAAAAAATGGAGAGCTGTAAGTAAAAGGGTACAAAAGTTTAGTCATGTGGGATAAATACGTTCTAGGGATTTAATGTACAACATGGTGACTATAATACTATATAATAACTATAAAATATTGTATTATAGATTTGGAATTTGCTAAAAGAGTTGATCTTAAGTATTCATTGCACAAAAAATAAGTATGTGATGTATACTTCACATACTCAAGTATACTTCAATAAAGACAGAAAAAATAAACAGAAAAAATCCAATAAATCTACACATATATTACCATCATTAATAAGATATTTAGTAAATTTGGTGAATAAAATTTATTATACATAAAATAGTCATAATTAATATGCTAAAGACTCTAATGGAAAAGATAGAAGACATGCAAAATCAGATAGGTAATTCTAACAGGGAGATCAAAAATATAATAAAAAATCAAATGAAAATTCAAGAAGGCAAAAATGCAATAACAAAAATAAAGAAGACTTTGCTAGATACCGGGAGACTTGAAACAGTTAAGGGAAAGAATCAGGTAACTTGAGAACAGGTAAACAGAAATGACAAAAACTGACACAGACATGGAAAAACTAAACTGTAAGAAACAGAACAGTACATCCAAAAGCTGTTGGATAATACTGAATGGGCATAACATGTGGAATTGTAATTCCAGAAAAAAACAAAAAAAGAAAACATGACAGAAAAAAACATTTGAAAAAATAATGACAAAATAAAAACTGTGTCAGGTACAAAGTCACAGATTGAAGAAGCACAGAGAACAAGCAGGGCAGATGTCAAGCAAACAAGCAAAAAATCCACCAAAACATATCAAATTCAAACTAGTGAAATTCAAACAAAGGAAAATTATGAAGGCAGACAGACAAGAAATGACATTACCTACAGAACATGAGAATTACAGCAGAATTCTTATCAGAAATCCTACAGGCAAAAAGAAGGTAGAGGTGAGGGGTCAAGATGACCAAATAGGAACAGCTCTGCTCTACAGTTCCCAGTGAGACCAACACAGAAGGCGGGTGATTTCTGCATTTCCAACTGAGGTACCAAGTTTATCTCCTTGGGACTGGTTAGGTAGCAGTTCCAATCCACAGTGGGCGAGCAGAAGCAGGGTAGGGTGTAGCTTCACCCCAAAATTGCAAGAAGCTGGGAGATCACCCTCCCCTGGGCAAGGGAAGCCATGAGGAACTGTGCTACCCAGCTGGGTCACTATGCTTTTCCCATGGTTTTTGCAATCTGCAGATCAGGAGATTCCCTCATATACACAACCAGAGCCCTGGGTTTCAAGCACAAAACTGGGCGGCTGTTTGGGCAGACACCAAGCTAGCCGCAAGAGTGTTTTTTTGGTACCCCAGTGGCACCTGGAACCCCAGCAAGACAGAACCGTTCACTCCCCTGAAAAGGGGACTGAAGCTAGAGAGCCAAGTGGTCTCGCTCAGCGGGTCTCACTACCATGGAGTCCAACAAGCTAAGAAACACTGGCTTGAAATTTTCGCTGCCAGCATAGCAGTCTGAAGTCGACCTGGGAAGATCAAGTTTGGTGGGGGGAGGTGCGTCTGCCATTACTGAGGATTGAGTAGGCGGCTTTCCCCTGACAGTACTAAGGAGGCTGGGAGATGTGGACTGGGCGAATTCACCAGAGAGTGGCAAAGCGACT
Source organism: Hylobates moloch (assembly GCF_009828535.3). Taxonomy (NCBI): domain Eukaryota; kingdom Metazoa; phylum Chordata; class Mammalia; order Primates; family Hylobatidae; genus Hylobates; species Hylobates moloch. The sequence goes on from NW_026652282.1 coordinate 60,548,829, forward strand.
GTGGCCAGTCTGCATCTCTAGATTCTTCCTCATGGGGAAGGGCATCTCTGAAGGAAAGGTAACAGCCCCAGTCAGGGGCTTACAGATAAACTCCCATCTCCCTGGGACACAGCACCTGGGTGAAGGGGTGGCTGTGGGTGCAGTTCAGTGGATTTATTCATTCCTGCCTCCCAGATCTGAAGAGAGCAGCTGATTCTGACAAGAAGGATTCTTCCAGGACAGTGCACAAGCTCTGCTAAGGGACAGACTGCCTCCTCAAGTGGGTTCTTATGCCTCCTGACTGGGGGCACCTCCCAACAGGGGTCAAGAAACATCTCATACAGGAGAGCTCTGGCTGGCATCAGTCTGGTGCCCCTTTGGGATGAAGCTTCCACAGGAAGGAGCAGACAGTAATCTTTGCTGTTCTACAGTCTCCACTGGTAATACCCAGGTGGGCAGGGTCTGGAGTGGACCTCCAGCAAACTGCAGCAGACCTACAGAAGAGGAGCCTGACTGTTAGAAGAAAACCTAACAAACAGAAAGCAAAAACATCAACATGAATATAAAGGACTCCCACAGAAAAACCCCATCCAAAGGTCATCAGCCTCAAAGATCAAAGGTAGATAAATCCACAAAGATGAGGAAAAACCAGGACAAAAACACTGAAAATTCCGAAAACCATGCCTCCTCTCCTCCAAATGATAGCAACTCCTCTCCAGCAAGGGCAAAAAACTTGACAAAGAATGAGATTGATGAATTGACAGAAGTAGGCTTCAGAAGATGGGTAATAACAAACTCCTCTGAGCTAAAGGAGCATGTTCTAACCCAATGCAAGGAAGCTAAGAAGCTTGATAAAGGTTACAGGAACTGCTAACTAAAATAAACAGTTTAGAGAGGAACATAAATGACCTGATGGAGCTAAAAAAACACAGCACAAGAACTTTGTGAAGCATACACAAGTATCAATAGCCAAATTGATCAGGCAGAAGAAAATACATCAGAGATTGAACATCAACTTACTGAAATGAGGCATGAAGACAAGATTAGAGAATAAAGAATGAAAAGGAACAAACAAAATCTCCAAGAAATATGGCACTATGTGAAAAGACCAAACCTACGTTTGATTGATGTACCTGAAAGTGACGGTGAGAATGGAACCAAGTTGGAAAACACTCTTCAGGATATTATCCAGGAGAATTTCCCCAACGTAGCAATACAGGCCAAAATTTGAATTCAGGAAATAGAGAGAACACCACTAATATACTCCTCGAGGAATGCTGGAAGGATGGCCAAATAGGAACAGCTCTGGTGTGCAGCTCCCAGTGAGAACAATGCAGAAGGCAGGTGATTTCTGCATTTCCAACTGAGGTACCCGTTTTATTTCATTGGAACTGGTTGGACAGTGAGTGCAGCCCACAGAGGGCAAACCGAAGCAGCATGGGGCATCGCCTTACCCAGGAAGGATGAGAGG
>NW_026652282.1:60550288-60562335 GCF_009828535.3 Hylobates moloch
TGCAAAGTATTAATTTTGATCTTAACTCTGACACATTTATTAACACCCCAAAAAAGCAAAGATATATCATATATGTCTTGCCAGAAGGCTACTACAAAATATTTTAAGGTTCTATCTTCTCTAATTTCTGGCTAGTAGATACAGTTATCTAAATTACAAAAAGTTATAATTTGTTGCTTAATGATAGTGTTATGACTTATTTTTAAAGTCCCCTAAATAAACCAACTTTTGAATAAAAATGGGCTTTTCATTTTAATAACACATACTCCTTGATGATAATGGTTTGATTCATTTCTCTTACAGAACTAATTTCTTCCTACTTCACACACATTAAATACTTTGTTTATACTGATAATGTCATGCTCATCCTAAATTAAAGTTTGACTATGTCTGTTTCCCCAGAGACACACCATCTGATTGGGATGCAGCCGTAGAGTAGCAGAAAGAGCAGTGAAGCTGGTATTAGAATGCTTGGATTACAGTGTTTGTTCTGTTACTTAGCAGCTGTGTGACTTTACTGTCTTAATGATATGGATTTTTGTGCTGCTGCCAAGTATGAAACAGTTTGGCACACTATTTTAGAAACGCAAAATATGTGATCTCCACAACATTTTAGTGAGTGTAAAGAAGATAGGATAGACTATTTAAAATGGAAAATTTTGGACAAAAGGTCACTATAGACCTGAATAAATTACTTAAACTTCTGAGACCCACTTTTGTCATGTAATAAAATAGATATAATGATACTTACCTCTCAGGATTAAGGGTTAACTGAAATATTGTATGTGAGGGTCTTGCTCAGTGTCTGGAAAATGGATGATGTTAATTAAGGTTTCCTTAGGTTGGAATGCTCCTTTCAGCCCCTCCATCTGCCCCCTCCCCCAAAACACACTCCAAAATTCAAACATGCATATTCTGATTCATCTTTTAAGGAAGAGCCCAAGAGGCACCATTCTACAAAATCTTTCCAAACAACTTCAGGCAGTACAGCCCTTTGGTTAAGAGTACTGGGCTTCTGGAATCAGAACAGACCACCAAATTTAAAATCAGGTCTGCCATTTAGTAGCTCCCTGACACTGGACAAATTACTTATTTTCTCTGCGCCTAGATTTCCCATCTGTAAAATAAAATCATCATGATACATACCTCATAAGGCTGCAGAGGATTAAATGAGATATACATACAGAGCACTTAGCACAGTCCCTGAGTTAATAAGTCCTCCGTTAAGTATTACATAGGAGAAGTAGTAGAAAGTTTCCTCTTAAGTAAAATGCTAATAAAAGTGCTTGCCCTGCCTCCCAAGATTGTGGCAAAGTTATGACGCAAGGCTTTTAAACTGTAATGCTGAACAAACGTAAGGGATTGGTATATACCTTGAGATATTTTGGACAAAGTTCTAACCTTACTTTTATACAATATGCTTTCTCTCACCCGCCTGCAGTTGGGTTAATAATGCCCAGCATTAATTAATAGGAAATAAAATCAGAAGATACCCCGAATACAAGTAGCTGACGCTCAGAGAGCAGTACTAAGGCGAGCACTCGCAGACCGGACCTGGATAATTCCTTGGAGTTCACCTCTGGCGGCCCCCTCCCCTTGGAGCTGCGCAAGCGTACACTGACTTTGCTCCTCTATAGTGCCCCCGCCTCCAGCAGCCGCCCCCCACCCCCCCATCTGCCCAACACGCAGGCGCGTCTCCTCAAATCCTGTCCCTACACCCCTCCTCTTTCTCTTCATTTCGTTCCCCCTCCTCTTGCAGCACCTCAGCAGGTTCAAACTCTTCTCCGGGAGAGTGGCGGCGATCGCGAGGTCACGTGATGAGCATCCTGCTGCCCAACATGGCGGAGTTCGACACCATCTCGGAACTGGAGGAGGAGGAGGAAGAAGAAGCGGCAACGTCGTCGTCGTCGCCGTCGTCGTCGTCGTCGGTATCTGGGCCCGACGATGACGAGGAGGATGAGGAGGAAGAGGAGGAGGAAGAGGAGGAGGAGGAAGAAGAGGAGGAGGAGGAGGCGCCGCCCCCGCCTCGGGTAGTGAGCGAGGAGCATCTGCGGAGATATGCACCCGACCCTGTATTAGTGCGGGGTGCCGGCCACATCACTGTGTAAGCGAGAGGGGGTCTTGGGACTTGAAAAGCCTGAAATTTGGCAACAGAGGAATGAGAAGTGATCGAGGGGCCTGTGGAGTGGGGGAGGGTTGACTGAGGCGTGCAGTTAGGGAAGGACACCTGGTCTAAATGGGGAAACCATGGGTGGATACGTGTGAAGGAAGTGAGGAGAATGTAAATATGGTGCACCAATGCCAGGTAAAGAGTGAGTATAGGAGAGGGAAGTTAGGGGTTTGGGCGCCAGAGCGATTGGAGTGGGGGTGAATCTCCTTTCTTGTATGTATGCTGGCAAGTGAACAGTCTCTAAACTGCAGGATGTACCAGAGGGTTTTTTGCTGACAAGATTGATACTTTGTGGGAAACGGCAATTGCTGTGACATGTGACAAGAACTAGGCTTGCATTCTTCAAAACAGAAACATGATATATTTTGTGAATAATAATAGAATGTTCATTCACCCACATATTCATCCATGCATTCTTCCTTTCGAATCCTTTCTTATATATCACTCGATTAGAGGTTCAGGTTGAGAGGCAGCTATGGAAAGTAGAAAGAGAAATGGATTGAGTCAGGGCTCTTAGACGCTAGTCCCGGTTTTGCTTCTTACTGGCCCTGTGACCTTGGTCAGGTTGCTTTTTCTCATTTCTGCGCCTTGATTTTTTCATCTCTAAAATGAAGGGTTTGGAGCAGATGGTTTCTAAAGCTTTTCAGTTCTGAGATATTTTACCTCCAAGGGATTTTGTATGCCCGAGTATGAAATATACAGGCATTAAATATATATGGAAATTAGTACTTTGGGAGCTGAGCATGATTTCTTTAAAATTTATCCAGGGTGGTTTTTTAAAAAATTGAAATCTTGAGAAAAAATTGAATATTTCAGAAAATAAAATGGGGAGGGACTTCATATCCTAACATAGCTACAAGGCAAAAATGTTGATGATTCTCCAGGCTTTAGAGAGTGCTTCCTCCTTTTTATTTGCTTGGACCATAACTATTTGGAAGTTTGAGTACTGTGTCATGTTCATCCTCTGAACTATGCTATCTTTTACTGCATTTTCTAAATAGGTTGCCTTTTGTTGTTATGTCATGCTGCCTCTGGTTTTGATAATGGCTCACCTAGTCCCTTTGACTTTCAATTGAGTTCATGTTACATTAAATCATATATATATATATACTACCTCCCTTATATTAGCTTCAATTTTTAACATGTTGAGTTTTTTTTTTTTTTTTTTTTTTTTTTTGAGACGGAGTCTCACTCTGTCGCCCAGGCTGGAGTGCAGTGGCACGATCTTGGCTCACTGCAGCCTCTGCCTCCCAGGTCAAGCAATTTTCCTGCCTCAGCCTGCTGAGTAGCTGGGACTACAGGCGTGACATGTTGAGTATTTTAATTATAATATACTTTTGTAATCTTTGCATCAAATATATTAACAAATATTTTGAAATTGGGGAAGGGTTGGGGGAGGGTTTTAGAGCTGTTTTTTGATTAGGAAGTTTTAAGACAGTTTTTCTTGGTCCAAGAATTTTGCAGATAGCCTACAATATTCAGATGCCAACTTATTGCATGGTTTTACTTCCATTCCTTTTGTCACTAGGGAGACAATTTATTACTCAAACTAATTATGATGGCTAGTACCAAAGGTTACTTCTATGCAGATTATGTTACATGACCTTTAGTCCATAATTTTATACTCCAACATTCCACCTCCACATTTGCAAAATTCAGGCAAAGGAGAAGGAACAAGAAAATAAAATTTAAGTTACCTGAAATTTATTTGTGGTTCCATTCGACCCTGTACAGGTACTTACCAACCTATTTGCTTCATTAGAAGAACACTGACACTTCCCATGCCCAGGCCCTTGTGATTGGTATAATGTTCTTCTAATTAGGAGCATGCGGGTAGTACTGTTGGTATTCATTGACTGAAACCAAAACCTGAAAAGCAGCAAACCAGTACTAGACTCACTAACCATTGTATATACTTTGGAAACTTGTACACATTCTTACACCTAGAAATCACATATGACATTAAATGTCTTGGGATTTGAAAGAGATTACATGTCTCGGAGAAAATTTAACTGGATCTGAGAAATGAGTCTTTGTATGGTAGTGAAGCCTTCCTTTTATCAGGTAAAGTAATATCCTTATGAAGTAGGTAATCTTATTCTGAGACTTCTAAAATCTTATTCTGAGACTTCTAAAATATCAACTTCTGTTTATTTTTTTTTCTGGCATAGGAGTGTTAGAGTTGCCTTAAACTATATACCCTATCTGAATGAAATTTTTAATATTCTCTCCCAGCCCTGATTTTTTTCCATTATTTGTGCAGTCTTCTATTGTATAGAGCATTTTGTTTCTTCTCAAAGTTTAAAATTTGACAGCCCTCACCTCAAACTCAGTATATTTTAAGCCCAACAGCCCTCTCCACATTGCCCGTGCTTTCCATTTGTTTCATTTCTTTCCTTGATGCCACCATTCTGAACTCCCAGAGTAACATTCAAAACCTTTGAGTCATTTTGACTCTTCCTTCTCCTTGAATTGCCCTGTGTCAGTCTGCCCCAGAGTTATGTCATCATAGTTTCTGAAATATCTCTTAGATTTTTCATTTTCTCATTCCTATTTGGCACCACTCTAGTTTGGGTTGCCATCATCTCCTGCTTGACTTATTGCCACAGTCTGCTGCCTCTCCCTACTCCAATCCATCCTGTATGCTTGTGCCAAACTAATTTTCTTAAAACACAGTTTAATCATGTCACTTTCCTGCTGAAAACCTGCACTGGATCTTAATTAGCTCTGAGTTTCTGTGCCATCTTCCTTCAATCTCAGAGTTCAAGGAGACCCTCCATTTGTCCAATGCTCACCTGTCCATTTGTGCCTTCCATACCTTTCTCTTCCAGCCTCCTCTCAGATCTTGCTCAACCAGGCCACCCATCTCTCCAATATTACCTCTCTACTGGCTCAGCCTGTACCCATATTCAGTCTCTAGTGTTTAAAAAACAAAATAAGACAAAAGCCTTCCTATGCCCATGTTCCCTTTAGCTACTATCCAAGCTCTCTTATCCTTCAAATTTCTAAAAAAGTAGCTACATTTACCTTATCTGTTTTCTCTTTACCCCTCTCTGATCTGGATTCTACTACCAAAACCACAGAGGAGCTATCCTTAATCAATATCAGTCTTACCCTCTTGTTGCTAAATTAGTGGACATCTTTCATTCCCTATCCTTCAGGTTCTCTCTGCTGCATTTGACACTTAGGATGATTTCTTCTTTTTTAGAAGCTTCTACTCCAGGGTTCACAAACACACAGGCCTTCAGAGGCAAGGCAGGTCACAGAAAATAGTGCAGCGTAAGGAGACATGGGGCTTTAGTTGAACTGAAAGTTATATGTCTCAACTAATGGTATTCAAATTCTAATTGAAGAAAAAACAGTTTGCCAGTCAAAAAAATCACAGAACTCCTTGGCCACTTCACTCTCCTGGTGTTCCTTTTATTTTTCTGGCAGTTTCTTAACTGTTCATTCATGGGTTTCTCTTCCTTCTTGACCCTTAAATACCAGCAATCTCTAGAGTTTTGTTCTCAGCCCACTACTCTTCTTATTCCCTACTCTCCCTAGATGGCCTCATCTTACCTCTCATAGATTCAGTTATCTCATGGCTCCCAAGTAGGGATTTCTTTACCAGTCTCTGTGTGGGCTCTTATCTGGGCTTCTTCACTCAATAGCTTACTGTTATCTTAAATTTGACATAAACAAAAATCTCCCGACACCCCTCTCACATCCCCACCCCCAAATGCTCAAAAAAGCCTTCCTATTTCTGTATTCACAACCTCAGTTGAATGTACCTCCACCTATCCCATTAAAGCATGCTTGGTTCTCTCCACTCACACTTCCCACTGCTAAGCAAGTAGCAAATATCAACAATACATGGCTTAAGAATTTCTTCTTTTCCTCTCTACCACCACTTCATTGATTCAGGACCCTTTCACTACCCTAGCTAGTCATCTTGCCTTCATCCTTGTCATCCTCACATCCATCCTCCAGCCTGCTGCTAGATTGAGACACAAAAAGTAGAGATCTAATCAAACCACTTTTCCTACTTAAGATTATCTTGTGTTTTTTCCCTTCACCTGCAAGGTAGAGTCTAAGCTCCATAACAGAGCATACAGAAATGGACCCTGTGTATCTATCAGCCTAAACTTCTGCCATTTCCCTTACTGCTTGTATGTTCCTGTTCACAGCAAGCTGTTTTTTTATCTCATTGCCTCTGCTCAATCTGGGGCCTCCACCTAGAATGCTAATATTCACCTCTCGTTTTCCTGGCTCCCATTTCCCTGGCTCTCTATATGTCACCACCTTCTGCAAGTCTTCTTTTTTTCCACTAAATTGTAAATTGCAATGACAAGAACAATTTCTGATTCCCTATGAATCTTCAGTGCATAGCACAGTAACTGACAAGAGGTGAGTTGAATGAATATTGGTTCACTTTAGTAACACTCAGTGTGCCCACATAGTACAAACTATACTATAGGCCCTCAACAAATACGTTAGTTGAATCATGCTGTGGAGACCACTTGTTTCTGGGCATAGATGTGTATGAATACAACAATATCACCAGTACCAGTATCACCAGTGATGGCGTTTATGGCATGAGCTTACCTCTGAAAGCTTTGTTAAGCTATCCCCTATGTGTCAGAGTATTATCTTAATGTTTTGGGTTTCTAGTTACTTTAACAAGATATTAGTCTTTTAACATGAAATTCATTATGATTTCTTAAGAAGTAGAATGACCTAATCATACTACTTGTATTTCCAATTCTGAGATGATGATCATAAATGGATATTAGGAGATCTTTTTCCAAATTTTTAAAAATGTGATTATATTAACTCTTACAGATTTGAGACTATAGAAACAGAAATAATGAAATGTCTCTTGGAAGTATTGTGCTTCAAAAATACTATACATCTGAATAATATAACAGTATCACATTTCTTCTTGATATTTTTAGGATAAGTATTTGGATCTAATGTATTGAAATACAGAAAAAAATATTACATCACATGAGGTTTTTTTCCTTATAGACATTACCACCCTCTTTATATTACTTAAAATATATAGATATTTACCACTGATATTACACCTGCATAAAAATTAGTAGAGACAGCATATTACTAATCCTCAGAGGCTCATAACATTCTCATTAAAATTAATCTAAGAAAGCTGAAGTTATTAGATTATAGAATTGAAAAAGATGGCCAATTTTGCCAAACAGTGCATTTCTCCAAAAACTTAGCACTACAAATATTGATACTTCTCAAATCAGGGAATGGAACGCCTTTTCTGTAACAGTTGTCTGAGAAATTACAGTGATGATTGTTAATTTATTTTTATGTAAGGTGAATTTTTTTAAGGTTTTAGGCTTTGAGAATATTGAAGCCATGGTAACTTGCCATTGTATAGTGTGGGAAGACATTTTTCCCATATGAAATATTAAAGAGATTTAACTAGAATCTTTAAAAAAATCTCCTTTTATTTTGTGGCATAGCCTTTTCCTTGGTGTAGCAAATAGAGTTCAGTGCACATGCTTCAGAATCAGTATTACTATAAGTGCATGGTTTTCTAGTGAAGTCATGTCTTATTGGCAGAATTTTACCACATTTTCTTAAACAAACTGAGTACGTGAACTTTAATTTGTGCAAGATTTTGAAAGGCTGGGATATAGCCATCTTCAAATATGAAAAATGGTGAGAGGTATAGGGAGGGAGAGAAAAGGGAAGAGGAACTAAGAGTATAGATCCTTTGCCTCAGTTTCCTTTACTCCAAAGAATTTGTCTAAGAAATTAAAAATGTGGGCATTGAAGACACTTGACGAAGAAAATACAATTATTGAGAACTACCAGCTGGGTCGGCTTCAAACATACAGTAGATTGTATATTTAATGAAGTTAATAAAATGATAGTGTGAGCACTTCCCAAGTGCCTGCTGAGCCTCACATCTTGGCTAATTTCTACCACTGATCAGTAATAAGTAGATGTGTTTGTCTCGCCTCTCTGGACTCATAATTCTTAACTTAATGGTTTGTTTATGAAACCTAACTGAGGTGTTTATTCAGCAGCAGCCATTTCAACATTTTCCTAGTAGCTGCTAAGTGAAATGTACCTAAAGTTATTTAAGTATTTTTTTAGTGTACTGAGTCTATAAAAGGGAAAGTTAAGGGAAAAAATATCTTGTAGGCAAGAACAAGATTGCTGTTGCCTATTAGCCAAAACTATGAGAGTATCAAGCCTACTTTGCCTTTCTTCATACTTTTTTATATGGATATATATATAGGTCATAAGGGAGTATTTTAAGAAATAAAGCAACACTTTAGTTACCATTTCTAATATACTTTTTATATTTTAGAAAAGGAAATCCCTTTATATATTGGAGAAGAAAGTTAGTAATGTGAATATAGCAAGTATTTCTCTAGAACTTGAGCACTGGGCTAAACACTGTGAAGAATATAGAGAAAACAAAGTATAGGCTTTGCTTTACAAAGCTAACAGGAAAATTGCCTTTAAGATATTGATATGGAGCAGCAAGGAATAAAAGACAACATTTTGTTAACTGTTGAATTGTATAGTGCACATTAGAAGTGGCTGTGAGTATTCAGAGAAAGAAGGAATCCATGAAGGCTTGGGCATTCAAGGCATTACAGCAGGGGTTGGAACTTGACTTGAGCTTTGAAGGCTGCATAGGACTTAGACTTAAACTTCGGAGGGGAAGCAAGGAGAACCACATGAGCAAGGACAAGAGCCAATGTAGCAGTGACAGTGAAGGAAGGGATCATTATGAGAATGATTTCGAAAGAGCAAATAACAGGATTTAGGGACCACCTGGCTGTAAGCAAGATGCAAAACATAGGAGAGGGAAGGCGTGAATATAATACCAACGTATAGGTTAAAGGAAGAGAGTAATGTGCCATTGACAGAGATGAGTTTTAAAGGGGGAACCAGGTTCCAAGAAAATATAACATTTAGTTTTAAGACAGGTTTCACTTAAGGTGGTATTATTTTGTGGCAAGATGTCCAAACAGAAATTTTCAGTATACAATTAAAGATGAGAGACCAGAGCATGTATGAAAATATATTACTAGAGCTATAGATTTGGTAATCGTTAACAGATAAATGATTGTCAAAGTTGTCAAATACAGATGAACTTTTGTAGTTTGCTTAGAAAGAAAAAAAAGCAGAAGACTAAAAGCTAAGTTTTGGAAGAAGTATAGAGTCTGAAGCTGCAAACAAAGTCAAGAGAAAAAGTTCTGAGAAGACATTGAATTTGGCAATAAAGAAGACAAGATGGACTTGTCATTTTGAGTAAATTTACTGAATAAGATATTTTCAGCAAAATGACAGTATCAAAAATCAAGTTTCAAAATTTCTTAAGAAAGGAGATATTAGGGAAATGGAAGCAGTGGACAGTTCATTTGTCTGGTGGTAAATGAAAAGAGGGTATAGTAAAGCTAAGAATTTTTAAAACAATGAAAATATTCTATACATTTTGAAGGATATATCTGTCTGTATTGACTGTATATTTGATATCTAGTAGGGGAATGACAGCTGGCAAAAGCTAAATTAGCAGCAATTGCTACTCAAGGTAGGAACCTGTTACTGATGTTGCATCTATAAGGCATTTAGACAAGATGTGGAAATAGAGGTCTACTTAAAATGATCATATCTACTTTCTAAAAATGAAAACTGCATCTGTGTCTTTGTACAATAAGAATTTACTCTTCGTGTAATAATGAATTGCATCTTTTCACTAGTGATAAAGTCACTACTTCATTAGCTAAATAGATTTAAATAAAATATTTCTTGTAATATTAAATATTTGTTATTGATTGCTAAGTTAGCAAATAATTACAATAGGTTTAATACTAGAATGTCAATTTCTCAAGAAGCAGATGAAGATTGCTGTAAAAATTCATGCAGAGTGGTGTCCCATCTTGTTTTCAGTTTAGCTATACTCTTGTGTCTATGTATTGATTTAAAGGGAGTATGTATTTGCATATAATATTCTCATTACATGTTGTACTGACACACCTGAACAGAATTAATGAAGGATTTTTTTAAATGTAGTTAAAATCTTTTTTCAATTGCTGATTTATTTACTCGACTATTTTAAAATATAGAATTTGTTTAAAATACACTTTAAACATACATAATATAGTATATTTATGTACAGGTATGTATCTTGCTACTAGCTGCTAAATATAGAGAGTTTTTGTGCTTAAAACTTCCTGTGTCCTTGAAAATGAGTTATTAGCATAAATGATACGAGGACAATATGAAATTCCTGCATAGAGGTTTTCTTTTTCTTTGTCAACTTTTAGATTTGGGGGATACATGTGCAGTTTGATTACAAAGGTATATCACGTAATGCTGAGGTTTGGGGTACAATTGAACCCATCACCCAGCTGGTGAGCATAGTACCCAATAGGTAGTTTTACAACCCTTACTCACCTCCCTTCTTCCCGCTTCATGTAGTCCACAGTGTCTATTATTCCCATCTTTATGTTCATGTGTAGTTAATGTTTAGCTCCCACTTATAAGTGAGAACATGCGGTATTTGGTTTTGTTTCTGTGTTAATTCATTTAGGATAATGGCCTCCAGCTGCATCCATGTTACTGCAAAGAACATGATTTTGTTCTTTTTTATGGCTGCATAGTATTCCATGGTGTATATGTTCCATATTTTCTTTATCTAGTCCGCCATTGATGGACCCCTAGGTCAATTCCATATCCTTGCTTCTATGAATAATGCTGCGATGAGCATATGGGCACGTGTGTAATTTTGGTAGAACAATGTATCTTCCCTTGGGTATATACCCAGTAATGAAATTGCTGGTTTAAATGGTAGTTCTATTTTTGGTTCTTTGAGAAATCTCCAAACTGCTTTCTACAGTAGCTGAAATAATTTAAATTCCCACCAATGTTATATAGGTGTCCTCTTTTCTCAGCAGCCCCACCAACATCTGTTACTTTTTACTTTTTAATAATTGCCATTCTGACTGGCATGAGATGTAGTTTTGATTTGTATTTCTCTAATGATTAGTGATGATGAGCATTTTTTCATATGTTTGTTGGCCACTTATATGTGTTTTTTTGAGAAATGTATATTCATGCCCTTTGCCCACTTTTTGATGGGGCTATTTGTTTATTGCTTATTGAATTATTTAAATTCCTAATAGATTCTGTATATTATACCTTGGTTGGTACATAGATCGTGGATATTTTCACCCATTCTGTATGTTGTCTGTTTATTGATCATTTCTTTTCTGTGCAGAAGCTCTTTAGTTTAGCTAGGTCTTAATCAATTTTTGTTTTTGTTGCAGTTGCTTTTAAGGACTTAGTCATGAATCCTTTGCCAAGGCCAATGTTGAGAAGGGTGTTTCCCAGGTTTTCTTCTAGGATTTTTATAATTTGAAGTCTTACATTTAAGTACTTAATCCGTCTTGAGTTAATTTGTGTATATCATGACAGGTAGTGTTCCAGCTTAATTCTTCTGTATATGGCTGGCCAGTTATCCCAGCTCCATTTATTGAATAGAGGGGCCCTTCTGCATTACTCAGATTTGTCAGTTTTGTCAAAGATCAGATGGTAGTAGGTGTGCAGCTTTATTTCTGTGGTCTATTCTGTTCCATTAGTCTATGTGTGTTTTTGTGCCAGTACCATGCTGTTTTGGTATAGTAGTATAGTTTGGAGTCAGGTAATATGATGCCTCTGGCTTTGTTATTTTTGCTTAGGATTGCTTTCACTATTTGGGCTCTTTTTTAGTTCCTTGTGAATTTTAGAGTAAGTTTTTTTGGTTCTGTGAAAAATGACATTGGTAGTTTGATAGGAATAATGTTGAATCTGTAGATTGCTTTGGGCAGTATGGCCACTTTAATAATATTGATTCTTCTCACCC
>NW_026652282.1:60562630-60589028 GCF_009828535.3 Hylobates moloch
GTGTTTTATAGTTCTCCTCGTAGACATCTTTCACCTCCTTGGTTAGATGTATTCCTAGGGTGTTTTTTTTTTGTTTTGTTTTCTTTTTTTTGGCTATTGTAAATGTGATGCCATTCTTGATTTGGCTCTCAGCTTAAACGTTATTGGTGTATAGAAATTCTACTGACTTTTTACATTGATTTTATATCCTGAAACTTTACTGAAGTTTTTTCTTTATCAGTTCAAGGAGGCTTTTGGCAAGTCTTTAGGGTTTTCTAGGTATAGAATCATATTGTCTGCAAGAAGAGATCGTTTGACTTCTTCTTTTCCTGTTTGCATGCCTTTTTTTCTTTCTCTTGCCTGATTGCTCTGAGTAGTACTTGCAGTACTATGTTGAAAAGGAGTTGTGAGGTGGACATTTTTTTTCTTGTTCCAGTTCTCAAGGGGAATGGTTCCAGCTTTTGCCTGTTCGGTATGATGGTGGCTGTGCGTTTCTTATACATAGCTCTTATTATTTTGAGTACATTCTTTTGATGTTTAGTTTGTTGACGGTTTTATCATGAAGGGACATTGAATTTTATTGAAAGCTTTTTCTGTGCCTATTAAGATGATCATTTTTTGTTTGTTTTTAATCCTGTTTATGTGGTAAATTACATTTATTGATTTGTGTATGTTGAACCAACCTTGCATCCCAGGAATAAAGGCTGTTTGATCGTGGTGAATTAACTTTTTGATGTGCTACTGGATTCGGATTGCTAGTATTTTGTTGAGGATGTTTGTGTCTATGTTCGTCAGGGATATTGGCCAGTAGTTTTCTTTTTTCCTTCTATCTCTGCCAGCTTTTCCTATAAGGATGATGCTAGCTTCATAGGATGAGTTGGGAAGGAGTCCTTCCTTTTCAATTTTTTGGAATCGTTTCAGTGGGATTGGTACCAGCTCTTCTTTGCACATCTGATAGAATTTGGTTGTGAATCAGTATGGTCTTGAGCTTTTTTTGGTTGGTTGGTGTTTTATTTCTGATTCAATTTTGGAACTTGATATTGGTCTGTTTAGGGCTTCAAATCTTCCTGATTCAATCCTGGGAGCTTGTGTGTTTCCAGAATTTTACCCATTTCCTCTAGATTTTCTATTTTGTGTGCTAGGTGTTCATAATAGTTATACGAAGATTTTTTGTATTTCTGTGGGATAGGTTGTAATGTCATCTTTGTCATTTCTGATTGCATTTATTTGGATCTTCTCTCTTTTTTCTTTGTTATTCTAGCTAGCAGTCTGTAAATCTTGTTTATTCTTTGAATGAACCAACTTTTGTTTCCATTGATTCTTTGTGTGGATTTTTGGGTCTCAGACTTTATTCTGCTAGCTCTGGGGTTATTTTGTTCTTGTTTTCCTAGTTCTTCTAGGTCTTGCATAGAGTTTTAATCAGACATTGGATTCTTAACATTTCTTTAAAGTGACCCTACAACCAAGTGCCATAAATCAGTTAAACAATACAGTAGTTTATTATTTGACAAACATTTTTCAACACTGATTAGATTTCATTATGCTACTAGGTATAATATAAAATAGCAAAATAACCCATAGTTCCTGTTTTCAAGGAACTTAATATAGGATAAAATAAGGATTTAGGGGGTCAACATTGGAGTTTTGGTTTCCCCCACTTAATACATGACTGTGGGCAAGTCATTTAATTTATCTTTTGAATTGTTTTCTGGATGTTAGCTTCTTTGTCTTTAAAATGGGGTTGACAATACTTCTCTTGAAGGCTTTTAAAGCGTAAAAGTAATGTAGAGTCATGTGTCACTTAACAATCGGGATACCTCCTGAGAAATGTATTGTTAGGCAATTTTATCATTGTGTAAACATCATAGAGTGTACTTACACAAACCTAGATAGTATAGCCTAGTACACACCTAAGCTATATGGTAAGCCTATTGCTCCTAGGCTACAAACCTGTACAGCATGTGACTATACTGATTACTATAGGCAATTGTAACACAATGGTAAGTATTTGGGTATCTAAACATAGAAAAAGTACAGAGAAAATATAATATAAAAGACAAAAAATGGTATACCTTTAATATGGCACTTACCATGAATAGATCTTGAAGGACCAGAAGTTGCTCTGTGTGAGTGAGTGAGTGAGTGGTAAGTGAATGTGAAGGCCCAGGATATTACTGTATACTACTGTAGAATTTGTAAATACCATATACTTAGGCTACAATAAATTTATTTTCAAATGCTATTCTTTGTTCAATAATAAATTAACCTTAGCTTACTGTAACTTTTTAATTTTATAAACTGTTCAATTTTTAGAAACTCGTTGACTCTTTTGTAATAATACTTAGCTTAAAACACAAACGCGGCCGGGCGCGGTGGCTCACGCTTGTAATCCCAGCACTTTGGGAGGCTGAGTCGGGCGGATCACGAGGTCAGGAGATCGAGACCACGGTGAAACCCCGTCTCTACTAAAAATACAAAAAATTAGCTGGGCGTGGTGGCGGGCGCCTGTAGTCCCAGCTACTCGGAGAGGCTGAGGCAGGAGAATGGTGTGAACCCGGGAGGTGGAGCTTGCAGTGAGCCGAGATTGCGCCACTGCACTCCAGCCTGGGCGACAGAGCGAGACTCCGTCTCAGAAAAAAAAAAAAAAAAAAACACAAACGCATTGTACAGCTGTACAAAAATATTTTCTTTATATCCTTATTCTATTAATTTTTTTTTTACTTTTTAAACTTTTTTGTTAAAATCTAAGACACAAACACACACATTAGCCTAGGTCTACACAGTCATTTGTTATTATCATCATGTATTATGTATTGTATGTAATTATATGTGCTATACTTTTCTATGGTGGCAAAGTAAGTTTGTTTATACCAGCATCACCACAAATGTGGTGTACTACAACGTTATGAAGGCTATGACCATAACATTACAAGGGCTATGACAACACTAGGCAAAAATAGAAATTTTTCAACTCCATTATAATCTTATGGGACCACCATCAGATATGCCCTCTAACTTTGAAACATGTAGCATGTGACTATATTTACTTAGCACAGTGTCTAGCCCATGGTGAATACATAGTTATTGGTAGCTGTTACTGTTATTGCCCACCTCATATGGAGTTCTCAGTAAATGTTACTGTCTTTTCCTTTTTGCTTACAACCTATCCTCCACTAATGTAACATTGTAGTTAATATGAAATAGTATCATCTAACATTCAGGAAGTGACCTTTGTTATCCTTGAAATCAACAAGCAAGTGAGCAAAGCCTTATAAAATTCATTTTGACTTCTTAATGCAGATTTCACTGAGTGTACTGGAAAAGAGAGTTTTCAAGTCTGGGATCTGTTTTCTCAAAATTGGTTGAGCACAGACGTGAAAGCCATTCATAAGGGTTAAACTTTATCTGAATAGCAACTGGTCACAAGTGGTCAAACTCTGTAGTTCCAAAGGCTGTATTAGTTGTGGAGGGGTAATTTTTATTAGGAACATTTGCATACATACACAAAAATGGAAAGAATAGTATAATGAAATCCCACATAGTACCCATAATCCAGCTCCAACAGTTATCAACTAAAGTAGGTTTTAATGGAAACATCTCAGTTAAAAATGGACATTTCCAGCTCAATATGTGTTTCTCTAACTTACTGTTTTTTGATCCTACATCATGGGTTGAGTTAGAATCCCACTTTAATGTTTGCTTTTTGTGAAGCTTTTTAAAAAAATATTAGTTTGGATTAATAATCAAAGATTTATTTTCTATAAATGTCATATAAAAATTTTTTCAGAGTACATTTTTAAATTAAAAGGCCAAAAGAAAAATGCATGGGTTTATAACTTTTTTAAAAAAAGGGAAGATTTAAGTATGCTGGGTAGAACATATTTTGTTCTGTCTTTGTTTTGAAGGTTTGGCTTGAGCAACAAGTTTGATGCTGAATTTCCCTCCGTTCTAACAGGGAAGGTAAGTGAGAATTTGCTTTGAACTTTTCAGTTCTAAAGCATTGTTTTATGGCTTACTCATTGTTATGACAAATGCTTTGAATCGTTGTTAATGAAGTCACGTAATAGGAGATCTCAGTAGCTGGAAGCTGTGTTTATAGTGTTTGAAAGCTGTTGCCATGGCTACCAGCCTCTGACCAGTTATTTTGTTCATTGTCCATTAATGCCAGCCATTATTTATTTGTCCGTTCAGCTTTTTCACTTTTGCATTTTTTTTCTGAGCATAGGTAGCTATAATTGTTTTTATTTGGGTCATTAATTTCCAGTGTTTTTAAAGTTTTTTTTAAATGTATCACTCTATTAATTTTTAAAGTACCATGTGGTATGATTTGTTATACATGAAAATAGTTAAATTTTTGATTAGTTGTTTTTCTGACTTTTAGATAGTTGGAGTTAGTAAGATTGGACTCACTGTAATAAATTAGTACCTTTCTATTCCCTGGTTCCTCTACATTGAGTAGTATTTCCTAGTAAATTCAAAGATTTACTAGGATTCAAAACTATAAATTTAAAGACCTAATGCTCAGCCTGATTACTATAGTTGATAATATTTTATTATATACTGGAAATTTGCTGAGAGTAGATTTCAGGTGTTCTTATCACAAAATAACAAAAAGGTGACTGTGAGGAGATGGATATGCTAATGTGTTTGACTAGTAATTATTTTACTGTGTATATGTACATCAAAACATCATGTTGTACACCTTAAATATATAGAATTTTAAAAAAGAAACTATATTTGGAAGATCATCTTAGGACAATAATGTGAACTTTCTGTGCCCAAAGGAGAAGGCTCTGCCTAAGGCAAAAAGTTATTTACATATGTTTGTTACTTGAGGAAGTGTAGAACAGGAGAGAAAAACCATTATATTACAGAATACTCAATCATTGCCAAATGGTTAATAGTTGAATGCTTGAATAGCTAAAAAGATGATTAGGGGTTAAAGGAAGTTAACTTTTTGTATTTTGGAGCCTTTAAATTCAATATATTTAATTTTAGTACTAGAATAATGGTATTTGTCAGTATAGATTTTGGTCATGTTCTAAAATTATCTCATTATCTAACAGGCTTTTTATTCTATTGTAGTCTCAATTATTCTCATATTGTTGGTGAGAAAAGCAAAATGAAAATCAGTGTGTTTAGTATGTATAATAAATTGGAGAAATAAGCCCATTAATAAATGTATTTTTACATAAAGAAATTCTAGAGAGATACACATGAAACTAATAAAAGTTATTACCTTTGATGGGAGAAGAGGAATGTGATGGATGGAGGCAAGGGTAAGGATGAGACTTTTCTGAATATCTTTTAGTATTGCTTTCATTTTTAAATCATGTGACTATATTACCTTTTGAACTTTAATTTTTTCTTAATTCAATATCCCTTGTTCTAAACTCTTTGAAAACCAGATAAGATGCTTCTACTGATATTTGCTTCTTTTTGTCATGCGTTTTCCAACTATGTACTCTTTTTGCCTTTGGCCTAATCACAATCTTCCCCCCAGCCTCTTTGCGGGGTAGGCAGCAGACCTATTTCTTTTTTCAAGGAATATCTTTGAAATCATAAGAAATTCTGTTTAATTTAACCCTGCAAGGTATGTTATACTTTATTTGCCTCATTTTCCCCTTGAAAAATGGGAGGTAGCTTGAGACAGAATATAGTAGTTAAACAAGCTTTGCAGTCAAATCTGGTTTGGAATCCAGATTATGTCACTTACTGTGTGGCCTTGGGCAAGTCACTTCTCTGAGCCTCAGTTCTTATGTGAAAAATAGAGATGATGCTGATAGTTACCTCACTTTTTGATTTAAGAGCTAAATGAGAGAGCATATATAAAATTCCTAGTGTTTTGCCATGTACTTATTAGCTTCCCAATGTTAGTTTGTAGTTGCAGTTGACTATTCTTCATCATTGTATTGTAGTTTCACCCTGGTTGCTTTTCATTCTACTCACTGGCTTTCAATTTTTCATTGATTTTGCAAATTTTCTTCATCTAATTCTAAGAGAATACATTATTATTCTCTGGCCTCACCACTAACTTGTTCTGTTGACTCTTGACCTTTTCTGTCTCTCCTGAGGTATAATATCAAATCATTCCACAGAATACTAAACAGGTGATCATAGTTCCTGGCTAAGTTAACCTTAGAAAATATGTGGCCATTTAACATTTTAAGACACAAAAAACCCTTTGGTGTGAGATTTTGGCTCACTCTTTAGTATGTTCTACCTTCCTATCCTGATCAATTGGAGTAATTTACCAATTGAAGCGGCAGCCTAGACTTAGATTTGTTTTATATGAATTAACCATAAATGCTTTTTCAAATGAATAAAGTAGCTATGGAAATATATCTTGAATAATAATGTATTTTTGTAGAAAGATGGCAAATTCATTATTAAAATTAAAGAGAATGTGAATTATAAGAACTTCAGTAAAAAACTTATTCTTCATGTTTCCTTTGATGCTGCTGCATGTGTTGTAGGTGTAGTTATATCCAACTTTACCATTGGCTTTGAAATACAGGTCCAAGAAATTCTAGAAATGAATAATCAAAAAAAAAGTCAGTGTATAAAATTCCCAGGCATACAAATTATCCATTTTCAAAATTGGCCAATTTTATATGCTCAAGGAATCTTCAGAATATCTTTTCACACCTTCTCATTTCTTTACAAGCCTTCTGAAACTAAAAATTCCAGTGGCCCCAAAGGTAGTAGACTGTTTTAAACTAGAGGAGTAAGAATAATAAGCTGCTTTTGGTATGCACTCACACAAACCTAAATTATCTGGATATGAGTTGCTCATAAAGATATCCATTCTTTTCAAGTGATTGTTTTTGTAGCACATTATCATAATGAGTTGAGTATTTATTTAAGCGTACATTATGTATAGTGTACAAAATTTATCATGTGTTGGATAAGGCATAAATTATAACTGTGATATTTTTCTTAACATGTGTTTGGTGACGGAAAAAACACTAAAAGGAATTCTGAAGATCTGATTTAAAAGTCACATGGTGGTAACATTAGCTTTATTCATTTTCTCGTTAATGAGATAATTTTTCTCCAACAGGCACTTTCATTTGTTTAGGTTCCTTTGCATTATCAAAATGCTTCTCAGATAACTGGAGAGAAAACGCAAACATAATTAATGTATATCTGAGGAAAAAAATAAAAGAAAAAAAGGTCTAAATTCCAGACTTAAGAGCTCTTACATTAAAATATTTAAAAATGAATAACTGTGATAGCTAAAGTAGAAAAAAATCTACTTTTTACGAAATCAGTCGTCCAATATGAATGTGATTCTAAATAGCTTTTATGCCTGCCTGAGCTAAGCAAAATTGCAGAGGGAAGTCTGAAAACCTAAAAAAACCATTTTGACAAGCTCTGTGGCTCAACATTAATTTTTTGCTTCTTATATGTTAATGCTTTTAATGTAAACAAAAAGATAACCTTTTATATTAAGTGCAGAAAAGATTGTTTTCCCTATTTCATATCGAACAGGTGTATACACACAGATTCTAGTGACCAGAAAATGAAAGAACTACGGAAATTTAGAAAAGAAAGTAAAGCTATTGGCCCTCAGCTTGAAACAATTAAACTGTGTTATGGGGAGACTAGTGTGCAGTGTTTGGGGATTGTAAGCAATAAAAATCGACCTTTACTATTGTGATACAGTATGACAGCTGATTGATAGGGTTGTGTTCCCATGATTGAAGAAGGCAGATCAGTCCTGCTGGGGTTTGCTTAGAGTTTCTTCTGTTTACAGAGTCTCTTGCATCCTGTTATAAAATATTATGACCCTTTTCCCCACCTTTATGGTGTAGTTTTCTTTTTTAATTCCAAGAAAGCCAAAAGAAATGAAATGTTTCTTTACAACCTACTGTTCAGCTAGAAAGTAAGGGTCTTCTGCTGTCTAACCTTCATTGCTAGAGACACTCAATTATATGAAAGTAAATGAGTAAAATGTTAACTCTGATTCTACACAGTTAACTGAACATTTCTTTCACGTTGTTTAAAATTGAGTTAACTAATTCTCACTTTTATGTCTTTAGCTCTGTTTTATGACTTTTACTGTTACTCAAATACAGATTTCTTTCAAAGACAATCCTGGCCTCCTTTTAAAGTCAAAATGCAGATTTTTATTGTTTGAAACTCTAGTAAAAGCTTTTCTTTTCAATATATTTGTCTTATGACCTCAAAAAAATTTGAATTCTCAGTTTTAGTAACTTGAATATTTTCGTTTTTAATTCGTCTATGGTAAGAAAATAGAAATTGAGACTATTATATGTTAAAAAGAAGAAAGTGTTGGCAGGAAAGAAGGAAAATGACCACATTTTTAGGTAATGTTTTTGTTTTCAATTCCAGAAGCATATAATAAAAGGCAAATTTTATAACAAATTTTATATACCTCAACATACAATTTATTTTATTCACAATGTTTGAAATAAAAAGCCATTTTCTCTTCCCTGTTTTATTCTCTAGCTTTTGTCTCCCTCAGTCTTCTAACACTATTCATCCCTGGTAGAAGTGGAGCTTTCTTTTCTAAGGCTCCTTATAAACAATTTTTTTTTCTTTTGTACTGACTCATTTCTGCACCTTTTAGTTTTATTTTTTTTCCATCTGTGTTTGTACTTACTTTTTAAATAAAAATGTAAATTCCAATTATAAGCATTTAAATTTGTAAATGGACAGATTTAATAATTTTATGATTTGCATGAGTTTATATCAAAATTGACCATATTTAAAAAATATGTTAGCTATTCTGGATACATAATTTAAACAGAGTTGACAGTAATGTAATATTACAGATTAAAACTAAATATGTACATATTTTTTCTTTATTTTAACTTCTATTTGGTTGCTCAATGATTTCCTAGGAGAAAAGAAGTTGAATATTGCTGTTGGAGAGGTAAATCTTAAGATAGAAACTTGGTACCTTGTTTTTAGAAAGAAGAGCTTGATTTTTTTCTTTTTTTTTTTTTGCTGAAGAATTAAAGAGCATTGAATCTGCATTTAACATGCAGCAGATTATAAACAAATTATCCTTTTGTTTATAATATAGTGTATAGGAAAACTATGGAATATTAATAGTTACTTGAGTAAACCCATTGCCTTCAGGTGAGACTTCATGCAGAAGAGAGCTGTTTTTCTTTCTCCAAACCTTCTCAGAGACATGATTTATGGACTTTCTTTTTCAAAGCATTTCAGGCAGGCTGTTACTTCCAAGGATTAATTTACATTTTCTGTGAAGTATTATAAAACAAAGATTATTATTCTCATTTTATCAGTGGGAAACTGAAACAGAAAAATTAAATGATTTTGCCTAGGATTTTTCATAGCTAATAAGTAACTATAATTCAAGTCTCTCAATCTGTTTTTCAATGTTTTTAGTTTGTCTTAGTTTAATGTGCTTAGTGTACTCTTGTGCACTAAGTTTGTTAGTGTTTTCTAATTTCAATTATAAGGCAAGGCTCTCTGAATTTGTTTCCATATTTACTTAGAAATTTTGCCATTTAATTGGAATTCTCTGCACCCAGTGATTGTCTTTACATCATGTTGCTGACAGTCTAGATGGAGAATGAAATTAGTTTACTTGCTCTGTGTAAACAAAGTTTTGAGCCTTATAATTTCACAACTATTGTTTGTTAACGTATTAGTAAGAAAATCAGATTCATGGGCTAAGCAATTAACCTTATTGAGTGACATGAACAATTCTAATAAAGCTTCTAATAAAGCTTATATACTTAATGTTTAGCTTACTTTAGTGCTGAATTCTGTGATCATGTATTTTTATAACATTTGCTAATAGGTATATGTTTTGTAGTGTTGATTCTAAGACATCTCTATTAAGAGACAAAAATGTAATAAATTGATTCCTCGAGTACAATTTTTATTTGGAATAGTAGTAGTAAAGCTCTATATTTTTTATTCCTAACCTGCTAATGCGGTTTTTATTTTATAATACCTTACTTTTCCTAACAATTGCATAATTTTTGCTTTTATAGCCAGATGCTAAGAGTTCTTTCATAAACTTTATAGTCTGACAGCTTTCTAAATGAATCATTTTTGTAATCCAGAAATGTGATTTCACTGAAAGCAAACTATTTTTAGTATACATTTGAATTGTATAACCTTCCAGCAGAATTTTTGTTATAAATCTAATTATTCCAGTCATGTGCATGCCTTTGAACTGACTTTGTCCTTGTTTACAGAGAAGCACAAGCAGCCACTTCTAGGAATGGAGGTAGTAACTAGAAATATTAAACTTATGTATTTAAAGACCTTTCAACTTTGAAAATTTACAGCAGTTATGAATCCATTTTATACTGAATATTAACAGGCTGTTTTGAATGCAATCGCTAGGCACTGTCTTTTGTTAGTGTAACTAACAGTGGCTAATGTTAAAATTGTTATACTGCAAATTTGCCAGGGAATAAAGGTTTGAGAGTTGCCTTTTTTCAAAGTAATCCAGGAGTATTGCCAAGGTCTAATTTTAATTGCATTTTCTCTAGTAGTATTTGGGTTTTTTATTGTTGTGTTATGCTTCTAGTCTTACCCAGCTGTTACTCAGAATGACTAGAGACTATCAATTATACTGCCTTGATAATGAGAATATTTGGTAAGAAAACGGCTTGAAAGTTATCTTTTTCCGTCAATTTTATTGCAGTCATTTTATTGGTGGTCATTTCAGAAGACTGTTTTTCAACATCAGGCTAAGTTCTATGAACATGAAATTATATTGTTGTGCTTTTCAACGTCATCCTAGAGTGTATGAACATATTTATGGGGAATATATCTATTTAGATATTTGTGATTCCTTAAATTATTTGTAATAAACGTTTTTCTTAGATTTGGAGATAAATAGTGAAAAGCCGCCCACAAACTGTTAAAGATTGTACGCTCTTGTAGGTGGCCCCAGAAGAATTTAAAACCAGCATTGGCCGTGTGAATGCATGTTTGAAAAAGGCTCTCCCGGTCAATGTGAAATGGCTGCTGTGTGGTTGTCTCTGCTGCTGTTGCACACTGGGTTGCAGCCTATGGCCTGTTATTTGTCTCAACAAAAGAGTGAGTAACTGTTTTATTGTATAATAATAATAATAACTAACATTTATGGAAAACTTACTATGTGCTATGAACTCTTTTCAAGTACTTTACACAATTTAGTTAATTCTTGTAACAATGCTATCTTTATTTTAGAGATAAGGAAACTTGGGGACAGGCATATTGTTATTTGTCCAACTTTTATCAACACTTTACCATTTAATATGGGTTCCCATCATTTCACATAAAAGCAGCATAAGTTAAATACTAAGTAATTATAAATGTAAGTGGGCTACTTATTCTTTTTAAAATACCTGATGCTGTGACTTAAGGTATTTCCAAGTTATAGGTATAAAGGACAGCTTCTGATCTGAAGAAAGGCAAAAGTGAGAGTAACCTACAAAGTTTGCAGGGCAAATCCTTAGTTTTAAACATGTTACAATAACATGCTAGCATAGCGTTACTACTTATGTCATGGATTTAAGAGTACTTCTTAATCTTGTCTTCTTTAAAATTTCACATTAGTTTTTGTGAATTTTTTCCTCTGGTGGGAAGATGCCTTTAAAATATTTTAATTGAAGCCAATGAGGAAAATTAATTCATTTTACCTAAAGTTTTTTTCCTAGTACTGTATGAATGATTTCATTTAAACTTTTAAATAATAAGTAGCCAATGAAATCAGATTCAAAATTATAGTGCCTTGTGGAAGAATAATTAGTGATGCAGTTATTTCATTAAAACCAAAAATATTCCCAAAAAGTACTCATTATTTTTTTATCTCCATTCTTTTCCTGCCTGGTTTAATGTTTACTTCAAAAAGACAAATAATGAAATATTGCTAACTCTATGACTTTTTGAATGGAAAAGTTAAGCATTTTATTGAGTCTGTTGGTAATCACAAGTAGGTCAGAGCTTCACTTTAAATATTGCTTAGTCTATTGTTTGTCAAAGCAGGTACGGTATTCTCAAATGGTTTTCTATAAATAAAAAAAGCTGACAGCATAAATTCCTTTTCTTAATTGTCATATCTTACTTTTAAAAGTCACAATCAATAACTCCTATCCATCCCTATTATTTTAAAAGCCTCAGTATGAATTAATCATGTTTGAATTTCCCATCATGTAAATACAGCTAATCTCAATTACTTAAGAACAGATTTTTTTTTTTTTTTGGTTTCTGTATTATCCAGGACTATCCCTTTTTCTGATGACCTGTTTACACTTTGTCTATTTGTTAATACGTTCACCAGAAGGCCTGAAATAAGGAGAAACATTTTTTTTCAATCATTTGATTTTACTATCAATACTTCGAATAGAATATTCAATGGAAACTAAGATAATACTGATGCTGTGATCTCTCCTATCTTCCATTACTTTGGATAATTAAAAGCTCATAGTGAAGTTGAGGCATCAGTATATTCTGGTTCGCAAATCTGTCAGTTTAAAAAATTTATTTAATATAGATTTGCAAATTGTCATCCATGAGCCAAATCCAGCCCACTCTGTTTTTAAACATTTTAATCAGTTTACCAACATTTAAACGTTGTAATATTTAAAATAAAATTCATGATATCCAGCCTCTTGTAAAATCTAAAGATCTGGCGATACCAGGCCCACATGGCTGTATGTCAGCAGTTGGCTGTGAGTGGTGGCTGCTTCCTTTAAGTAGAACATACATTCTCTGGTTCATCTTAGAAACCACCCATAGTTTACATTATCTGCCTTGCTCTGTAAGCATTATAGTTCACGGCCTCTGATTTTGTATGTGCCATGTTGTCAACACTATGCTAGACAGCAAAACATTAAGAACATGCTGGTAACCTTGTGCAAGTCACTGTTCTTTCTGTAGCCTCAAGTTTTCTCACCTGTAAAATCAGGACACTACTAGTTACTTTTAACATGGTTTTATGATGAAATTTAAAGCAACTCAAAGATTTTTGTCTACATGAAGAAATATAAAATATAATTTTCTGATCTGTAAAATAAGTTGAATAGACTATAATAGTTTAATTGGAAGTATGATTCACATTCATATAGTTCAAATCCCTTATTTTACAGGTGTGGACATAAATCCAGAGAGTGAAGTGACTTTCTCAGAGTCACACGGCAAATAGCACAGCCACAAAAATAATCCTTACTTTATTTTGTTTTTGTTTTTGTCTTTAATACTGCATTCTCTTGACTACATCATGTTTCTTACATCAAATTGACTAGTCCTGAGACAAGAAATGTTCTCATAAGTTGTATAATAAACAGCCCACTGAATTTTAATTCTTTAGCAGTGGATAGAAAACTTTTTCTTAAAGAACCAAATAGTAAATATTTTAGCCTTTGTGAGCCAGAGGTCTCTGTCGCAACCGCTCAACTGTGGCATTGTCACATGTAAACAGCCATAACCATATGTAAATGAGTGAGCATTACTGTGTTCTCATAAAACTTTATTTACAAAAACAGACAGCAAGCCAGATCTGGCCTATGGGCTGTTGTTTGGCACCTTGCTCTAGCCATCTCTAATTGGGTGTCTAGCTTTATGGAAGTCATATCTCTGTTTGCTCACAAAATAAAATGGAAATAATAATGAAGATGCTATGTTAGCCAATTATTGAAAATGTTTCCAGGAAAAGAATTTTTATGTAGATAGTCTGCCTTATAATTTTTTTTGGCAGTATAATTCATGGGAATTTTCTCTAGCAAATTAGGTGATAAAGAAATATAGGTCAGAGTGCCTTGAGTTCCCCCTAATCTCTCTTGGCTCTGGTGGGATTTCACAGCTACATGATACATGAAATGAGGCTTTTCATTTACCTGTTCTTCTATCTACCACTGAACCAACTGTGATATCATAGTCAATTTCAGCCCCAGTCATGCTATCACTCAAAATTTGAAATTACTTTTATCCTGTCCTTTTTTGCTATAATACTCATTAAATTGAGAGAGATGGTCAGAGGAAAGGACTACTTTCTGACTCATGACATGAATATGATGTTTTAGGAGATAGAGGTTATAATTCAGTGTCCTGTTTGATTCTGTGTTTTTGTAGCTAATTATAAAAAGAAGGAAAAGCATATGATAGAAATAAATGCCCCATCCATACATTATGCCATTTGGAAAAGAAATCAGTCTTTGCAATGAGAGACAAATAGTTCTGCCAAAAATTAAGCAAATTACGTGTAATCTATGTATAATTTAGGCCTTTCATAAAATATGTTTTGTGCTCTTGGGCAAAGATAACATGCATAAAGCGAGTGCATAGAGTATTATAACTTGGTCATAGACTGCCTTTTCCTTACTATCTTTGAACCTTTTAATTTATGTGTCAGCCTTGAGTCATTTGAGCCATATATAAGAAAATGATGTTTATGGCATATTAATACTAAAAGCTGATAAGTTTGCTTCCTTTTTTGTTAGCTTTACTGGCTAATTGTATTGAACGTAGGATTGTATCTGCTCTGCAGAAGTACAGTGATTGGTATTAAGCTAACTTTGATACTTTTCTGGTCAGCTTGAGAGTCAGCCATCTGGTTTTAAAAAAAATTTATTGGGAAATAATTTACAGAACATAAAGTTAACTCATATTAAGAGAATAATTCATTGAATATTAATGTACTTACAGAATTGTGTAACTATCACCATAATCTAATTTTAGAACATTTCCATCATCCTAAGAGTAAACCTTGTGACCACTTTTAGTCACTCCCAATTTCCCTCCAATCCTCCCAGCCCTATACAACCAGTGATCTACTTTCTCTCTTATGTTTGCATTTTTGAACATTTTATATGATATGTACTCCTTCATGGCTTTTAAAACTGAGCATAATGGTTTTTGTGGAAAAATACACATGACATAAAATTTGCATTTTTAACCACTTTAAAGTGTATAATTCAGTGGCATTAACTACATTGACAGTGTTATGCAACCATCCACTATCTAGTTTCAGAAATTTTTTATCACCTGCAAGGAAAATCTCATATACATTAAGCAGTCATTTCTCATTTTCCTTCTCCTCAGTTAGGAAGTTAAAAAGTGTTTCTCTCTTTTCTGTATTTTACAAAAGTTTAAGAAGGATTGGTATTCTTCTTTTAAACATTTGGGAGAATTTCCTTTCTTTTGGGCATAACAGTGACACCATCTGATCTTGAGATTTTTTTTCTTGGTAGGTTTTTGATTACACATTCAATATTTACTTGTTATAGGTCTATTCAGATTTTCTATTTTTACTTGAGTCAATTCAAGGAGTTTGTTCATTTCATCTATGTTGTCTGGTTTGTTGGCCTACAATTATTTTTAGTATTCACTTGTAATTTTTTTCTAAATTACTGTAAGAGTGATATGTAATGTCCCTATTTTCATTTCTGATTCTAGTCATCTCAGTCTTCTTTTTTTTTCTTAATCCTTGTAGCTGAAAGTTGGTCAAATTTCAAAGAAAAAACTTTTGGTCTTGTTCATTTTTTCTATTGTTCTATTCTGTATTTCATTTCTCTCCACTCTATTTTTTCCTTTCTTCTGCTATGTTTGGGTTTAGTTTGCTCTTTTTAGTTCCATAAGGTCTAAATTCAGGTTATTGATTTGAGATCATTCTTCTTTCTTAATGTAGGCATTTACTGTCCTCAGTTTTCTTCAAAACATTGCTTACTCACATTCTGAGATACTGGGAGTTGTGATTTCAGTGTTTGAATTTTGAGGGAATATAATTCAGCCCATAACACATAAGGAAGGACTTCCACTATTTTGCTATTTGTTTTCCATGTCGTATGTTTTTTGTTCCTCAATTCCTTCATTACTTATTTATTTTATGTTTAATTGAGTTTTTTAGTGTACTGTATACCTTATTTCCTTTTCTGTATCTTTTTAAGTTATTTTCTTAGTTGTTACAATTAACATCTTAAACTTATAACACACTAGTTTGAATTAATATCACCTTAGCTTTAATAGTATGTAAGTTCTACTGCTATATATATCCATCCCTCCCCTTTTATGTTGTTGTTATCACAAATTATATGTTATATATTGTGTGTCCATTAACAGATTTATGATTATCATTTTGTCTTTTAATCATACGGGAAAGAGTTCCAACCCAAAAATACAATATTGTCTTTTAAATATATTTGTGCAGTTACCTGTACCAGTGCTCTTTATCACATGCCTCAAGTTATTGTCTAGTGTCCTTTCATTTCAGCCTAAGGCTCTCTCTTTAGAATTTATTAAAAAGCTGTCCTAATAGTGATGAACTCCCTCAGCCCTTGGTTGTCTGGGAATTTCTTCATTTCTTTTTTTTTTTTTTTTTTGAAGGCTAATTTTGCTCAGTATAGAGTCTTTGGTTGACAGAGTTTGCTTGTTTGTTTTGTAATTTCTGCACTTTAAATACTATATGCCATCCCACTGCCTCTGACCTTCATGGTTTCTGATGTGAAATTAACTGTTAATCTTATAGAGAATCTCTTGTACTTAACAAGTCACTTCTTTCTTACTACTGCTTTCAAGATTTCCCTCTTTGTTTTTTACTTTCAACAGTTTAATTATACTTTATCTTGGTATGGTTCACTTTGAGTTTATCCTACTTGGAATTTATTTGGCTTCTTGGAATGTTTTTTTCCTGTGTGCAGTTTCAAATTAATATCTGGTGTCACTTGACGCCAGCCTGAAGAACTTCTTTTAGTGTTTCACATAAGCTGGGTCTGCAGGCCACAGATACTCTCAGTTTTTATTTAGGAATGTCTTTATTTTGTCTTCACTTTTTAGTATGCAATTTTTAATTAATAGATTTTTAAAAACAATTTTAGGTTTACAGAAAAAAAAATGAGCAAAAAGCACAGATTCCATAAACCCCCTCATCCAATACCAATTTCCCCTACTATTGAGATCTTACATTAGTGTGGTACAATTGTTACAATTGATGAGCCAATATTGATATCTTATAATTAACTAAAGTCCATGGTTTACATTAGGCTTCACTCTTTGTGTTCTACATCCTATGGATTTTGGCAAGTGTACAATGATATGTAGCCATCATCACAGTATCGTACAGAATAGCAGTTTCACTGCCCTAAAACTCCATTATGCTACACCTATTTCATCCCACCCGCATATCCTGAGCAATCACCTAACTTTTTATTGTCTCCATAGGTTTGCCTTTTCCAGAATGTCACATAAGTTGAAATTATATAGAATATATTCACATTGGCTTCTTTCACTTACCAATATGCATTTAAGGTTCCTCCATGTCTTTTTCTGGCTTGATAGCTCATTTCTTTTTATCACTGAATAATATTGCAGTTTTGGGATTTGCCACAGTTTATCTGTTCACCTATTGAAGGGTTTCTTGGTTGCTTCCAAGGTTTCGCAATCATAAATAAGACTGTTATAAACATTCAAGTACAGGTTTTTGAGTGGGCAGTTTTGAACTCATTTGATGATTGCTGGATCACATGGTAAGACTATGTTTAGTTTTGTAAGAAACTGCCAAACTGTCTTGCAAAGTCGCTGTGCCATTTTGTATTCCCACCAGCAGTGAGTAAGACTTCCTGTTGTTCTACATCTTCATCAACGTTTGGTGTTGTCAGTATTGTGGATTTTGGCCATTCTAAAACGTAGGTAGTGATATCTCACTGTTGCTTTAATTTCTAATTCTGCATAGTCATACGATATTGAGCAGCTTTTCAAGCTTATTTTCCTTCTATGTATCTTCTTTGAAGAGGTTTCTGATCAGGCCTATGACCCCCCTTTTTTTAATGGCATGGGTACGGGATGGTTGCTGAAGGAAAAGAGGGCTTAGTGGCCTCCAAATTCCCTCACCCACCAATTTCTGGAGGAGACTGTAGTGGGGTGAGGACTGAGGAGCCTATGCACACTTTTTCATTGGGTTGTTTATGTTATTATTGTTGAGTTGTTAAAGAGTTATTTGTATACTTTGGATACCAGTTTTCTACAAAGTATGTGTTTTGCAAATATTTTCTCTCAGCCTGTGGTTTGTCTTTTTACTCTCCTAATAGTATATTTTGTAGAGTGGAACATTTTAATTTTAATGAATTTCAACTTATTAATGTTTTCTTTTATGCATCTTGCTTTCTGGTGTTGTATGTAAGAATTCATTGCCAAACCCACGGTCACCTAGATTTTATGTTATATTCTAGGAATTTTAAGAGTTTGGCATTTGTGAAAGGTGTAAGGTATGTGAATACATTCAGTTTTCCTTGCATGTTGATGTCCAGTTGTACCAGCACCATCTGTTGAAAAGACAACAATTTCCTTGAATTGCCTTTTTGTCAGAGGTCTATTTCTGGCTTCTCTATTCTGTTCCATTGAATAGCTAATCATTTCTTTCACCAATTCCACACTCTCTTGATTACTGTAGCTTTATAGTAAGTCATGAGGTCAAGTAGTATCAGTCCTCTTTGTTCTCCTTAAATACTGTGTTGACTATTATGGATCTTTTACTTTTCCATATAAACTTTAGAATCATTTTTTCAATAATCACAAAATGTTGTGATTTTGTATTCTGAAACTTTACTGAAGTTTTTTTTTAATCAGTTCAAGGAGCCTTTTGGCAGAGTCTTTTGGGTTTTTCTAGGTATAGAATAATACCATCAGCAAAAAGAGATAGTTTCACTTTTTAACCTATTTATGTGCCTTTTATTTTTTTGTCTTGACTGATTGCTCTGTCTAGGACTTCCAGTACTGTGTTGAATAGGAGTGGTGGGAGTGAGTATCCTTTTCTTGTTCCAGCTCTCAAAAAAGCTGGGGAAATGGTTCCAGCTTTTGCCTGTTCTATATGATGTTAGCTATGGATTTGCCATAGATGGCTCTTAACTATTTTGAGATATATTTCTTTGATGGCTAGTTTGTTAAGGGTTTTTATAAAGTGAAATTGGGTTTTATCAAAAGCTTTTTCTGTGTCTGTTGACATGATTATATGGTCTTTGTTTTTCGTCCTGTTTATGTGGTGTATCACATTTATTGATTCGCATATGTTGAACCAACCTTGCATCCTAGGATTAAAGCCTACTTGATTGTGGAGAATTAATTTTTTGATGTGCTGCTGGATTCAGATTGCTAGTATTTGTTGGGGATTTTTGTGTCTATGTTCATCAGGGATATTGGCCTGAAGTTTTTTTTCACTGTGTCTTTGCCATATTTTGGTATCAGGATGATGCTGGCTTCATAGGAAGAATTAAGGAGTAGTCTCCTCTATTTTTTGGAATAATTTTAGTATGATTGGTACTAGCTCTTCTTCGTACTTCTGGTAGAATTCAGCTGTGAATCCATCTGGTTTAGGGTTTTTCTTCATTGGTAGGTTTTTAATTGCTGTTTCAATTTTGGAACATGTTATTGTTCTGTTCAGGGTTTCCATTTTTTTTTTTTCCTGATTCAATCGTGGGAGCCTGTGTGTTTGCAGCAATTTATTCATTTCCTCTAGATTTTCTAATTAGTATGCATAGGGGTGTTCATAATAGTGTCTGAGGATCTTTTATATTTCTGTGAGATTGGTTGTAATGTCTCCTTTGTCATTTCTCATTGTGCTTATTTGGATCATCTCTCATTTTTCTTTGTGAATTTAGCTATCAATCTGCAGATCTTGTTTATCCCTTCAAAAAACCAACTTTTGGTTTCATTGACCCTTTGTATGGATTTTGGGGTCTCAGTTCCTTTCAGTGCTCCTCTGATTTTTTATTTCTTCTGCTAGCTTTATTAGTTTGTTTTTGTTTTTCTAGTTCTTCTAGGTGCAATGTTAGATTGATAATTTGAGATCCTTCTAAGTTTTGAATGTAGGCATTTGGCACTGTAAACTTTCCTCTTCACGCTGCTTTTGCTGCATCCTAGAGATTTTGTGTTTTGTGGATGATTGGCTTGTATAGTATCATGGAGAGGTTCTCTGAATTTCTTGAATTTGCATGTCGACCTCTAGCAAGATTAGGGAAATGTTCATGGACTATATCCTCAAATATGTTTTCCATGTTGCTTACTCTGTCTCCTTCTGTCTCAGGAGTCCTAATGTGTCATAGGTTTGGTCTATCTACATAATTCCCTATTTCTCAGAGACTTTATTCCTTTTTTATAATTCTGTTTTCTTTATTTTTGCCTGACTGGCTTGATTGAAAAGGCCAGTCTTCAATCTCTGAAACTCTTTCTTGAGTTTGATCTAATCTTGTTAATGCTTCTAATTTTATGTTGAAATTCCTATAGTGAATTTTTCAATTCCAGAAGTTCAGTTTGGTGCTTTTTTAATATGGTCATTTCATCTTTCAATTTTTGGATCATTTTACTGGCTTCCTTGGATTGGACTTCAACTTTCTTTTGAATCTCTTTGAATTTCTTTGCCATCCGATTCTGAATTCTATGTCATTTCAGACATTTCAAACTGTTTAGGATCCATTTCTGGGGACATAGTGCAATCATTGTTAGAAAAGTAAACACTGACTTTTTAAATTTCTGGAGTCATTGCATTGATTTTTTTTTCTGCTCTGGGGGTTCTTGTGTTTCTCATTTTGAAATTGCTATTATTTGGATGGGACTTTTTTATTTTATAGGTTTTTTTTTCCTCTTGAAGGTTTGACTGGTGAATGTTGTGTACAGGTGCTTTCCTTTGTTTTGTTTTGTTTTGTTTTGTTGAGTCAGAGTCTCGCCCAGTCACCCAGGCTGGAATACAAAGGCATGATCTCAGCTCACCGCAATCTCTGCCTCCTGGGTTCAAGCAATTCTTCTGCCTCAGCCTCTCGAGTAGCTGGGATTACAGGCACCTGCTATCATGCCCAGCTAATTTTTGTATTTGTGTAGAGATGGGGTTTCACGATGTTGCCCAGGCTGGTCTTGAACTCCTGACCTGGGGTGATCCGCCCGCTTTCTTTTTGAGTGCTTTCAGAGGGCCATGGTTCTGTATGGGTTCCTTAGTTTTCTGCATTGGATTTCATAAGCATTGCATGCTGAAGAAATTTATTTTTGTTTGCTGCTATGATTCAGGTTGCAATCCAGTAGATAGAGTTTAAATGTAAGGGCCAGCAGATAGGATTTTACTCAGTAGTGTGCCTCTTTTGTATTTCAATGCATATGCATTTCAAGTACACAACTTGGAGGCCTCAGTTAACATTTATACTGTTGTGGAACCATTACCAATACCTATTTCCAATTTTTTTTCATTACCCCAAATAGGAACTCTATAGCCGTTAAGTAATAACTTCTCAATTCTTCCTTTCTTCATACTCTGCTAACTTCTAATCTACTTTCTGTCTCTACAAATTTGCCTATTCTAGATACCTCATATAAGTGAAATAATGCCATATTTTTTCTTTTAGATTCAGCTTATTTCACATACCATAAAGTCTTCGGAGTTAATCCATATCATATTTCAGAATTTCATTCTCTTTTATGGCTTAATAGCATTCTGTTTTGTGTAAATATCACAGTTTCATCTATCCACTTATTTATTGATGGACACTTGAGTTGTTTCCACCTTTTGGCTATTGGGAATAATGCTGTAGTAAACATTACTATAAAAGTGCCTGTTTGAGTCTTTGATTTCAATTCCTTTGGGTATATATCTAGGAAAATTGCTGGTCATATGGCAATTGTTTAGCTTTTTGAGGAACCACCAAAATCTTTCCTTTTTTTATTATATTTAAGTTCTGGGATACATGTGTAGAACATGTAGGTGTGTTACATAGCTATACATGTGCCATGGTGGTTTGCTGCACCCATCAACCCATCATCTACATTAGGTATTTGTCCTAATGCTATCCTTCCCCTTTACCCCCACCCTCCGACAGGCCCTGGTGTGTGATGTACCCCTCCCTGTGCCCATATGTTCTCATTGTTCAACTCCCACTTATAAGTGAGAACATGCAGTGTTTGGTTTTCTGTTCCTGTGTTAGTTTGCTGAGAATGATGGTTTCCAGCTTCACCCATGTCTCTGCAAAGGACATGAACTCATTCTTTTTTTGTGGCTGCATGGTATTCCATGGTATATATGTACCACATTTTCTTTATCCAGTCTAATATTGATGGACTTTTGGGTTGGTTTTAAGTCTTTGCTATAGTGACTAGTGCTGCAGTAAACATACGTGTGCATGTGTCTTTGTAGTAGAATGATTTATAATTCTTTTGGTATATACCCAGTAATGGGATTGCTGGGTCAAATGGTATTTCTAGTTCTAGATCCTTGAGGAATCGCCACACTATCTTCCACAATGGTTGAACTAATTTATGCTCCCACCATCAGTGTAAAAGTGTTCCTATTTCTGGACATCCTCTCCAGCATCTTTTGTTTCCTGACTTTTTAATGATCGCCATTCTAACTGGAGTGAGATGGTATCTCATTGTGGTTTTGATTTGCATTTCTCTAATGAACAGTAATTACGAGCTTTTTTTCATATGTTTCTTCTTTTGAGAAATGTCTGTTCATATCCTTTGCCCACTTTTTGATGGGGTTGCTTTTTTCTTGCAAATTTGTTTAAGCTCCTTGTAGATTCTGGATATTAGCTCTTTGTCCGATGGATACATTGCAAAAATTTTCTCCCGTTCTGTAGGTTCCCTGTTCACTCTGATGACAGTTAAACTTAAGCTGATAAGCAACTTCAGCAAAGTCTCAGGATACAAAATCAATGTGCAAAAATCACAAGCATTCCTATACACCAATAATAGACAAACAGAGAGCCAAATCACGAGCAAACTCCCATTCACAATTGCTACGCAGGGAATAAAATACCTAGGAATACAACTTACAAGGGATGTGAAGGACCTCTTTAGTGAGAGCTACAAACCACTCCTCAAGGAAATGGGAGAGGACACAAACAAATGGAAAAACATTCCATGATCATAGATAAGAAGAATTAATATTGTGAAAATAGCCATACTGCCCAAAGTAATTTATAGATTCAATGATATCCCCATCAAGCTACCATTGACTTTCTTCACAGAATTAGAAAAAACTACTTTAAATTTCATATAGAACTTAAAAAGAGCCCGTATAGCCAAGACAATCCTAAGGAAAAAGAACAAAGCTGGAGGCATCACACCATCTGACTTCAAACAAGGCTTCAGTAACCAAAGCAGTTTGGTACTGGTACCAAAACAGATATATAGGCCAATGGAACAGAACAGAGGCCTCAGAAATAACACCACACACCTACAATCTCCTGATCTTTGACAAACTTGCCAAAAACAAGCAATAGGGAAGGGATACCCTATTTAATAAATGGTGTTGAGAAAACTGGCTAGCCATCTGCAGAAAACTGAAACTGGATCCCTTCCTTACACCTTATACAAAAATTAACTACAGATGTATTACAGATTTAAATGTAAGATCCGAAACCATAAAACCCTAGAAGAAAACCTAGGCAATACCATTCAGGACATAGGCATGGACAAAGACTTCATGACCAAAATACCAAAAGCAATTGCAACAAAAGCCAAAATTGAAAAATGGGATGTAATTAAGCTAAAGAGCTTCTGTACACCACAATCTTTTCCATGGGAGCTGTATCATTTTACATTCCTACCAGCAATGCAGAAGAGTTCAGATTTATGCAGATCCTCATCAATGTGTGTTATTTTCCATTTTATTTATAACAGCCACCCGAATGAGCATAAAGTGGTGCCTCATTGTGATTTCAATATACATTTCCCTCATGATTAGTGATATTTAGTGTCTTTTCATTTGCTTGTTGAACATTTGTATATCTTCTTTGAAGAGATGTCTGTTCACATCCTTTGTCCATTTTCTCTCTAGGTTGTTTATTTGTTCTTAAGTTGTGGGTGTTTTTATATAGTCTTGTTAATCTCTTATCAAATATATAATTTACAAATAATTTCTACTGTTCTGTGGTTTGTCTTTTCACTCTCTTAATAGTGCCATGTGATGCATAAAATTGTTGATTTTGATGAAGTCCTATTAAACTATTTTTCTTTTCTTGCCTGGGCTTAGGCATTATATCTTAAAAAATATATATTTTTATATATAAAACTTATAATTTTATATACACACACACACACACACACACATATATATACACACACACTATAAGTGTTGGGATACATGTGCAGAATGTGCAGGTTTGTTACATAAGTATACACATGCCATGGTGGATTGGTGCATCCAGCAACCTGTCATCTACATTAGGTATTTCTCCTAATGCTATCCCTCCCCTAGCCCCCCACCTCCTGACAGACCCTGGTGTGTGATGTTCCCCTCCCTGTGTCCATGTGTTCTCATTGTTCAGCTCCCACTTATGAGTGAGAACATGCAGTGTTTGGTTTTCTGTTCCTGTGTTAGTTTGCTGAGAATGATGGTTTCCAGCTTGATCCAGGTCCCTGCAAAGAACATGAACTTATCCTTTTTTATGGCTGCATAGTATTCCATGGTATATATGTGCCACATTTTCTTTATCCAGAGTATCATTCATGGGCATTTGGGTTGGTTCCAAGTCTTTGCTATTGTGAATAGTGCTGCAGTAAACATTCATGTGCATGTGTCTTTATAGGAGAATGATTTAGAAACCACTGGGTGTATACCCAGTAATGGGATCGCTGGGTCAAATGGTATTTCTGGTTCTAGATCCTTGGGCAATTTCCACACCGTCTTCCACATGGTTTAACTAATTTACACTCTCCATCCTCTCCAGCATCTGTTGTTTCCTGACTTTTTAATGATTACCATTCTAACTGGCATGAGATGGTATCTCATTGTGGTTTTGATTTGTGTTTCTCTAATGACCAGTGATGATGAACTTTTTTTCATGTTTGTTGGCTGCATAAATGTCTTCTTTTGAAAAATGTCTGCTCATATCCTTCACCCACTTTTTGATGGGCTTGTTTTTTTTCTTGTAAATTTGTTTAAGTTTCTTGTAGATTCTGGAGATTAGCCCTTTTTCAGATGGATAGATTGCAACAATTTTCTCCCAATCTGTAGGTTGCCTGTTCACTCTGATGATAGTTTCTTTTGCTGTGCAGAAGCTCTTTAGTTTAATTAGATCTCATTTGTCTATTTTGGCTTTTGTTGCCATTGGTTTTGGTGTTTCAGTCATGAAGTCTTTGCCTATGCCTATCTCCTGAATGTTATCACCTAGGTTTTCTTCTAGGGTTTTTATGGTTTTAGGTCTTCCATTTAAGTCTTTAATCCATCTCGAGTTAATTTTGTATAAGGTGTAAGGAAGGGGTTCAGTTTCAGTTTTCTGCTTATGGCTAGCCAGTTTTCCCAACACCATTTATTAAATAGGGAATCCTTTCCCCATTGCTTGTTTTTGGAAGGTTTGTCAAAGATCAGATGGTTGTAGATGTGTGGTGTTACTTCTAAGGCTTCTGTTCTGTTCCGTTGGTCTATATATCTGTTTTGGTATTAGTACAATGCTGTTTTGGTTACTATAGCCTTGTAGTATAGTTTGAAGTCAGATAGCATGATGCCTCCAGCTTTGTTTTTGCTTAGGATTGTCTTGGGTATATGGGCTGTTTTTTGATTTGATATGAAATTTAAAGTAGTTTTTTCTACTTCTGTGAAGAATGTTAATGGTAGCTTGATAGGGATATCATTGAATCTATAAATTACTTTGGGCAGTATGGCCATTTTCACGATATTGATTCTTCCTATTTATGAGCATGGAATCTTTTTCCATTTGTTTTTGTCCTCTCTTGAGCAGTGGTTTGTAGTTCTTCTTGAAGAGGTCCTTCACATCCCTTGTAAGTTGTATTCCTAGGTATTTTTTTTTTTTTTAGCAACATTAGTTTCTTTTTTATTTTTTTTTTGCACACAAAGCAATAAACATTTTCTAAAAATACATACAAACAAAAAGATGCATATCAAACACATTAGGAAGGTTGCACATGGGAAGATGGGGAATAGAAATGGGGGGTGGGAATTAAAGAAAATAAATGAGAGAGGGACTTTGTATGGATCAATGATAATAACTCAATCCTCTATTTGACAAAGAAGAAGGAGAAGGAAGAGGAAGAAAAAGAAAGTGGGATAAAGGATCAGAAAGGGAGGAAAATAGAAAAAATTAGAGTATGACTCCAGGGTAGACCTGTTTTGTTGTTGCGGGGTTGGTTGGTTGGTTTGTCTGTTGTATTTTTCATATGTTTCGCCATGTTGGCCAGGCTGGTCTCGAACTCCTAGCCTCAAGTGATCAACCCGCCTTGGCCTCCCAGAGTGCTGGGACTACAGGCATGAGCCACCACGTCCAGTCCCCACATTACGTCTGGCCTCCGTGGTAGACCTCCCAGACGGGGCGGCCGGGCAGAGGCGCTCCCCACATCCCAGACGGGGCGGCCGGGCAGAGGTGCTCTTCACTTCCCAGATGGGGCGGCCGGGCAGAGGCGCTCCTCACTTCCCAGACGGGGCGGCCGGGCAGAGGCGCTCCTCACATCCCAGATGGGGTGGCCAGGCAGAGGCGCTCCTTACTTC
>NW_026652282.1:60599028-60639693 GCF_009828535.3 Hylobates moloch
ATTTTGAAATATACAATACGCTGTAATTAACTATAGTCACCTTAGTTGTAACAAACATTCAAACTTAATTCCTTTTAACTGCATGTCTCGCTGGCATTCCAGGCACCACTGGGTATGAAAACATTCATACCCAGTGCTATCAAACATTCAAACTTACTCATTTTAACTGCATGTTTATACCTATTAAACAACATATCTTTATTTTCCCCCAATCACACACCCTTCCAAGCCTCTGGAAGTATCATTCTACTCTCTACCTCTATGAGATCAATGTTTTTAGCTCCCACATGAGTGAGAACCTGCACTGTTTCTTATTCCATGCCTAGCTTATTTAATGTAACAAAATGATCTCCATTTCCATCCACGTTGCTGCAAATGCATGATTTCATTTTTTAATAGCGTTTTTTGTTTGCTTGGAGTGTCTTTATCCATGGGAAAAGCAGAGTACTCAGCATGGGTAGCACAGTCCCTCACTGCTTCCCTTGGCTGAGAGAGGGAGGTTCCCCGGGTCCATGCATTTTCCGGGTGAAGTGATGCCCCACCCTGCTTCTGCTCACTCTCCGTGGGTTGTACCCACTACCTAACCAATCCTAACAAGATGAACTGGGTACCTCAGTTGGAAACACAGAAATCACTCACCTTCTGTGTTGGTCTCGGTGGGAGCTACAAACTGCAGCTGTTCCTGTTTGGCCATCTTGGCCCCTTCCCAATTTGTTTTTATGTTTTTATGTGTCCTTGTCTGGTTTTGATATCAGTGTAATGTTGGCCTGTTAGAATGAGTTAGGAAGAATTCCCTCCTCTTCAATTTTTTGAATAGTTTGTGATGAATTGGTGTTAGTTTTTATTTGATAGTTTGGTAGAATTCACCTGTGAAGCAATCCATTCCTGGAGTTTTCTTTGTTGGGACACTTTTTTAAATTACTGCTTCAATCTCATTATTTGATATTGGTCTGTTCAGGTTTTCTGTTTCTTGTTGATTTGATGCTGGTAGGTTATAGTGTCCTGGAATATCCATTTGCTCTAGGTTTTCTAGTTTTTTAGTGTTTGGTTGTTCATAATAGTGTCGGATGATTTGTATTTCTTTGTTATCAATTGTAATGTCTCTGCTTTCATTTCTGATTTTTTTTTCTCTTTTTTTCTTGGTTAGTCTAACTAGCAGTTTATTGATTTTGTTTTTCTTTTCAGAAAACCAGCTTTTTTATTATTACTATTATACTTTAAGTTTTAGGGTACATGTGTACAATGTGCAGGTTAGTTACATATGTATACATGTGCCATGTTGGTGTGCTGCACCCATTAACTCGTCATTTAACATTAGGTATATCTCCTAATGCTATCTCTCCCCCCTCCCCCCACCCCACAACAGTCCCCAGTGTGTGATGTTCCCCTTCCTGTGTCCATGTGTTCTCATTGTTCAATTCCCACCTATGAGTGAGAACATGCGGTGTTTGGTTTTTTGTCCTTGCGATAGTTTACTGAGAATGATGGTTTCCAGCTTCATCCATGTCCCTACAAAGGATATGAACCCATCATTTTTTAAGGCTGCATAGTATTCCATGGTGTATATGTGCCACATGTTCTTAATCCAGTCTATCATTATTGGACATTTGGGTTGGTTCCAAGTCTTTGCTATTGTGAATAGTGCCGCAATAAACGTACGTGTGCATGTGTCTTTATAGCAACATGTTATATAATCCTTTGGGTATATACACAGTAATGGGATGGCTGGGTCAAATGGTATTTCTAGTTCTAGATCCCTGAGGAATCACCACACTGACTTCCACAATGGTTGAACTAGTTTACAGTCTCATCAACAGTGTAAAAGTGTTCCTATTTCTCCACATCCTCTCCAGCACCTGTTGTTTCCTGACTTTTTAATGAACGCCGTTCTCACTGGTGTGAGATGGTATCTCATTGTGGTTTTGATTTGCATTTCTCTGATGGCCAGTGATGATGAGCATTTTTTCATGTGTCTTTTGGCTGCATAAATGTCTTCTTTTGAGAAGTGTCTGTTCATATCCTTTGCCTACTTTTTGATGAGGTTGTTTGTTTTTTTCTTGTAAATTTGTTTGAGTTCATTGTAGATTCTGGATATTAGCCCTTTGTCAGATGAGTAGATTGCAAAAATTTTCTCCCATTCTGTAGGTTGCCTGTTCACTCTGGTGGTAGTTCCTTTTGCTGTGCAGAAGCTCTTTAGTTTAATTAGATCCCATTTGTCAATTTTGGCTTTTGTTGCCATTGCTTTTGGTGTTTTAGACATGAGGTCCTTGCCCATGCCTGTGTCCTGAATGGTATTGCCTAGGTTTTCTTCTAGGGTTTTTTATGGTTTTAGGTTTAACATGTAAGTCTTTAATCCATCTCGAATTAATTTTTGTATAAGGTGTAAGGAAGGGATCCAGTTTCAGCTTTCTACATATGGCTAGCCAGTAGAAAACCAGCTTTTTGTTTAATAGATCTCTTGTATTGTTGAATCGCTGTTACATTTAGTTCTGCTCTGATCTTTATTTTTTTTTTTTGGTCTATTAATTTTGTGTTTGGTTTGTTTTCTGTTTTCTAGTTCCTTGAGATGCAGTGTTAGGTTGTTATTTTGTGAGCTTTCTATTTTTTGTTGTTGTTATAGGCATTTAATACTATAAACTTTCCATTTAGCATTGCTTTTGTTGTATCCCATAGGTTTTGGTATGTTGTGTTTCAGTTTTCATTTGTTTCAAGCAATGTTTTTATTTCATCCCTAATTTCTTGTTAACCGTATGGTCATTCAGGAACATGTGGTTTAATTTCCATGTATTTGCACAGTTTCCTACATTCCTCTTGTTATTGATTTCTAGTTTTGTTCCATCGTGACCTGAAAAGATCATTGATAGAATTTTGAGTTTTAAAATTTGTTGGTACTTGTTTTATGTGCCAACATATGGTTTATCCTAGAGAATGTTCCATGTGCTGATTAGAAGCACGTGGATTCTGTAGCTGTTGGATGAAATTTTCCATAAATGTTTTTTAGATCCATTTGGTCTAATATGTAGTTTAAGTATTATGTTTCTTTGTTACTTTTCTGTGTAGATAGATGATCTATCTAATGCTGAGAGTGGGGTGCTGAGGTCCCCAACTGTTATTGTATTGGAGTTTATTTCTTCCTTTATAACTAGTAATACTTGTTTTATGTATCTGGATGCTCAAGTTTGTTAGGTGCATATATGTTTAGAATTTTTATATTCTTAGGCTAAACTGACATTACATAGCTACTTTTTGTCTCATTTTATTGTTTTTTACTTAAAGTTTGTTTTATCTGATGTATGTATAACTACTCCTTGATTTGGTTTTTGTTTGCATGGAGTATCTTTATCCATACCTATTCTTTCAGTCCACATATGTCTTTACAGGTTAGATGAGTTTCTTTAGTCAGCATACAGTTGGTTCTATAATTTGGTTTCTTTGTTTCCTCCAAATCTCATGTTGAAATTTGATCCCCAGTGTTAAAGATGGGGCCTAATGGGAGTTGTTTGGGTTATGGGGAGGGATCCCCCCTGAATGGCTTGGTGACATCTTCATGGTAATGAGTGAGTTCTCATTCTGTTGGTTTTGCTGGTTATTGAAAAGATCCTGGTACCTCCCTTTCCACTCTTTCTTGCTTCCTCTCTTATCATATGATTTGTGCACATGCTGGCTTATCTTCCCCTTCCACCACAAGTGGAAGCAACCAGAAGCCCTCACCAAGAGCAGATACTACAGCCAGCATTTTTATAGAGCCTGCAGAACTTTGAGCCAAATAAATCTATTTTCTTTATAAATTACCCAGTTTCCAGTATTTTTTATAGCAACACAAATTGACTAGGACAGTTGATTCATAATTTTTTATTCATTCAGCCAGTCTGTTTCTTTTAAATGGAAAGTTTTATTTGTTCTGTGTTACTATGGGTAGGTGAGAGCTTATTCCCCTCATTTTATCATTGGATTTCTGGTTGTTTTATATACTTTCCCTCCCTCCCTCCCTCCCTCCCTCCCTTCCTTGCTCCCTTCCTTCCTTCCTTCCCTCCTTCTTTCCTTCCTTTTTTATCCATCCATCCATCTGTTGTGCTTTGTTGGTTTTCTATAGTGTTAATATTTGAGTCTTTTCTTTCTTATTTATATTTGCTTTACCAGTAGATGTTATACTTTCATGTGTTTTCATGAGGGCAGGTAGTGTGCTTTTGCTTCCAGGTGTAGGACTCCCTTAAGCAATTTTTTTGGATGGGTCTAGTAGTGGTGAATTACTTCAGCTTTTGCTTATCTGGAAAAGACTTTTATTTCTTCTTCATGTTTGAAGGATGACTTTTCTGGGTATAGTATCCTTGGCTGGCATTTTTTTTTATTTCAGCAGTTTGAATATATCATTCCATTCTCTTGTGGCCTCTAAGGTTTCTGCTGAGAAATCTAGTTAGTCTGTAAGGTTCCTTTATAAGTAACAAAACACTTTTCTCTTGCTGTTTCTAGAATTCTCTCTTTGTCGTTGACTTCTGACAGTTTGGCTGTAATGTGTTTTGGAGGGGACTT
Organism: Hylobates moloch; assembly: GCF_009828535.3. Classification (NCBI taxonomy): domain Eukaryota; kingdom Metazoa; phylum Chordata; class Mammalia; order Primates; family Hylobatidae; genus Hylobates; species Hylobates moloch. The sequence goes on from NW_026652282.1 coordinate 60,603,559, forward strand.
CTTTGAATGGTATCTATTTAGAGATCTCTGATCTTCCTGTATCAGGATGTCTAAATCTCTTGCTAGGAAACTTAGGACGTTTTCAGCTATTAATTAAGTAGGTTTCCTATCCCTTTCATTTTCTCTTCACCTTCTTAGACACCAAAAATTCAAACATTTAGTAACCTTATGCTGTCCCATGTCATGTAGGCTTTGTTCATTTTTTTCTTACTCTTTTTTTCTTATTTTTGTCTGACTGGGTTATTTAAAAGACCTATCTTTATGTTCTGAAATTATTTCTTCTGCTTGAACTTGTCTGTTAAAGATTTTGACTACATTTTCTATTTTATGTAATAAATTCTTTATTTCTAGAACTTCTGTTTAAATCTTTTTTATGGTATCTATCTCTTCAAAAAATTTCTTAATTCAGATACCCAGTTGTTTTTCTGATTCTTTGTATTGTTTTACTCTACTCTGTGTATCTCACTGTGCTTTTTTTTTATATCACTGTTTTGAATTCTTTTTCCAAGTTTTTATAAATTTCTTTCTGATTGGAACCTGTTCCTGGAGAATTACTGTATTCTTTGGAGATGTCAAACTTTCTTGCTTTTTGATGTTTTTTTTGTGTGTGTGTCCTTATGTTGATATGTATGCATCTGATATAACAGTTGCTTCTTACAAATTTTCAAATTTGCTTTTTAGGGGAGGACTTTTTTTAAAAAATGTTTTTATGGTGTTGGTTGGGTAGAGCACTTTGGCTTTAATTCTTGATGTATAGAGTAGTCTAGTCTTCATGGTATTTTCAGTTGTGAAAGCATCAGTGGTGTCTTTGATTCCTTTGGTGGCTTAGGGTGTGGTTGTTAGTGGAGCTTGTGGTGAAGTTTTGCTGGGGGTGACAACACTATGTAAGCCTTTTTTTGCCCCAGTGGTGACAGCAGCGGGTCCCCAGACAGCGTATGCTGGCACAAGTGTTAGCAGGTCCAGTCAAACCAATTCTTGGTCTCCAGTCAGGGTGCTTCAGTGCTGGTAGTTACAGTGGTGGGCTGGTTGGGTGGACAGGATCTTGTTGGGTAGTGGACGTGGCAAAGACAATGGCAGTAGGAGTGGCAGGACAACCCTCTGGCTCCTAAAATGTCCACACTGGTGTTGTCAGTGCCTGCACTGGGCTGGGCAAACAAGTCCCCAGGCCTTCAAATGGTGCTTGTGATTGGATGTCAGCTGTGGTAGTAGTGGTTGAGTATGCCTGACCGTAGCCTCCTAGGAGGAGTTCTCAGGTGTCAATGATGGTGTTCTGGGGTTGGCGGTCTCTAGGCTGCTGGACAATGTGCTTGGGCACTTGGGGGGTGGGGTTGGTGGAGCTGGTCCAGATGGATGTGTCCTCAGGCCCTCTGGTAGTGTGTGCAAGTGCTTGGTTTGGTAAACAGCGGCAGGGTCATCTCCAGGCTCCTGGTGGAATGTTTGGGTGGGGGCAACAGTGATTGTACCACAGTCTTGTTCCTGGGTCAGGTGGGGTTGCTTTCAGTGTCAGTGGCTATATGCAGGTGTCTAGGGGGCATGTGTTTTGCTTGTGCTTTGGCCCTGGTGGTGGCAGCTCGCAGTAGAGGCAGCTGTGTGGTGGGTTTGCTGCTGAGGGCAGTGGGGTTGTTACCAGTGGTTCAGGGGTCAGCTCTGGTTGGTACAGACAGTCACAGAGGTGTTGCAGGTAGGGAAGATCAATGGAGCTCTAGGAATGTGGAGATTCCAGGGTTATTGCCCCCCCTCCCCCCAGGCAGGAGGCAGTATAGTGGGGGCTGGGCTCTCAGTGTGCACCTTACTGTAGCTGCTTAGGACTTGTGGGGGCGTGGGACCCAATATGACTACCCTTTATGGAGCAATGCCTTCACATGATCTCCAGGCAGGCCTTTGTTAGCCTTAGGACCCATAAGCGTCTAGGGGCTCTCCTGTAGCTGGAATTGCAGTAGTGTGCAGTGGGAATGTACAACACTGGAGGTATCTTAATTACCTTTTCCCCAGATTTAGGAGCAATTTCAGGCTCCCAGCCTATCCTAGGCTGTCTTGCTTCTCTCTTCTTCATTACTTTAGGTATTTCCTGTCACTTGTCTGTTGACTTACAGGCTTCTCTCTGAGATGATCAATTGGAAGTGTAATTGTCTACTTGCTATTTTAGCTTTTCGTTGTGGGGGAAGTGAGTACCAGTTACCTGTAGTCAGCCATCTTGAAGCCCCTCTGTTCAATGTTTTTATCATGAAAGTGTTGAATTTTCCTTTTTTTATGTGAACCACTTTATTGAGGTGTGGTTTAAATATAAAAGCTGTATATCTTAGTCTGTTCAGGATGCTATAAAAATTCCATAAACTGGATAGCTCATAAACAATAGGCATTTATTTCTCACTGTTTCACCTCACATTCCGGCTGTTGACACATTTGGTGTCTGGTCAGGGCATACTTTCCTTTTCATAGATGGAGCCTACTGATTGTGTCCTCACATGGTGAAAAGGCTATCTGGGGTTTCTTTTGTAACTAATCACATGAACTAATTATCTTACAACAGCCCCAAATCCTAATACTCATCACATTGAGCTTTCTTTTTTCCATTTGTATTCAACATACAAATTATTTTGGGGGGGGGGACATAATCATTCAGTCATTCCACTGTATAGGTTTGATGCATACATCTCAGTGGGCTTGGGGATAAATAAGTAACCTAGAGAACATCACCACCATCAAGATAATAAATCCATTCATCACCTCCCAAAGATTCCTCCCACCACCCTTATTATTATTATGGGGATTTTATTTTTTTTTATTTTTATGGGTACATAGTATATCTATATATTTATGGGGTATATGAGATATTTTGATACAGGCACAAAATGCATAATAATTACATCAGGATAAATGGGAGTATTAAGCACCTCAAGCCTTTATGAATTATTTATTACATTCTTACTGAAACTATTCAAAAAATAGAAAAAGAGGGACTTCTCCCTAACTGATTTTATGAGGCCAGCATCATCCTGATACCAAAACCTGGCAGAGATACAACAAAAAAAGAAAATTTCAGGCTAATATCCTTGATGAACATTGATGCAAAAATCCTTAGCAAAATACTGGCAAACTGAATCTAGCAACACATCAAACAGCTTATCCAACATGATCAAGTGGGCTTCATCCCCAGGATACAAGTTTGGTTCAATAAATGAGATTCATCACATAAACAGAACTAAAGACAAAAACCACATGATTGTCTCAATAGATGCAGAAAAGACTTTCAACAAAATTCAACATCCCTTCATGTTTAAAAAACCTCCCAATAAACTGTTGAACGAGCATACTTCAAAATAATAAGAACCATATATGACAGACCCCAGACCCATAGCCAACATCATACTGAATGGGGGAAAGCTGGAAGCATTCCTTGTGAAAACTGTCAGAAGACAAGGATGCCCTCTCTCACCACCTATTCAACATAGTATTGGAAATTCTGGACAGAGGAATCAGGAAAGAGAAAGAAATAAAGGGCACCCAAAAAGGAAGAGAGGAAGTCAAACTATCCCTGTTTTCAGATGACATGATACTATAGCTAAAATATCCCATATTCTCAGCCCCAAAGCTGCTTAGGCTGATAAGCAACTTCAGCAAAGTTTCAGGATACAAAAACCAATGGTGCAAAAATCGCTAACATTCCTATACCTCACCAACATTCAAGCTGAGAGCCGAATCACAAACAAACTCCCAATTACAATTGCCACAAAAAGAATAAAATACCTAGGAATACAGCTAACTAGCAAGGTGAAAGATCTGTGCAAGGAGAACTGCAAAGCTCAGAGAAATTAGAGATGACACAAACAAATGGAAAAACATTCCATTGTCTTGGTTAGGAAGAATCAACATTATGAAGATGGCCCTACTGCCCAAAGCAATTGATAGATTCAGTGCTATTTCCATTAAACTACCATTGACATTCTTCACAGAACTAGAAAAAACTATTTTAAAATTCATATGGAACTAAAAAAGACCTTGACTAGCCAAGCAAAAACAACAACAGCAACAACAAACAAAGTTGGAGGCATCATGCTACTCGACTTAAACTATACTACAGGACTGCAGTAACCAAAACAGTGTGGTACTGGTACAAAAACAGATACATAGACCAATGGAACAGAATAGAGAATGCAGAAATATGACCACACACCTACAACTATCTGATCTTCAACAAAGAAGACAAAAACAAGCAGTGGGAAAAGGATTCCCTGTTTAATAAATGGTGCTGGGATAACTGGCTAACCATATGCAGAAGATTAATATGGACCCCTTCCTTACACCATATAAAAATTAACTCAAGACAGATTACAGACTTAAATGTAAAACCCAAAACTGTACAAACCCTGGAAGACAACCTAAGCAATACCATTCAGGCCATAGCCTCGGGCAAAGATTTTATGACGAAGACACCAAAAGCACTTGCAACAAAAGCAAAAATTGACAAATGGGATCTAGCTAAACTAAAGAGCCTCTGCACAGCAAAATAAACTATCAACAAAAACAGACAACCTAGAGAATGGGGGGAAATTTTTGCAAACTATGCATCTGACAAAGGTCTAATATCCAGCATCTTTAAGGAGCTTCAACAAATTTACAAAAAAAAAGCATTAAAAAGTGGGCAAAGGACATGAACAGACACTTCTCAAAAGAAGACTTACATGCAGCCAACAATTATATGAAAAGAAGCTCTGTATCACTGATCATTAGAGTAATGCAAATCAAAACCACAATGAGATACCATCTGACAACAGTCAGAATGCCTATTATTAAAAAGTAAAAAAAAAAAAAAAGCATGCTGGTGAGGTTGTGGAGAAAAAGGAATGCTTATACACTGTTGGTGGAAGTGTAAATTAGTTCAACCATTGTGGAAAACAGTATGGTGATTCCTCAAAGACCTAAAGACAGAAATACCGTTCGACCCAGCAATCTCATTGCTGGGTATATACCCAAAGGAATATAAATCATTCTATTTTAAAGACATGTGCATGCGTTTGTTCATTGCAACACTATTCACAATAGTAAATATAGAAAATCAACTAAAATGCCCATCAATGATAGACTGGATAAAGAAAACGTGGTACATATACACCATGGAATAGTATGCAGCCATAAAATGGAACAAGATTATGTCCTTTGCAGTGACATGGATGTGGCTGGAGGCCATTGTCCTTAGCAAACCAATCCAAGAACAGAAAACCAAATACCGCATGTTCTCACTTATAAGTGGGAGCTAAATAATGAGAACACATGGACACATACAGGGGAACAAGACACACTGAGGCCTATCAGAGGGTGGAGGGTGGGAGGAGGGAGAGGATCAGGAAAAATAATAGGTACTGGGTTTAATACTGGGGCGATGAAATAATCTGTACAACAAACCCCCACAACACACATTTACCTATGTTACAAAACTGTACATGTAGCCCTGAACTTAAAAGTATATTTAGAAAGAAAATAACGACAAATCCTACCATTTTCAAATTAAAAAAATTTATATTTTACAATTTAATTATACTCTTTCAGTTATTTCAAAATTTACAATAAATTATTGTTGGCTGTAGTCACCCTGTCGTGCTAACAAATAGTAGGTATTATTCATTTTATCTAATTAAATTTTTGTACTCGTCAGCCATTCCCCCTCCCACCTTTCCCTGTTCAGCCTCTGGTAATCATCATTCTACTGTCTTCATGAATTCAATTGTTTTAATTTTTAGCTCCCACAAGTAAATGAGGACATGCAAAATTTTTCTTTCTTTTCCTGGCTTATTTCACTTAACGTAATGACCTCCAGTTCCGTCATTTGTTGCAAATGACAGGATTTTATTCTTTTTCATGATGGAATAGTACTTTATTGTATATATGTACCACATTTTCTGTATTCATCTGTTGATGGACACTTAGGTTCCTGCCAAATTTTGGCTACTGTGAATAGTGCTGCAATAAACATGGTAGTGCAGATAACTTCTCAATATGCCGATTTTCTTTGTTTTGGGTGTATATCCAGCAGTGGGATTGTTGGATCATACGGTAGTATTATTTTTAGTTTTTTCGGCCATTTACATTCAATGTTAGTATTGAGATGTGAGACACTGTTCTATTCATCATGCTATTTGTTGCCTGAATACTTTGTGGGTTTTTTTTTAATTTATTGTGTTTTTGTTTTATAGTTCCTGTGAGCTTTATGCTTTAAGGAAGTTCTATTTTGGTGTATTTCAAGGATTTGTTTCAAGATTTAGAGTTTCTTTTAGTAGTTCTTGTAGTGCTGGCTTGGTAGTGGTGAATTCTCTTAGCATTTGTTTGTCTGAAAAAGATTGTATCTTTCCTTCATTTATGAAACTTAGTTTCTCTGGATGCAAAATTCTTTGCTGATAATTGTTTTGTTGAAGGAGGCTGAGGGTAGGGCCCCAAACCCTTCTTGCTTTTAGGGTTTCTGCTGAGAAATCTGCTGTTAATCTGATACGTTTTTCTTTATAGTTTACCTCATGCTTTTGCTTGGCAACTCTTAAGATTCTCTCCTGTGTCTTGACATTAGATAACCTGATGACTATGTGCCTACCCAATGATCTTTTTGCAGTGAATTTTTCAGGTGTTCTTTGAGCTTCTTGTGTTTGGATGTCTAAATCTCTAGCAAGGCTGGGGAAGTTTTCCTTGACTATTCCCTCAAATATGTTTTCCAAACTTTTAGATTTCTCTTCTTCCTCAAGAACACCAATTATTCTTAGGTTTGGTCATTATCATAATTCCAAACTTTTTGGAGGCTTTGTTCTTTTTTTTTTAATTCTTTTAGTTTTGTCTTTGTTGGATTGGGTTAATTCAAAAACCTTGTCTTTGAGCTCTGAAATTTTTTCTTCTTCTTGTTAGATTATATTACTGATACTTTGCAGTACATTTTGCGTTTCTCTATGTATGTCCTTTATTTCCAGAAGTTGTGATTGTTTTTTATTTATGCTATCTATCTCACTGAAGATTTTTCCCTTCATATCTTGTATGACTTTTTTGATTTCATTAAGTTGTACTTCACCTTTCTCTGGTGCCTCCTTGATTAGCTTAATAATCACCCTTCTGAATTATTTTTCTGGCAACACAGGGATTTCTTCTTCATTTGGATCTATTGCTGATGAGCTGTTGTTGTCTTTAGGTGGGGGTGTATTAGTCTGTTCTCATGCTCCTATTGAAGATATACCTGAGACTGGGTAATTTATGAAGAAAAAGAGGTTTATTGGACTCACAGTTCCACATGGCTGAGGAGGCCTCACAATCATGGTGAAAGGCAAAAGGTACTTCTTACATGGTGGCAGCAAGAGAAAATGAGAACCAAACAAAAGGGGTTTTCCCTTATAAAACCATCAGATCTCATGAGACTTATTCACTACCATGAGAACAGTATCAGGGAACTGCCCCCATGATTCGATTATTTTCCACTGGGTCCCTCCTACAACACATGGGAATTATGGGAACTAAAATTCAACATGAGATTTGGGTGGGAACACAGCCAAACTATATCAATCTGCCCCTGGCCCCTCCCAAATCTCATGTTCTCACATTTCAAAACCAATTATGCCTTCCCAACAGTCCCCCAAAGTCTTAACTTATTTCAGCATTACCTCAAAAGTCCGCAGTCCAAAGTCTCATGTGAGTCAAGGCAAGTTCCTTCTGCCTATGAGCCTGTAAAATCAAAAGCAAGTTAGTTACTTCCTAGATACAATTAGGGTACAGGCATTGGGTAAATACAGGCATTCCAAATGGGAGAAATTGGCCAAAACAAAGGGTCTACAGGCCCCATGCAAGTCCAAAATCCAGCAGGGCAGTCAAATCTTAAAGCTCCAAAATGATCTCCTTTTAATCCATGTCTCACATCCAGGTCACACTGATGCAAGAGGTGGGTTCCCATGGTCTTGTGCAGCTCTGCCCCTGTGGCTTTGCATGGTACAGCCTCCCTCCCAGTTGCTTTCACAGGCTGGCATTGAATGTCTGCAGCTTTTTCAGGTGTATGGTGAGAGCTGTCAGTGGATCTACCACTCTGGGGTCTGGAGGACAGTGGCCCTCTTCTCACAGCTCTACTAGGCAGTGCCCCAGTGAGGACTTTGGGGGCTTCAACCCCACATTTTCCTTACATTGCTGTAGCAGATGTTCTCCACGAGAGCCCCACCCCTGCAGCAAACTTCTGCCTGAACATCCAGGCATTTCCATACATCCTCTGAAACCTAGGTGGAGGTTCCCAAACCTCACTTCTTGACTCTTGTGCACCCACGGGATCAACACCGCATGGAAGCTGCCAAGGCTTGGGGCTTGCTCCCTCTGAAACCATGACCCAAGCTGTACCTTGGCCCCTTTTAGCCATGGCTAGAGTGGCTGGGATGGATAGCACCAAGTCCCTAGGCTGCACACAGCAGGGGGCCCCTAGGCCTGGCCCACAAAACCATTTTTTCTTTCTATGCCTCTGGGCCTGTGATGGTAGGGGCTTCCACAAAGGTCTCTGACATGCCCTGGAGACATTTTCCTCATTGTCTTGGCAATTAACATTTGGCTCCTTTTTACTTATGTAAATTTCTGCAGCCAGCTTGATTTTCTTCTGAGAAAATGTGTTTTACTTTTCTGTCACATCATCAGGCTGCAAATTATCTGAACTTTTATGCTGTTTCCCTTTTATTTTCTTTTTTTATTATTATACTTTAAGTTTTAGGGTACATGTACACAATGTGCAGGTTTGTCACATATGTATACATGTGCCATGTTGGTGTGCTGCACCCATTAACTCGTCATTTAGCATTAGGTGTATCTCCTAATGCTATCCCTCCCCCTCCCCCCACCCCACAACAGTCCCCGGAGTGTGATGTTCCCCTTCCTGTGTCCATGTGTTCTCATTGTTCAATTCCCACCTATGAGTGAGAACATGCGGTGTTTGGTTTTTTGTCCTTGCGATAGTTTGCTGAGAATGATGATTTCCAGTTTCATTCATGTCCCTACAAAAGACATGAACTCATCATTTTTTATGGCTGCATAGTATTCCATGGTGTATATGTGCCACATTTTCTTAATCCAATCTATCATTGTTGGACATTTAGGTTGGTTCCAAGACTTCGCTATTGTGAATAGTGCCGCAATAAACATACGTGTGCATGTGTCTTCATAGCAGCATGATTTATAGTCCTTTGGGTATATACCCATTAATGGGATGGCTGGGTCAAATGGTATTTCTAGTTCTAGATCCCTGAGGAATCGCCACACTGTCTTCCACAATGGTTGAACTAGTTTACAGTCCCACCAACAGTGTAAAAGTGTTCCTATTTCTCCACATCCTCTCCAGCACCTGTTGTTTCCTGACTTTTTAATGATCGCCGTTCTAACTGGTGTGAGATGGTATCTCATTGTGGTTTTGATTTAGATTTCTCTGATGGCCAGTGATGATGAGCATTTTTTCATGTGTCTTTTGGCTGCATGAATGTCTTCTTTTGAGAAGTGTCTGTTCATATCCTTCGCCCACTTTTCGATGAGGTTGTTTGTTTTTTTCTTGTAAATTTGTTTGAGTTCATTGTAGATTCTGGATATTAGCCCTTTGTCAGATGAGTAGGTTATGAAAATTTTCTCCCATTCTGTAGGCTGCCTGTTCACTCTGATGGTACTTTCTTTTGCTTTGCAGAAGCTCTTTAGTTTAATTAGATCCCATTTGTCAATTTTGGCTTTTGTTGCCATTGCTTTTGGTGTTTTAGACATGAAGTCCTTGCCCATGCCTATGTCCTGAATGGTATTGCCTAGGTATTCTTCTAGGGTTTTTATGGTTTTAGGTCTAACATGTAAGTCTTTAATCCTTCTTGAATTAATTTTTGTATAAGATGTAAGGAAGGGATCCAGTTTCAGCTTTCTACATATGGCTAGCCAGTTTTCCCAGCACTATTTATTAAACAGGGAATCCTTTTCCCATTGCTTGTTTTTGTTAGTTTTGTCAAAGATCAGATAGTTGTAGATATGTGGCATTATTTCTGAGGGCTCTGTTCTGTTCCCTTGATCTATATCTCTGTTTTGGTACCAGTACCATGCTGTTTTGGTTACTGTAGCCTTGTAGTATAGTTTGAAGTCAGGTAGCGTGACGCCTCCAGCTTTGTTCTTTTGGCTTAGGATTGACTTGGCAACATGGGCTCTTTTTTGGTTCCATATGAACTTTAAGGTAGTTTTTTCCAATTCTGTGAAGAAAGTCATTGGTAGCTAATTTTAATAGCACCTAAGTCACCTCTTGAATGCTTTGCTGCTCAGAAATTTTTTTTCTGCCTGATACCCTAAATCATCTCCCTCAAGTTGAAAGTTTCACAAATCTCTAGGATAGGGGCAAAATGCCACCAGTCTCTTTGCTAAAACATAGCAAGAGTCACCTTTACCCCATTTCCCAACAAGTTCGTCATCTTCGTTTGAGACCACCTCAGCCTGGATTTCATTGTCCATAGTTATTAGCATTTTGGTCAAAGCCATTCAACAAGCTACAAAGTTCCAAACTTTCCCACATTTTTCTGTCTTCTTCTGAGCCTTCCAAACTGTTCCAGCCTCTGCCTGTTACCCAGTTCCAAAGTCATTCTACATTTTCAGGTATCTTTACAGCAGGACCCCACTCCACCAGTACCAATTTACTGTATTAGTCTGTTCCCATGCTGCTAATAAAGACATACCCGAGAATGGATAATGTATAAAGAAAAAGAGGTTTAATGGACTCACAGTTATACATGGCTAGGGAGGCCTCACAATCATGGCAGAAGGCAAAAGGCACTTCTTACATGGTGGTGGCAAGAGAGAATGAGAAACAAGCAAAATGGATTTCCCCTTATAAAACCATCAGTTCTCATGAGACTTATTCACTACCATGAGAACAGTATCGGAGAAACTGCCTCCATGATTCAATTATCTCTTACCAGGTACCTCCCACAACACATGGGAATTAGGGGATCTACAATTCAAAATGAGATTTGGGTGGGGACGCAGCCAAACCATATCAGAGTGTTAAAGAAATTTGTTTTGTCATACTACCAGAATTTTTTTTCTGGTTCTTTCTCATTTGGTTAGACTATGTAAGAGGGAAGATATGTGTCTTAAGGGCTGCTGTTCAGATTCTTTTGTCCCATGGGGTGCTTCATTGCTGTAGTATTCTCCCCCTTTTCCTAGGTACGTGGCTTCCTTAGAGCCGAACTGCAGTGATTATTTCTTTTTTGGATTTAGCCACCCAGCGGAGCTACCAGGCTCCTGGCTGGTACTGGGAGGTGTCTGCACATAGTCCTGTGATGTGAACTGTCTTCAGGTCTCTCAGCCATGGATAGCCATACCTACTATGATGGAGGTGGCAGTGGAGTGAAATGGACTCTGCAAGTGTCCTTAGTTGTAGTTTTATTGCCCTAGTTTTGTGCTGTTTGGCTTGTCAGGAGGTGGCACTTTCAGTAGAGCATCAGCTGTAGTAGTATAGGGATGATCAGGCAATGCACAGGGTCCTAGAACTCCCAAGATAATATGTCCTTTGTCTTTTGCTACCAGAGTGGGTAGAGAAAGACCATCACATGAGGGTATGGTTGAGTGTGTCTGAGCTCAGACTCTCCTTGGGTGGGGTCTGCTGTGGCTGCTGTAGGGGCTGGGGGTGTGGTTCTCAGGCCAGTGGAGTTATGTTCCCAGGGGATTATGGTTGCCTCATCTGTGTCATGCAGGTTGTCGGGGAACTGGAGGAAAGAGAGCTGTTACGGGCTTCATCCAGCTCCCATGCAGCCCAAAAGGCTGGTCTCACTTCCACCATTCCCCACCCCCAGCAGCACCAAGTTGGTTTTCAGGCAGCAGGTAAGCAGGGCTGAGAACCTGCCCCAGGCTACCAGCCTCCTGGCTGCGAAAGTAAGCAGGGCTATCAGGTTTTATTCCTCCCCGCCTGCTGTGGCTTCTGTGCTGTATCTGCACTCTGGATTCACCACCTCCTCAATTTCTGTCCAAGAAAATTCACATTAGGTCGATTTTCTTTTTTACAAAGTTCAGCTAGAAGTTTTCTTCTTCCTCTGGTCTTTTCCCAGTTCCTCTGGCAGCCCTCCTTAAGGACCTCTGCAAGACAAAGTCAGAAATGGCTTCTTTGGGGGCCAAGAGAGCCCACAGGGCACTTCCCGCTGCTTCTTCTACCCCTGCATTTTGCTCGGCTCTCTAAAATCGTCTCAGTTCCAGGTAAGGTCAAATCTTTCTCCCATGATCTAGACTTTAGGTTCCCCAGTGAGGGTGTCTGTTCAGGGGTAAGACGATCTACCTTTCACAGTTTTACACTTTGGGGACTCACAGGTTTTGGGCTATCTCCCGGGGTATGCAGGAGCAATCTGCTTCCTTCAAAGGGTCTGTGGATTCTCTTAGCTTTTTTTGTATATTCATGCAGTAGTCCTTGGAGCAAGAGTTCACAATGTGAATCTCCACACACTGCTCTGTCCTTCTGAGTGGGAGCTGCAATTTAGTCCTGCCTCCTATCTGCCGTTTTTCTTTCCTCTCCCCAGCCACTCTATTTCTTTTCACTGGAGGGTTTAATCCACTTATATTCAGTGTTATTATTGATCAGTAATGATTTACTCCTTTCATTTTCTTGTTTACTGGTGTTTTGTTGTCTTCTCTTCCCTCCTTCTTTCCTTCCTGTCTTCCTTTCGGTGAAAGTGATTTTCCCTGGTGCTGTTCTTTAATGTCTAGCTTCTTTTTGTTATATGTTGTATATTTGATTTTTGATTTGAGGTTACCATAAGGCTTGCAAATAACATAATATATTATTTTAAACTGATGACAAGTTAACAATTATATAAAAACAAGCAAGCAAAGAGAAAACTAATAAAAACTCTACATTTTAACTTTATCCTTCCCACTTTTTTCTTTAAAATTATTATACTTAAGTTCTGGGATACATGTGCAGATTGTGCAGGTTTGTTACATAGGTATACACGTGCCATGGTGGTTTGCTGCACCCATCGACCTGTAATCTACATTAGGTATTTCTCCTAATGCTATCCCTCCCCTTTTCCCCCACCCCCCAAAAGGCCCCGGTGTGTGATGTTCCCCTCCCGGTGTGTGATGTTCCCCTCCCTGTGTCCATGTGTTCTTATTGTTCAACTCCCACTTATGAGTGAGAACATGCGGTGTTTAGCTTTCTGGTCCTGTGTTAGTTTGCTGAGAATGATGGTTTCCAGTTTCATCCATGTCCCTACAAAGGACATGAGCTCATCCGTTTTTATGGCTGCGTAGTATTCCATGGTGTATATGTGTCACATTTTCCTTATCCAGTCTATCATTGATGGGCATTTGGGTGGGTTCCAAGTCTTTGCTATTGTGAACAGTGCTGCAATAAACATACACGTGCATGTGTCTTTAGAGTAGAATGATTTATAATTCTTTGGGTATATACCCAGTAATGGGATTGCTGGGTCAAATGGTTTTTCTGACTCTAGATGCTTGAGGAATTGAAACACTGTCTTCCACAATGGTTGAACTAATTTACACTCCCACCAACAGTGTAAAAGCGTTCCTATTTCTCCACATCCTCTTTAGCATCTGTTGTTTCCTGACTTTTTAATGATCGCCGTTCTAACTAGCATGAGATGGTATCTCATTGTGGTTTTGACTTGCATTTCTGTAATGACCAGTGATGATGAGCTTTTTTTCATGTTTGTTGGCCGCATTAATGCCTTTTTTTAAGAAGTGTCTGGTCATATCCTTTGCCTACTTTTTGATGGGGTTGTTTTTATCGTGTAAATTTGTTTAAGTTCCTTGTAGATGCTGGATATTAGCTCTTTCTCAGATGGATAGATGGTAAAAATTTTCTCCCATTCTGTAGATTGCCTGTTCACTCTGATGATAGTTTCTTTTGCTGTGCAGAAGTTCTGTAGTTTAATTACACCCCATTTGTCAATTTTGGCTTTTGTTGAAATTGGTTTTGGTGTTTTAGTCATGAAGTCTTTGTCCATGCCTATGTCCTGAATGGTATTGCCTAGGTTTTCTTCTAGAGTTTTTATGGTTTTGGGTTTTGCTTTTAAGTCTTTAATCCATCTTGAGTTAATTTTTGCATAAGGTGTAAGTAAGGGGTCCAGTTTCAGTTTTCTGCATATGACTAGCAAGTTTTCGCAACACCATTTATTAAATAGGGAATCCTTTCCCCATTACTTATTTTTTCAGGTTTGTCAAAGATCAGATGGTTGTAGATGTGTGGCATTATTTCTGAGGCCTCTGTTCTGTTCCATTGGACTATATATCTGTTTTTGTACCAGTACCATGCTGTTTTGGTTACTGTAGCCTTGCAGTATAGTTTGAAGTCAGGTAGAGTGATGCCTCCAGCTTTGTTCTTTTTCCTTAGGATTCTCTTGGCTATACAGGCTCTTTTTTGGTTCCATATGAAATTTAAAGTAGTTTTTTCTGATTTTGTGAGGAAAGTCAATGGTAGATTGTTGGGGATATCATTGAATCTATGAATTACTTTGGGCAGTATGGCCATTTTCACAATATTGATTCTTCCTATCCATGAGCAGGGAATGTTTTTCCATTTTTTGGTGTCCTCTCTTTTCCTTGAGCAGTGCTTTATAGTTCTCCTTGAAGAGGTCCTTCACATCCTTTGTAAATTGTATTTGTAGGTATTTTATTTTCTTTGTAGCATTTGTGAATGGGAGTTCACTCATGATTTGGCTCTCTATTACTGGTTTATAGGAATGCTTGTGATTTTTGCACATTGATTTGTATGCTGAGACTTTGCTGAAGTTGCTTATCAGCTGAAGGAGATTTGGGGCTGAGACGATGGGGTTTCTAAATATACAGTCATGTCATCTGCAAACAGAGGCAATTTGACTTCCTCTCATCCTATTTGAATACCCTTTATTTCTTTGTCTTGCCTGATTGCCCTGGCCAGAATTTCAAATATTATGGTGAATAGGAGTTGTGAGAGAGGGCATCCTTGTGTTGTGCTGGTTTTCAAAGGGAATGCTTCCAGCTTTTGCCCATTCAGTATGATATTGGCTGTGGGTTTGTTATGAATAGCTCTTATTATTTTGAGATACATTCCATAAATATCTAGTTTATTGAGAGTTTTTAGCATGAAGGGCTGTTGAATTTTGTCAAAGGCTTTTTCTGCATCTATTGACATAATCATGTGGTTTTTGTCATTGGTTCTGTTGATGTGATGGATTACATTTTTTGATTTGTGTATGTTGAACCAGCCTTGCACCCCAGGGATGAAACAACTTGATCATGGTGGATAAGCTTTTTGATTTGCTGCTGGATTTGGTTTGCCAGTATTTTATTGAGGATTTTCACATCAATGTTCATCAGGGATATTGGCCTGAAATTTTCTTTTTTTGTTGTGTCTCTGCCAGGTTTTGGTATCAGGATGATGCTGGCCTCATAGAATGAGTTAGGGAGGAGTCCCTCTTTTTCTATTGTTTGGAATAGTTTCAGAAGGCATGGTACCAGCTCCTGTTTGTACCTCTTGTAGAATTCGGCTGTGAATCTGTCTGGCCCTGGGCTTTTTTTGGTTGGTAGGCTATTAATTACTGCCCCAATTTCAGAACCTGTTATTGGTCTATTCAGGGATTCGACTCCTTCCTGGTTTAGTCTTGGGAGGGCTTATGTGTTGAGGAGTTTATCCATTTCTTCGAGATTTTCTAGTTTATTTGCGTGGAGGTGTTTATACTATTCTGTGATGGTAGTTTGTGTTTCTGTAGGATCAGTGGTGATACCCCCTTTATTTTTTATTGTATGTATTTTATTTTCACTCTTCTTTATTGTTCTGCCTAGCAGTCTAACTACTTTGTTAATCTTTTGAAAAAAATAGCTCCTGGATTCATTGACTTTTTGAAGGGTTTTTTGTGTTTCTATCTCCTCCAGTTCTTCTCTGTTCTTAGTTATTTCTTGTCTTCTGCTAACTTTTTAATTTGTTTGCTGTTGCTTTTCTAGTCATTTTGATTATGATGTTAGACTGTCAATTTTACATCTTTCCTGCTTTCTCCTGTGGGCATTTAGTGCTATAAATTTCCCTCCAAGCACTGCTTTAGCTGTGTCCCAGAGATTCTGGTATGTTGTGTCTTTGTTGTCATTGGTTTCAAAGAACTTACTTATTTCTGCGTTAATTTCGTTATTTACCCAGTAGTCATTCAGGAGCAGGTTGTTCAGTTTCCAAGTAGTTACGTGGTTTTGAGTGAGTTTCTTCATCCTGAGTTTTAATTTGATTGCACTGTGGTCTGAGAGACTGTTATGATTTCTGTTCTTTTGCATTTGCTGAGTAGTGTTTTACTTCCAATTATGTGGTCAATTTTAGCACAAGTGTGATGTGGTGCTGAAAAGACTCTATATTCTCTTGATTTGGGGTGGAGAGTTCTTTAAATGTCTATTAGTTCTGCTTGGTCCAGAGCTGTGTTCAAGTCCTGAATATCCTTGTTAATTTTCTGTCTCATTGATCTGTCTAATATTGACAGTGGGGTGTTAAAGTCTCCCACTATTATTGTGTGGTAGTCTAAGTCTCTTTCTAGGTCTCTAAGAACCTGCTTTATGAATCTCGTTGCTCCTGTATTGGGTGCATATATATTTAGGATAGTTAGCTCTTCTTGTTGCATTGATCCCTTTACCTATTGTAATGCCCTTCTTTGTCTTCTTTGTCTTCTTTGATCTTTGTTGGTTTAAAGTCTGTTTTATCAGAGACTAGGATTGCAATACCTGCTGTTTTTTTTTTCTTTGCATTTGCTTGGTAAGCATTCCTCCATCCCTTTATTTTTAGCCTACACATGTAGAATTTTTGACAAGATTGATTTTTCACAAATCTTCCACAACTTGCTTAAGCCTTCAGCTTTATCCTATCTAACTTAAAACAATATTTTAACCCTCTAAACTTAGCAAAAAAAATGCATTTCTTTAACTTCTTATATTTTACCAAAAATACATTTCACTTTTCTTACACACCTTTTATAAAACTGTTTTTATTTCCCAAAGATTACCAAAGTCACATGAACTAAAAGGCATTACACTTTACTTTTTTGACAAAATATTTGATTTAACCTTTTATTATTTTAAACCAATTAAAGCTCTTTCATATATAAACATCACACACAACACGTATAAATACACAGATAAACGAATATCCAGTAGTTGTAAGGGTTTTCATTTGCCAGTTTTAAAGTTTCTCTTTAAAGTATGCAGTTACTAGGGCCTAATAAGCAGGCACAGCTGGAAGGCAAAAGAAATCCCCCAAAATTAAGGATCTCGTTTTTATACTAGATACTGGATCTTAAAAAATAGGGAATCAGCCCATTCCCCGTGGGAGTCTTATCTCTCAGGTGGGGGTGGGGAAATTTCCATACCTTCTAGGTGGCCAAGAGCGTGCTCCTCTGATCCAAACGTGCAAAGAGCCATGTATTTTTTCATAACTGCTATTAGCTGTTTTCAAAAGTACATTTTCTACCTAGTTACTACACACCAAGTTTCTATCATAATGTGACACCCCCAAAAGTCAAAACCATCAGATAATGTAATGCAAAACAGAATAGAGGCTTAAATTTTGAGAGGGATCTATCTGATTTTAATTAAGCTGACTTTTAACCATAGTGCTCTTTAAAGAAAAAATTTTTTAATCTCTTATTACCTGACATTAGCCAGGCCAATGGCCAATATTTCTGGCTTTTGAACTTTCTCCCAGGTGAAACTAATAAGCCTTAGCTACTAAGATACAGCACTGGACAGTTCTATTGCTCTTCCCAGAAGGAGCCTAGAACAGTCAGTTTTGAGCTTGCGTAGGCTTTTAACTGCTCAATATAATTTTTAGGGCTAACTATGACATGAGCCCTCAAATTTCTGCTCCCTGGATAGCAGAGACCAAGAGAGTACCGCCACATGGTTACAAGGTCAAGCTCTCAAGGATATGAAACAAGATGAGAAGGAAACATCATCCAGTTTTTTTGTTGTTGTTTCAGGACCTGCAGCAGTTTGTAACTGAGATCCTAAGCCCATGTTCTATCCTAAGGTATTCCTCCTTATGACAGAATGATACAGAAAGACACACAAAGCACACCAGATTTGCTACAGCTTAAGACAAGCCTCACAAATTGTTTTTCCCATTAATTACAACTTTACAGAGGAGATAAGCAGTGATTTTTACCATTCATTCAACCAGTTTGCATAAAGAAAGAGGACAGAAGTCTGACCAGTAAGAAATCATTACCCTTTTGCCAACATGTCAGGTTTCTGGGTTCTCTTTCCCTGAGCAGCCCTAGTAACCTTGCTTGCTATATCAAAGCCCTTGGGGCCAAGCCACAACACAAAAGAATTTTTTTTTTCTGTTTCATGGAACCACAGGCAAAAGCCTCTCAATTTTGCAAGTGGCCACCCAACTGGCTGCATGGAGGACCTGAATTAATATTTTCCATTCAGCCAGAGAAAAAATACATATGACAAACCATACCAATATTCAGCTGGCAAAGCTCAAACTTGCCCCCTGATGGGCTCTGTCATCTTTAATGCATTCAAAGTGGATTAAAATAGTTTCAACATGTGGTTCTCTGGGCAAGATGGTCACCCCGAGTAACAGAAAAAATAAAGGGAAAGAAGAGAGAGAGAGAAAAGCATTGCCTGCTGCAAGGTGGGGAAGGCGAAGAGCTCAGGTAGGCTAGAGAAAGACCCACCCATTGCAGTGACATTTAATCAAAAGTTCAGGCAGCTGTTTGTTGGTCACAAAGGATCTTCTCCAGCTTTCCCATTAGCTCTCAAGTTTTCCCCTTTAGGGGAAAAAAAGCTCCCCTTATCCCATGATCCTGTACCTGCCTAATCCTGTCACAGCCATCAGCAGAGTGCAAGGCAGATTAATCCAAAGAGAGTAACAGTTAACATCCCATAGTGTCAAATCAATTTTTTAGCCGACAGGGACTTTATTGAGAGGATCCTCTAACCCCCTAAATCTTAGGAAGGTCTGTAACCTTCCTAAGTTGGGCCTCAAACCCCAAGTTTGGTCAAGTGTCATTGCCTTTTAAGAGGGGCCTTTAACCCTCTCTGTCTCTAGAGAAAGTGCTTTAACCCTCTCTGTTTCTAGGGGAGGCTCTAACTCCCCTAAATTGGGCCTCTAACTCAATCCCATCCTTTGCTGGTTACCCCACCACTTACCCAAAGTCAGCCAATTGTTGCTGCAGTCTATTTCCTTTGGGTCGGGGGTCTCCTCAGTATCATCCCTTCATGGTTCGCCAGGAAGATGTTACTAGAAAGGGGTCCCGATCCAGACCCCAAGAGAGGGTTCTTGGAGCTTGCACAAGAAAGATTTTGAGGTGAATCCATAAAGTGAAAGCAAGTTTATTAAGAAAGTAAAGAAATAAAAGAATGGCTACTCCATAGTGGAACAGCCAGAGCTCCATTGTATGTTGTTCCCTCTGTCTTGCTGCATTTAAAGGATTCTTTCTGTATCGTTTACCTTTGGGAGTATGATTATTAAATGTCTTGAGGTAGTCTTCATTGGGATAAATCTGCTTGGTTTTCTATAACTTTCTTGTACTTGGATATTGGTATCTTTCTGCAAGTTTGGGGACTTTTCTGTTATTATCACTTTGAATAAACTTACTACTTCTGTCACTTTCTCTATCTCCTTTTTAAGGCCAATAACTTTTTTTTTTTTTTTTTTTTGAGACGGAGTGTCGCTCTGTCGCCCAGGCTGGAGTGCAGTGGCGCAATCTCGGCTCGCTGCAAGCTCCGCCTCCCGGGTTCACACCATTCTCCTGCCTCAGCCTCTCCGAGTAGCTGGGACTACAGGCGCCTGCCACCACGCCCGGCTAATTTTTTTGTATTTTTAGTAGAGACGGGGTTTCACCGTGGTCTCGATCTCCTGACCTCGTGATCCGCCCGCCTCGGCCTCCCAAAGTGCTGGGATTACAAGCGTGAGCCACCGCGCCCGGCCCAATAACTCTTAGATTTGCCTTTTTGATGCTATTTTCTAGATCCTGTTGGCATGCTTTGCAGTTTTTTATTTATTTTCATTTTTCTCCTCTGACTGCATTTTCTCATAGCCTTTCTTCAAGAAGCTTGTTCTTTCTTCTGCTTGATTAATTCTGCTGTTAAAAGATTCATGTATTCTTCAGTATGCCAATTGCTTTTTTCTGCTCCAGAATTTCTTCTAGATTTTTAATAATTATTTCAATCTGTTTGTTAAATTTATCTGATAGAATTCTGAATTCTTTTTCTTTGTTATCTTGAATTTCTTTGAGTTTCCTCAACACAGCTATTTTTAAATGTGTGTTTGAAGGATCACGTTTCTCTGTTTCTCCAGGATTGGTTCCTAGTGCCTTATTTCATTCCTTTAATGAGGTCATGTTTTCCTGGATGCTGTTGATGCTAGTAGATATTCTTCGGTGTCTGTGCATTGAAGAGTTGGGTATTTATTGCAGTCTTAATTGTCTGGGATTATTTGTAGACATCCTTCTTGAGAAGGTTTTTGAGACACTTTAAAGGGCTTGGGTGTTGTGATCTAAACTGTGTCTGCATAGGGGACATCCCAAGCGTACTAACCCTGTGGTTTTTGCAGACTCGTAGAGATACCACCTTTTTGGTCTTGGACAAGATCTGGAAGAATTATCTGTATTTCCAGGCAGAGACTCTTCTTCTTTCTTTAATTTCTCCCCCCCCCCCAAAAAAAAACAGAGTCTTTCTCTTTCTGTTCTGAGCATCTAAAGCTGGGAGTGGAGTGAAATAAGCACCCTTGTGGCCACCGTCACTATGACTGTGCTTGGTCAGATCTGAAGCCATCACAGCACTGGGTATAGCCCAAGGCCTTCTGTAACCACTCACTGACTACTACCTATGTTCACTCAAGGCCCTAGAGCTCTACAATCAGGTGGCAAATCCAGCCAGGCCTATGTCCTTCCCTTCAGGATGGCAAGATCACCCAGGCCTTGGATGGGTCCAGAGGTGCTGTCCTAGAGTCAGAGACTAGAGTCAAAAACCTTAGAAGCCTACCTGGTGTTCTATGGTATTGTGGCTAAGTTGGCACTGAAACCATAAGATGCAGTCCTTCCCACTCTTCTTCCCTTTCCAAAGGCAGAGGAGCTTGACCCCATAGCCACTGCCACCTCATGCCATGAAGAATTCTACCAGAGCACCAGCCAATGTTTCCTTCAGCCTCAAGGGCTCTTAAGTCAGCTTGTGGTGAAAGCTGCCCAGCCTTCAAATCACCCTTCAGGGCAGTGTGCTCTCCTCTGGCCCATGGTAGGTTGAGAAATGCTGTCCAAGAGTCAAGTCTTGAAATCAGAGACCCCAAGAGCCAGCTTGGTGCTCTGCCCTGCCTTGGTCGTGGTGGTATCTAAGAAAGCCTTCTTTACTTTGCCCTCTGCTTTTCTTAGTCAGGAGTTTTGCCCCATAGCCACTGCTGGTAATGTGCTGAGTCTCACCTGAAGCCAGCAAGTCTCAGAGGCTTACCCAAGGCCCTCAATGTAGTACCTGGATATTGCTGCTGGTTATTTCAAGTTCAAGAGCTCTTCAGTCAGCAGGTGATAAATGCTTCCAGGACTTGGTCCTTTCCTTCAAGGCAGTGGGTTCCCTTCTGGCCCAGGGTGTATCTAGAAATGTCTAGGAGCTAGGTCCTGGAATGGGAGCCTCACAACTGTCTGGTGGCCTGTTCTGCTGTGGCTAAGGTAGTATCCAAGATGGAAGACAAAGTTCTCCCCACTCTTTCCTTTGCTCTCAAGTTGAAGGAGGGAGTCTCTTTTGAAGCCAAGAGCTGTGCAGCCTGAATTTAGGGAAGTCATGATACCAGCACTCCCTTGACCGCTCCAGCTGGCATCTCAGCATGTTGCGTGACTCACGGTCCACTGTTTCTGGGACTATTTCAGCACTAGGACTCACCTAAAAGTTTCAGTCCTTATGGGGTAGACCACCTTTCAAGTTTACTTGGAGACAGAGGGCTGTAGCCCTTTGTGGCAAGGTTTGTAGAAACTCAAGTTCCGAATACTGGAATCTGCGATTCCCCTCTGGCTAGGGCTGGCTTGAATGCTCCCTCCGTGAGTGGGTGGGTGGGCATCAGCTGAGTTTGGTCCAGTTTTTCTTTCTGCCCTAGCAGGACAGCACTGAACACAGTGCCTCACACTTGCTGTGTTCTTTCTCCCCTAGCAGGCAGAGATGCTCTCTGCACCACACCACTGTTGTCAGAGTTGGGGGAGGGGTGGCTTCTGTGATTCCAGAGTATTTTTTGTATCTCCTCAGTGCCTCTTTCAGTGATATGAAGTTAAAACCAGGTACTATGAGTGCTCACCTAATTTTGGGTTCTTATGAAAGTGTTATTTCTTTATAGATAGTTGTTAACTCAATTTCCTTGTGGGGGTGGGGACGATTGGTGGAGCCTTCTATTGTGCCATTTTTCTCCCAATCTTTTTTTAATTTTTGAGGAAACTCCATACTCTTCTACCTATTGACTCTACTAGCTTATATTTCCACCAGTAGAGTTCAAGATTCTCTTTATTATATTTCCTTGCCCACACTTGTTATCTTTTTTTAAATAATAGGCATCCTAATAGGTTTTAGGTGATACATCATTGTGGTGTTGATTTGCATTCTCTGATGATCAGTGATGTTGAGCACCTTTTCATATACCTGTTGGCTATTTATATGTCTTTTTTCTTTTGCACATTTTTTAATCAGGATTTTTTTTCTATTCAGTTATTTTTCTTTTATGAGGTTCTTATATATTTTGGATGTTAACCTCATATCAGATATATTGTTGGCATTTATGTTCTCACATTCCATAGATTGCCTTTTTATTTTGTTGATTGTCTCCTTGGCTGTGCAGAGGCTTTTTAGTTTGATGTTGTCTGTCTTATTGTTGCTTTTGTTGCCTGTGTTTTTTAAAATCACAACTCAAAAATCATTGTCAGTAGCAATGTCAGTGGGCTTATTCCCTATGTTTTCTTTTAGGAGTTTTACATTTTTAGGTCATGTTTAAATGTTTATTTTATTTTTAGTTAATTTTTATATAGTATAAGACAAGGGTACAGTTTCATTCCTTTGCAAATGGATATACAGTTCCCCAACACCATTTATTGAAAAGATTATCCTTTTTCCAATGTGTATTCTTGTTTTCCTTTTCAAAAATTAGTTGACCATATATGCATGAGTTTATTTCTGGGCTCTGTTGGTGTATTTGTCTACTTTTATGTCAGTATCATACTGTTTTGATTACTATAGCTTGGAAATATAGTTTGGAATCAGGAAGATTAGGGCCTCCAGCTTTGTTCTTTATTCTCAAGATTCTTTTGGCTATCCAAGATCTTCTGTGGTTCCATGTAAATTTTAGGATTGTTTTTCCTATTTCTGTGGAGAAAAAAATGCCATTGGAATTTTCATAGGATTGCATTGAATCTGTAGATTGCTTTGGGTAGTATGGACATTTTAGCCATATAAATTCTTCCAGTCCATGAATGAGATATCTATTTGTGTATTTGTGTCTTCTTCAATTTCTTTCATTAGTGTTTTATACTTCACTATACAAATATTTCACCTCCTTAGCTATTGTAAACTGAATTGTTTTCTTAATTCCTCTTTTGGATAGTTTATACTGTATAGAAACACAACTGTTTTTGTATGTTGTTTTTTGTATTCAAACCTTTACTGAATTCGTTTTACAGTGCTAACAATTTTTTGGTGGGGTCTTTATAGAATTTTCTATATATAGGATTATGTTATTAGCAAACAAAATTTTACTTCTTTCTTTTAGATTTTGTTGCCTTTTAATTTTAATTAACTTACCTATTTACTTATTGCCTAATTGCACTGGCTATGACTTCCAGTAGTAAGTTGAACAAAAGTGTCAAGAGTAGGCATTCTTGTCTTATTCCTCAGGATTTCATCATTGCATATGATGTTACCTGTGTGCTTGTCATATACGGCCTTTATTATATTGAGTATATTTTTATTTACCTAATATGTTGAGATTTTTTATTATGAAATGATGTTGAGTTTTGTTAATGTTCTTTCTGCACATGTTGATATGATGATCATGATTTTTATCCTTCATTCTCTTAGTGTTGTTTACTGCATTTATTGATTTGAGTATGTTGACCCATCCTTGCATTCCAGAGATAAATCTTACATGATTGTGGTGTATGATCCTTTCAATGTGCTATTGAATTTCGTTTGCTAATATTGTGTTCAAGATTTTTGCATCTATTTGCTTCAGGGACATTGGCCTATAATTTTAATTTCCTCTTGTGTCCTTGCCTAGCTTTGGTATCAGGATAATGCTAGCCTTGTAGAATATATTTGGAATTGTTTCCTCCTATTCAGTTTTTTGGAAGAGTTTGAGAAGGATTGGCATTAATTACTTTTTCAGTGCTTGGTAGAATTTACCCATGAAGCCATCTGATCCTGTGCTTTTCTTTGTTGGAAGATATTTGAGTACTGATTTTATCTCCTTGCTCTTTTTTGTTCTGTTCATATTTTCTGTTTCTTCATGGTTAGTCTTGGTGTTTCTTGGTATATTACATTTCTCTAGGAATTTAGCCATTTATTCTAGACTATCCAGTTTGTTGACATATAATTGTTCATAATAGTGTCTTCTGACCTTTTGTATTTCTCTGTTATCAGTTATAATGGCTCTTCTTTCATTTATGATTTTATTTATTTGAGTGTTCTCCTTTTTTCTTGGTTAAGCTAGCAAAGGGTTTGTCAATTTTCTTTATCTCTTCAAAAAGACTCATAGTATTTTTGATCTTTTAAATTGTTTTTCTAGATTCTTTTTTATTTATTTCTGTTCCTATCTTTATTATTTCCTTCATTCTGCTAACTTTGGGCTTGCTTTATTCTATTCTTGCTATTTACTTGAGGTGTAAAATTAGGTTGTTTAGGCTGGGTGTAGTGGCTCACACCTGTAATCTCAACACTTTGGGAGGCTTAGGCAGGCAGATCACCTGAGGTTGGGAGTTCGAGACCAGCCTGGCCAACGTGTTTAAACTACATCTCTACTAAAAATACAACAACAACAAAAAAAATTAGCTGGGCGTGGTGGCATATGCCTGCAATTCCAGCTACTCAGGAGGCTGAGGCAGGAGAATCACTTGAATCCAGGAAGCAGAGGTTACAGTGAGCTGAGATTGCAAACTGCACTCCAGCCTGAGCAACAGAGACTCCATCTCAAAAAAAAAAAAGGTTATTTGATATCTTTTTTAATGTAAGCATTTATCACTATAACCTTTCCTCTTAGAACTGCTTTTGTTGCATCTCATAAGTTGTGATATGTTTTGTTTCCATTTTTGTTCATCTCAGAATTTGTTTTTAAATTTTCCTTTTGATTTTTTTGGCCCATTGGTTGTGCAGAAGTATCTTGCCTAATTTCCACATATTTGTGAGTTTTCCAGTTTTTATCCTGTTATTTCTAGTTCTGTACAATTGTATTAGGAAAATATACTTGATATGATTTTAATCTTGTGAAATTTGTTAAGACTCATTTTCTGGCCTAATGTTCTCTGTTCTGGAGAATGCTCTATATGCAATTGAGAAGATTGTATATTCTGCTGTTGTTGGATGGAATTTTCTGCGAATGTCTGTTAGGTCTATTTGTTTTACATTCTTATGCAAGTCCACTCTTTCCATACTGATTTTCTGCCTGTATGATTTATCCATTGTTGTAAGTGGTTTATAAATGTATATTTACATGCTCTGAACTTGGGAGCATATGCATTTATAATATCTTCTTGATATATATCCTCTTGATAAATTGACCACTTTATTATATAGTGTCCATTGTTTCTTGTGACAGATTGTGACTGAAAATATTTTTTCCAGTATAATTACCCCTGCTAATTTGCATGGACTGTCTTTTTCCATTCTTCACTTTCAGCCTAGTGTGTGTCTCGTGAGCAGCATATAATAGGGTGTTGTTTGTTAATGCATTCAGCAACTCTATTTTTCTATTGGAGAGTTTAATTTGTTGACATTTAAATTAATTATTGGTAGGTAAGGACTTGTTATTGCTATTTTTAAAGCATTTCCTGACTGGTTTGTGGTTTCTTCCTCTTTTGCTGTCCTCCTTTTCATTTGTTGATT
Source organism: Hylobates moloch (assembly GCF_009828535.3). NCBI lineage: Eukaryota > Metazoa > Chordata > Mammalia > Primates > Hylobatidae > Hylobates > Hylobates moloch. Next base: position 60,629,602 of record NW_026652282.1, read on the forward strand.
TCTTTTTCATAGTAGCATGCTTTTATTTTTTTTTCTCATCTTTTGTGTGTCTACTGTAGGTTTTACTCTTTGGAAGTTACCATGAGGTTATTTTTTTCTTTTTATGTTATGTATCCATTGACAAATTAATGTAGCTATAGTTGTAATACTTTGTCTTTTAACTTTTATCATAGAGATAAGTGATTTTAACCACCATTACAGTATTGTTATTCTTTTTTTTTTGAGACGGAGTCTCGCTCTGTCACCCGGGCTGGAGTGCAGTGGCACGATCTTGGCTGACTACAAGCTCCGCCTCCCAGGTTCACGCCATTCTCCTGTCTCAGCCTCCCGAGTAGCTGGGACTACAGGTGCTCACCACCACGCCCAGCTAATTTTTGTATTTTTAGTAGAGACGGGGTTTCACCGTGTTAGCCAGGATGGTCTCGATCTCCTGACCTCGTGATCCACTGGCCTCAGCCTCCCAAAGTGCTGGGATTACAGGCATGAGCCACTGCGCCTGGCCAGTATTGTTATTTTTAACTTGACTCTGCTTATCTTTACTGTGAGTTTTATACTTTTATATGTTTTTATGTTGCTAATAAGCATTCTTTTATTTCAACTTGAAAAACCTCGTTTAGCATTTCTTGCAAGGCAGATTTACTGGTGATGAACTTACATCCCTCCTCCCCTACTGCCCCCCTACATTTGTGTGGAAATCTCTTTATCTCCTTAATTTCTAAAGGACAGCTTTACTAGGTATAGTATTATTGATGGGCAGTTTTTTTTTCCTTCAGCACTTTGAATATATGATCTCACTTTCTTATGGCTTGTAAGGTTTCTGCTGAGAAATCTGATTTTCTTATTGGGGCAGTGATGAATAGTTCCCTTAGATGTAATGAGATGTTTTCACTTTCAAAATCGTCTGTTTTTGACTTTTGACAATTTCATTAAAACGTGTCTTAGTGAAGACCCGTTGGCTCTCAACCTGTTTGGAGTTTTTTAAGCTTCTTGCATCTGGATGTCCATTTCCTTTTCCAGATTTGGGAAGTTTTCCATCATTATTTATTTAAATCAGCTTTCTGTTCTTTCTCTTTTTCTGCTCCTTCGTTGACTGCCAGAGTGTTTATATTGGTTCACTTACTTTTGTCCAATAAGTCTTGTTGGCTTTCTTTACTCATTCTTATTTTTTTTCTCCCTATAACTGGATAATTTCAAATGATCTGTCTTTGAGGATGCTGATATTGTCCTCAGCTTGATCAAGTCAGACATTGGTGGTCTTTATTGAATTTTTCTTTTCAGTCATTGTGATTTTCAGCTCCAGGACTTCTGGGTTTTTTAAAATAGATTTTCTACTGCTTTTTTGAAGTTTTCATTTTATTCATGTATTGTTTTCCTGATATTGTGTAATTGTCTGTGTTCTCTTCTTAATGAGTTTCCTTAAGATGATTATTTTGAATTTTTGTCAAGCTCTTTGTGGATTCTCTATTTATTCAGGGTCTTCACTGGAACTTTATTTTATTCTTTTTGTGGTATCATATTTCCTTGATCCTTTATTTTCCTTTTAGCCACATATTGCTGTCTTCACAGTTGAAGGAAGACTCACTTTCTCCAGTCTTTACTCTTTGGCTTCAGGAGAGATAGACCTTTACCAATGAGCCTAGGTAGAGATTCCAAAGGTCTCTCAGAACTTTTCTGTGAATGTGCCCACCTGCTTCACTTGTTCTGTCCTAGGGGACAAGTGTTAGGATTGTGTGCTTTTACTCTATCCTGTCAAGCCAGGTATGGTGATAAGCCTCCTGTTTCTTTTCCCTATGGCACTGCCCAAGCATGAACAAGGTTGAATGCCTTTTCTCAAACCAAAAGAGTCAAACCAGCTATTAAGATATGTACCTGCTATTGAGATTCGTGTACTGTCTGTGGGAGGTCAGACAGGCTGTGCTCAGGGAAGTATGGGCACCATCCACAAGGTTGTAGGGGTTCATTAAGTGCTCACAGCTCATGTTGGCTACTTGGGGGGGTTCCTCAGGCAAGTCATTCTTCAGATTTCTTGGGTGGGCCTTGTGGTGGAGTCTTTAAGCAAGTTAACAGGATCTATAGCCACTGTTTTGAACTGCACACTGGTTGTTGTGCTCTCCCTCCCCTTCTTTTTGCTTCTTGCTGTTGTCCCCAGGCAATTTAACCATACAGATTCCCTCAGTATTCAAGGTGCAGAGAGATAGATATGGCCTCCTGGGCCATATCCTGCAAGTCTGAGGAAGCAAAGTGTTAACTCTAACTTTTCTCCATGGTAGATATTGCAGGTTAAGGAGGGGGGCTTTTTTGGCATCAAGCTGTGCCATCTTGGTGGAGAGATGACATGGGTAAACTGAAACTGTAGTTTTTACCCTCTTTAATGTGTCCACTTTCAGGATTTTTGCTGTATTACAGTGCTGAAGCCTTAGTTAGACTCTGGCTCCCACAAAAGTATTCTCATCTATGGGTGGTTCCCAAAACCAGTGTATCTGTAGGGGGATGAAAACTGGAACCTCTTGTTCTGCCATCTTGGTGATGTTACTCTTTAATTTTTCAAATGTTTGTTTTGCATCAATGTAAATGATCATGTGGTTGTTTTCATTCATTCTGTTAATGTATATCACACTGTCTTTCATATGATGAATCATTCTTGCATTGCAGGAATACATCATACTCGATCATGGTTTACAATCCTTTTATTATGCTACTGACTTTGATTTGCTACATTTTGTTGTGAATTTTTGCATCAGTATTAATAAGGGACATAAGACTAGTTTTCTTTCTTTGTAGCGTGTTTGAATAGCTTTGTTAAATGGGTAATGTCCTCAGAGAATCAGTTAAGTGTTCTTTCAATTTTTGGAAGAGTTTGAGAAGGACTGGTGTTAATTCTTCTTTAAATGTTAGGAATAATTCACCAATGAAGTCATATTGTCTAGGTCTTTCATTTGGGGAAGGTTTTTTATTTCTGATTAAATCATCTTACTACCTATTGTTCTATTTAAATTTTCTGTTTATTCCTGATTCAGCCTTAGTAGTTTTTGTGTTTCTAAGAATTTAGCCATTTCATTTCGGCTAGCCAATTTGCATATAGTTATTTACCATATTCTCTTACAATTCATTTTTTATTTTTTGAAACCAGTAGTAAAGTCCCCACATTTATTTCTGATTTTATTGAGTCTTCTCTTTTTTCTTCATCAGTCTAGCTAAAGGCTTGTCAATTTTGTTTATCTTTTTCAATAACTAACTTTTGGGTTATCCTGGAGAATGTTTCATGTACCATTGAAAAAAATGTGTATGCTGCTGTTGGATGGAGTGTTGTGTATATGTCTCTTAGGTCCTGTTGGCTCATGATGTTATTCAAGTACTCTCTTTTCTTTCTCTCTTGTTGTTAACTTCATTATTGAAAGTGGTGTATGGAAGTCTGAAGCTATTATTGCTTTAATTTTGTCAATGTTTGCTTCATATGGTTAGAGCTGTGATGTTTGGTATATATCTTCTTACACTTTTTACGTATTCTTAGCTGCTACATTGACCATTTTTTAATATGTTGTTCTTTGTCACTTGTAAGATTTTTACTTAAGGCCAATTTGGTCTGACATTAGTGTATTTATTTTTGCTCTCTTTTGGTTACTATTAGCATGTAATATTTTTTATCATTTTACTTTCCATGTATTTGTGTATTTAATCCAAAGTGAGTCTTTATAGATAGCATTTCTTTATGTTTTGTATTTCTAAAGATGAGGTCTTACTGTGTTGTCCCAGCTGGAGTGCAGTGGCTATTCACAGGAATGATCACAGTGCAGTACAGCCTCAAACTTCTAGCCTCAAGCAATCTTCCTGCTTTAGACTCCTGAGAGGCTGGAACTGCAGGTACCCACTGCTGCACCCAACTGAGAGCACTTTTTATCCACTCTCCCAATCTCTGAAATTTTGGTAGAGAGTTTAATCAATGTACATTTTAAAAAATTATGGTAAGTAAAAACTTTCTTTGCCGTTTATTTCTTTTCTGCATGTCTTATAACTGTTTTGTCCCTTATTGCTTTCCCTTACTACCATTTTCTGTTTATTCTTTTTTTTTGTAATGACACATTTTTATTTTCTTCTAATTGTCTTTTGTGTTTATTTTAAGATATTATCTCTGTGGTTACCATGGAGGTTACATAGAACATTAAAAATTTACAAGAGTCCACTTTAAATTAATAACAACTGAACATGAACCAGATACAGAATCTCTATTTATGTATATATCTGTTCCTCTGACACTTTGTTATTGATGTCACAAATTACATTGTATACATTGTATACCCACTAGTGTAGGCTCACAATTATTTTATATGTTTATCATTTGTTTTATAGAAATAAAAAATGCAGTATATTACAATATTATAATAATGATGTCTTTTATATATGTGCATGTGTTTACCTTTACCAGAGATGTTTACATTGTCCTCTGGCATTGAGTTACTTTCTAGCATCGTTTGGCATTTTTTGTAGGGCAGATCTAATGGTAATGTACTTCCTCAGCTTTTGTTTATCTTAAAACGTCTTAATTTTTCCTTTATTTTTGAAGGAAAGTTTTGCTGCATATGGAATTCTATGTTAACAGGTGTTTTTATTGCAATACTCTAAGTATATCTTCACTGCCTTCTTGCCTCCAAAGTTTCTTCTGAGAAATGAACAAAAATCTTACTGAAGATCCCTTTATGACAAGTTACTTCTCTTGCTGATTTTAAGATTTTTTTTGTCTTTTTCTTTTGATAGTTTGAGTATGTCTTGGTGTTGGTCTCTTTGGATTTATCACACTTGGACATCATTGAGCTTGGATTTGTAAATTCATTTCATTCATTAAATTTGGGAAGGTTTTAGCCATAATTTCTTCAAAGTTTCTGCTCCTGTATCCCAAGTCTCTTCTTGGAAGCCCATAATATACATATTTGTCCACTTAATGGTGTCTCACAAGTCCCATAGTCGCTGCTCATTTTTCTTCATTTTCTTTCTTCTCTTCAGATTCAGTAACTTCATTGTCCTAACTTCTGCTTTGTTTATTCTTCTGCCTGCTCAACTCTGCTCTTTGACTCCCTCTATTGAATTTCTATTTCAGTTACTGTATTTTTCAACTCCAGAATTTGGTTTGGTTTCTTTTTACATCATCTATCTCTTTTTTTAAATTTTAATTTTATCATGTTCTTGATTTTATTTCTGTATTTATGTTTTTCTTTAGTTCTTTAACAATATTGAAGAAAGCTCTTTTAAAGTCTTTGTCACGTAAGTGCAATGTCTGGACTTTCTTATAAATGTTTTCTGCCAGTTTATTTGTTCCCAGGAGTGGGCTATGCCTTCTTGTTTTCTTGTATGCCCTGTTGTTTTGTTGTTGTTGAACATTGGGAATTTGAAAAAACAACTTCATCTGCCAGTCTTTGAAGATGGGCTCTGTTCAGGAGCAGTTCTTAACAGGTTACCGGATCTTGATCTTAGCATAGGAATGAGATGAAAAGCTAAGATCTTCTCAGGTATTTCCTGAGTATGCATCTTGCCTGGCCTGTGTGTGGCTTTCTCAATTCCCCGTATACATGACTGTGTTTCAGTGTCTTAATTTCACAACCAGTCTCATCTTTGGAACTTTAGCTGGTCTATTTTTATGTATTGACTTGTAATCTCTTGCCCTAGCCTTCTACATGTCTGTTGCCTCTCTGCAATGTTTATGAGGGGTGCCTTCTGCTTTCCCCACCTGAGATCCAAGGTAGGTGAAAAAGAGATCAGTCCTTCAGTTTGTCTTCAGACAGGTTAGAACATTGGAAATAACGTCTGCTCTTCTTTCTCTGTTTCAAGAGAGAGAATTGAGATCTGAGTTCCTACCTCATGCAGACCAAGAATACTGCCATACATGGTGGGATAAGGCAAGGAGAGAGCAAGGAAAAATGCCACAAAACCCCATTTTGAAGATGTCTTTTCTTTTAAAGAAAAAACATTTTAGGTTCAGGGTACATGTGCACATTTGTCATATAGGTTAATATGTTTCTCAGAGGTGTGTTGTACGGATCATTTTGTCACCCAGGTAATTAGCAGAGTACCTGATACATATTTTTTCTGATTCTCTCCCTCCTCCTACCCTCCTTCCTCAAGTAGGCCTCTGTGTCTGTTGTTTCCCTCTTTGAGTACCTGTGTTCTTGTTGTTTAACTCTCACTTATAAGTGAGAACATACAGTATTGGGTTTTGTATTCCTGTGTTAGTTTGCTTAGGATAATGTTCTCCAGCTTCATCCATGTTGCTGCAAAGGACATGATCTTATTTTTTATGGCTGCATAGTATTCCATGGAGTATATGTACCACATTTCCTCTATCCAGTCTACTGTTGATGGGCATTTAGGTTGATTCCATGTCCTTGCTATTGTCAGCAGTACTGCAGTGAACATATGTGTGCATGTATCTTTATGGTAAAACAATTTATATTCCTTTGGGTATATACCCAGTCATGGGATTGCTGGGACAAATAATAATTGTGTTTTAAGCTCTTTGGGGAATCACCACACCATTTTCTACAGTGGTTTTCACATTTTCTACATTCCCACCAGCAGTTAAGTATTTCCTTTTCTATGCAACCTCAACAGCACCTCTCATTTTTTGACCTTTTAGTAATAGCTATTCTGACTGACGTGAGATAGTATCTCACTGTGGTTTTGATTTTCATTTCTCTAATGATTAGTGATGTTGATTTTTTATATGTTGCTTGGCCACATATATGTCTTCTTTTGAAAAGTATCTATTCATGTCCTTTGCCCACTTTTTAATGGGGTGGTTTGTTTTTTCTTGGAAATTTAAGTTCCTTCTAGATTATGGATATTAAAACTTTCTTGAATGCATAGTTTGCAAATTAGTTTTGCCCATTTTGTACATTGTTTTCTCTGTTGATAGTTTCTTTGGCTATGCAGAAGGACTTTAGTTTAATTAGATTCAATTTGTCCATTTTTGCTTTTGTTGCAGTTACTTTTGGCATCTTCATCATTAAATCTTTTCCAGGTCCTATGTCCAGAAGGGTATTTCCTAGATTATCTTCCAGTGTTTTAATAGTTTTGGGTTTTACATTTAAGTCTTTAATTCATTGAGTTAATTTTTTTATATGATGTAGGAAAGGGGTCCAGTGTTTTGTAACTCTCGTTGTAGAGGTCTTTCACCTCCCTAATTAGCTGTTTGCCTGGTTATTTTATTCTTTTTATGGTAATTGTGAATTGGACTACATTTCTGATTTGGCTCTCAGCTTGAATGTTGTTAGCATATAGGAATGCTACTGATTTTGGTATGTTGATTTTGTATTGTGAAACTTTGCTGAAGTTGCTTATCAGCTCAAGGAGCTTTTGGGCAGAGAATATGGGGTTTTCTAGAGGAAGAATCTTGTCGTCTGCAAACTGATATTTTGACTTCCTCACTTTTTATTTGGATGCTCTTTATTTCCTTTTCTTACCCGATTGTCCTGGCCAGGATTTCCAATACTATATTTAATAGGAGTGGAGAGAGAAGACATCCTTGTCTTGTGTCAGTTTTCCATGGGAATGCTTCCAGCTTGCATCCATTATTCAGTATGGTGTTGGCTGTGGGTTTGTTCTAGATGTGTTATTACTTTAAAGTATATTCCTTCAATGGCCTAGTTTATTGGGGGTTTTTAGCATGACAGGATATTGATTTTGTGAAAGCGTTTTCTGCATCTGTTGAGATAATCATGTGGTTTTTGTTTTTAGTTCTGTTTATGTGATGAATCACATTTATTTATTTTCATATATTGAACCAAGCTTGCATCCCAGGGATAAATCTTACTTGATCGTGGCGGATTACCCTTTTGCTGTGCTGCTGGATTCAGTTTGCTAGTATTTTGTTGAGGATTTTTACATCTACGTTCATCAAGGATATTGGCCTGAAGTTTTCTCTTCGTGTGTGTCTCTACCAACTGATTCAGTTTCGGAATTTGTTATTAGTTCATTCAGGGATTCAGTTTCTTCCTTCTTCAGTCTGGGGAGGATGAATGTGTGTAGGAATTTGTCCATTTCTTCTAAATTTTCTTGTTTGTGTGTATAGAGGTGTTTATAGTACTCTCTGATGGGATTCTTTTTGTATTTATGTGTCATTTCTAATATCCCCTTTGTTATTTCTTGTATTATTATTATTATTATTATTATACTTTAAGTTTTAGGGTACATGTGCACAATGTGCAGGTTTGTTACATATGTATCCATGTGCCATGTTGGTGTGCTGCACCCATTAGCTTGTCATTTAGCATTAGGTATATCTCCTAATGCTGTCCCTCCCCCCTCCCCCCACCCCACAACAGTCCCTGGAGTGTGATGTTCCCCTTCCTGTGTCCATGTGTTCTCATTGTTCAATTCCCACCTATGAGTGAGAACATGCAGTGTTTGGATTTTTTGTCCTTGCGGTAGTTTACCGAGAATGATGGTTTCCAGTTTCATCCATGTCCCTACAAAGGACATGAACTCATCATTTTTTATGGCTGCATATCCATGGTGTATATGTGCCACATTTTCTTAATCCAGTCTATCGTTGTTGGACATTTGGGTTGGTTCCAAGTCTTTGCTATTGTGAATAGTGCCGCAATAAACATACGTGTGCATGTGTCTTTATAGCAGCATGATTTATAGTCCTTTGGTATATACCCAGTAATGAGATGGCTGGGTCAAATGGTATTTCTAGTTCTAGATCCTTGAGGAATCGCCACACTGACCTCCACAATGGTTGAACTAGTTTACAGTCCCACCAACAGTGCAAAAGTGTTCCTATTTCTCCACATCCTCTCCAGCACCTGTTGTTTCCTGACTTTTTAATGGTCATCATTCTAACTGGTGTGAGATGGTATCTCATTGTGGTTTTGATTTGCATTTCTCTGATGGCCAGTGATGATGAGCATTTTTTCATGTGTTTTTTGGCTGCATAAATGTCTTCTTTTGAGAAGTGTCTATTCATGTCCTTCGCCCACTTTTTGATGGGGTTGTTTGTTTTGTTCTTGTAAATTTGTTTGAGTTCATTGTAGATTCTGGATATTAGCCCTTTGTCAGATGAGTAAGTTGTGAAAATTTTCTCCCATTTTGTAGGTTGCCTGTTCACTCTGATGGTAGTTTCTTTTGCTGTGCAGAAGCTCTTTAGTTTAATTAGAACCCATTTGTCAATTTTGGCTTTTGTTACCATTGCTTTTGATGTTTTAGACATGAAGTCCTTGCCCATGCTTATGTCCTGAATGGTATTGCCTAGGTTATCTTCTAGGGTTTTTATGGTTTTAGGTCTAACATGTAAGTCTTTAATCCATCTTGAATTAATTTTTGTATAAAGTGTAAGGAAGGGATCCAGTTTCAGCTTTCTACATATGGCTAGCCAGTTTTCCTGGCACCATTTATTAAATAGGGAATCCTTTCCCCATTGCTTGTTTTTGTCAGGTTTGTCAAAGATCAGATAGTTTAGCTATGTGGCATTATTTCTGAGGGCTCTGTTCTGTTCCATTGATCTATGTCTCTGTTTTGGTACCAGTACCATGCTGTTTTGGTTACTGTAGCCTTGTAGTATAGTTTGAAGTCAGGTAGCGTGATGCCTCCAGCTTTGTTCTTTTGGCTTAGGATTGGCTTGGCAATGCGGGCTCTTTTTTGGTTCCATATGAACTTTAAAGTAGTTTTTTCCAATTCTGTGAAGAAAGTCATTGGTAGCTTGATGGAGGTGGCATTGAATCTATAAATGACCTTGGGCAGTATGGCCATTTTCACGATATTGATTCTTCCAACCCATGAGCATGGAATGTTCTTCCATTTGTTTGTATCCTCTTTTATTTCATTGAGCAGTGGTTTGTAGTTCTCCTTGAAGAAGTCCTTCACGTCCCTTGTAAGTTGGATTCCTAGGTATTTTATTCTCTTTGAAGCAATTGTGAATGGGAGTTCACTCATGATTTGGCTCTCTGTTTGTCTGTGATTGGTGTACAAGAATGCTTGTGATTTTTGTATATTGATTTTGTATCCTGAGACTTTGCTGAAGTTGCCTATCAGCTTGAGGAGATTTTGGGCTGATACAGTGGGGTTTTCTAGATAGACAATCATGTCATCTGCAAACAGGGA
>NW_026652282.1:60640093-60715323 GCF_009828535.3 Hylobates moloch
TGTTGAATTTTGTCAAAGGCCTTTTCTGCATCTATTGAGATAATCATGTGGTTTTTGTCTTTGGTTCTGTTTATATGCTGGATTACATTTATTGATTTGTGTATGTTGAACCAGCCTTGCATCCCAGGGATGAAGCCCACTTGATCATGGTGGATAAGCTTTTTGATGTGCTGCTGGATTCGGTTTGCCAGTATTTTATTGAGGATTTTTGCATCAATGTTCATCAAGGAAAAAATATGGAATGCTTCACGAATTTCCCCTTTGTTGTTTCTAATTGTATTTATTTGGATCTGTTTTTTTCTTTATTAGTCTAACAAGCAGTCTACCTTACTAATTTTTTCAAAGTAGACACTCCTGGATTTGTTGATCTTTTATATGGTTGTCTCTAGATTTTCCTTCAATTCAGCTCTGATTTTGGTTATTTCTTGTTTTCTGCTAGCTTTGTGGTTAGTTTGCTCTTGCTTCTCTAGTTCTAGTTGTGGTTTAGGTTGTTAATTTGAGATGTTTCTAACTTTTTGATGTGGACATTTAGTGCTATACATTTCCCTTTTAACACTGCCTTAGCCATGTTCCAGAGATTCTGGTACATTATTATCATGTTCTCATTAGTTTCAAAAAATTTCTTGATTTCTGCCTGAGTTTTATTTTTTACCTAGAAGTCATTCAGGAACAGATTGTTTAGTTTCCCTGTAACTGTATGGTTTTGAGTTATTTTCTCAGTATTTATTTCTGTTTTTATTGTGCTGTGGTCTGAGATTGTGGTTGGTATGGTTTTTTTTAATTTGCTGAGGATTGTTTTGTCTGATTGTATGGTCAATTTTAGAATATGTGCCATGTGGCAATGAGAAGAATGTATGTCCCATTGTTTTGGAGTGAAGAGTTCCGTAGATATTGATTAGGTCCATTTGGTCATGTTGAGTTTGGGCCCTTTATATTTTTGTTAATTTTCTGCCTTGATCTAACTGAAACTTTGTATCCTTTGACCAATATCTCACCTTTCATCTTCCCCAAACCCCTTTTACTGGTAACCACCGTTCTGCTCTCTACTTTTATGAGATCAATTTTTTTAGATTCCACATATAAGTGAGATCACACAGTATCTATCTGTGCCTGGCTTTTATCACTTAACATAATGTCTTTCAGGCTATCTGTGTTGTCAAAAATGATAGAATTTTCTTTTCTTAATGCTGCATAGAATTCTATCATGTGTATGTGCTACATTTTCTTTATTCATTAGTCCATTGATGGACACTTAGGTATCTCTCTATCTTGGCTATTGTGAATAATGCTGCAATGAACATGGGAGTTCAGATACCCATTTGACATACTTATTTCAATTTTTTTGGATGTATACCCAGAAGTGGGATTGCTGGATCATATGGGAATTCTATTTTTAGTTTTTTGAGGAACATCCATACTGTTTTCCGTAACAGCTGTATTAATTTACATTTCTGTCAACAGTGTCAAAGAATTCCCTTTATTCTACATCCTCACCAACACTTGTTATCTTTTGTCTTTTTCATAGTAGCCATTCTAATAGGTGTGAGGTAATATCTCATTATGGTATTCATTTGAATTGCCCTGATGATTAGTGATATTGAGCACCTTTTTATATGCCTGTTGGCTACCTATATGTCTTCTTTTGAGAAGTATCTATTCAGATCCTCCACCTATTTTTGGTAATTGGATTGTTTTATTACAGTTTGAGTTTCTTATGTTTTGGATATTAGCCTCGTCAGATGTATGCTTTGCAAATATTTTCTCCCAATCCATGCAATTGTCTCTTCACTCTGTTAATTATTTCCTTTGCAAAACAAAGGAAATAGTGTCATGCAGTCCTGTTCATTTATTTCTGCTTTTGTTGCCTGTGCTTTTACCAAGAAATTACTACCCAGACCAGTGTCATGGAGTTTTTACCCTATGTTTTCTTCTAGTAGTTTTATATTTTCAGGTCTTGCATTTAAGTCTTTAATCCATTTTGAGCTGATTTTTATGTATGGTATGAGGTAAGGGTCCAATTTTGTTGCGCTGCATGTGGATATTCAGTTGTTCCAATATCATTTATTAAAGAGACTGTCCTTTCTCTGTTGTGTGTTCTTAGCAACTTTGTCAAACCAATTGACCATGGTTTGACTATGAGTAAACATAAGTTTTTTTCTGGGCACTCTATCCTGTTCTATTGTCCAATGTGTCTGTATTTATGCTGTTACCATGCAGGTTTGATTTTTATAGCTTTGTAATATATTTTGAAATCAGGTAGTGTGAGGCCTCCAGCTTTGTTCTTTTTTCTCAAGACTATTTTGGCTATTTGCAATCTTTTGTGTTTCCAAATGAATTTTAGGAAATGCTTTTTCTATTTTTGTGAAATATAAAATTGGAATTTTCATAGGGATTGTTTTGAATCTGTAGGTTGCTTTAGGTAGTATGGACATTTTAACAATATTCTTTCAATGCACAAGCACAAAATATCCTTCCATTCGTGTGTTCTTCCATTTCTATTATCATTGTTTTGTAGTTTTCAGGATACAGATCTTTCACATCCTAAGTGAACTTTAATCCTGAGTACATTTTTGTGATGCTATTGTAAATGGGATTGCTTTCTTAATTTCTTTCTTACTTTCTTGGTTTGTAGCATATAGAAACACAACTGAAACTTGTATGTTGATTTTGTATCTTGTAAATTTACTGAACTTGTTTATCAACTCTAACAGTTTTTTGGTGGAATCTGTTAGGTTTTCTATTTATAGGTTAAGGTCATAAGCAAACAGAGACAATTTCACTTCTGGCTTTTTGACTTTGGATATCCATATGCAGAAGAATGAAACTAGACTCCTATCTCTCACCATATACAAAAATCAAATAGAAATGTATTTTAGACTTAAATGTAAGACCTGAAATGATGAAACTACTATAGGAAAAGTTGGAGAAATGCTTCAAGGCATTGGTCTGGTCAAAGATTTTATGGATAAAACTTTGAAAGTAAAAATAGACAAACGGAATTATGACAAAGAAATAAAAGCTAACAGTTTTCCCAGTACCATTTATTGAAGAGGATACACTTTACCCATGGTATGTCTTTGGTGCCTTCATTGAAAGTCAGTTGGCTGAAGGGAGGTGGGGAGTGAGCGTGCTACCCAGCTAGGGAAACCATGCTTTTTCTACAGAACTGTGCAACCCACATATTGGAAGATCACACTTATAAATCCATGCCACCAGGGACTAGGGTTCTAACATCGGAACCGTGCAGATTCTCAACAGCATCTCAGCTAGAATCTGATTAAGTTTCTAGTTAGAACTTAACTAGAGTTCAGTTCTAAGGAGTTTCTAGAACTCCCCTGCTGAGTTCCTGGAGAGATGGGCCACCAGCATCACAGCTGTGGCTACCTTTTAAGCTGATTGAGCTCCTTTGGGGGAGAGGCAACTGCCAGCACTGGGACTGACAGCTGCCTAACACACTAAGCTTCATGGGCAGGGGAAGGGTAGGAGCCATCTCTATAGCTTGAGGCCACAATTTTCCCCTGCTGGAGCCAGGGAGGCTGGATGACTTGGTCCCAAGAGATGTCCCCCACAGCCTAACACACTGGCTGTGTGGCAGACTGTGGCCAGAGCACCTCTTCAGGTTTGATGCTGACCCATCCCTCCTCACTGGGTGGGACCTCCCTGCAGGAACTCCACCAACTTCATCCATGGGCTCAGGGACAGAACTCTGATCTCCCTGGGCCTGAGACCCTAGGGGAAGGCATAGCCACAGTCTCTGTGGACCAGCAGACTTAGCCTTTCCTCCTGCTACTGCTGAGGAATCTGGGCAGCCTAGACGAGTGGGTTTCTGCCCAGTGAGGTACTCCCCTCCACCAAGGGACAGTCAAAGTGGTTGATTAAATGGATTCTGTTCCCCGTGCCACCCAACTGGGTGAGACCCTCCAACAGGAGTTGTCAGACACCCTATACAGGAGCAATTCTACTGACATCAGGTCAATGTCCCTTGAGATCAGAGATCTGAAAGGAAGAAATAAGCACCCAACTTTGCTGTTCTCCAGCCTCCAGGTGTGGAACAGAACCAGATGAATAGGGCCTGAAGTGAACCCCCAGCAAACTACAGTAGCTGTAGAGAAGAGGGACCTGACCATTGAAAGAAAAACAAACAGAAAGCAACAACAACAGTATCAACCACAAAAAAGTACCAACAAAAACCCCAAGGGACAGCAGCTCCAAAAATCAAAACTTAGACAAACTCATGAAGAAGAGAATCAACAACAACAACAAAATAAAAAAACCCTGAAAACCTAAAATACCAGAGTGCCTCTTTTCCTCCAAATGATTGAACTCCTCTCCAGCAAGGGCGCAGAACTGGACAGAGGATGAGATGGACGAATTGACAGAAGTAGGCTTCAGAAGATGGATAATAACAAACTTCGCTGAGTGAAAGAAGCATGTTTTAACCCAATGCAAAGAAGCTAAGAAGGTAGATAAAGGGTTAGAGGAGCTGCTAACTAGAATAACCATTTTAGAGAGGAATATAAGTGACCTGATGGAGCTGAAACACACAGCACAAGAACTTGGTGAAGCATACACAAGTATCCATAGCTGAATTGACCAAGTGGAAGAAAGGATATCAGAGTTTGAAGACTATCTTGCTGAAAAAGGGCATGCATACAAAATTAGAGAAAAAAGAATGAAAAGGAACGAACAAAGCCTCAGAGAAAGATGGGACTATATAAAGACTGAACCTATGATTGACTGGAGTACCTGAAGGAGACGGGGAGAATGGAAACAAGCTGGAAAACACACTCCAGGAGAAATTCCCTAACCTAGTAAGAACAACATTCAAATTCAGGAAATACAGAGAACACTACTAAGATACTTCATGAGAAGATCAACCTGAAGACACATAATCATCAGATTGTTCAAGGTCAAAATGAAGGAAAAAGCATTAAGGCAGCCAGAGAGAAAGGTCAGGTAACCTACAAAGGGAAGACCATCAAACTAACAGCGGATCTCTCAGCAGAAACCCTACAAGCCAGAAGAGAGTGGGGGCCAATATTCAACATTCTAAAAGAAAAGATTTTTCAACCCAGAATTTCATATCCAGACAGGAGAAATAAAATATTTTCCAGACAAGCAAATGCTAAGGGATTTTTTTCACCACCAGGCCTTCCTTGCAAAGAGCTCTTGAAGGAAGCACTAAATATGGAAAGGAAAAACTGGAACCAGCCACTGCAAAAACACACCAAAATGTAAAGACCAATGACACCATGAAGAAACTGCATCAACTAGTGTGCAAAATAACCAGCTAGGATCATGATGACAGCATCAAATTCACATATAACAATATTAACCTTAAATGTAAATGAGCTAAATGCCCTAATTAAAAGACACAGCGTAGCAAATTGGATAAAGAGTCAAGACCCATCAGTGTGCTGTATTCAGGAGACCCGTCTCATGTGCAGAGACACAGGCTCAAAATAAAGGAATGGAAGAATATTTACCAAGCAAAAAAAGCAGGGGTTGCAATCCTAGTCTCTGATAAACTTCCCAACAAAGATCAAAAAAGACAAAGAAGGACGTTACATAATGCTAAAAGGATCAATGCAACAAGAAGAGCTAACTATCCTAAACATATATGCACCCAATAAAGGAACACCCAGATTCATAAAACAAGTTCTTAGAGACCTACAAAGAGACTTAGACTCCCACACAACAAAAATGGGAGACTTTAACACCCCACTATCGATATTAGACAGATCAACGAGACAGAAAATTAACAAGGATATTCAGGACTTGAACTCCACTCTGGACCAAGCAGAACTAATAGACATCTAAAGAACTCTCCACCCCAAATCTGCAGAATATACATTCTTCTGAGTGCCACATGGCACTTATTCTAGAATTGACCACATAATTGGAAGTAAAACACTACTCAACAAATGCAAAACAATGGAAATCATAACAGTCTCTCAGACCACAGTGCAATCAAATTAGAACTCAAGGTTAAGCAACTCACTGAAAACCACACAACTACATGGAAATTGAAAAACCTGTTCCTGAAAGATTCCTGGATAAATAGCAAAATTAAGGCAGGAATCAAGTTCTTTGAAACCAATGAGAACAATGAGACAATGTACCAGAATTTCTGGGACACAGCTAAAGCAGTGTTAAGAGGGAAATTTATAGCACTAAATGCTCATATCAGAAAACTGGAAAGCTTTTAAATCGACACCCTAACATCACAATTAAAAGAACTAGAGAAGCAAGAGCAAACAAATCCAAAAGCTATCAGAAGACAAGAAATAACTAAGATCAGAGCAGAACTGAAGGAGATAGAGACACAAAAAAAACCCTCCAAAAATCAATGAATCTAGGAACTGGTTTTTGAAAAAATCAACAAAATAGACTGCTAGCTAGACTAATAAAGAAGAAAAGAGAGAAGAATTAGATAGGCACAATGAAAAATGATAAAGGGGATATCACCACTGACCCCACAGAAATAGAAACTATCCTCAGAGAATACTATAAACACCTCTCCACAAATAAACTAGAAAATCTAGAAGTAATTGATAAATTCCTCGACACATACACCCTCCCAAGACTAAACCAGGAGGAAGTCAAATTCTTGAATAGACCAATAACAAGTTCTGAAATTGAAGCAGTAATTAATAGCCTACCAACCAAAAAAAAAAAAAAAACCCAGAAGCAGACAGATTCACAGCTGAAATCTACCAGAAGTACAAAGAGGATTTGGTACCATTTCTTCTGAAACTATTCCAAAAACTTGAAAAGGAGAGACTCCTCCCTAACTCATTTTATGAGGCCAGCATCGTCCTGATACACAAACCTGGAAGAGACACAACAAAAAAAGGAAACTTCAGGCCGATATTCCTGATGAACTTTGATGCAAAAATCCTCAATAAAATACTGGCAAACCGAATCCAGCAGCACATCAAAAAACTTATCCACACAATCAAGGCAGCTTCATCCTTGAGATGCGAGGCTGGTTCAACATATGCAAGTCAATAAACGTAATCCATCACATAAACAGAACCAAAGACAAAAACTACATGATTATCTCAATAGATGCAGAAAAGGCCTTTAATAAAATTTCACATTCCTTCATGTTAAAACTCTCAACAAACTAGATATTGATGGAACATATCTCAAAATAATAATTTATAGATATAATGTTATTCCCATCAAACTACCATTCACATTCTTCACAGAATTAGACAAACCCACAGCCAATATCATATTGAATGGGCAAAAGCTGGAAACATTTCCTTTGAAAACTGGCCCAAGACAAGGATGCCCTCTCTCACCACTCTTTTTTCAACATAGTATTGGAAGTTCTGGCCAGGGCAATCAGGCAAGAGAGAAAAATAAAGGATATTCAAATGGGAAGAGAGGAAGTCAAACTGTCTCTGTTTGCAGATGACATGATTGTATATTTAGAGAACCCCATTGTCTCAGCCACAAAACTCCTTAAGCTGATAAGTAACTTCAGCAAAGTCTCAGGATACAAAATCAATGTGCAAAAATTACCTGCATTCCTATACATCAACAATAGACAAGCAGAAAGCCAAATCATGAGTGAACTCCCAATCACACTTGCTACAAAGAGAATAAAATACCTAAGGATACAGCTAACAAGGGATGTGAAGGACCTTAAGGACCTCTTCAAGGAAAACTACAAACCACTGCTGAAGGAAATAAGAGAGGACACAAACAAATGGAAAAACATTCCATGCTCATGGATAGGAAGAATCAATATCATGAACATGGCCATACTGCCCATAGTAATTTATAGATTTAATGCTCTTCCCATCAAACTACCATTGACATTCTTCACAGAATAGAAAAAACTACTTTCAAGTTCGTATGGAACCAAAGAAGAGCCCATATAGCCAAGACAGTTCTAAGCAAAAAGAACAAAGCTGGAGGCATCACACTACCTGACTTTAAACTATAATACAAGGCTACAGTAACCAAAACAGCATGGTACTGGTACCAAGACAGACAGACCAATGGAACAGAACAGAGACCTTAGAAATAACACCACACATCTACAACCATCCATTCTTCGATGAACCTGACAAAAACAAGCAACAGGGAAAGGAATTTCTATTCCATAAATGGTGCTGGGAGAACTGGCTAGCCCGTATGCAAAAAGCAGAAACTGTACCCCTTCCTTACACCTTATACAAAAATTAACTCAAGATGGAATAAAGACTCAAATGTAAATCCCAAAACCATAAAAGCCTTAGAAAAAAACCTAGGCAGTAACATTCAGGACATAGGCATGGGCAAAGACTTCATGACATAAATACCAAAAGCAATTGCAACAAAAGCCAAAATTGACAAATGGGATCTAATGAAACTAAAGAGCTTCTTCACAGCAAAAGAAACTATCATCAGAGTGAACAGGCAACCTACAGAATGGGAGAAAATTTTTGCAATCTACCCAGCTGATCAAGGTCTAATATCCAGAATCTACTAGGAACTTAAATTTACGAGATAAAAACAATGTCATCAAAATGTGGGCAAAGTATATGAACAGATGCTATTCAAAAGAAGACATGTATGTGGCCAACAAACATATGGAAAAAAAGCTCAACATCACTGATCATTAGAGAAATGCAAATCAAAACCACAATAAGAGATCATCTCATGCCAGTCAGAATGGCAATTATTAAAAAGTCAATAAACAACAGATGTTGGTGAGGCTGTGAAGAAATAGGAATGCTTTTACATTATTGGTGGGAATGTAAATTAGTTCAACCATTGTGGAAGACAGTGTGGCGATTCCTCAAGGACCTAGAACCAGAAATACCATTTGACCCAGCAATTTCATTACTGGATATATACCTGAAGGAATAGAAATCATTCTATTATAAAGATACATGCACACATATGTTTATTGCAGTACTATTCACAATAGCAGTAACATGGAACCAACCAAAATGCCCATCAATTTAAACTGGATAAAGAAAATGTGGTACATATACAGCATGGAATACTATACAGCCATAAAAAGAGATTATTTCCTTTGCAGGGACATGGATAAAGCTGGAAGCCATCTTCCTCAGTAAACACAGGAACAGAAAACCAAGCACCTCATGCTCTCACTCATAAGTGGGAGTTGAACAATAAGAACACATGGACCCAGAGAGGGGAACAACACACTCTAGGGCCTGTTGGGGGGTGTGGGATGAGGGGAGGGAACCTAGAGGATGGGTCAATAGATGCAGCAAACCACCATGGTACATGTATACCTATGTAAAAAACCTGCACGTTCTGCACATGTATCCCGGAACTTAAAGTAAAATAAAAAGAAAATCAGTTGGCTGTAAAATATGTGGATTTACTTCAGGGTCCTCTGTTCTGTCCTGGTGTATGTGTCTGTTTTTTATGCCAGTATCATGCTGCTTTGGTTACTGTAGCTTAGTAGTACATTTTGAAATTATTTTAGTGCCTACGGCTTTGTTCTTTTTGTGCAAGGTTGCTTTGCTTATTCAGGGTGTTGTGTATTTCCATTCACATTTTATAATTATTTTCTCTTTCTATGAAGAATGTAATTTGTATTGTGATTGGGGATGCATTGAATTTGTATATTGCTTCGGGTAGTACGGGCATTTTAACAATATTAATTCTTCCAACCTATTAGCATGGGCTGTCTTTCCGTTTTTGTGTGTGTGTGCCCTTTTTAATTTCTCTCATCAATGATTTATGATTTTCATTACAGAAATCTTTTACCTCTTTGAGTAAATCTATTCCTAAAAATTTTTTTGTATCTATTGTAAATGGGATTTTTAGAAATTTCTTTTTCAGATTGTTTATTGTTGGCATATAGATATGCTACTGATGTGTTGATTTTGTATCCTGCAATTTTACTGAATTTGAAAGATTGGTGACATCTTTAGGCTTTCCTAATTATATATGATCATGTCATCTGCAAATAGGACAATTTGAGTTCTTTCTTTCTTTGTTGCTTTATATTTCTTCGTTTTGCCTTATTGCTGTGGCTAAAACTTCTAGTAAAATTTTGGTCAAAATAGTGAAAGTGGACATCCTGGTTTTGTTCCAGATCTTAAAGGAAACACTTTCAATTTTTCCCTATTTATTATAATGTTAGCTGTGGGTTTATCATATATGGGCATTATTGTTTTTGAGATATATTCCTTGTGTACTCAGTTTGCTGAGAGTTTTTACTTTGAAGCATTGTTGAATTTTATCAAATGCTTTTTCTGCACTGATTAAAATGATTTATATTTTTACTCTTTTATTTTCTGTTGATATGGTTTACCACATTTACTGATTGTGTATGTTGAGCTATCCTTACATTCCTGGGATAAATCCCACTTGATCATGGTATTTATCTTTTTAATGTGTTGCTTGATGTTCATTTTGCTAGTATTTTGTTGAGGACTTTTGCATTTATGTTCATGACGTATATTAGCCTGTAGTTTTTCTCTTGTATTCTTCTCTGGCTTTGGTATCAGGTTAATGCGGGCCTTGTAGAATGAATTAGGAAGCATTTCTTTGTCTTCAGTTTTTTAGAGTAGTTTGAGAGGAATTGTTATTAGTTCTTCTTTAAAAGTTTGGCAGAATTCAGCCATAAAGCCATCCACTCCTGGGCATTTTGTTGTTTTGAGATGTTTTATTGGTGAATGAATCGCATTACACATTATTGGTCTGTTCAGGTTTTGGTGTTCTTTCTGATTCAGTCTTGGTAAATTTGTCCAGAAATTCGTCCATTATTTTGGTTTTCCAATTTGTTGGCATATAGTTCATAACAGTCTCTAGTGATTCTTTTTATTTCTATAGTATCCCTTATAATGTTTCCTTTTTCCATTTGATTTTATTTACTTGGCTTTTTCTTCTTTTATTTTAAGTTTGAAGGTACATGTGGCAAATATGCAGGTTTGTTACATAGGTAAATGTGTGCCATGGTGGTTTGCTGCGCAGATCATCCCATCACCTAGGTATTAAGCCCACCATCCATTAGTTGTTCTTTCTGATGCTCTTCATTCTCACCTCCCACCCTCTGACAAGCCCCAGTGTGTTGTTCCCCACTGTGTGTCTGTGTGTTCTCATCATTCAGCTCCAATTTATGAGTGAGAATGTGGGTATTTGGTTTTCTCTTCCTGCATTATTTGCTGAGGATAATGGCCTCGAGCTCCATTCATGTCACTTCAAAGGATACGATCGCATTCCTTTTCATGGCTACATAGTATTCCGTGGTGGTGGTGGTGTGTGTGTGTGTATATATATACACAATATTGTGTGTGTATATATATATACACACACTATATATATACACACTATACATATACACACAATATTGTGTGTGTATATATATATACACACACTATATATACACACTATACATATACACACAATATTGTGTGTATATATATACATACATATATATACAATATTGTGTATATATAGTGTGTGTATATATATATACACACACACAATATTGTGTGTGTATATATATAGTGTTTATGTGTGTGTGTGTATATATATATGTGTGTATATATATATATACACACACCCCACATTATCAAGTCTATCACTGATGGACATTTCTGTTGATTCCATTGATTCTTTTGATTCTCTCTTTGCTGTTGTGAGTAGTGCTGCAATTAACATATACATGCTTATCTTTATAATAGAATGATTTATATTCCTTTGGTATATTCCCAGTAATGGGATTGCTGGGCCAAATAGTATTTCTGCCTCTAGGTATTTGAGGAATTGCCACACTCTCTTCCGTAACAGTTAAACTAATTTACACTCCCACCAACGGTGTAAAAGCATTCCTTTTCCTCCACAACTTCACCAGCATCTGTTGTTTTTTGACTTTTTAATAATAGGCATTCTGACTGATGTGAAATGGTATCTCATTGTAGTTTTGATTTGCATTACTCTAATGATCAGTGATATTGAGCATTTTTTTATGTTTGTTAGGTGTATGTATGTCTTCCTTTGAGAGGTGTCTGTTTATGTCTTTTGCCCACTTTTTAATGGGTTTTTCTCTTGTAAATTTGTTTAAGGTCCTTGTAGATGCTGGATATTAGACCTTTTCAGATGGATGGATTGCAAAAATGTTCTCCTATTCTGTAGGTTTTCTGTTCACCCTGATAATAGTTTATTTTGCTGTGCAGAAGCTCTTTAGTTTAATTAGATCCCATTTGTCAATTTTTGCTTTTGTTGCAATTGCTTTTGGCATCTTCATCATGAAATGTTTGTTCCTGTCTATTTCCTGAATGGTGTTGCCTAAATTTTCTTTCAGAGATTTTATAGTTTGGGGTTTTATATTTAAGTCTTTCATCAGTCTTGAGTTGATTTTTATATATGGTGTAAGGAAGAGGTCTACTTTCTGTTTTTTGCATATGGCTAGCCAGTTCTCCCAGCACCATTTATTAAACATGGAATCCTTTCCCATTGCTTGTTTTTCTCAGGTTTGTCAAAGATCAGTTGGTTGTAGGTGTGCAGTCTTAGTTCTGGGTTCTCTATTCTGTTCCAATGGTCTATGTGTCTGTTCTTGTACCAGTACCATGCTGTTTTGATTACTGTAGCCTTGTAGTATAGTTCAGAGTCAGGTAGCATGATGCCTCCAGCTTTATTGTTTTTGCTAGGATAGCCTTGGCTATTCAAGCTCTTTTTTTCTGTCATATGAATTTTAAAACAGTTTTTCTAAGTCTGTGAAGAATGTCAGTGGTAGTTTAATGGGAATAGCATTGCATTTATAAATTGCTTTGGGCAGTGTGGTTATTTTCACAATATTGATTCTTCCTATCCATGAGCATGGAATTTTTTCCACTTGTTTGTGTCATTTCTGATTTCTTTGAGCAGTGTTTTGTAGCTCTCCTTGAAGAGGTCCTTTACTTCCCTTGTAGGCTATATTCCTAGGTATTTTATATTCTTTTTTAATTTTTTTTTTTTTGAGACGGAGTCTTACTCCATCGCCCAGACCGGAGTGCAGTGGCACGATCTCAGCTCACTGCAAGCTCCACCTCCTGGGTTCACGCCATTCTCCCGCCTCAGCCTCCAGAGCAGCTGGGACTACAGGTGCCTGCCACCATGCCCAGCTAATTATTCTGTATTTTTTAGTAGAGACGGGGTTTCACCATGTCAGCCAGGATGGTCTTGATCCCTGACCTCGTGATCCACCCACCTCGGCCTCCCAAAGTGCTGAGATTACAGGTGTGAGCCACCGTGCCCAGCCGTATTTTATATTCTTATTTTGGAAATTGTGAATGGGAGTTCATTCATGATTTGGCTCTTGGCTTGCCTGTTGTTGGTGTATAGGAATGCCAGTGATTTTTGCACATTGATTTTGCATCTTGTAACTTTCCTGAAGTTGCTTATCAACTTAAGAAGCTTTTGGGCTGAGACATTAGGATGTTCTAGATATAGAATCAGGTCAACTGCAAATAAAGATAGTTTAACTTCCTCTCTTGATATTTGAATATGCTTTATTTCTTTTTCTTGCCTAATTGCCCTAGTCAGAACTTCCAATACCATGTTGAATAGGAATGGTGAGGGGGCATTCTTGTGTTTTACCAATTTTCAAGGAGAATGCTTCCAGCTTTTGCTCATTCAGTATGATATTGGCTGTAGGTTTTTCATTTATGGCTCTTATTATTTTGAGGTATATTCCTTCAATATCTAGGTTATTGAGAGCTTTTAACATGAAGGGATGTTTAATTTTATTGAAGGCCTTTTTGGTCTATTGAGATAATTATGTAGTTTTTTCTTTACTTCTGTTTATATGATGAATCACATTTTTTGATTTGTATATGTTGAACCAACCTTGTATTCCAGGGAGAAAGACAACTTGATCATGGTAGATAAGCCTTTTAATGTGCTGCTGGATTTGGATTGCCAGTATTTTGTTGAGGATTTTTGCATTGATGTTGTCAAGGATATTGACCTGAAGGTTTTGTTGTTGTTGTTGTATCTCTGCCATTTTGGGGTATTAGGATGATGCTGGCTTCACAGAATAAATTAGGGAGGAGTCTCTCCTTTTCAATTTATTGGAATAGTTTTAGTAGGAATGGTACCAGCTCTTCTTTGTACCTCTGCTAGAATTCAGCTGTGAATCCTGGTCCTGGGTTTTTTTTTTGGTTGGTGGGCTATTTATTACTGCCACAATTTCAGAACTCATTATTGGTCTATTCAGGGATTCACTTTCTTCCTGGTTCAGTCCTGGGAGGTTGTATGTGCCCAGGAAAATATCCATTTCTTCTTTATTTTCTAGTTTATGTGTATAGAGGTATTTATAGTATTCTCTGATGGTTGGTTGTATTTCTGTGTGGTCAGTGGTGTTATTTTCCATATCATTTCTGATTGTGTTTACTTGATAATCTTCTCTTTTTTCTTCTTTATTAGTCTAGGTAGAATTCTATTTTATTACTAAAAAAAAAATCCAGCTCCTGGATTTGTTTTTTGAAGGTTTCTTTTTGTGTCTCTATCTCTTTCAGTTCCACTCTGATCTTGCATATTTCTTATCTGCCACTAAATTTGGCATGTTTGTTCTTGGTTCTCTAGTTCTTTTTGTTGTGATGTTAGATGGCTAACTTGAGGTCTTTCTAGCATTTTGATGTGGACATTTTAGTGCTATAAATTTCCCTCTTAACACTGCTTTAGCTGCATCCCAGAGATTCTGGCACATTTTATCTTTGTTCTCGTTTGTTTAAAGAACTTCTTGATTTCTGTCTGCCAGGTCTGACCGGCAGACCCTGGCCAAGCAATGGATGAAAAAAATTTATGTAGACACAGGTTTTTTGCCTGGCTGTGTAGCTAGGGGACCAGGCCACCCACAGACACTGAGGAGGGTGCCATAAAGAGTCCCAGCAACCGTGGCCCTGACGAGCCAGTGCTGTGGGTATTTATTTAGTACAGATTTAATGACAAAGGCTTTGAGTCAACATATTTGTGGGTAATTAACATGGTCACCTCCCTGGAGAGAGCAGTGCTGCATGCAAATGATTAAAGGCCTAAGTAAAGTAACTTATCTAGATCAATTCCTTTACACTTCCTTGTTATCTACCTCTTGCTCTCAGTCTCTGGATAAGAGAATTTGGCTGCCTTCCATCAAATTATCTTTCAAAGCTTTTGCAAAACCTGGCATTCCAAGAAGGTTTGTGTTTTTCCTATAATTTCTCCCACCACCCTGAATGATCTACATCTTCCCCTTTTCTTTCTTTTTTTTTTTTGCATCAGGTTTTGTTGATTGAAGAGTGCAGATGTGTGCAGCAATAGGTTTGTCTGGCACAGCAGTTATAACTCGTATTCCAGCTTTGCATCCTACAATTTTCAAGTAACATAAGACCAACATGAGTATAATTAGCAACATTCTTTTCAAACCAAAGAGTGACCCCCAGGAGTAGGGGTCTATCTGGGAGAGATGTTCTTGCACACCCTTCCATATGGCTGTTTTTTGAGTGTATAGATCTATGGCATTTAGGTATTCTAGAATTTTAGTTTTAAGTTGCTTTACATCTGCTGTTAAATTATCATGAAAGGTTCACCAGAGGTGTTGTTTCACCTCATCTCAACTATGTATTGATTATTCCAAGGTAGAGAGGTGACACAGATGTGCTTAAGCTCCCAGTCACAGTTTAATTGCTGTCGGAATGCCACTGCATCTTGTTGCTTCCCCACATATTTCAAGGCACATATTTCGAGGGCTTTCAGATGTGCAAGAATCTTTTGATCTATACCCTGCTGTAAGAGACATTCATTAGACACATTCCTGGCCAAATTGTCTACAAAAGTAGCTGTTTGTAGTGATTCAGTAATAGATGCTACAACAACACTAGCAGTTGCTAGGATGACTATGGCTGAGAATATAAAGTCTATAAGTGTAACTATGAATCTTTTGTGTCTGACCTGGGACAGGGCACGTTCTAAGGTGGTAAGAGCAGAGGAACCTTGCCAATCGCATGTCAAATTGACTGGCAGGAATGCCTTAGATTGTCTCCTTAATACCATGACACTTGTAATTTAAATTAGATATATTGTAATTAGTGATACAAGAGGCGAACCAAGCCTGTCCCTGCACTCAGGTCACAAACGTGGAGTTTTGGAATGTAATGGAAATATTGGTTCCCATAAGGAAAACATATGGATGGGTAGTGCAAATCAGGCACTGATCAGTGTGATTATGAAAAAATGTCATAGTGTAATTGTGATTGGAATTATGATATGTCCCATGCCAGGTGTTAAGGGAGGTGCTAAGATGTCCCAGGCACCATAAAGTATCTTGGGGTGGCATGGACTTTACTTGGGGCCTGGGATACCCCATTCCCCTATTGGCCCAAATTATAGGGGAGCAGGACGTGGCTACGAAACTGTCATTGATGCCATGATAGACGCGGACATCAGTATGATCACCCTGAAATGGCTGTGGGAGCTCCAGTCTAAGATGTTATAAGTGCCTAACTGGAGGCTACGGGCTTGTCCCCCATGACAGACCTCCCAGCCAAAGTGGAATCCATTACTTTCTTGGCTTTGTTCTTTAGCACAGGGAGGAATGCTGGGGAAAGTAGCATTGGTGGTGTTGCCCAGTTTGAGGCTACCTGCAACTAAGACTGTTAAGGCATTTCCTTTACCATGATGTAGCCATAATTGTGTTTGGGCAGGTACACAGTAAGGGTTAGAACTTTTATAACTTACACACAGTAGGAGGATAGTGGAGTGATATGTAGTGTTACCTGGCACCTTAGTCCAATGTGTGCCATTAATGAGGGACCCCACTGGAGGTAAATCTATTCTTCCTAGCCAAGCAGTTACATTATTAGAGGCTGGAAAGGGGGTGTCTGCCCAGGTGACAGGGCAGAAGAAAGGCGGATGCAAGATATGAGCCCAATAGAGTGTAGCAGGTACAGGTTGCAGACAAAGCAAGAGCATAAAAAGGATTAATACCCTACGCAAGTTGCTGTGTACAACAGAGAGCATAGCAAGGAACAAATTATCTGGAGTGAATGGTGTCTTGTGTCCAGAGCAGGATTCGCTCAGCCTCCAGGGTTGTCTTCTTCAGCATCCCCTGATAATGTCCAGGGCTTGTGTCGTCCAAGGGAGCTGCATCATCTGGGGCTGCAGATCCTGCAGGGTCATTTTCTTCATTTCTGGTACCGGGTTGGGTCCTAGCCACGCCATGGTATGGTTTGATGCATCGTGCTGGAATCCAAAGAGGACCTGAGGGGGTGTGAACACAAGCATATCCTCTTCCCCACATTAACAAATTATTTGGACCACACCATACATTACTGTTTATGTCTTTCCATAAAGCGGTGGGCTTTATGTCTTGAGAGGTTTTAGCAAAGTGCTTTTCTACAGCTGATTGAAATTTATCATTTAAATTTAAGAAATTAAGGATAAATAAGGCTTGTGCTAGTGGTGTTGCAGGGTCCTTAGTCATAGTCCCCCTTTTTTGTTTTTTGAGCATATTTTTAAGGGTGGCGTGGGTACGTTCTACTATGGCCTGTCCTTGGGGGTTATACAGGATGCTTGTGGAATGTTGGATTTTCCATGTGTGACAAAATTGTTGAAATTGTGAGCTGGCATAAGCCATACCATTGTCAGTTTTAATTTTTGTGGGCTGCCCCATAAAGGCAAAAGTTAAAAGAAGATGTTTAATGACGTGTCAGGTGGACTCTCTAGGAAAGACATGAGTGCTAATTAAGTGAGAATTGGTATCAACAAATCCATGTACATATCTTAGTTTTCCAAATTCAGGGACGTGTGTAACATCTGTTTGCCATAACTGATTAGGTTCTAGTCCTCTAGGGTTAACACCTCTTGAAGGAGGGGACATGCCTGTGAGCTGGCAATCTGGGCATTGCAGGATAATTTATTTAGCTAGTCTCTGGGTAAGTTGAAATTGTTAAGTTTCTCTAATTTTGGTGGAAAAATTGATGCAGTTGGGTGGCTTGATCAAGCAGTAATGTCATAACTTGCAGGTCTGCTTGATCATTGCCATAAGCCAATGGGCCAGGCAGTGAGCTGTGGGCTCAAATATGTGATATTTGGATGTGTGCATTGATCTAGCAGTTGCTGAAGTCGAAGAAAAAGTGCACACAGGGTGGGCTCCAGAGTGGACTTCATGAGGGCTGTTTCAAGGTTCTGCAGTAAATAAACAGAATAAGCAGAGTCACTAACAATATTGATGGGCTGAGCAGAAAAAGTTTCCAGGGCTCCAACTTCAGCTCTCTGAGTGCTAGTAAATCCAGAATCAGTGAGGGAATTATGCGGTCTCCACCAAACAGCCACTTTTCCATGTTTACCAGAGCCATTCGTAAACAGTGTTAAAGCGTTAGGTATGGGGGAATGAAATATTTTTGTAGGCAAAACCACAGAAGTATGAGACAAGAACTGAAGTAGTTTATCAGCAGGAAGGGCATGCTCTATATGGCCTGTGTAATCAGAAAGTGCTATTTGCAGGTCTAAAGATAAGGGCAATACTGCTTCGAATTGCTTTTTACTTAAAGGAATTCTGATGACATCAGGGTCATAACCTAGCAACTGATTGCATCGTCTGCCACCTGAATGGATGACTTTACTAACTAGTTGGATACAGGGAGAGAGTGTTTTAGTCCCAGTAGTGAGCAAAAAACCTGTTCTAGAAAGCTCAGCCCTGGGGGCATCTGTCCTGTTAACCCTGTTGGGGAATGTTTAGTGGGAAAAACAAACAACTGAACTGAATATTGTGGATCTTACGCGATCTAGTTGCCTCTGAGAAATAGCTTGCTGTATTTCTTCTATTTCCCTTTTTGCTGCAGGAGTTAAATACCTTCAAGAGTCTAGGGCAGCATCACCCTTTAAGATAGAAAACAGGTTTTGTAACTTATCAGTAGTTTTGCCCAAGGTGGGGTGAAGTCAGTTAATATCGCCTAGTAATTTCTGATAATCATTTAAGATGTGCAAGTTGCTAGTATTTAATTTAAACCTTTTGAGGTCTTACTCATCAGGAAGTTAGGATGTACCTGAGATATTTCCAAGGAGAGAACATTTGTACTTTTTCAGGTGCTATGATTAAACCTCTTAACTGTATTCTTTACAACAGAGGCATATAAACTTAAAAGTACTGGCTCATTGGGGCTGCTAGTAAAATATCATCCATAAAATGAATAATTGTGCAATTAGGAAATTATTTTCTATTGGGGAGCAAAGCTTGATTTACATGATACTGACACGTGGTAGGACTGTTCGGCATTCCCTGAAGAAGCACTTTCCAATGAAATCAGCGAGCTGGCCTTTCATTATTGATAGCTGGTATTGTAAATGGAAATTTTTCTCTGTCCTGTTCTGCAAGGGGAATAGTATAAAAACAGTCTTTTAAGTCAATAACAACTATAGGCCAATCTTGAGGAATCACCATGGGGGAAGGGAGGCCCTGTTGAAGGGGTCCCATAGGTTGCAAATTAGCATTGATAGCCCATAGGTCATGCAAAAGTCTCCATTTACCAGACTTTTGGGGAATGACAAAGATGGGCGAATTCCAAGGGCTGTTTGATTGTTCTGTATGGCCGGCTTTTAATTGCTCAACTAATTCATGGGCTCTTTGTAATTTTTCTCCCTTTAAAAGCCACTGTGCTACCCAAATTGGATCTTGAGAGAGCCATGTCAGGGGTAGGGGAGGGATAATAACAGTGGCCATTATTAGAAAGGGGTCTGCAGAGTGACTCCCCCATTGGGCTAATAGGTCTCGTTCCCCAAAGATTAACAGGGATGGGCATGATTAGAGGTTGTATAACTGCCTTTCTTCCCTCTGAATTGCAACATGTTAGGGGGCATGTGGTCTGCTTGGCTGTGTGTGCTTCCCCGACGCTGACAATTTTTTGTTTCTGAGTGACCCAAGGCCAAGTTTCTGTCCAGTTTTGATGACTGATTATCGAAATGTCCACCCCTGTGTCCAATAAGCCAGTAAAATTTTTATTTCCAAGTTTTAAGGTAATCATGCGTCTCTGATCAGTGATTAATTGGTTCAGATATACTCCTGTGGCTCCCGTGCTTCCAAAACTTCCCTTTCCCATTTCTTTTCCCTGGGTGTTGGGGAGCCAGTACGGTAGAGTATTAACTGAGCTATCTTTGATCCAGGGGGAAGAATATGCAGACCTTTACATTCCATCATAACTAGTATCTCACCTTGATAATCACTACCCCGGTAAGCACATTAATTCCTTTACTGGATAGACTTGATCGCCCTAGGACTAATCCCACTGTTCCCGAAGGCAGGGGCCCCAGATCCCAGTTGCAACATTTTTAGGGTCTTCTCCTTCTTTTAGCCCTAATTCTTTGGGGCAGAGTAAGTCCAGTCCTGTGCTCCCAGTGGTGGCAGCTCTGAGAGAGAGGACTGTGGGCTTTTCATCTGACCGAGGAAAGCCACTGGCATTGCTCCAATTTAGAGCAGGGCCTGGGACCAGTCCCTCATGAAGTTACTTATGGGGTTGCTGTTTTTATCAATTTGGACCTGCATTGATTTGCCCAATGTTTCCCTTTTTACATCAGGGCATATAGAAATGGGTTGTTTTCCTGAGTTACCTCAGTCTCTATTATTGGGGGGCATTCCCGCTTCATATGACCTGGCTCTCCACATAGAAAACAATTTGGGTTTCTCTCCCTTTTCACTTCAGGAGGCCTTAATGCCATAGCCAATATTTTGGCTTTGTGTGTTTTAGTCCCCACCAGTTGACATGCTCGTATAAGTTCCCCGACTGTGGCTGCCTTTCCTCTGATTGCCTGCATTGCTTGCTGGCAGTCGATGTTAGCATTTTCATAAGCCAATTGCAACAATAAGACATCAGTGGCCTGGGTGTGACTAATTTGTCTCTTAATTGCCTGGGTTAACCAATTGATAAATTCAACAAATGGCTCCTGAGGCCCTTGTCGAACATTTACAAAAGATCCCTGTTGAACTCCACTTTGGGGAATTCAGTCCCAAGCCCTGAGATCACACAAAGACACTTGTGTATAGACCTGGGGATCAGAATTTAGTTGTTGTTGTTCATTGGAATGGGGACCCCCTCCCCTGGAGCATAGCAGTGGTTGTGTCTTGCCTGGCCACTTGATTCTGGTTGGCTTGTTGTTCGCACAACTTATCATATTCTGCCCTCCAGAGGAGGTATTGGCTGGGCTCCAAAGTTGTTTTAGCTAGCACTGACTAGTCCCATGGGGTCATACAGAAGTTGTCTGCCATGGCTTCAATTATTCCTTTCATAAATGGGCTAGCAACTCCATTTGCTTTAATGCTTATCTTTTTATAAACGTTAAAAGAAATGGGTTTATATACCTGATTGCCTTGTCAATTTTGCATTAACAGGCAGGCCAAGAGCTCCCCTTCTAATGCCACTTGCCTAAGACAGGGTCCCATAACTGTAGTGTATCCTTTGTCTTTTTTCCAATTTATTGGAGGAGGGGGCTCAGGCAAAACCTCCCTTTCCTCTTTATTATTTTTGCCCAGAAACGGCAAGGCTGAGGGAGGTGGAGTTGGAAAGGCAGGTGATGGTTCCTCTTCCCTCCTCCTTTTAGGCTCTTCTGTGTATAGTGGGACCAAAGCAGCCCTTACTAAAGCCCATACTACTAGAGATGTTACTGGGACCCATTGCCCTTGTACATGATGTTCTTGAAGATTTCTCTTCACTTGTTCCCAGAGCTCTACATCTAGCATACCTTCTTCCGGGAATCATGGGTTATGGGAAACAACAGTTTGCATTAGGTCCCTTAATTAAGCCTGCGAAATCGAGGCTCCACTAGCTTTAAGCAGCTGTTTCAATACTTTTATATACTGTTGCTGTTGAGCTGATAACTGTTGTCCCATGATGAAACCTTAGCATGAACAACGTCCTCAAACTTGCAAATCCCGAGCAGGCACCAATGACTTACTGACTGTGCAGTCTCTTCATCTTCGTTTTCAAGGGTTCCATTGCGATCCATTGCAGCTATTTCTCCCACAGGGCACCAGCTGCTGGGTCGGACCAGCAGACCCTGGCAGAATGATGGCTGAAAAAATGTACACAGACACAGGTTTTTTGCCTGGTCGCATGGCTAGGGGTCTGGGGCACCCACAGACACCAAGAAGGGCACCATAAAGAGTCCCAGCAGCTGTGGCCCTGACAAGCCAGTGCTGTGGGGATTTATTTAGTACAGATTTAATGACAAAGGCTTTGAGTCAACACACTTGTGGGTAATTAACATGGTCGCCCCCCTGGAGAGAGCAGTCCTGCAAACAAATGATTAAAGGCCAGGTTCTGAGGCCTAAGTAAACTAACTTATCTAGATCAGTTCCTTTACACTTCCTTGTTATCTACTGTTTGCTCTCAGGCTCTGGATAAGAGAATTTGGCTGCCTTCAGCCAAATTATCTTTCGAAGCTTTTGCAAAACCTCCCAGCCTTCCAACAAGGTTTGCATTTTTTCTATAATTTCTCCCACCACCATGACCAATCTCCTACATCTGCTTTAATTTCATTATGTACCCAAGAGTCATTTAGGAGCACATTGTTCAGTTCCGATGCAGTTGTGTGATTGTATTGGGGAGTTTATTACATATTAACTTACACAATCACAAGGTCCCACAATAGGCTGTCTGCAAGCTGAGGAGGAAGGAGAGACAGTCCGAGTCCCAAAACAGAAGAACTTGGAGTCCAGTGTTCAAGGGTAGGAAGCATCCAGCATGGGAGAAAGATGTAGGCTGGGAGGCTAGGCGAGTCTCTCCTTTTCACATTTTTCTGCCTGCTTTATATTTATTGGCAGCTGATTAGATTGTGCCCACCAGATTAAGGGTGGATCTGCCTTCCCCAGCCCACTCACTCAAATGTTAACCTCTTTTGGCAACACCATCACAGTCACACCCAGGATCAATACTTTGTATCCTTCAGTCCAACCAAGTTGACACTCAGTAATAACCATCACAGTGGTTTTGAGTGAATTTCTTAATCTTGTGTTCTAATTTGATTTGTCTGTGCTCTGAGAAACTTTTATGATTTCTGTTCTTTGCATTTGCTGAGGAGTGTTTTACTTCCAATTATGAGATCAATTTTAGAGTAAATACCATGTGGCGATGAGAAGAATGTATATTCTGTTGTTTCAGGGGTGGAAAGTTCTTAGATATCTATCAGGTCCACTTGATCCAGAGCTGAGTTTAAGTCCTGAATGTCTGTTAATCTTCTATCTCAATTATCTAACAGTGTCAGTGGGGTGTTAAAATCTTTCACTATTATTGTGTGGGAGTCTAAGCCTTTTGAAAGTGTCTAAAAACTTGCTTTATGAATGTGGGTGCTATTGTATTGATTGCATATATATTTAGGTAGTTAACTCTTCTTGTTGAATTGAACCCTTTACCATTATGTAATGCCCTCCTTTGTCTTTTTTGATCTTTGTTGATTTAAAGTCTGGTTTTTCAGAAACTAGGATTGCAACCCCTGCTTTTTTCTGCTTTTCATTTGCTTAGTAAATTTTCTTCCATCCTTTTATTTTTAGCATATTTTTGTCTTTGCATGTAGGATGGGTCTTTTGAAGACAGCATACCAATATGTCTTTGTTCTTTATCCAGCTTGTCATTCTGTGTCTTTTAATTGGGGCATTTAGCCATTTACATTTAAGGTTAGTGTTATTATGTATGGATTTGATTTTTTTCATCATGATGTTAGCTGGTTATTTTGCAAACTTGTTTATGTGATTGCTTCCTTGTGTCATTGGTCTATGTACTTAAGTATGTTTTTGTAGTGGCTGATGACAGTTTTTCCTTTCCATATTTAGTGCTTTCTTCAGGAGCTCTTGCAGGGGAAGTCTGGTGGTAACAAATTCCCTCAGCATCTGCTTGTCTGAAAAGGTTTTTATTTCTCTTTTGCTTATGAAGCTTAGTTTGGCCAGACATGAATTTGGGTGTTGAAAATTCTTTTCTTTAAGAATGTTGAATATTGGCCCCTGATTTCTTCTGGCTTGTAAGGTTTTTCACTGAGAGGTCTGCTCTTAGTCTCATGGAAGACTGCTCTTAGTCGTCCCCTTGTATGTGACTTGGCCTTTCTCTCTGGCTACCCTTAACATTTTTTCTCTCATTTCAACCTTGGAGAATCTGATGATCATACATTGGGGATGATCTCGTGGAGTATCTTACTGGGTTTCTCTGCATTTCTTGAATTTGAATGTTGGCCTGTCTAGCTAGTTTGGGGAAGTGCTCTTAGATGATATCCTCAAGTATGTTTTCCAACTTGGTTCCATTCTTGTTTCTTTCAGGTACTCCAATCAGTCATAGATTCCATCGCTTTACATAATTCTATATTTCTCAGAGGTTTTGTTCATTCCTTTTCATTCTTTTATCTGTATTGCCGTCTGCCCGGCTTATTTCAGAAAGATAGTCTTCCAGCTCTGACATTCTTTCCTTTGTTTGGTCTACTTTGCCATTAATACTTGTGATTGTATTGTGAAGTTCTTGTAGTATATTTTTCAGGTCTAACATGTCAGTTATTTTCCTCTCTAAACTGGCTATTTTGGCTGTCAGCTCCTGTATTGTTTTATCATAATTCTTAGCTTCTTTGCATTGGGTTACAACTTGCTCCTTTAGCTCAGCAAATTTCATTATTACCCACCTTCTGAAGCCTACTTCTGTTATTTCAGCTATGTCAGCCTCAGCCCAGTTCTGAGCCCTTGCTGGAGCAGTGTTGTGGTCATTTGGAGGAACAGGGGCACTCTGGATTTTTGAGTTTTTAGCATTTTTTTGTTCTTTTTCATCTTTGTGGGCTTATCTATCTTTGATTTTTGAGGTTGCTGACCTTTGGATGGGGTTTTTGTGTTTTTTTATTGTTGTTTTCTCTTTGTTTTTCTTCTGATAGTCTGGCCTCTGTTCCATAGGGCTGCTGCAGTTTGCTGGGGGTCCGCTCTAGACCCTAGTTGCCTCAGTTTTCTCATACCTGGAGGTATCACTAGTGAATACTGCAAAACAGAAAAGATGGCAGTCAGCCTATTCCTCTGGAAGCTCCATTCCAGGGCAGTACTGACCTTTTGCCAGCCTGAACATGCCTGTAGAAGGTAACTGGAGACTCGTTTGATGGTCTCTCCCAGTCAGGAGGAACAAGATCAGGCACCCACTTAAGCTGCATTTTGGCAGAGCAGCTGCATTTTGGCAGAGCAGCTATGCTATGTTGGTGATCCCTTCAGCCCCCGATCAGTTTGGGCTTTTCAAGGCCCACAGGCTAGACCAGCTGATAAGCCCAAACAGCCAAGTTGGCAGCCTGCCTCGCCCCTCAGGCATTCTATCCCAGGGAGAGGTGGGGAGGGGTGGCCAGAGGTTCCAGCTTGGAGGACGCACCTCAGGAGGAGGAGTGGATCAGGGTCCCACTTAAAGAAGCAGTCTGGTCACGCCTTAACAGAACAGCTGTGTCACAGTGGGGAACCATGTCTGCCCCTGTGCGCTTGGACTCTCCAAAGCTAGCAGGCTGGAACAGCTGAGTGACCAACCAACCCAAGTGGTGGCTTTCCTCTCTCCCGGGCACTCCATCACAGGGAGAGATCAGAGCTCTGTCCCTAATAGGTGCCAGCAGGCATGGCTGAAAGGTCCTGCTGGGAGGTTCTGCCCAGTGAGGAGGAATGGATCAGTGCCCTGCTTGAAGAAGCAGTCTGGCTACAATCTGGCAAAGCCACTATGTTGCACTACTCAGGGGACCCTTCCTCATCTGGATTGTTTGGACTGTCTAAGCTCACATGGTGGAACTGCTGAGTTGTCCAGCCAAACCAGGTGGTGACCCTCCTCCTCCACCCCCTGCCCACCCCCCACCACACTATGTCTCAGGGAGAGATCAGAGCTCTATCCCTAATAGTTGCCTGTAGGTGTGGCTGGAGGATCCGGCTGGGAGGTCCTGCCCATTGTGGAAGAATGGATTTGGTCCCATTTAAAGAAGCAGTCTAGTGAAACAATCTGGCCAAGCCACTGTGCTGCGTTGCTGGGGAACCCCTTTCTCCTCCAGACCATTTGGACTCTACAAAGCCCACAGGCTAGAACAGCTGAGTTGACCAAATGGCAGAGATGGCACCTGTCCCTCTCCCTGTTGCCTGAGGCCGACTAGGATGCCAAGCCAGTGGTTATTATCTTGTGAAGTGAGGTGGAAATGTGGCCTGCAGAACATGCTGCTCGGCTCCCTGGACTCTACCCCCTTCCTAGGCATATATGCAAACCTCCTGTCTTGCCTGAGTTGCAGACACATTCATTGGGGATCTCCGGGCCAGAGTATGCAAAGCTGCTGGGTCTCTGTGCGTGCCGGAGCAGCTGCTCTGCAAGACTCCATACAGCTCTGTGTTGGACCCAAGGCTCTGGTGGCATGGGCTCACAAAGAGATCTCCTGATCTATGGGTTGCAAAGATCTGTGAGAGAAGCATGGTTTCCCAGGGTCACACAGTCACTCACTGCTTCCTTTGGCTGGGGGTGGGGTTTCTCTTGGCTCCATGTCACTCCCAGGTGGGCCATTGCCCCACCCTGCTTTTGTTCTCTGTGTGTCGAGTTATTTCTCTAATCAGTCCCAACGTGAGAACCTAGATATTTCAGTTGAAGGTGCTATATTCACTCACCCCTTTCATTCCTCTCCTTGAGAGTGGTGGACCACAGCTACTTCTAATCGGCCATCTTGGCCCCTCCCCCTTTATTTGGCTTTTCTTTTTCTCTTAGTCTAGCTAATGGTTTGTCTACTTTATCTTTTTAAGAACCAACTTTTTCTTTCATTTATCTTTCATATTTTTTAGTCTCTATTTTTTTCTGCTTTGATCTATATTATTTTTTCCTTCTAATTTTAGGTTTGGTTGGTTCTTGCTTTTCTAGTTCCTTGAGGTGCATCATTATATTCTTTCTTTCAAATCTACTGTTTTGATGTAGGCATTTATTGCTATAAACTTCTTTCTTCATATTGCTTTTGCTGTATCTTACAGGTTTTGGTGTGCTTTTCCTTTTCATTTTTGGAAACTTTATTTTCTCCTTAATTTCTTTATTGACCTAGTGGTCTTTCAGGAGCACATTATTTAATTTCCATGTATTGGTACAGTTTCCAAATTTCCTCTTGTTATTGATTTCTGGTTTTATTCTATGGTGGTCTGAGAAGATTCTTGATATGATTTTGATTTTCTTACATTTGAGACAGTTTTTTACTTAACATGTTTTTTGTCATGGAAAATGTTCCATGTGCTGATGAGAAGAATGTGTATCCTGCAATTGTTGGATGAAATGTTTTGTAAATGTCTATTAGGTCTATTTGGTCTATAGTGCAGTTTAAGTCTGATGTTTGTTTTTTAATTCTCTGTTCAGATGATCTGTCTAGTCTCTCCTGGCCTGCAAGGTTTCTGCTGAGAAATCTCCTGTTAGTTGATGTGAATTCCCTTATATGTGACTTGCTGCATTTCTCTTGCTGTTTTTGGAATTCTGATTCTGACTTTGACAGTTTGACTATGATGTGCCTTGAAGACGACCTTTTCAGTTAAATCTCTTTTGGAGTCTTTGAGCTTTCTGTATTTGGATGTCTATATCTCTTCCAAGACTTGGGAAGTTTTCAGTTATTATTTCATTGAATACGTTTTTTTATCCATCTCTTCTCTTCTAGAACTCCCACACTTCAAAAATTTGTTTGTTTGATGGTGTCACAAAGGCTTTCTTTATTCTTTTTCTTTTTATCCTGTTTTTCCTGCCTAGGTTATTTCAAAAGATTTGTCTTCAAGTTCAGAAATTGTCTTTTGCTTGTCTAGTCTATTGTTGAAGCTCCCTATTGTATCTGTAATTTCATTCATTGAATTCTTCAGTTCTGGAATTTCTGTTTTGTTCCTTTTAATGATATCTTTGTTGGATTTCTCATTAGATTTTTAATTGCTTTCCTGAGTTTTAAATCTTGTTTGTTTTCTTATATCTCAATTTTCTTAAGATCATTTTTAATGCCTTTTCAGGAACTTCATAAATTTGATTTTCTTTGGAGTCTGTTGCTGGAAAATTATTGTGTCCTTTTGGAGGTTGTTTTTTTTTTTTTTTTTGTACTTACATTGATATCCACATCTGCTATAATTGCCACTTCATTCATTTGTATGGAGTAGCTCCCATAGAGAAAGAGTTTTTCCTGTAGATGTATCTATAATGTTGGTTGGGTAGGGTGCTTTGGCTTTGGTTCTGCATGGGCAGCACAGTGTAATCTCCTTTGATTACTTCAGCTGTAATCAATTTCAGCAGTGTCTTTGAGTTCCTTAGTGGCTCAGGCTGCAGTTGATTGTGGAGGCTGTGGTAAGGCTTTGTTTGGGACAGCAATGCCAGGTAGACTGGTCCTCAAGCCCCTAGATGGTGCATGTGGGGCACTGGCATTTGGCTTGCCCTGAGTATGTCAATCTTTGGACCATGGGTGGGCCATGCAGGTGTAAAAAGTGGTGGCAGCAGGCCCTGGATGGGCCAGTCCTCAGGCCCTCACTCAGGGCATGCAGGTCCCAGTGGGCCAAGAAGTTTGCTCTTCAGGTTCCCAGGCCAGATAGTCCTTGGGGCCCTGGGAGGAGGATGTAGGTGCTGGCAGTGTCTGCGGTGGGCCAGTGGGTGGGTGCATTAGTTCTCAGGGCACACTGGTGTTGGCAATGTCCTTGATGGGCTAGGTAGGTGTCATCTTTTATTTTAATATTTTGAAAAGTTTTTTTAACATTATGTACTCCCTACAAAATATACAGATTCTAAATGAAGAAACTCAGTCTCTGTCCCCCTCTTTGCTACATTACTGCTTCTCTGATTTATATTTTTCTAAGTATAAGTTTTTCCACTGGCTGTATTTAACATGTTCTTTTCAGTGGAAATTCTGATATATGTTGGCTTGCTTTATTCATCCTATAGACCTTGACTGAATGCTATATGACAGGTATTGTGCCAGGAGCTGTGGTAGGAAAACTTTCCATGAGAAATTAGATTAGCTTGGCATTAGATGATTATTTAAAGTAATCCTATGACAGTTATGTGAAAATCTAGATTAAATTCATAAATGGACTACTATCTCAAGTTAGTATATTGTTTAGGTTTTCACAGTAGTCCAGTAGATGGCCTCACAACACAAAGAAATTCATACATATTTCATTTTAAAAAGCATATATAAAAATCTGATTGATAGGTAGATAATCTTATTATAATAGGCATCCAAATCTTACTCCCTTTTAGCATTTTCTGCCACTGATATTGCTTATTTCTCATTTCTAATAGAAAAACAAGGAGAAAGTAATGGGATGTTACAAGTAGGCAGAAAAATATAGATGCACATAGTTTACAAAGCTCTTCAGATCATCTTGTAACAAAGTCTTGATCATTTTTCTTAGACCAGAAGATCAATTCAGAAGTTAATAGAATGGGAAAATAACAGATTATATCACAAGGTAAGAAATTTTAAGCAAATAAGTGCCCCATTCATATATTTGCAGTATTAAATTGAAAAATAAATACAAAATGGGAATTTTTAGGCCACAAAGGAATGGATTAGAGAATTAATACTCAATTTTTAATATATATTCTTTACAAGGTATTTTTAAGTGCTCTGTTTTGTATCCTGTACTTTTCCTGGATTGTTTTTAGTGATTTATTCAAATGTATAGGTTGTAATTAGTTTAAATTAATATAAAAATTCTTAACAAGACTATACTTTCTTAGCTTGCTTTGCACTGGAAGTTGACTAAGAGGAAATGTGAAACTAGCAATATGATGGAGTATGTAAGTATGAGGTTGTTTTTAATTTTTTTTTATTCATTCTAAATGTACCATTTTCCTGTGTTTATCATTTGTCAACTATTCCTTCTTTTTTCTCCTCAGCCAGAACTTTTGTCCATTGAAATATAGAAGTTTTCTTCTATCTTCTTTAGATTTGTAGCCAACCTAAAATATCTTGAAAGCTAACAATCATTTGGATCTTAGAAAAGTTTCAGTTAGTATGCTAAAATGAAAACATTGTACAACCTTAATCATTTAACATAGGCACAAACCATAGCATGTGTGGTGGTGGGGAAGGCTGCTGTTGAACAAATATTTCTAAATGTAATCTTGTCAAAACTTGCATAAAATAGGAGTTGACATCTGCATTCTGGATTCCTATTACTGGCTTTATTTATTTATTTTTTTGGCTGACATTTAACTTTTAGTGAAGAAACTGTAGGTTCTAATTTTTGTTTTAACTGAAAGCTATACAATCTTAGTCATAAAACATAAATTCACATATAGCCAATGTGATCAATTTAGCATAATTAACATTGAAATGAATATTAAATTTATCCAAACTTCCAATATGTAGTATATATTTAATAATAAACATTCCATGTGTGTTTCATAAGTAAGGATTATCATGGTATCTCTCTACACTTTGAATAATTTTAGGGAAAATATACATATGACCACAAGTCTAAAATTCATTATAGATAAAACATTCAAAAATATCTGAGTTTTTTAAAATTATATTTTCATACCTTTTGTAATTAATATGTTTTACTCAATTGATCTGGGCACATTAATTTTTCACAACTTGTGAACAATAGTAATCTCCAACTAATATCAGTTGCTTTAATTGAAAAATATATAAATCTAATATAAAGGCATTTTTTAATCTGTATAGCATTTTTTTAATCTCTACTTTGCTAACAAAAAGATAGGGGTGTGGGGGGAAAACATAATATAATTTAATGGAGTTTGCTCCTGTGAACCTAGACAAATAGTTATTGTAAATCAGATAGTAAAATCTGTTAGCTACAATAAGTAGTTTTGTTTGCCAGCTTAATTTTTAAATTGCCAATCTAATAACAACTTGTGGTTTAAGTTCTTTACATAATTTTTTCATGTATTTCACTTACTTTATATGGTGCAGGATTGAAATATTGTCCTATGAAAAATGATTATAGACTTTCTGGGTTATTTATAAGTTATATTAAATGAAAAATATTTTGTAAATATATTCTTGTTTTTATTTTGCAGGTAATACTAATAGAATTCTTACCAAAATATCCCATATTCCGACCTGACTGAGGAGTTTTATCCAGTCACTTCTGTGTTACCTGTCATTTCCTACCCTTAGTGCCTTGTAGATTTGGAATGAAGATGGTCTCCTTTGCTGTGTTCAACTTATTCTTTATAATGGTAGAATATTCTTCTTGCTCTTTTGTGTTGGTTTATGAAGAAAATTTGCACATCTTTTTTGTCTTTCAATGAGGCTTGTGTTTTGCACTCTCAATTTTAAATACACACACATGCGTGTGTGCATATACATATATAGATAGTTGCCATTAAAGATAAATCATCAGTGTTGGTGTTTAAAAAACAAAAACTTGTTCTGAGCATGCTGCCTTATAATTTTCATACTCATTGTTTCTAAACTTGCACCATTTTTCTAGGCTACTTGATGCTCTGTAATCCCTTACTGGACAAACTTAAGCTTTTGGTCGCTTTTAGAAATGGTTTTACTCTGCTTTTAAAGGACATGCTTTTAAAGGACATGCAATTAATGGCACTGGTTTTGTCCTGCACTTTGCTTTATCACTTATGTTAGTGGATAAAATACTTAAACTCCTAAAGACTTGTAAATATTGCCTCTTTGCATAATGTAAAATGTGGTATGCCATGGTTTACATAATGTAATATTACTCTTATTGTATTGCCAACAATTTTACGTAGATTTTAATATGAATGAAGTTTGCAAGCATCCCTTTGAATGTAGAGACTGCTAACATGCTGTTTTGTGGCAAGGCCATAAAGAGTATGTTAAGAATTTCAGGTGTAGGGCAAGGTTGCCCTTTGTAACAAGTGGATTAAAATTGAAATTATTATCTCAGATATTCTGTATTGCACCTGAAACCATGACCTTTATTTTTCCATTTCATTTAATAATTTCCATTTTGTTCTCTACTCCTTCCCACAAAAAAATTATTTGACATCTGACACATTTCACAGTCTCACTATCCTGCATTTATTAGCCTTTTCTTCCTTTGAAAATACACACAATTATGACCTTTAAGGAGTATTTTGAGATTTCAGACATCTTCAGAAGATATCTAGACCCTCTTGAAAGCCACTAACACCTTTCTGCAGCCCTGATATTCTAGTTTGAGAAAGAGAGAGAACTAATTGAGAAACTGTAGCTAAAGAGTATAGCAGCTGATTCATAATTGAAAAAAAATTCTCAATTCTGTTTTTGAAGATCTTTTATAAAACATTAATGAGGAAAGACAAGTGTTTAGACAAAAGTATTTTAGTTTATAAATTCAGCACAAATGTAACATTTATTTGGTACATCTATTTTTCTTCACAATTAAAATGATTGCTAGCACCACACAACTAGAATTTGAAAATTCAGTATAATGAAAGCTTTATATCACATTAACTCAACTGCAAATGTATGCCTGTTTGTAGGCATTATTTGTAATTCATAGTGCTAAAAATAAAAGTGTCTAGGGCTCAATATTTTGTCATCTTACTCTTACTGCTTTTAGTAAACCTTTTAGGCAAGATTCATCTCAGTGAAGTGAACAATCATTTCTTCATACAAGGTCAAGCCTTTTTAAGCCACTCTTAAAATTTATGCCTAATTTGAAATCCACAGTCCTTGACCAGTTTAAAAAAGAGAGAAAAAGAAGACACTATTTGATATGTGATTATAATTGTTTGCACAAACACTTTTCCACCTTCCTCTGTGCCCCATTACCTCTATGCCAGTCACCCCAATCTCTAACCTTTAGTAATGTGTATGCCTTGCAAATATCATGTGTTTGCCTGCTGCAAAATTGAAGGTGTATTTTTATAGACAAGGTAGAAGCCTCTGAAAATGTATACCAAATGTCTTGTTTTATAGCTAAGGTCAGGGAAAAATTATATCTGAGGTTTATGTTCCAGCTAATGTTATCAAATTTATGCTTCAAACTGTGATATTTTAATACCAAAATCGATTTTCAGCATAATACAAAATGTCTCATTTTCACTGATAGAATAATTGCTTTTAAGTGTTGGTCCTTAGAAATCTTATTTTTTTCTGTAACCTTAGAATTTGATCATATGATGGTCATGGGAGCTTTTTCTGCCATGTATAAATCACACTTGGTTTTGCTCAAAGAACAGCAGGAAGTGAATTGTTTCCATGAAACAATTATTGAGAATGGGAATAGAGTGTATCTGGAAATGACACAGTATAATACAAATTACAGTAGCATTTGTCACAAAAACCATTTGTCAGCATGTGTAAACTTAATTTTAAAGCCTATTCTAATCACTCAAGTTTATTATTTTATTGTTCGTTATGGTGGTTGACTCATCTTAGTTTCTTCAACTACCCAAAAAAATACCAATTTTTTTCCTCTCTTGTATGACTACTTTTTCAAACTATTTTCCTTTGCAGGGGGCTGATTAGCAATTGAGTATTTTGTAATGTTTGGGGGGGTTGCTTTGTTTTCAGTGAAATTGGTTGCAATGAATGCTAAAATGACACAGCACACTGGTGATTAATTCCTCCCCCATGGAGCCTTTTTTCTGTTATGCTTAGGACAGAACATGCTTGTAATTTTCCATTAGGTTAGTAACATACTTTTGTGAAAGTTGTTTTTAGACTGAAGAAAGTAATTTTGAATTTCTTTGTTACATAATATTCCTTTATGAAACTTGTGATAGTTTTCAGAGCAAAACAACATGTATTTGCCAAAGTATATAAATCTCACAAGGCTTTGAGGTTACAAGCTAAAATTGTTTTTTAAAATTAATGTTCCAATGTTTCTCATTTGGCCCAAGATTCTGGCTTAATAAATTTGTCCAACTGGCTATTTTTAAGCTTGTCCTAAAAGCCAATAACATGTTTATTCCTAATAACTAATATGGGCAAGTGTTATTTACAGATTTATTAACTCCATCCCAGATATATCTCCACTCTTTGTTCCCTCCTAACACTTACGCTAATTTAGGGAAGAGACCACTGTAGTAAAACTTTAGAAGAAGATGGAGAAGTGCCTTGTCTTTTCAGAACAAAGATAACACATTATGTGTAAGGAAGCATAATAAATGAATTGGTAGATCATTAGATTAGAAATCATCCTTTTCAACTAGGTCTAAGAATACTTTACTAGTGTATTATCTTTTATTTATTATGTAAAGCCTCTTTCCTTCCTTTTCCCCAATCATGATATATTAGTGACAAAATATTACAGAACTGGACTGTCAGTCACTTAAAAGAACAGTATAATTCTAATGCTAGTAAACATGTAATTTAATTTAGTCCTGGAAGGACAGTTGTCTTTGATTAAAGCCCCACCAAAACCCATTTAAGTATTTAATGTACATACTATTCATATTATTATGGCCTGTAAACACTACTATCTGAGCAATCAAACTGTTTTATCTACCATTTTTGATGAAATTTGAATAAAGTTTAAAAACGTGTAAGCCTTTGAACAAATGTATGAAAGCTTTAAAAGATCATTAGCATTTTTATTTTGTTTATGAATAAGCTGTCATTTAAAAAAAATAAAACCTCACTACTTGAACATAAAGCTCTCAAACA
Source organism: Hylobates moloch (assembly GCF_009828535.3). Classification (NCBI taxonomy): domain Eukaryota; kingdom Metazoa; phylum Chordata; class Mammalia; order Primates; family Hylobatidae; genus Hylobates; species Hylobates moloch. The sequence goes on from NW_026652282.1 coordinate 60,674,600, forward strand.
ATATTGTATTAAAATGTACTATATTGACCTAGGAGGATATAGAAATTATATTCACCTGATTAACTGGAGCAGTTTCACATAGTGGAAATACTTTTTGCTAATTTGATTGTAAGTGCTCAAATTTATTGAAATTAGATTCTCTTATGCCTATAAAAGTATACTTTAAAAATATTTTGCAACAACTGTCAAATTATTTGGGTTCCTTTAAATAGCAAACAGTTGGGAAGTTTTCCACAAAAATGAATAGGTTTTATTAATACCTGTTCATGTAGTATGTGGACTAAAACAATTGATATGTATCTGTATATAAAAATGAATGATCTTATCTTGCCCCAAATTTTTCTTACCTGATTCTGAGCCAGCCTTTTTGTTTTGATGGCACCCTGTGAGTATGTTCCATTTTCTGTGAACTTTGTCAAATTCATACTATATGAGGAAATGATCTAATATTGTGGGCCCCAGGCAGGTCATCTTAATTGCATGTCTGTCTCTTCTTCTGTAAAATTATGAGGTGGAACCTAGAGCTGGACAAAAAATTAGAGATCACTTAATATTCTGTGATTCAAAGAATTCTTAGGACATTTTTCCTTTGTAGAATCTCAGAATGATTATTCTCAGATCTACCGTCCTTGGTGGAAACTCTCACAGTGCCTTGCATGCAGTAAAAGTTTGATTTGCTGACTAGCTGCTGGCTGACGTGTTAATTATCACACAGACTCCAAGAACCTGATGCTTGCTAGACCTTAGTTCCTTGGTGATGCTAAGAGTAAATGTAGTTTTCCTAGGAACTGAGCACTGAGGTCTGTGTGCTTTGCCTGTGTAGAATCTGTCTATGCAGTTGGTATTCAGGCAAGAATTATAGCTGTAACAACAATGGAAATATTGGAGGATGCACTTTGGCATTTATGTAAAGATTTCATATCCTATCCAACATTTACTTTAGTGTCTAATCAAATTCCATACCCTGAAAAAGATCTGTTGGACAAATTGATAAAATTAGGTGGAAAGGAAAGTGGTATGGGACTCAAATGCAAGTCACTTCTGGTTTAATTATTGGCTCTGCTGCTTAATTCCTCTGTACCTCACGTCCTCATTGTTGAAGTGGGGACGATAATCTGGACCTACCTCACAGGGGAATTGAGGATATTTTCATATATTAGTGTGCTTTGAAGTTGACTGAAAGATATACTGGATATCATAATTATATAATTTCTAAATAGATTTCTTTAAATCCATGCTATGTTTTCTTTCTCAGTCAGGTCCTACAGAATGACTGTTGCAGTTGATCTATTGTTTTAATAGTAAATTTTGTTATTAATCCCCTATGTGTTAAACGTGGGTAATTATATTATGTTAATACATATTTAGGGAGGAAAGCAGGTGGATGTAAATCAGTGGTTCCCAACTTCAGCAGATGGTAGCAGTGGAGGGTATCCTTGAGCTTTTTGTAATATTTCAAAAAGTATATTAGAAATTATACATTTACCCATAATATTCCTGCTTCACAAGCCAGTTAAGACATTGAATTTCCATGCATTTTGCCTATATTCTCTCAAAAGCTGTGAATGGCAGTATGTTTTTGATTAATAATAAAATAAGAAATCCTATTATATGCAACTTATTAAATACTTGGAAACATGGGAAAAGAATAATGAAGGGATTCTTATGGTGAAAATGTTGGGAACCACTTTTATAAAGGAATTAAGATTATTTGATCCTCTCCACAGATTGCTTACCTAGTCTCTAAATAATGAAATGTCTGTGTTTGTGTGTTTTGGCTATATTAGGCTATATAACTTCAGGTTAGAATTTGCCTTCAGTTTTTTTTCTGTTTTAGAATATCACTGGCCTAATTTATTTAGGTGTGTACACCTGCAGTACATGTTGCTTATACATACACACATATATAGGATTACAAATGTGGAAAATGTTATAATGTCATATTCTAGCATTGGACTAAATATCAATTTCTGACTCTTAAAGTAGTTCTGTATATAAATTCAACATGATGAATCAAGGCAATAATTTCTCAAATGTTATTTTATTTCTTTGTTTTTATCTCGACTTTTTATTTTCCATTTTTTCTAGTATGCAAATAGTGTAAAATTGTTTTAATGCCTGGACTTTGAAACAAGTAACAAGTGTTTGAAAGCATATAATCTACGAGCGAATTTGCCCTCCTTGGACTAACCACATACAAATATGAATCTGGCTGCAAGAACAGGATATCCAGGTAACTAGAGAGTGGGCATTGATAAAAATATCTGGTGGAGAAGCCTAGGATTTTGACTTTTTGTCAGAGGATTCCTGTTGGGACAGCTTTACCAGAAAAGAATAATAGTGGATATGTTCATCCAAACTAAGAACTTTCATGCATCTTGCATTGTTACATAGCCTGTGGAATGAATTCATTTTTTCTCCCTTAAGTCCAGGAATGAATTCCCTGGAAAAACTCAATCTATATACAGCTGTGCCAAAATGAAGGATACCTGCCTCTCTGAAACTTTCACTGCTGCTTCTGTCATTGTTCACTTGTCAGATAAAATTTTATTATCTCAGGATGCAAATTTAAAATAAAGTGTAAATCTATGTTAATGAGTTGAATTCTGTGTTTTTTTGATGCATCTTCCTTTCTTCCCTTCCCTATATGTCCATCATTATAAGGCAATTAATTTAGGCTTCCTTTTAAAAATTGCATTTTATATCTGGCCTTTTTCCACATATACTAGTGTTAATGTTCAATCCTGGAAGTATTTTATGCCATAAACACATGCCTCAGAGAAGTGTGAATTCAGTTCCAGACAACCAAAATAAGTCACACAAATATTGGGGTTTCCCAGTGCATATTTAAAAATTATATTGCTAAAAAACTATGATCATCTGACCTTCAGTCATAAATTTTGTTTGTGGGGTTTTTTTTATGTTGATGGCTATTGCTGAAGGTTAGGGTGGCTTTTGCAATTTCCTAAACTAAGACAGTGAAGTTTGCCATATTGCTTGATTCTTCCTTTCACAAAAGATTTCTCTGCAGCATGCAATACTGATTGATAGCATTTTACCCACAGAACTTTCAAAATTGGAGTCAGTCCCGTCAGACCTAGCTACTACTTATCAACTAAGTTTATGTAATATTCTAAATCATTTGTTGTCATTTCAACAGTATTCACAGCATTTTCACCAGGAGTAGATTCCATCTCAAGAAACCACTTTTTTGCTAATCTGTAAGATGAGCATCCATTCAAGCCTTATCATGAAATTGCAGCAATTCAGTCACATCTTCAGGCTCTACTTCTAATCCTCGTGCTGTTTTTACCACACCTGCAGTTACTTCCTCCACTGAAGTGTTGAATCACTCAAAGTCATCCTTGAGGGGTTGGAATCAATTTCTTCCAAACTCCTGTTAACATTGATATTTTGACCTTCCATGAATCACAGATGTTTTTAATGGCACCTAGAACAGTAAATCCTTTCCAGTAGATTTCCAATTTACTTTGCCCAGAGATCGATCAGAGGAATCACTATCTATGGCAGCTATAGCCTTACAAAATGTATTTCTTAAAAAGACTTGAAAGTTGAGTTACTTGTTGATCCATGGATTGCCAAATCGATATTGTGTTAGCAGTCATGAAAGCAACATTAATTTTCTTGTACATCTCCATCGGAGCTTGGGTGACTAAGTGCGTTGTCAATGAGCAGTAATATTTTAAAAGGAATCTTTTTTATTCTGAACAGTAGGTCTCAATAGTGGGCTTGAAATAGTAAGCCATGCTGTAAACAGACATGCTGTCATCTGGGCTTTGTTATTCTATTTGTAGGACACAGGCCGAGAAGATTTAGCATAATTCTTAAAGGTCCTGGGATTTTTGGAATGATAAATGAGCATTGGCTTAGCCCCTAACAAGAGAGTCAGCATGTTCTTTGAAGCTTTGAAGCCAGGCATTGACTTCCCCTCTCTAGCTATGAAAGTCTTAGATGGTGTCGTCTTTCAATATAAGACTGTTTTGCCAACATTGAAAATATGTTATTTAGTGTAGCCAGCTTCATCTATGATCTTAGCTAACTCTTCTGGATTACTTGTTGCTTCACCTTGCACTTTTATAGAGAAGACTTCTTTCCTTCAACCTTATGAACCAGTCTCTGCTAGCTTCAAACTTTTCTTCTGCTCCTTTCTCACCTCTGTCTGCCTTCATAGAATTGAAGAGAATTAGGGCCTAGCTCTGGATTACGCTTTGGCTTGAGAGTGTGTTGTGGCTGGTTGGATCTTTGATCTTCTATCCAGACAACTAAAACTTTCTCCATGTCTGCAATAAGGCTGTATTGCTTTCTTATCATTCATGTGTTCACTGGAATAGCACTTTATATTTCCTTTAAGGCATTTTTCTTTGCATTTACAATTTGCTAACTCGTGAAAGAGGCCTAGCTTTCACCTTCTCTCCGCTTTTGTCATGCCTTACTTGCTAAACTTAATCATTTCAAGCTTTTGATTTAAAGTGAAAAACATGCAACTCTTTTTTTCGCTTGAACACTGAGAGGCTATTGTAGGGTTATTAGCCGGCCTAATTTCAATATTATTTTGTCTCAGGGAATAGGGAGGCCTGAGGAGGAAGAGAGATGGGGAAACAGCACATCAGTGGGGCAGTCAAAACACAACATTTATTAAGTTTGCAATCTTACGTGAGTACAGTCCATGGTCCCCCAAAACAATTACAATAGTAACATCAAAGATCATTGATCATAAATCACCATAACAGATTTTAATAATGAAAAAGTTTGAAATATTTTAAGAATTAACAAAATGTGACAGAGACATGATGTGAGCACATGCTGTTCGAAAAAAATGGTGCCAATAGACTTACTCAATGCAGAGTTTCCACAAATCTTCAATTTGTAAAATCCACAATATCTGCAGAGCACAACAGAATGAAGCACAGTAACATGAGCTTTGCTTGTATATTGGGTTTGGAGACCTGTGTTGTTCCCAGCGTTTGGTATTTGGCTAAGTAGGAAGTTATTTCTAAATGACTTTGCATTTACCCTGCATAGCTACCTATAAACTGTAAAATTTTAGTATAAGTATAGTTCCACCTTATTGAGCATAAATTTTTAGTGCAGGGATGTGGAAATGTGAAGCTACTTGGCAAATGTTTTGACACTTCTTCAGATGGTGTAAGAAATTCAAGTGTTAATATCTTCTACTTCAGTTACTACTCAAGCTGATTTTATGCAAGAATAGATTTTTTAAGGTTATGCCTAATTTTTGCAAATTCAAAGTACAACATATACAAGACAAACATTAATATTTCCCAATATATTTGGTAATTTTACCGAATATTTCAAAAAGATTATAAATTTCAAAATGTTAAAGCAGAGATGATAACACACTTAAACTTATATAAAAGTTTCATAATGCTTTGTTTAAAATTTTTTTCAAAGCTTTATTATATGGATGGGGCAAAAAAGCATACTTTTATTGATGACTTCTTAGATGTGAAGTAGAATATGCTATGTGGGAAATACTTTTACATTCAACTTTACATTGAGAGCAGAAGCCACATGGCATTACATCTATTATTAAATACTTAATGCTTCATAAGATACTTCACTTACATAAATGTAGGAAATTCTCTGGGGGATAGTAGAATGCTCCAGTTATAATTACTAGGAATTTGAGTTAAAATCCTTGGTCACCTAGGTTACCTCTAGTGAAAAGTTAGTACACTCAGTGAGGCTAATTTTGTCTGTCATACCCAAGGTAGGAGGTTCAGCTAGATCAAGGTTGTAAACTGAGCTGTATCCAGTCCTCAGACATGTCTTTTTGACCTACAGAATTTCTTTTACACATCATAACAGACTTAAAAGTCTTCATATAGAAATCCAGATTTCTGGCTTTCTTTGAATTTCACATATGGACAATCAGCTGGAGCTGAGTAACAGCCTGTCCCTTTTAAATGGAAGATTTATTTTCTGTTTTGCCATGGTCACCACTATTCCCTCTTGTCTTTCTGAAATCCAGGTTTTCTTATGATTCAGTTAAAAGAAAAGCAAAATATTTCTTGAAACCATGTTTCTTTCAAAATCAAAAAAATACAGACCATGATAGCTACATATATTCTTTACAAAAATTGAGGGAGATGGAAATGAAGAGACTGCTGTGTGTGTATGTGAAAGGGAAGCATTTTGAAAATGACCTGCTTCATTCATTGTTGTTATCTGGTGATTGTGGGCACTTGATTTCATGATCCCTAAGATCCCTTAGAGACAATCTCTAAAGTCTCATCTAATTCTGACATTGAGTTTCCATGAAATGATTCTTAGAACATTGGGGTATTTGAAATCATTATGCCTTTGAAAGTGTGTGTATGATGATGAATGTATGCTGTTTATGAAACTTGCTAAGCTTCCAAATAGAATAGTGGCATCACAGACTCCTTTTAGTGAAACATAGCCACAAGCTGGGAAGACCAACACATTATTTTAGAACCGTTTTTTTTACTTCATATCTTTTCAGCAAAAGTTTGGTCAGCCACCCAAAGCAGCATTGGCTTTGTTATCTCCCAAGGGTGATATTGCCCAAGGTGATATTAACATGGTTAAAAAAAACTCTTGGTGGGAATCTATAAAACCTGCCTTTTATTTTCTTATGTGGATAAGACTACTGATTGGGATTTTTTTCTTACATTACATTGAACCAAATTGGCATTAATCTAAATGAAAATTTCTTATTTCAAAAATAGGCTTAACTCATTAAGTTTAGACACTGCAACCAGGACTAAATTAGGTTTTTTTTCCATAAGGCCTGTATTAGTGTTTGATGAATGAGAGATATGGCTGTTAACAGAATTTTTTCTTTATTATAAAAATACATTTCCTAATAGAAGCAATTATGAAGAAGAAAATTAATATCTCTCATTAACCCATCTACTACCATTTTAATGTTTTTAAATTGCACTGTATTACTTATGTATATGCATATAGTACTTTTTAAATTTTTTATTTTATGTTCCAGGTGCAGAACGTGCAGGTTTGTTACATAGGTAAATGTGTACCATGGTAGTTTGCTGCACCTGTCAACCCATCACCTAGGTATTAAGCCCGGTATGCATTAGCTATTTATCCTGATGCTCTCCCTCCCTCCCTGCCCTGACAGGCCCTGGTGTGTGTTATTCACCTCCCTGTGTCCGTGTGTTCTTGTTCAGCTCTTACTTATGAGTGAGAACATGTGTTTGGTTTTCTGTTCCTGTGTTCGTTTGCTGAGGATGATGGCTTCCATCTTCGTCCATGTCCCTGCAAATAAAGGATCTCATTCCTTTATATGGCTGCATACTATTCTATGGTGTATATGTACCACATTTTTTTTATCCAGTCTATCATTGATGGGCATTCGGGTTGGTTCCATGTCTTTGCTATTGTGAATAGTGCTGTAATAATCATACATGTGCATGTATTTTTGTAATAGAATGATTTCTAGTCCTTTAATTGTAATAGTTCCTTCAATAGTAATGGGATTGCTGGGTCTATTCCTTTACTAGTAATAGTTCCTTTAATAGTAATGGGATTGCTGGGTCAAATGGTAGTTAATTACATTGTCTATTGAATATTGGTAGTTAATTATATATTAACTACCAGTAAATATATAACTGGTAGTTCATTATATATTAACTACCAGTAAATATGTAACTGGTAGTTAATTGTCTATTGAATACTGTTTTTACATTTTAACATTTTTCCATATATATATTCTTCAAAACTAAATTATGGTTATATAGCAGCACAATGTATGAATATACTATAATTTCATTATTTCCCATTATTTGGTATTTCGTCTGTTTTCAGTATTTTACTACAATGAATAATGACTTCATGAGCATCTTTATACAGAAATCTTTGCCTCAATCTGATCATTTCCTTCATATTGGTTTCTATAAATTGATTATTGGTTGAATGGGTATGAAGTCTGTATTGCAAAATTGATTTAGGAAAGGCGTGGGAGATACGTTCTGAAACTGGGCATGTCTTCTGCTGGATAGATGAGGAGAAATAAGAGCAGGAATTAACAGACACATTACTTAGAGCTGCTAATTGGGGCTGGGTGCAGGCAAAAAAAAAAAAAAAAAAAAAAAAAAAAAGTAGGAATAAAGTGGCCATCCCCAGCAGCTAAGAGTAGAATAGAGGATTCTTGATCCTCCAATCAAGGGCACATGAAATACCATCAACCCTCAGCCCTGCAGAACTGTCACTATAAGTCAGTGAAGGAAATCATCAGCTCTTGAATTCTGATTTACAAAGCTCTTATAGCTGAATAGCATCAGTAAAAAAAAAAAAAAAAAAAAAAAAAAAGAGAGAGAGAGAGAGAGAGAGAAATGTGTCAGTCTGTAAATATCCCCCTCCCATCTTTCAGCAATCAGATGGAAAAACAAACTGCTTACTCCCCTATCCCAAACATCAACCACAGACTTCAATGGCCATTTTCCCTCACTGCTTCCCTTGACGATTTTTAAAATTTGACTTCACCTGTTGAAAACTATGAACAAGCTCTCTCCTCACATATTACTTGCCATATTCTGGGCCCCTCTAGGGTTATTTTACACTCCCCTAACATGGCTGCCTCTTTCCTGCTTTATCCGTTCTTGAAGGCAGGCACGATTCAGAGAAAGGAGCACTGGATTTAATATAACTGGCTTTATGCTTCCTGCCTGCCATTTCTTTCTCTAGAAAGTTTTCAGAAAGTAGACTCTTTTAGCCTTGATTTCTTTTGTAAAATAGGAATAATCTGACCTTTTAAATACAACTGTAAGGATCGCCTGCTGGTTCTTATGTTAGATATGTTGACCATTCAAAACTCTGCCAAGGTAGAGGTTAAGGGTTCTTTCTCGTTCTTTTTGTTAGGGGCACTCAGGTTTTTGGTCATTCCTTATACACCCATCATGTGCATGGTTCCCTGCCATGTCTATAGAGCATATGATCCCCTCTAAGATAGCACAGTTCATTGATTCATTCTTTCATTTATTCAGTCAATACTTTGTGAGCAGGTACTATGTACTAGGCACAGCATTAAGCATTATTCCCACACTTTTGTCTCTCCAGAGACTATATTCTTAGCCACCGTGCTATTGTGACATCATACACTCCCTATGAATATACACATATACATATTTAATACTTCACATACACACAATACACTTGAATAAATACATCTAATGATACAGCATATTAAGTAGCAACCATATTGTTTCTTGAGAAGCTTTGCATTCTGCTTTGTATTTTTTTAATAAACATGTTTTAATCAGTATGGATTAGAAATGAATTATTTGATAGAAGGTAGAGGACAGAAGTGGATCCAATCAACCAGCAGAACACTGAGGTATCTGAAAGTCCAGTTCTCATTTCTCTTGTCTGAGAAAGCATCCTGAAGTACTTGCAGTTTGACAAGAGGTTTCACAGATGAAAAGTGGGTAGCAATGCAGATATTTAGAGTGGCATCGATAATGGTCAGAATGTAAGGCAGAAGGAGATCAAAGGAGACCACAAAATGTTTTCAAGAAATAAATCTGCCATTTTAACTAAAGAAAAAATTTACACAGAAGTCAAAGAAAATAGCATTTGATTGGGAAATAAAGAATTGTAATTTGGCAAGAGGAGGCAAGATGGCCAAATAGGAACAGCTCCAGTCTGCAGCTCCCAGCGAGATTAACGCAGAAGGTGGGTGATTTCTGCATTTCCAACTGAGGTACTTGGCTCATCTCATTAGGATGGTTAGAGAGTGGGTGCAGCCCATGGAGGGCAGTCAGAAGCAGGGTGTGGCGTCACCTCGCCCAGGAAGTGCAAGGGGTTGGGGAGCTCCCTCCCCTAGCCAAGGGAAGCCTTGAGAGACTGTGCCATGAGGAACGATACACTCCAGTCCAGAAACTGCTTTTCCCATGGTCTTTGCAGCCCACAGACCAGGAGATTCCCTGGGGTGCTCATGCCACCAGGGCCCTGAAATTCAAGCAAAAACCTGGTCGGCCATTTGGGCAGACACTGAGCTAGCTGCAGGAGTTTTTTTTCGTACCCCAGTGGCACCTGGAATGCCAGCAAGACAAAACTGTTCACTCCCCTGGAAAGGGGGATGAAGCCAGGGAGCCAAGTGGTCTAGCTCAGTGGATCCCACCCCGACAGAGCCCAGCAAGCTACGATCCACTAGCTTGAAATGCTCACTGCCAGCACAGCAGTCTGAAGTCGACCTGAGATACTCAAGCTTGGTGGAGGGAGGGGCATTCACCATTACTGAGGCTTCAGTAGGAGGTTTTTCCCTCACAGTGTAAACAAGCTACCAGGAAGTTCGTACTGGGTAGAGCCCACCGCAGCTCCGCAAAGCCTCTGTAGCCAGACTGCTTCCCTAAATTACTCCTCTCTGGGCAGGGCATCTCTGAAAGAAAGGCAGGATCCCCAGTCAGGGGCTTATAGATAAAACTCCCATCTCCCTGGGACAGAGCACCTGGGGGAAGGACAGCTGTAGGCAAAGCTTCACCAGACTTAAATGTTCCTGCCTGTCGGCTCTGAAGAGAGCACCGGATCTCTCAGCACAGTGATTGAGCTCTGCTAAAAGACAGACTGCCTCCTCAAATGGGTCCCTGACACCCATGCCTTCTGACTGGGAGACACCTCCCAGGAAGGGTTGACAGACACCTCGTACAGTAGAGCTCTGGCTGGCATCTTGTGGGAGCCCCTCTGAGATGAAACTTCCAGAGGAAGGAGCAGGCAATCTTTGCTGTTTCTGCAGCCTCTGCTGCTGATAGCCAGGCAAACAGGGTCTGGAGTGAACCTCCAGCAGACCTGCAGCAGAGGGGCCTGACTGTTAGAAGGAAAACTAACAAACAGAAAGGAATAGCGTCAACATCAACAAAAAGGTCATCTACACCAAAACCCCATCTGTAGGTCGCCAACATCAAAGATCAAAGGTAGATAAAACCACAAAGGTGGGGAGAAACCAGACCAGAAAAGCTGAAAATTCTAAAAATCAGAGCACCTCTTCTGCTCCAGAGGATCACAGTTCCTCGCCATCAGTGGAACAAAGCTGGATGGAGAATGACTTTGACGAATTGACAGAAGTAGGCTTCAGAGGATCGGTAATAACAAACTTCTCCAAGCTAAAGGAGGATGTTCAAACCCATCACAAGGAAGTTAAAAACCTTGAAAAAATATTAGATGAATGGCTAGCTACAATAAACAGTGTAGAGAAGACCTTAAATGACCTGATGGAGCTGAAAACCATGGCACAAGAACTTAGTGATGCAATCACAAGCTTCAATAGCCAATTTGATCAAGTGGAAGAAAGGGTATCAGTGATTAAAGCTCAAATTAATGAAGTAAAGTGAGAAGACAAGGTTAGAGAAAAAAAAAGAGTAAAAAGAAATGAACAAAGCCTCCAAGAAATATGGGACTATGTGAAAAGACCAAATCTACATTTGATTGGTGTACCTGAAAGTGATGGGGAAAATGGAACCAAGTTGGAAAACACTCTTCAGGATATTGTCCAAGATAACTTCCTCAACTGAGCAAGGCAGGCAAACATTCAAATTCAGGAAATACAGAGAACACCACAAAGATACTCCTCAAGAAGAGCAACCCCAAGACACATAATCATCAGATTCACCAAGGTTAAAATGAAGGAAAAAGTGTTAAGGGCAGCCAGAGAGAAAGGCCAAGTTACCCACAAAGGGAAGCCCATCAGACTAAGAGTGGATCTTTTGGCAGAAACCCTACAAGCCAAAAGAGTTGGGGCCAATATTGAACATTCTTAAAGAAAAGAATGTTTAATCCAGAATTTCATATCCAGCCAAACTAAGCTTCATAAGTGAAGGAGAAATAAAATCCTTTACAGACAAGCAAATGCTGAGAGATTTTGTCACCACCAGGCCTGCCTTACAAGAGCTCCTGAGAGAAGCACTAAACATGAAAAGAAACACCGGTAACAGCCACTACAAAAACATGCCAAATTGTGAAGACCATCGATGTTATAAAGAAACTGCATCAATTAACAGGCAAAATAACCAGTGAACATCATAATGACAGAAACAAATTCACACATAACAATATTAACCTTAAATGTAAATGGACTAAATGCCCCAGATAAAAGAGACACAGACTCGCAAATTGGATAGTCAAGACCCATCAGTGTGCTGTATTCAGGAGACCCATCTCATGAGCAAAGACGCACATAGGCTCAAAATAAAGGGATGGAGGAAGATCTACCAAGCAAATGGAAAAAAAAAACAAACAAAAAAAAAAAAACCAGAGGTTGCAATCCTAGTCTCTGATAAAACAGACTTTGAACCAACAAAGATCAAAAGAGACAAATAAGACCATTACATAATGGTAAAGGGATCATTTCAACAAGAAGAGCTAACTATCCTAAATATATATGCACCCAATACAGGAGCACCCAGATTCATAAAGCAAGTTCTTAGAGACCCACAAAGAGACTGAGACTCCCACACAATAATAATGGGAGACGTTCACACCTCACTGTCAATATTAGACAGATCAATGAGACAGAAGGTTAACAAGGATATCCAGGACCTGAACTCAGTTCTGCAACAAGCAGACCTAATAGACATCTACAGAACTCTGCACCCCAAATCAACAGAATATACATTCTTCTCAGCACCACATCGCACTTATTCTAAATTGACCACATAATTGGAAGTAAAGGTCTCCTCAGCAAATGTAAAAGAACAGAAATCACAACAAACTGTCTCTCAGACCACAGTGCAATCAAACTAGAACTCAGGATTAAGAAACTCACTCAAAACCACACAACTACATGGAAACTGAACAACTTGCTCCTGAATGACTACTGGGTACATAACAAAATGAAGGCAGAAATAAAGATGTTCTTTGAAACCAATGAGAACAAAGACACAACTTACCAAAATCTCTGGGACACATTTAAAGCATGTGTAGAGGAAAATTTACAGCACTAAATGCCCACAAGAGAAAGCAGGAAAGATCCAAAACTGACACCCTAACATCACAATTAAAAGAACCAGAGAAGCAAGAGCAAACAAATTCAAAAGCTAGCAGAAGGCAAGAAATAACAAAGGTCAGAGCAGAACTGAAAGAGATAGAGGCACAAAAAAAAGCCTCCAAAAAATCAATGAATCAAGGAACTGGTTTTTTGAAAAGATCAACAAAATTGATAGACCGCTAGCAAGACTAATAAAGAAAAAAAGAAAACAATCAAATAGACGCAATAAAAAATGATAAAGGGGATATTACTGATCCCACAGAAATACAAACTACCATCAGAGAATACTATAAACACCTCCATGCAAATAAACTAGAAAATCTAGAAGAAATGGATAAAGTCTTCTCCCAAGACTAAACCAGGAAGAAGTCGAATCTGTGAATAGGCCAATAACAGGCTCTGAAATTGAGGCAATAATTAATAGCCAAAAGTCCAGTACCAGACAGATTCACAGCCGAATTCTATCAGAGGTACAAAGAGGAGCTGGTACCATTCCTTCTGAAATTATTCCAATCAACAGAAAAAGAGGGAATCCTCCCTAACTCATTCTATGAGGCCAACATCATCCTGATACCAAAGCCTGGCACAGACAAAACAAAAACAGAATTTTAGACCAATATCCCTGAGGAACATCGATGCAAATATCCTCAGTAAAATACTGGCAAACCGAATCCAGCAGCACATCAAAAAGCTTATCCACCACGATCAAGTCAACTTCATCCCTGGGATGCAAGGCTGTTTCAATATACACAAATCAATAAACATAATCCATCACATCAACAGAACCAATGAAAAAACCACATGATTATCTCAATAGATGCAGAAAAGGCCTTTGACAAAATTCGACAGCCTTTCATGCTAAAAAAAACTCTCAATAAACTAGGTATTGATGGAATGCATCTCAAAATAATAAGAGCTATTTATGACAAACTCACAGCCAATTTCATACTGAATGGGCAAAAACTGGAAGCATTCCCTTTGAATACCAGTGCATGACAAGGATGCCCTCTCTTACCACTCCTATTCAACATAGTGTTGGATGTTCTGGCCAGGGCAATCAGGTGAGAGAAAGACATAAATGGTATTCAATTAGGAAATGAGGAAGTCAAATTGTCCCTGTTTGCAGATAACATGATTGTATATTTAAAAAATCCCATCATCTTAGGCAAAAATCTTCTTAAGCTGGTAAGCAATTTCGGCAAAGTCCCAGAGTACAAAATCAATGTGCAAAAATCACAAGCATTCCTATTCACCACTAACAGAGCACCAAATCACGAGTGAACTCCCTTTCACAATTGCTACAAAGAGAATAAAATACCTAGGAATCCAACTTACAAGGGATGTGAAGGACCTCTTCAAGGAGAACTATAAAACACTGCTCAATGAAATAAAAGAGGATGCAAACAAATGGAAGAATATTCCGTGCTCATGGATAGGAAGAATCGATATCGTGAAAATGGCCATACCGCCCAAAGTAGTTTATAGATTCAATGCCATCACCATCAAGCTACCAGTGACTTTCTTCACAGAATTGGAAAAAACTACTTTAAAGTTCATATGGAACCAAAAAAGAGCCCACATTACCAAGACAATCCTAAGCAAAAAGAACAAAGCTGGAGGCATCATGCTACCTGGCTTCAAACTATACTATAAGGCTACAGTAACCAAAACAGCATGGTACTGGTACCAAAACAGATATATAGACCAATGGAACAGAACAGAGGCCTCAGAAATAACACCACACATCTACAACCATCTGATCTTTGACAAACCTGACAAGAACAAGAAATGGGGAAAGGATTCCCTATTTAATAAATGGTGCTGGAAAAACTGGCTAGCCATATGTAGAAAGCTGAAACTGGATCCCTTCCTTACACCTTATACAAAAATAAATTCAAGATGGATTAAAGACTTACATGTTAGACCTAAAACCATAAAAACCCTAGAAGAATACCTAGGCAATACCATTCAGGACATAAGCATGGACAAGGACTTCATGACTAAAACACCAAAAGCAATGGCAACAAAAGCCAAAATAGACAAATGGGATCTAATTTAACTAAAGAGCTTCTGCCTGGCAAAAGAAACTACCATCAGAGTGCACAGGCAACCTGTGGAATGAGAGAAAATTTTTACAATCTACCCATCTGACAAAGGGCTAATATCCAGAATCTACAAAGAACTCAAACAAATTTACAAGAAAAAAAAACCCCATCAAAAAGTGGGCAAAGTATATGAACAGACACTTCTCAAAACAAGACATTAGTGCAGCCAACAGACACATGAAAAAATGCTCATGATCACTGGCCATCAGAGAAATGCAAATCAAAACCACAATGAGATATCATCTCACACCAGTTAGAATGGCAACCATTAAAAAGTCAGGAAACAACAGATGCGGGAGAGCATGTGGAGATATAGGAATGCTTTTACACTGTTGGTGGGCGTGTAAATTAGTTCAACCATTGTGGAAGACAGTGTAGCAATTCCTCAAGGATCTAGAACTAGAATTACCATTTGACCCAGCAATTCCATTACTGGGTATATACCCAAAGGATTATAAATCATGCTACTATAAAGACACATACACACGTATGTTTATTGTGGCACTATCCATAATAGCAAAGACTTGAAACCAACCCAAATGTCCAATGATAGACTGGATAAAGATAATGTGGCACATATACACCATGGAATACTATGCAGCCATAAAAAAATGATGAGTTCATGTCCTTTGCAGGGACATGGATGAAGCTGGAAACCATCATTCTCAGCAAACTATCGCAAGGACAGAAAACCAAACACCGCATGTTCTCACTCATAGGTGGAAATTGAACAATGAGATCACTTAGACACAGGGCGGGGAACATCACACACCAGGGCCTGTTGTGGGGTGGGGGTCTGGGGGAGGGATAGAATTAGGAGAAATACTTAATGTAAATGATGAGTTGATGTGTTGCAGCAAACCAACATGGCACATGTATACCTATGTATCAAACCTGCACATTGTGCACATGTACCCTAGAACTTAAAGTATAATAATAATAATAAAAAGAAAAAATAACTTATAACTTTGTTGAGCAGTGAGTCCTCTTATGTGTCATTTTGAGTAGGGTTTTTTTCATAGATTCTAATAATACCAATTTATTATTGGAACCATACCATAAATCTCTTGTTGGGCAAATAATGCAACCATTATCAGCCCAAATAAATTTTTATTTATGTGGTACTCAAGACTGACCGTGTTTAACAACATCATTTAAATCCTTTTTTGGAAAATAATGTTAGCTGTAAGGTTTTCAGTCTTAGTAAAACTCAAGGCAGGCACTTTTACTGCATGATCAGCCAAGTTGTTTCCTTTATCCTCATCAGATTTCAATTTTAATTAATTGTAAATTTTAAAATAACTAAAAGAGTATAACTGGATTTTGTAACACAAAGGATAAATTATTGCCCAGAAATTTCAATTATGGCCAAGGCAGAGGGATGTTGAATTTTATAAATTATTGACAAAAGTTTTATTTTTAATTTGATTCCCTTTGAAGGAAAAAAAAATTCCTCTTCATTTCCAAAGCATGCTATTGATGAACAATCCCAAAGGCATAATGGCTACCAGTGTAAAGGTTTGCAGTTTTACCTTTTGCCAGGACACAAGCTCTGGGTAAGCCATAAATTCTGCTTGTTGGGCCAAAGTAGCCATCAAGAGCAGGCCTAATTCAACTACTTCATAAAGGATAGTGATAGAATATCCAGCATAGTTTTCTTCATAACATATCATATGTGATCCATCAGTAAACCGTGAAAGTTATGTGTTTGGTACAGGAGTTTCTTGTAAATCAACTCTAGGCTTTAGTGGCTAGTAAATTCAATTTAGACAGTCATGCGGTGTCTTCATCAGGTGGGGGAAGGAGGGTTGCTGGATTAAGATTATTGCAGTCAGAAAGAATAATACGAGGAAAAATCAAAAGCAACTTTTTAGAATAAATGAGTCTTCTTGCAGATAGATGTTGAGTATCATGAGAGTTGAGTAAAGCTTCTACAGCATGAGGAACATAGATAGTGAGAGGTGATCCCATGACTATTTCTTTCATGTATTTAGTCAAAGCCACAGTGGCTCATATAGCTCTCATGCAGGGAGAAAAGTCCCTTAGCTACTGAATCTAATTGCTGGCTATAATAGCCAAGGAGTTTGTATTGATCTCCACATTTTGGGGTAAAGACCTCTAATGCATGTCCTTCTCTTTCATGCATGAAAAGGAAGGAGGGGAGCTCATAATTGGGGTGCCCTAAGGCAGAACTTAGAAAGTCTTTGAATTGATAGAAGGCTATGCAGGCATTCTCTTCCCAGTCCAGGGAATCCGGTTTGCTAACTTTCAGAAGAGTGTATAATGGTCGAGCTATCAAAGAAAAATTAGATATTCAGTTTTGACAGAACACTGCCAGTCCCAAAACCCCTTGTAATTGTCTCTTAGTCTAAGACTGAGGAAAGCTTAAAATGTTTATCAGGATCCAAGAGAAGTCCTTGGTTTGATATCAAGTGTCTTGAATATTTGATATGGGCCTGAATAAATTGGAGTTTTTCTCTGGAAACCTTTTATGGCTTTTGTCTGCTAGAAATTTAAGGATTTGAATGCTATCATGTGCACAGGCCTCTTTAGAAGGGGACAGAGAAGGAGGTTATCAGCATACTGCAAGAAAGTCGATCCTTGGGGGGAAAAATGTCTGTTAAATCTGTCTTCAGTATCTATGAAAAGAGGGACTTTCAGTATAGGCATTACTCTCCAGGTATATTGTTGTCCTTCACATGTAACAGCAAATAAAAATTGACTCACGGGGTTCACAAGAATGCTTTTTTAAAAAGCACTACAATGGTCTATTACTGTGAAAAACTTGCTTTCTGTGAAGATGGAAGTAAGGAAGGTATGGGGATTTGAAATGACAGCATCAAGGAATGACAATGTTATTAGTGGCTCTTAGGTCTTGTAAAACTCTTCATCCTCATCTATGAGGTTTATTTACGGGAAGGATAGGGGTTTTGCAGATGCTTGTGTGAGGCACTATAAGATGATTAGCTTTATATTCTTCTATACTTGGTTTAATTATAAACCAATTAAATGAAAAAGCAATAAAGCAAGGGCTTCAGAGTTTAGGGGGTATTATCTGATATTAGGAAGGGACTTGTTTGGGTCAATTTGAATTTTTTAGTGGGGAAGCCAAATGGATTCATCCAATGTCTGTTGTGATTTAGCCAAAAGGTCCTCAAAAACCTCTTTTAAAAGAGCTAATCTCTCATTTTTGTTATTTAGATTAAGGGCAAAAATGGACGAAGATGTTGAGGAATTTTCACTGTTGTCAGTTAAAGTAAGGGTTGTGTCCAGTTCAAGAACTCTCTCCCCTTTTTGGGAAAAGGAAATGGCAGCATGACATTTTTAAGTCCCTTCAGAGTAAATTAACTGGGGTCAAAGGAGCTAGAAAAAAGAATGGCTGTCCTGTCGAGGATTTAATTGAAAAAGCAAGGGTAAAGATTTGTAAACTGTTATAGGTGCATTACAAACTCCCACCATTTGAATGTTCTCAATACTCCAAGGAAGGGGCTGCTTGAGGCAGATGAGGTTATGCACAGGGAGTTGCTCCAATGCCAGTAATGACAGTGAGAACCCCTTTTTCAGTCATTAGGAATATTTTGCCCAAATGATTAAGAGGCAAGTTTGGAAAAATCAACTGTGTTTTCTCAGACTACTGTCAGTCCATAAGCAACATAGAGGGCAGTTTATTAAGGGGACTTTTAACAGGTTTTAATTGTACACTTTTTTTCAATGTCCAGACTTTTTGCAGTAGTGGCAAACCCATTTAAGATTTGGTTTTATGAAAAGGATGAGATCATATTCTTTGCAGGAACATGGATGGTGCTGGAGGCTATTATCCTTAGCAAACTTAGAAACAAAAAACCAAATGCCACATGTTCTCACTTGTATGTGTAAGCTAAATGATGAGAACTCATAAACACAAAGAAGGGAACAACTGACACTGGGTCCTACTTGAGTGTGGAGGGTGGGAGGAGAAAGAGGAGCAGAAAAAAATAACTATTGGGTACTAGGCTTAGTACCTGGATGGTGAAACAATCTGTACAACAAACCCCGTGACACAAGTTTACCTATATAACAAACCCGCACATGTACCTCCAAACCTAAAAACAAGTTTTAAAGGTTTGGTTTATGGCATTAGACTGCCATGTTTTATTATAAAGGGTATTTTCTTTGCCCTTGCTTTATTGGTCATAGAAATTTTTCAGGCTAACTTGTTATCCAGGTTAACTAAGTCAAAGGTGGATATTGTTTCCCAATTAAGTTGAGCCGATTTAACTAGAATTACAAGCTCTTCAGCTAGGCCATTTATAAACGTAGAATTAAAGACCACTTTGGTAGATTCCACATCCAAAGGAGTCCAGTTTTCCTCAAAACTATTTCAAGTCTATTGTAATAATCATGTACTGCCTCACCTTCCTTTTGAGCGCCAACCAGAATCCTGTTCTATGCTAGTGGCTTAGGGAATGCTAAAGGAATGCCTTCATATAAATTTTTGGCTCTTTCTTGGGCATTTCCCCTATTGGGAGGCATATTATGTTGGATATTAGTTAGATGATTGTTCCTACCTGCTTTTGCCATCCAGTGTTGTGGCTGACCTTCTCCAACAAGCATGTGCAATTAAAGTAAAGGTCAGAGAAACCAGGTTCATAAGATTGGATAACAATTTGAAACTCTTCAAAGGAGTATAAATCATGCTGCTATAAAGACACACGCACACGTATGTTTATTGCGGCACTATTCACAATAGCAAAGAGTTGGAACCAACCCAAATGTCCAACAACGATAGACTGGATTAAGAAAATGTGGCACATATACACCATGGAATACTATGCAGCCATAAAAAATGATGAGTTCATGTCCTTTGTAGGGACATAGATGAAACTGGAAAGCATCATTCTCAGTAAACTATCACAAGGACAAAAAACCAAACACCGCATGTTCTCACTCATAGGTGGGAATTGAACAATGAGAACTCATGGACACAGGAAGGGGAACATCATACTCCGGGGACTGTTGTGGGGTTGGGGGAGGGGGGAGGGACAGCATTAGGAGATATACCTAATGCTAAATGACGAGTTAATGGGTGCAGGAAATCAACATGGCACATGGATACATATGTAACAAACCTGCACATTGTGCACATGTACCCTAAAACCTAAAGTATAATAAAAAAAAAAATAAATAAATAAACAATTTGAAACTCTTCAGCAAATTCATGAGGGCTCTCAGTAACTTTGGGGAACTCTTTAACTATAGGCCTAGGTTCAGCTTTTGTCCAGGGTGTCTGGAAATGTTTAAGAGAGGGCCATTATTATTTGGATGGAGCTTAAATAGGTGAATTTGAATAGGTTTAGAAGAATGAGGGGAATCAAGGGAAGCTTTAGCATGAGAAGAACAGAAGTTCAGCAAGTACAGGATATGGAGACTGAGAAGCAGAAGAAGTAGAAAAATGAGAGTAAGGGGAAGAAACCTGGGCCTTGAGGACTTTTTCTTTCTTTCAATTTTTTATTCACCTTTGTGAGTTTAGAGAGTTTGTTTTGGAGGGAGGCAATTTTAGAGTCCTGAATGAGTTTGGACACTTCTAAATGCTAATTAAAAGCACCTCATTTAGGTTTTATTGTTTTAAAACCATGGTCTTCTCCATTTAGTTAAGAGAAAACCTAGATAAATAAATCAAAGAACACCAATTTGGCCATTGTAATTTCAAAATGTCTTTTGTGTAAAAGGTCCATGGTTCCAGATAAACACATGTGGAAAGTCCATAATTTTTGAACATATAACTATCTTGAATCCCAGAAGGGGGACAATAATTACAAAGTTTAGAATTAAAGAATCCCATATTTATAATGATAATTTTACTCATCAATGGAAGAACTCCTAATCAATATGAAATTTTCTGACAAAGCAGGAAAACTCCTGCACAAGGTAACAGCTTTTGCCAGAACAATTGGAACAGGTGTTCCCAAACTCTCAAAGTCATTGTCCTCAACTAAAGGGAAGGAGGTTGGAGCCTGAGAGGACTTGCCAGTGACCATATCAGCAATCCGAAGAAACGGAGAGCATAGGGAGCTCTTTGTTGTGGGTACGTCACCTGATTTCAGAAAACAGAGGTCCACTGGAAGGTAAATTCACTTAAGGTCTCACTTCTGTAATCCAGCTATGTTAACTAAAATATATATTGATACAAAATTCAGAGAAAATAGCATTTATTTGAAAAACAAAGAATTGCAACCCAGGTACACAAAGTCAGGGCAACCCCGAATAACACACCCAGAGACAAGCACAGGAAAGCTTTATTTAATCGGGAATGATTTCCACACACACAAAAAATGTTGTTTTCAGAGGCAGTTTATTGTCTGAGCAGAAATCCTAAATTGAAAACCCATTCTGATTGGTTAATTAGGGTACTCCCAGCTGAGATATGTTGAAAACTGGAGGATAGTGATGTGTGTTGTTATCCAAATATATTGGAACAGCCTATGGCTTTATTTTTAACAGGTGGGAGTGCAATCCTCTCACAGTATCCTGACTCTAAAGCCGTAGCCTTAAGTATTTCATTTTCTTTCACACCCATACTAGTGAAGGTTTAATAAACTAAAATAGGATATACATAACAGGGGCCAAACAGAAAGAGCAGTTAGTGAAAAATTACAAAGGCTTGGTACTTTCAGTTGTTGGGGAAATTTTTAGAGGCCTTTTTTCCTCCAGCTGATTATTTGTGGTGGCTAAGGAAAGAAAATTTCAAATAAATGAACCTTGAAACTGATACCCTTAACATCCACATTTGAAGAGAAAAACATCTGAGCCCCATTTTCCATGATATCTCTAATATTCATCTGACAATCTATAGGTGCTTAATGAGTAATCAATTATAACATGTTATAAAATCTTCAATTTCATTTGTCTTTCTGTTTGGCTTTTGGCTCTAAGTCTTGACTTTTCTTCGTCTCTGTCTAAACCTTCCGTTTGCTCAAAGTGATGAAAACAGTCAACAAATAAATTTGTGTGGGCAAGTGGGAATGATAACTCTACTGACTACCCCACTGAATTCACCTGATTCATGTTAGTGTTGGTTTGGCTTCTGAGACTAATGAGCTTTGTCATAATCCAGGCTCTAAGTAAGAATTAAGTCTCAATGGGTAGAAAGAATGCCTGGTTAAAAGACAACAGAATGCCATATACCACAAGATTAAGGAAAATGGATTGATGACTCATAGCATGCCCACACTGGTGCCAGAAGTTGTAATGAAGGGAAGAATTAGTCAAGACTAACCATGAACAATGGGGCAAGTGAAGGGATGTATGCTATTGGATCTGAATAAGTCAGAGTGTTTCCCAAAGACTGTTCCTCATTTCCTCCTCAGACTAGTAATGGCTGACAGAGACAATTTCTGTTCATGTTGTCTAGTTGTTTAACAGAAAAGATTGGCCATGGGACATGGCTTGATGACTTGGGCAATGATTTAGAATTTGTGAAAATGAATAGTTCCTCAAGAAATGTCAGCAACTGAGCCTATAACACACTCACAATCTACTTTAAAATCTCACTCTGTTTTCTAGGTATGCAATAGGTCTTTTCCACTTCTTAGTTGGTTGAGCTACAACAGAATGTAAAGTAGAACCAAAGATAAGCATGAAAATAGATCATGGACCAGTGAGTAGGAAAAGAAAGAATACTTGGGTTTTGGAAACTGCAGTGAGAATTTGCATCTGAGGTAGAGGAAAAGTGGTTTGTGGAAAAAGCACTGAATTTGGATTGTGTGGATTCAAATTCTGACTCCACATCTTACTAGCTTTGAGATTACTTAGTCTTTGATAAGTTTATGAAATGGGAAGAATATGATAATCTTTGTCTTGCAGGACTATTGTGAGGATCTAATTAAGTCATGGATGTGGAAGAGCTTTCGAAATTGTAAAGTGAAGGGGAAGGTATTGTTGTTGTCTGGGACATCTCCACACATACTGGCTACAAGGGCACTGTGGAGAGAAAGGAGAAATCCTCTTCCTCAGGGGAGCTGTATCCAGTGAACTCCTACAGCTATCAGCCTCTCATCAATTCTCTTGGGAAGTCCAAAGTTTGTGTGAAACCTCAGTGGCATGTAGTACTAAAGATTACTAACTAATTTACCTTTCCTTTTCGTTTTCTTCCTCCAAGTGTACGCTTTTAAAGGAAACTTGCTCTTTTATTCCCTTTAAATCTTTCCAACTGACCTCCAGAAAGCTGACACAATAGTTTTAAGCAGATTATGCCTTGCTGTCCTAATATCAGGCAGTATTATATTGGCATTGTTTACCAGTTCTGAGAATGTAGCCCAAACATTTTCATTCAGGCCTCCCCATGACAAGTAACATATTTGTGAGATTGCTACCTAGGGTTGAGGGGTTAGCTTGTGATTCTAGAACAAGGGGAGCATGTAAGATTTAAATGCAGTGGTTTGGCATTAGGAGCATGATGTTCTAACCAACTCTTTGAATTTAATTTTAAGCTTCCAGGAACCATATTATAGAATGACATAAAATGTTGGCTATAAATAAAGATCTTTGAGGTCATCTACTCCAAAAGAAACAAGAAAGCACAGTCCCAGAGTGGAGTCAGAGACTTGGTTTTAATGGCAGAGTTGGAACTGAAGCTAAAGTTGCCTTATTGTCAATGTAGTATTTCTTATTCTGTTTCCATTGAATTATCTTCATATTAAGTACAGGACCACCTCCTTTCTCTATGCCTATTTCTGGACAAATTGTCACTGAATCAGGCAAATCAACCAAGAAGCATGTTGCCAACTGTTTGATAATTTAGAGATGTCAGATAGCTGTCAAAGAGTGGGCCTAAAAATTTAACTTTTCACAGGCTATATTTTTGTTTTCCCCTTTTTATTACATTTTCATCAAAAGCTGTGACTACCATTTTGTATCCATACCTTTTCTTATATTTTATAGTCTTTATCAAGTTTGGCTGTAGCATATGCATTCCAGTTGACATTAGAGTTTACATGGGTTCAGTTGCTTCCTCTGAAAAATAAAAAGGGGTGAAAATAAATGGTATTTGGACAAAATGACCTCAATGATTCTAGCTTTAGCATTCTATGATTTTAGGATTTAGATATTTTTTCATTGCAGGGTTTTGACAATTCCCAATTTTCCATTAATAAAAATATCAATCATTTTGTACAAATATTTTTTAATTTATGTATAAGTATTTCCTTAGGCTACATTCCAAAAATGAGATTGCTGGGTTAAAGAGCAAGCTGACTTTTTAATGACCTCTCAATGCATAATGCCAAACTGCTCTCTCTAAAGATTTATACTGCCTAGTTATATCATTATAGCAATTCATAATTGTTCCTGCTTCTTGACAACCTTTCCAACATTGGTTCCTTTATTATTATTCTATTTTTTATTTGTCTAGATTTAACAGATACAAGTGTAGTGTTTTTACATGGATATATCATGTAGTGGTGGAGTCTAAACTTCTAGGGTAGCCATCACCTGAATAATGAACATTGTACCCATTAAGTAATTTCTCATCCCCCTCCCCCTCCCACACTCCCACCATTTCAAGTCTCCAGTGTTTATTAATTTACATTCTATGTCCCTGTGATCACACTATTTAGCCCCTGCTTTTATAAGTGAGAACATGTGGTATTTGATTTTGTTTCTGAGTTGTTACACTTAAGATAATGGCCTCCAGTTCCATTCATGTTGCTCCAAAAGACATGATTTTATTATTTTTTATGGATGAATAGTATTCCACTGTGTGTGTATATATATCATTTACTTTATCCGATAATCAGTTGACAAACAGGTTGATTCCATATCTTTGTTATAGTGAAGAGTACTGTGATAAACCTATGAGTGCAGGTAGATTTTTTATATAATGATTACCTCTGGGTAGATACCCAGTAGTAGAATTGCTGGATCAAATAGTAGTTCTAGTTTTAGTTCTTTGAGAAATCTCCATGCTGTTCTCCATAGAGACTGTAGTAATTTACATTCCCACCAACAGTGTATAAGTGTTCTCTTTTTGCTGCATCCTCACCAACATGTTATTTTTTAACTTTTTGGTAATAGGCATCCTAACTGATGTAAAATTGCTGGGTCTGACGCGCAGACCCTGGCCGAACGATGGATGAACAAATGCACTCCAACACAGATATCCAGTGAAAGAGTGGGCTAGGGGACCAGGCCGCTCACAGAAAGAGTTGTAGCAGCCATGGCCCTGACAAGCTGGCACTGCGGGCATTTATTTAGTACAGATTTAATGACAAAGGCCTTGAGTTAACACACTTGTGGGTAATTAACATGGTTGCCCCCACCCCACCTCCCAAGAGAGCAGTCCTGTGTGTGAATGATTAAAGACCAGGTTCTGAGGCCTAAGTAAACTAACTTCTCTAGATCAGTTTCTTTACATCCCCTTGTTATCCAACCTAATCTTTCAGGCACTGGATAAGAGAATTTGGCTGCCCTCAGCTAAATCCTTTTCCAAAGCTCTTGTAAAACCACCCAGCCTTTGAAGAAGCTTTGCATCTTTCTACAACTTTTCCCACCACCCTGACCAATCTCCTACATAAAATGATATCTCTTTGTGGTTTAAATTTTCATTTCTCTGATTAGCAATGTTGAACATTTTTTCATATGCTTATTGGCCATTTGCATGTCTTTTGAGAAATGTCTGTTCATGTTCTTTGCCCACTTTTTAATGGGCTTATTGGGTTTGTGGTTGTTGTTGAGTTCTTTGTGAATCCTGAATATTAGTCCCAATTAATATTTTGAACTAATGGTTCAAAAATATTTTTTCCCATTCTGTAGGTTGTATGTTCACTCTGATTATTTCTTTTGCTGTGCAGAAGCTTTTTAGTTTACTTAAATCCCATTTGTCTATTTTTGGTTTTGTTGCTTGTGCTTTTGAGATCTTAATCATGAATTATTTGCCTAGACCAATGTCCAGGAGAAGTTTCCCTAGGTTTTCTTCAAGTATTTTTATTGTTTGAGGTTGTATTAGTCCATTTTCATGCTGCTAATAAAGACATGCCTGAGACTGGGAAGAAAAGGAGGTTTATTTTGACTTACAGTTCCACATGGCTGGGGAGGTCTCACAATCATGGAGGCAACAGCAAAAGAAAATGAGGAAGAAGCAAAAGCAGAAACCCCTGATAAACCCATCAGATCTCATTAGACTTATTCACTATCACAAGAATAGCACAAGAAACACTGGCCCCCATGATTCAATTACCTCCCAC
Source organism: Hylobates moloch (assembly GCF_009828535.3). NCBI lineage: Eukaryota > Metazoa > Chordata > Mammalia > Primates > Hylobatidae > Hylobates > Hylobates moloch. The sequence goes on from NW_026652282.1 coordinate 60,700,930, forward strand.
TGGGTCCCTCTTCTGCATATGGAAATCTAATTTTCCCAGAACTATGTATTGAAAAGGGTATCCTTTCCACAGTGTATGTTTTGTCAACTCTGTCAAAGATCAGTTGGCATAGATATGTGGCTTTATTTGTGAGTTCTCAACTGTTCCATTGGTCTATGTGTCTATTTTTACGCCAGTACCATGCTGTGTTTGTTACTATAGCCTTGTAGTATATTTTGAAGTTAGGTAAGTGTAGTATATTTTGAAGTTTTTTGATGGAGTCTCGAGGGTTTTCTAGACATAAGCTTACATCATCAGCAAGGAGAGATAATTTGACTTCTTCTTTTCCACTTTGGATGCCTTTTATTTCTTTTCTTGCCTGATTGCTCTGGCTAGCTAGGATGTCTAGTACAATCTTAAATAGGAGAGGTAAAAGTGAGCATCCTTATCTTGTTCCCATCTTAGGGGGAATGCTTTCAACTTTTCCCCTTCAGTATCATGTTGACTGTACATTTGTTGCATATGGCCATTATTGTTTTGAGGTATGTTTTTTCTATGCCTACTTTGCTAAGGGTTTTTATCATGAAGGGAGGCTGAATTTTATCAAATGTCTTTTCTAATCTATTCTAATGGCCCTATGTTTTTACCCTTAATTGTTTGTGTGATGAATCACATTTATTGATTTGTATATTTGAACCATCCTTGAATCCCTGGAATAAAACCCACTTGTGTATTCTCTTTCTGATGTGTTGTTGGATTCAGTTTGCTAGTATATTTTTTCTTGAGGATTTTTGCATCTATTTTCATCAGGGATATTGGCCCATGATTTTCTTTTTTTGTTGTGTCTTTGCCTGGTTTTAGAATCAGAGTGATGCTGGATTCATAGAATGAGAGGAAGAATTCTCTCCTCCATTTTTTAAAACTGTTTCAGGAAAATTGATACCAGTTCTTCTTTTCACATTTGGTAGAATTCATCTGTGAATCCATGTGTCCTGGGCTTTTTTTCTGTTCTTGTTGGGAGACTTTTTTTAATTATTGATTCAGTCTCATTATTTGTTATTGGGCTGTTCAGAGTTTCTATTTTTCCCTGGCACAATCTTGAGAGGTTGTGTGTTTCCAGGACTATATCCATTTCCTCTAGGTTTCCTAGTTTGTAAGAATATGGTTGTTCATAGTACTCTCTGATGATATTTTGTATTACTGAGGCATCAGTTCTAGTGTCTTATTTTTCATTTCTGATTATGATTTTAGATTTTCTTTCTTTTCTTGGTCAGTCTAGCTAGCTGTTTATCAATTGTTTGTCTTTTCAAAGACAGCTTTTCATTTCATTGACCATTTGTATTGTTTTATTGGCCTCAATTTTATTTAGTTCTGCTCTGATCATTATTTTCTTCTGCTAGCTTTAGTTTCGGTTTGTTCATGTTTTTCTATTTTCTTGAGGTACAATGTTAGGCTTTTAATTTGTGATCTTTGTATTTTTTGATGTAGGCATTTAATGCTCTGAACTTTCCTCTTAGCACTGCTCTTGCTGTCTCTTAGAGGTTTTGGTATGTTGTTTATGTTGTGTTTCCATTTCCGTTTGTTTAATTTTTTTAATGTATGCCCTAATTTTGTCATGGACCCAGAGATCAGTTAGGAGCGTGTTGTCTAATTTCTATGTGTTTCTATTGTTTCAAGAGTTCCTCTTGTTATTGATTTCTAGTTCAATTCTGCTTTGATTTGAGAAGATACTTGATGTGATTTCCATTTTAAAAAAATATTGAAACTTGTTTTGAGGCCCAACATATGGTCTATCTTGGAGAATGCTCTATATGCTGATGAGTAGAATGTATATTCTGCAGTTGTTGGGTACAATGTTTTGTAATTGTCTGTTAGGTCCATTTGGTCTAAAGTCCAATTTAAGTCCAATGTTTCCTTTTTTTATTTCTGACTTTTATTTTAGGTTCAAGGGTATACAGGCAGAATGTGCAGGTTTGTTACATAGGTAAATGTGTGACATAGTGGTTTGCTACACAAATCATCCCATCACCCAGGTATTAAGCCCAGAATCCACAAGCTATTCTTCCTGATCCTCTCCCTCTTCCCATCTCCCATCTCCAAAATGCCCTAGTGTGTGGTGCTCCCCTCCATATGTCCATGCATTCTCATCATTTAGCTCCCACTTATAAATGAGAACAGGCAGTATTTGGTTGTCAGTTCCTGCATTAGTTTGCTAAGGATAATAGCCTCCAGCTCCATCCATATCCCTGCAAAGGACATGATCTTGTTCCTGGCTGCATAGAATGCCATAGTGTATATGCATCACATTTTCTTTATCCAGTCTATAATTGATAGGCATTTACATTCATCCATGTCCTTGCTGTTGTGAATACTGCTGCAATTAAGATACACATGCATGTGTCTTTATAATAATAGAATGATTTCTATTCCTTTGGGTACACACCCAGTAATGAGATTGCTGGGTCAAATGGTAGTTCTGTCTCTAGATCATTGAGGAATTGCCACACTGTCTTCCACAATGGTTGAACTAATTTATATTCCCACCAACAGTGTAAAAGCATTTCTTTTTCTCCACAATCTCTCCAGCATCTGTTATTTTTTGACTTTTTAAAGGCATTATGACTGGTGTGAGATGGTATCTTATTGTAGCTTTGATTTGCATTTCTCTAATGATCAGTGACGTTGAGTTTTTTTCATGTTTGTTGGCTGCATGTATATCTTCTTTTGAGCGGTGTCTGTTCATGTGCTTTGCCCACTTTTTAATGGGGTTTTTTTTCTTGTAAATTTGTTTAAGTTCTTTGTAGATGCTGGATATTAGAAATTCGTCAGATAAATAGATGGAAAAAGTTTTCCCCCATTCTGTAGATTGTCTGTTCACTCTGATAGTTTCTTTTGCTGTGCAGAAGCTCTTTAATTTAATGAGATCCCGTTTGTCAATATTTGCATTCATTGCAATTGTTTTTGGTGGCTTTGTCATAAAATCTTTGCCCATGCCTACATCCATAATGGTATTGCCTAGGTTTTCATCTAGAGACTTTGTGATTTGGGTTGTTGTTGTTTTTTGTTTGTTTGTTTGTTTTTGACAGAGTTTCACTCTTGTTGCCCTTGCTGGAGTGCAATGGCATGATCTCAGCTCACTGCAACCTCTGCCTCCTGGGTTCAAGAGATCTCCTACTTTAGTCCCCCAAGTAGATGGGATTACAGGCATGCACCACCATGCCCAACTAATTTTTGTGTTTTTAGTAGAGACGGGATTTCACCATGTTGGCCAGGCTGGTCTCGAACTCCTGACCTCAGGTGATCCACCCACCTCGGCCTCCCAAAGTGCTGGGATTACAGGCGTGAGCTATCACACCCGGCGGATTTTTGGTTTTAGATTTAAGTCTTTAATCCATCTTAAGTTGATTTTTGTATATAGCATAAGGGAAGGGTCAAGTTTCAATTTTCTGCATATGGCTAACCAGTTCTCCCAGCACCATTTATTGAATAGGGAATCATATTCCCATTGCTTGTTTTTGTCAGGTTTGTCAAAGTTCAGATGGTTGTAGGTGTGCAATCTTATTTCTGGTTTCTCTATTCTGTCCATGGGTTTATGTGTCTGTTTTTGTACCAGTACCATGCTATTTTAGTTACTGTAGGCCTTTAGCAAAGTTTGAAGTTGGGAAGTATGATGCCTCCAACTTTGTTCTCTTTGCTTAGAATTGCCTTGGCTATTCAGGCTCTTTTTTGATTCCATATGAATTTTAAAATAGTTTTTTTAAAAATTATGTGATAAATGTTAATGGTAGTTTAATGGGAATAGCATTGAATATATAAATTGCCTTGGGAAGTATGACCATTTTCACAATATTTATTTCTCCTATCCATCCATGAGCATGGAATGTTTTTCTACTTGTTTGTGTCATTTCTGATTTCTTTGAGCAGTGGTTTGTAGCCATCTTTGAAGAGGTCTGTCACTTCCCTTGTAAGCTGTATTTCTAGGTATTTTATTCTTATTGTGGCAATTGTGAATGAGAGTTTACTCATGATTTGGATTTTGGCTTGCCTATTATTTATGTATAGGAATGCTAGTCATTTTTACATAGTTAAGTTGATTTGGGATGGACAGTTCTGTAGATGTCTGTTAGGTCCGTTTGATCTAGTACTGAGTTAAAGTCCTAAATGTCTTTGTTAATTTTCTGTCTCAATGATTGGGCTAATATTGTGAGTGAGGTGTTAAAGTCTTCCACTATTATTGTGTGGTTGTTCAAATCCCTTTGATGGTCTCTAAGAATTTGCTTTATGAATCTGAGTGCTCCTGTGTTGGGTAAATATCTACTTAGGATAATTAGCTCTTTTTGTTGAATTGAACTCCTTACCATTATGTAATGCCCTTCTTTGTCTTTATTTATCTTTGTTGGTTTAAAGTCTGTTTTGTCAGAAACTAGGCTTGCAACACTTGCTTTTTTTGTGTTTTCCACTTGCTTGGTACCTCAATCAGTCCTAGATTCAGTCTCTGTACATAATCCCATATTTCTCAGAGGTTTTGTTCATTTCTTTTTATTGTTTTATCTCTATTCCCTCACAGCCCAACTGGTTTTTCTTCTTCCTGGGGGCTGTGGTGGGAGCTGCCTTTCTGTGAGGATTCATGGGGTAGCTGGGCCAGCATCTGTCCAAAGGGAGGCACTTCTCCATTTTTTGTGTATTTTTGCATGAGATAGGTCTCTTGAAGACAGCATACCTGTGGGTCTTGGTTCTTTATCCCACTTGCCACTCTGTCTTTTAATTGGGGCATTTAGCCCATTTACATTTAAGGTTATTGTTGTTATGTGTAGATTTAATCCTGTCATCATGATGTTAGCTGGTTGTTTTGCAGACCTGTTTATGTGATTGCTTCATAGTGTCACTGGTCTATGTACTTCAGTATGCTTTTGTAATGGCTGGTAACAGTTTTTCCTTTCCATATTTAGAGCTTCCTTCCTGCAGGGCAGATCTGGTGGTGATGAATTCCATCAGCATCTGCGTGTCCTAAAAGGATTTTATTTCTCCTTCACTTAGGAAAGTTAGTTTAGCCAGACATGAACTTCAGGGTTGGAAATTCTTTTAAGAATGTTAAATATTGGTCCCAAATTTCTTCTGGCTTGTAGGGTTTTCCCTGAGAAGTCTGCCCTTAGTCTGATGGAATTTCATTTGTATGTGACCTAGCCTTTCTCTCTGGCTGCCCTTAACATTTTTTCTTTCATTTTGACCTTGGAGAATCTGATGATTCTCTGTGTCTTAGGGAGATCTTCTCATGGAGTATCTTACTGTGGCTCTCTTCATTTCCTGAATTTGAATGTTGGCCTGTCTAGCTCGATTGGGGAACTTCTCTTGAATTATATCCTGAAGTGTATTTTCCAACTTGGTTCCATTTTCCCTGTCTCTTTCAGGTACCCCAATCAGTCATAGATTCCATCTCTTTACATAATACCGTATTGCTTGGAGGTTTTGTTCATTCCTTTTTATTCTTTTATCTCTATAGTTGTCTGCCTACTTACTTCAGAAAGACAGTCTTCAAGCTCTGAGATTCTTTCCTCTGCTTGGTCTATTCTCCTATTAATACTTGTGATTGCATTGTGAGGTTCTTGTGTTTTGTTTTTCAGCTCTATGGGGTTGGTTCTTTTTTCCTCTCTATACTATTTTGGCTCTCAACTCCTACATTGTTTTATTATGATTCTTAGCTTTTTTGCATTGGTTTACAATATGCTCCTTTAGCTCAGCAAAGCTCATTTTTATTCACCTTCTGAAGCCTACTTCTGTCATTTCAGCCATCCCAGCCTTGGGTCAGTTCTGATCTCTTGCTGGAGAGGTGCTGTGGTCATTTGGAGGTAAGGGAGCTCTGTGGCTTTTTGAGTTTTGAGTGTCTTTGCACTCATGCTTTCTCATCTTTGTGAACTTATCTACCTTTGAGTTTGAAGTTGCTAATTTTTGGATGGGGTTTTTGTCTTTTGTTGTTTTTGTTGTTGGTGGTTTGTTTGTTTTTCTTGTAACAGTCTGGCCACTCTTCCCTAGGGCTGCTGTGGTTTGCTGGGGGTCCACTCCAGAGCCTAGTTGCCTCAGTTTTTCCAGTATCTGGAGGCATCACCAGTGAAGGCTGCAAAACAGCAAAGATAACAGCCTGCTCCTACCTCTGGGAGCCTCGTCCCAGGGAGCTACTGACCTGTTGCCTGCCTGAACACACCTTTAGAATGTGGCTGGAGTCACTGGTTGGGAGTTCTTACCCAGTCAAAAGGAAGGGGATCAGAGACTCACTTAAAGAAGCAGGCTGGCTGCATTTTGGCCATAAAAAAGAATGAGTACAGGGACATGGATGAAGCTGGAAGCCATTATTCTCAGCAAACTAACACAGAAACAGAAAACCAAACACTGTATGTTCTCACTCATAAGTGGGAGTTGAACAATGAGAACACATGGGCACAGGGAGGGGAGCATCACACACCAAGGCCTGTCAGGGGGTGGGGGGCAATGGGAGGGAGAGCATTAGGACAAATACCTAACGCATGTGGGGCTTAAAACCTAGATGACAGGTTCATAGGTACAGCAAACCACCATGGCACATGTATACCTATGTGATAAACCTGTACAATCTGCACATGTATCCCAGAACTTTAAAAAAAAAAAAGGCAATCTGGCTGCATTTTGGTAGAGTGGCTGTGCTGTGTTGGGGGATCCCTTCAGCCACCAACTGGTTTGGGTTTCCAAGGCCCACAGGATGGAACAACTGTGATGCTCAAACGGCAAATGTGGTGCTCTCCATCCCAGGAAGAAATTAGAACTCTGTTGGCTATAGGACACAGGTGGGGGTGGCCAAAGGTTCTGGCTTGGAGGACCAACCAGCAAGGAGAAATGTATTGGGGTCCATTTAAAGAAGCAATCTGGCCACACCTCAACAAAACAGCAGTGCTGTGCTGGTGAGCCACCTCTGCCCCAGGCAGCTTGGATTCTCCTAAGCCCGCAGGCTAGAATGGCTGAGTTGTGCAAACCGCAAAGTTGGTGGCCCACCCCACCCTCTGGGTACTCTGTCCCAGGGAGAAATCAGAATTCTATCCATAGAACATGGGTGAGCATGCCTGGAGGCCCTGGCTGGAAAAGGAATGGATTGGGGTCCTGCTTAAAGAAGCAGTCTGACCATGTATTGGTAAAGCAGCTGAGAGTCCAAACTGTTTGGATACTCCATGACCCACAGGCTGGAATGCCTGAGTCATCCAAACAGCAAAGTTGGTTACCTACCCCTCCCTGCAATGACTTCATCCCATCTCAGGTAGGTGCTACCCTGTTGCCAGTGGCTGACTGGAATTCCAAGCCAGTTGGTCTTATCTTGTGAGGTGCCATGGAAGTGGGGCCCGCAGACCAACACTGCTTGACCCCCTGGATTCATCTGTCTTCCTAGGGGTACGTATGGACCTGCCTGCCTTGCCTGAGTTGCAGTCACCTTTGCCAGGGATCTTGGGGCCAGAGTATGTAAATCTCCTGTGTCTCTGTACATGCATGAGCTGCTTTTACAAATCCTTTTGAACATAGTTTATCTTTACAACTGCTTCTCTGGGAATGGTCATCTCATAGAATCACATACAGTCCAGTAGTTTTCACACCCAACTTTTGATATTTACTTGAGAAATATAATAAACATCAATGCATGAGCCCCACTCCAAAACAATCAGAATCTCTGGGAGACCTGCAGGCCCAACACCACATGGAAGCCACCAAGGCTTGGGGGTTTTGTCCTCTGAAGGAACATCCTGAGCTACATGTCAGCCCCTTTTAACCATGACTGGATCTGGAGTAGTTGGGACACAGGGCACCAAGTTCCAAGGCTGCACAGAGCAACAGGGTCCTTGGCCTGGCCCATGAAACCATTTTTCCCTCTTAGACCTTCAGGCCTGTAATGGGACAGGCTGCCATGAAGGTCTCTGACATGGCCTGGAGACAGTTTCCCCATTGTCTTGACTATAAACATTCAGCTCTTCATTACTTATGCAAATTTCTGTAGCCAGCTCGAATTCTTCCCTAGAAAATGAGTTTTTCTTTTCTACCACATGGTCAAGCTGCAAAATTTTCAATCCTTTATGTTCTGCTTCTTTTTTAAACATAAGTCCCAATTTCAAACCATCTCTTTGTGAACACATATAATTGAACACTTTCAGAATAAGTCAGGTCACCTCTTGAATGCTTTGCTGCTTAGAAATTTCTTTTGCCAGATATCCTAAATCATATCTCTCAAATTCAAACTTTCACAGATATCTAGGGCAGAGGCAAAATGCTGCCAGTCTCTTTGCTAAAGTATAGCATAAGTGACCTTTATTCCAGTTCTTAATAAGTTCCTCATCTCCATCTGAGACCACCTCCCACCTCAGCCTAGACTTCATTTTTAATATCACTATCAGCATTTTGGTAAAAACCATTCAACAAGTCTCTAGAAAGTTCCAAACTTTCCCACTTCTTCCCGTCTTCTTTTGAGACCTCCAAACTGTTCCAACCTCTGCCTGTTACCCAGTTCCAAAGCTGCTTCCACATTTTCAGGTTATCTTTATAGCAGTACCCCACTCTGTATCAGTTCTCTGTATTAGTCCATTCTTACACTGCTATAAAGGTACTGAGACTGGATAATTTATAAACAAAGGAGGTTTAATTGACTCACAGTTTTGCATGGCTGGGGAGGCCTCAGGAAAGTTACAATCACGGCAGAAGGTGAAGGGGGAGCAAGGCACATATTTGCAAGGCAGCAGCAGAGAGAAAGAGCAAAGAAGGGACTGCCAAACACTTGTGTAGCCATCAGCTGTCATGAGAACTCCCTCACTATCATGAAAACAGCATGGGGTAACCTGTCCCCATAATCCAATCACCTCCCACCAAGTCCCTCCCTCAATATGTGGGGATTACAATTTGAGATAAGATTTAGGTAGGGACACAGAGAGAAACCATATCAACCATAATGAAGAAAGCAAGGTATGTAGGATCAAGTGACTTGCCTATAAGTCCATGAGGTGTTCCAAATCTGCTGTGCAATCTGCATCATTTTTCATTCTTTACATGCCTCTAGACTTAGAGAGGCTGGTAAGCTTGGAAAATGATGTGCCTCTATCAACAGTAAAGATATTTTTCCATTTTCTACAACATTGTAAGTTCTGGCCATTAATGCATAAGCTTTTTTTTTTTTTTTTTTCCTGAGACGGGGTTTTGCTGCTGTTGCCCAGGCTGGAGTGCAATACGCCATCTCGGCTCACTGCAACCTCCACCTCCTGGGTTCAAGCAATTCTCCTGCCTCAGCCTCCTAAATAGCTGAGATTACAGGTGCCCGTCACCATGCCCAGCTAACTTTTGTATTTTTAGTAAAGATGTGGTTTCGCCATGTTGGCCAGGCTGGTCTCAAACTCCTGACCTCAGGTAATCCACCCACCTTGGCCTCCCAAAGTGCTGGGATTACAAGAGTCAGCCACTGCACCTGGCCAAATGTATAATCTTAAAGTATCACTAACATAGTATGATTTGAGAACCATCACAGAATCTCACCATCCCTAAACATCCTTCTTGCTGATCTTTCACAGTGCCTGAAGTTTATTCTGCTAATCATTCTTCTAAGCTGTGACACTGTTGCCAGAATACAGGAATAGAGAGAGAGTGGGCTGTTAACATACCTGCTATCACATTGGAAAGCAACAACAGAGCCCTGAAGAGCTGGCCTGGGATAGACATATTAATGAAAGATGCATAAAAAAGGAAAAGCCCAGAATATAGGGCAAGCTCCCAGTAAAAGTCCTGGGTAGAATGGTGCCAAAGACTAGTTTTCTTATTTCAAAATGGTGCCCAAATGCCTGACATATCTACATTTTATAAAATCCCTTAAGTAATATGGTAAAAAGAGCACTAGAGTTGTGAAACAGAAGACTTGAGTTATTTTACTGGTTCAGACTATGTGGCCTGGAACAGATCCATTTCCGTCTTTTTCTTACACATCAAATGTGAAGATTAAATTAGAGTATCAAATATTCTGACTGCTTCTAAATGTTTGATTCTCATAGTGAATCAGTTCAATTGCCCTGGTGTCTAGTGTAGTTATGGCATAAGCTAATACGTTAATGCCTCCCCCTTACCACTGTGGCTGGCAGTATTTATAAAACATACAAGCCCTAGGCCTATTGAGAACCCAAGCAGTTGGAGCTGCCATACTTTTAAGAAGGACACAAAGAAACCTAGGGTCAAAGAAAGTTTGTTGAAGTACAAACTGTATGTTTGTACCTATTAACCAACCTCACTTCGTCCCTCCCTCCCATGTACACCTACTTCCCAGCCTCTGGTATTTATCATTCTATTCTCTATCTCCATGAGATCAACAGTTTTAGCTCCCACAAATAAGTAAGAATATGCAATATTTGTCTTTTTGTGTCTGGTTTATTTCACTTAACATAATGTTATTTATTTAATTTATTTGTAAGGATTCAGAGGGGACATTTTCAGTTTTGTTGCATGGATATATTGTATAGTAGTAAAATTTGGGCTTCTAGTGTACCCATCACCTGACTAGTGAACATTGTGCCTAACAGGTAATTTTTCAACCCTTATCACCCTCCAACCCTTGCCCCTTTTGGAGTCCCCAGTGTCTGTTATTTTCTTCTGTGTCTATGTGTACACCTTGTTTAGCTCCCACTTATAAGTGAGAATACACTGTATTTGATTTTCTGTTTTCAAGTTTTTTCACCTAAGATAATGGCCTACAGTTCCATCCACATTGTTGCAAAAGACATAATTTCATTCCTTTTAATGATTACATAGTATTCAGTGGTGTACACACACACACACACACACACACACACCCCTCACATTTTCTTTATCCAGTCATCCACTGATGGACACTTAGGTTGATTCCATTACTTTGCTATTGCAAATACTGCTGTGATAAACATATGAGTGCAGGTGTCTTTTTGATATAACAATTTCTTTTCTTTTGGGTAGATAACCCGTAGTGGCATTGCTGAGTCAAATGGGAGTCCTATTTTTAGTTCTCTGAGAAATCTCCATACTATTTTCCATAGATGAAATACTAATTTATGTTACCATCAACAATGTATAAGTATTCTCTTTTCTCTGCATCCTTGTCAACATCTGTTTTTTTGTTTTTTTTTTGTTTTTTTTTTTTTTTTTTTTTTGAGACGGAGTCTTGCTCTGTCGCCCAGGCTGGAGTGCAGTGGCGCGATCTCGGCTCACTGCAACCTCCGCCTCCCGGGTTCACGCCATTCTCCTGCCTCAGCCTCTCCGAGTAGCTGGGACTACAGGCGCCCGCCACCACGCCCGGCTAATTTTTTGTATTTTTGGTAGAGACGGGGTTTCACCGTGGTCTCGATCTCCTGACCTCGTGATCCGCCCGCCTCGGCCTCCCAAAGTGCTGGGATTACAAGCATGAGCCACCGCGCCCAGCCTCTGTTATTTTTGAACTTGTTAATAATAGTATTCTGGACCTGGCATGGTGCCTCATGCCTGTAATCCAAGGGCTTTGAGAAGCTGAGGCAGGAGGATCCTTCGAGGCCAGGAGTTTGAGATCAGTCTGGGCAACATAGCAAGAACCTGTCTCTACTTAAAAAAAATAGCCAGGCATGGTGGCACACACTAATCTTAGCTACTCAAGAGGCTGAGGTGGGAGAATCACTTGAGCTCAGGAGTTTGAGGTTACAGTGAGCTCTGACCATGTCACTGCACTCCAACTGGTGTAACAGAGTAAGACCTTGTCTGTAAATAATAGTCATAGCCATTCTGACTGGTGTGGCATGGTATCTCATGGTGGTTTTAATCTGTATTTCTCTGATTAGTGGTGATGAGCATTTATTCATATGCTCATTGGCCACTTGTATATCTTCTTTTGAGAAATGTCTCTTCATGTCCTTTGGCCAAATTTGACCACTTTTTAGTTATGTTATTAACTTTTATTATAGGTTCAGGAGTACATGTGCAGGTCTGATACCTGGGTATATTGCATGATGCTGAGGTTTAGGGTAAGAATTATCCCATCAACCAGGTACTGAGCATAGTATGCAATAGTTTTTCAACCTGTGACCCCCTCTCTTCCTCCCCACTCTAAGAGTCCAGTTTCAATTGTTGCCATCTTTATATCCACGAGTACCTAACGTTTAACTTATAAATGAGAACAAGTTGTATTTGGTTTTCTGTTGCTGCATTAATTCTCTTAGAATAATGGCCTACAGCTATATCCATGTTGCTGCAAATGACATAATTTTGTTCTTTTTATGGCTGCATAGTATTCCATGGTGTATATGTACCACATTTTCTTTTTTTTTTTTTTTTGGAGAGAAATGGAAGGAAGTTTTATTTCTTTTTCATGAGTATCATTCAATTTTTTAAATGCTAAAAATCATAATGATCTATCATCACAAATTAGTTTTTGGTTTTTTATTTTTTATTTTTCTATTTTTTATTTAACTTTAAGTTCTGGGATACATGTGCTGAATATGCAGGTTTGTTGCATAGGCGTACATGTGCCATGGTGGTTTGCTGCACCTATCAACCCATCATCTAGGTTTTAAGCCCTGCCTGCATTAGGTATTTGTCCTAATGCTCTCCCTCCCCTTTCTCCCCACCCCCCTGACAGGCCCCAGTGTATGATGTTCCCCTCCCTCTGTCCATGTGTTCTCATTGTTCAACTCCCACTTAAGAGTGAGAACATGCATATGTACCACATTTTCTTTACCCAATCCACCATTAATAGGTACCTAGATTGATTTGGTATCTTTGCTATTGTGAATAGTGCTGTGTTGAACATGTGGGTGCAAGTATCTTTTTGATAGAATGATTTCTTTTATTTTTGATATATACACAGAAATGGGATTGCTGGATCAAATGGTCGTTCTGTTTTAAGTTCTTTTGAGAAATCTCCAAACTGCTTTTTACAGTGGCTGAACTAATTTACATTCCCACCAACAGCGTATCTGTATTCCCTTTACTCTGTAGCCCTGTCAGCATCTGTCGTTTTTTTGACCTTTTAATAGCAGCCATCTGACTGGTGTGAGTTGGTACCTCATTGTGGCTTGGCTTTGCACTTCTGTGATGATTAGTTATATGGAACATTTTTTCATGTTTATTGGCCACTTGTACGTCTTCTTTGGAGAAATATGTGTTCATGCCTTTGCCCACTTTTAATGGGGTTGTTTTTTGCTTGTTGAATTAACTTCCTTATAGATTCTGAATAGTAGATCTTTGTTGATGCATAACTTACAAATATTTTCTCCCATTATGTAGGTTGCCTGTTTACTCTGTTGATAGTTTGTTTTGCTGTTCAGAAGCTCTTTAGTTTAATTAGGTCCCACTTGTCAATTTCTGTTTTTGTTGCAGTTGCTTTTGGGGACTTAGTCATAAATAATTTCCCAAGACCAATGTTCAGAATGATGTTTCCTAGGTTTTCTTCTACTTATAGTATGAGTTCTTAACATTTAAATCTTTAGTCCATATTGATTTAAGTTTTGTTTATGGTGAAACATAGGAAACCAGTTTGATTCTTCTGCATATGGCTAGCCAGCTATCCCACCACCACTTATTAAATAGGGAATCTTGGGGGTGGAGCCAAGATGGCCGAATAGGAACAGCTCCGGTCTCCAGCTCCCAGCCCCAGCGACACAGAAGACGGATGATTTCTGCATTTCTGCTTGAGGTACCGGTTTCATCTCACTAGGGAGTGCCTAACAGTGGGTGCAGGACAGTCGGTGAAGCGCACTGTGCGTGAGCCGAAGCAGGGCGAGGCATTACCTCACTCGGGAAGTGCAAGGGGTCAGGGAGTTCCCTTTCCTAGTCAAAGAAAGGGGAAACAGACGGCACCTGGAATATCGGGTCAGTTCCACCCCAATACTGCGCTTTTCCAACAGGCCTGGAAAACGGCACACTAGGAGATTGTGTCCTGCACCTGGCTCGGAGGGTCCTGTGCCCACGGAGTCTCGCTGATTGCTAGCACAGCAGTCTGAGATCAAGCTGCAAGGCGGCAGCGAGGCTGGGGGAGGGGCGCCCGCCATTGCCCAGGCTTGCTTAGGTAAACAAAGCAGCCAGGAAGCTCGAACTGGGTGGAGCCCACCACAGCTCAAGGAGGCCTGCCTGCCTCTATAGGCTCCACCTCTGGGGGCAGGGCACAGACAAACAAAAACTCAGCAAGAACCTCCACAGACTTAAAGGTCCCTGTCTGACTGACAGCTTTGAAGAGAGTAGTGGTTCTCCCAGCACGCAGCTGGAGATCTGAGAACGGACAGACTGCCTCCTAAAGTGGGTCCCTCACCCCTGAGCAGCCTAACTGGGAGGCACCCCCCCAGTAGGGACAGACTGACACCTCATTCAACCGGGTACTCCTCTGAGACAAAACTTTCAGATGAACTATCAGACAGCTGAATTTGTGGTCTCACGAAAATC
>NW_026652282.1:60720323-60744380 GCF_009828535.3 Hylobates moloch
TGCAATAATGTGAATAGTTAGGATTTATTAAATGCATTATCTTCAGAAAAAAAAAAAAAGGGAGAAATTTGGATACACAGACACACATATACACATCTTCACGCAAACATGAAGGCAGTCAACGACAAGCCAGAGAGAAAGGCCTGGAACACATGCTTCTCTGAAGGAACCCACCCTACCAATACCTTGATGTTAGACTTCTAGCCTCCAGAACTGTGAGAAAATAAATGTATGTTGTTTAAGCCAAAAAAAAATAAAAATAAAAAAATAAATAGGGAATCTTTTCCCCATTGCTTATTTTTGTCAACTTTGCCAAACATCAAATGGCTGTAGACGTGAAGCTTTATTCCCAGGTTCTCTATTCTGTTCATTGGTATATATGTCTGTTCGTCTACCAGTACCATGCTGTTTTGGTTACTGTAGGCTTGTAGTATGGCTTCAAGTCAGGTAGTGTTATGCCTCTAGCTTTGTTCTTTTTACTTAGGATTGCTTTGGTCATTTGGTCTCTTTTTTGGTTCCATGCAAATTTTCAAATAATTTTTTCTAATTCTGTGAAAAATGACATTGGCAGTTTGATAGGAATTGTATTGAATGCATATATTGCTTTGGGCAGCATGATCTTTTTTTGATATTGATTCTTCTAATCCATGAGCATACAATGTTTTTCTATTTGTTTGTGTCATGTCTGATTTCTTTCAGCAGTGTTTTGTAGTTCTCTTTATAAACATCTTTCAGTTCCTTGGTTAGATGTATTTCTAGGTATTTTCTGTTTTGGTGGGTATTGTAAATGGGATTGTGTTCTTGATTTCACTCTTTCACTCTCAGCTTGAACATTATTGGTGTATAGAAATGCTACTGATTTTTGTACTTTGATCTCATATCCTGAAACTTTACTGAAGTTGTTTATCAGTTCCAGGATCCTTTCGGGAGAGTCTATAGGGTTTCCTAGGTAAAAAATCATATTATCTCCAAAGAAAGACAGTTTGAATTCCACTTTTCCTATTTGGATGCTTTTAATTTATTTTTCTTGCCTAATTTCTCTGGTTAGGACATCTAGTACTATGTTGAACAGGAGTGGTGAGAGTTGGCATCACAGTCTTACTCCAGTTCTCAAGTGGAATACTTACAGTTTTTGACTATTCAGTATGATATTGGCTATGGGTTTCTCATAGATGAGTCTTATTATTTTGAGGTATGTTCCCTTGATGCCTAGTTTCTTGAGGGTATTTTTTATCATGAAGATATGTTGGATTGTTTTTTCCATTTATTGAGATGATCGTATGGTTTTTGTTTTTAATTCTGTTTATGTGGTGAATCACATTTATTGATTTGTATGTTGAACCAACCTTGCATCCCAGAAATGAACTCTACTTGATCCTGGTGAATTAACTTTTTGATGTGCTGTTGGATTCAATTTGCTTGTATTTTGTTGAGGATTTTTGCATCTATATTCGTCAGGGATATTGGCCTATAGTTTTCTTTTTTAATTGTCTTTGCCAGATTTTGGTATCAGGGTGATGTTGGCTTCATAGAATGAGTTAGGGTCTTCTTTTTTTTTTTTTCAGGAAGGAATAATTTCATAGTATAGGTACGAGCTCTTCTTTGTATATTTCATAGGATTTGGCTGTGAGTCCATCTAATCTGGGGCTTAAATTTAAGTTTTTGATCCATCTTGAGTTAATTTTTGTATATGGTGAGATAAAGTCCAGTTTTGTTCTGGGTATTAGTCCCTTGTTAAATTGATAGTTTGCAAATATTTTCTCCAATTCTATAGGTTGTCTCTTCATTCTCGATTGTTTCCTTTGCTGTACAGAAGCTTTTTAGTTTAATATAGTCCCATTTCTCTATTTTTGTGTTAACTGTGCTTTTGAGGTCTCAGCCATAAAATCTTTGCCTATACGAATGTCCTATAGTGTTTTGCCTATGGTCTCTTCTAGCAGTTTTATAGTTTTGGGTCTCACATTTAAGTCTTTAACATATCTTGATTTTATTTTTGTATATGGTGAAAGATAGAGGTCCAGTTTCATTTTTCTGCATATGTATATAAATTTTCCCTGCACCATTTATTGAAGAGGGTGTCCTTTCCCCTATGAATTTTCTTGACATTTCTGTCAAAAATCAGTTGGCTATAAATGCATTGCTTTTTTCTGCATTCTCTACTCTGTTCCTTTGGTCTGTGTATCTGTTTTTATATAAATTCTATGCTGTTTTGATTACTATAGCCTTGTAATATATTTTGAAGTCAAGTAGTGTGATGCCAACAGCTTCTAACTGTTTTGCTCAGGGTTTCTTGGACTATTCAGTGTCTTCTGTGATTCAACTGGAATTTTAAGATTTTTTTTCTAATTCTATGAAAAATTACTTATGTATTTTTATAGGAATTGCATTGAATCTGTGGATTGCTTTGGGCAGTATGGTCATTTTAACGATTTTATTTTTTCCAATCCATGAGCATGGGATTGCTTTCTATTTGGTTGTGTCCTCTATAATGCCTTTTATCAGTCTTCTGTAATTTTCTTTATAGAGATTTTTCACCTTCTTGGTTAAATTTATTCCTAGGTATTTCATTTTTGTAGCTATTCAAAATAGGAATGCATTCTTGATTTCTTTCTCAGCTAGTTTATCATTGCTGCTTTGAAACACTACTGATGTATGTTGATTTTGTATTCTCTAACTTTACCAAATTTACTAATCAGATAAGAGTTTTTAGGGGTAGCTTAAACCAACCCAATTGTCCTATACAACTAATATTTATGGGGTTTTTGGAATAAACCTAGAAATTGACCCCCCCGCCAGTCTTAAAACTTGAAACTTAGTACTTGTCTCATGTGAGTTCTTTCCTCAGGAAACTGTCTCTCAAGCAAGGGACTGAAGCTCACCAGATCACTGCATCCAGACAGTGAGATGCTAGACCCCTCATTTTATTACTTTACATACCCCTCCCTAGTTCCTGTTTCACATTCCTTCCCCACTATGAGAACATTCAGTTTTAGTCAGTTGAGGAGACAGATTTGAGATGTATCTCCCATTCTCCTGATTGATATCACCTAAATAAAAAGCCATCTTCCCTGGCAATAGTCATTATCTCAGTGATTGGCTTTCTGTGTGGTGATTAACAGGACCTAGACCCTGGCATTTCAGTAACAGACTATGGATTTTTCTAGATACAAGATCATATTGTCATTAGTAGAGAGGGACAATTTGACTTCCTCTTTTCCTATTTGTTTGCTCTTTATTTCTTTCTCTTGCCTGATTTCTATGGTTAAGACTTCCAGTACTATGTTGAATAGTAGTGGTAAAAGTGGGCACCCTGTTCCAGTTAGTTCTTAGTGAAAGGCTTTCAGATTTTACCCATTCAGTGCAGCGTTAGCTGTGGGTTTGTCATATCTGGTATTTATTTGGGGGGATACGTCTCTTCTATACACAGTGTGTTGAGTTTCATTATAAAGGTTGCTGAATTGTATCAGCTGATTTTTCTGTGTCTGTTGAAAGATCATATGGTTTTTGTCCTTGATTCTGTTGACATGATGTATCACATTTATTGATTTATACATATTGAATCCCTGGGGTAAATATCAACTTAAATCCCTGGGGTAAATATCCCTTAAATCCCTGTGGTAAATATCAACTGATCATATTGTATTACTTTTTTTGACGTGCTGTTGGATTTTGTTTGCCAGTATTTTGCTGAAGATTTTTGTGTCTATGCTCATCAGGGATATTGGACTGTAGTTTTCTTTTCTTTTTGTGTCTTTGTCTGGTTTTGGTATCAAAATAATACTGACCTTGTAGAATGAGTAAGGGAGAAAGTCCTCCTCTTCGATTTTTTGGAATAGTTTTAAGATAATTTGTGTTAGTTCTTCTTTGAAAGTTTGGTAGAATTGGGCAGTGAACCCATCCAGTCCTGGACTTTTTTTTTGGTGGGGGGAGACTTTTTAGTATTGTTTTGATTTCATTACCTGTTATTGGCCTGTTCACGTTTTCTATTTCTTCTTGATTCATTCTTGGTAGGTTATATGTGTCCAGGAATTTGTTCATTTCCTCTAGGTTTATTAGTGAATAGTTGCTCATAATAGTCCCTGATTCTGGTGAAAATGTATCAGCCTAATGACAGAACATGGCTCTGCATAATAGGATTTTTTTGACACTAGCAGTTCACCTCAATGAGTTCTCCAACCAGTTATCTTTCGTTTGCTTCTTCTTTTGGTTTGAGTTCTTATATTAGCTTTTAAAATAAACTTATAGATAGTAATACCCATCAGCAGAAGAATAGATTATTATTGGAGGGTAAGTTATGAAAACTTGTATTCACGTTAATTATCATCTTTGTGGTGACAGCTGTATTGAATTAAAATGAACAACAAGCACTAAACTATCTTGTTACATACTGGGGTGAAGCATACATAAGGTGTACCCCTTCTGGGACATTTTGGAGTAATAGCTAGGAATTTATCACACTCCATTTGTTAACAGAAATAAACCTTTGCTCTCTCTACTCACTGACATCGGTAACTTCTTCTGACTCAAAAGAGTACTACTGGAACAATCCTCCAAAAAAAGGTGTCTTTGGGGTCTTGATTACTCATGTTGTTCTTCTACCCTTGTTTATAGAAGGTGATCGGTTCCAACTTCTGTTTTGTACTCAGTTCTCAGCCCGGGATTCTCCCAAGACTAAATGGACTGAGATTGCTGATAACTCTAAAGAATGAAGTGCAATGCCTTAGAAATCTGGTAAACTGAATGACCAGGAACACTAGGAGAAAATAAGATTTTAGATTTAGAGTTTTCTTAGAGCTTATTTATTTAATAATGAGAGCAGGGGATAGGAGACTCAAAGTGCAACCATTCCCTTTTGCAGAAGCACAACCCCAATTGCCTAGACAAGCATGTTTTCCACTGTGAATGGCTCAGAATTATCATTGCAACATAGGTAAAACACTTTGTTATCACTGGTAAACCGACTTTTATTAATAATATTGGAAATCAAAACTTAATACCTGTGACTTGAGCCAAAAACAAGAAGAAACTGTGGAAATTCCAAACTGAAGCATTTTTAAAAAAGTAATCAGTAACCAAAACAAAGACATCAAGTGAACTTGCTGTAACTATCATAAATACTTTGAAGCAAAATATCTATTCAGCTCAACAAACTAAAGCATCTGGCTATAGAATTATGAGAAAATGAATTCATCTCCCTGGACTTTCATTTCCTCATCTTTAAAATAAAGAATTTGGTCTTGGTGATTCATAATTTCCCTTTAGGGAGAGCCAGCATTCTGTTCTGTGTATTATTGAGTTCAATATTAACTACTCGTTTACTTGGTTCTAGTGTTTGGATTGCCATTAAAACAATAGACTACTACTAAGGTCTCTGTTTTGAATTGTATACAATATGGCATTGGGGCAAACAGCTCTCCAGAGTGTTTATTCTTATATTGTTTATTTTTTTTCCTAGCCATGCAGGATCATTTGCCTACCTGCAAGATGTTCTTCAATAAAACAGGATCAGCAATGCTGATAATGGAGATATTTGCCAGAGTGTAAGTGGAACAAGAAGAACAGATAAATGCAAAGACAACAGAAACTGAAGAGCATGGAAAATGGCAAAAGAGGAAGAATTTAGAAGATATTTGTCAAAGATCAGATGGTTGTAGATGTGTGGTGTTATTTCTGAGGCCTCTGTTCTGTTCCGTTTGTCTGTATATCTGTTTTGGCACCAGTACCATGCTGTTTTGGTTACTGTACACTTGTAGTATAGTTTGAAGTCAGGTAGTGTGATACCTATAGCTAGGTTATTTTTGCTTAGGACTGTCTTAGCTATGTGGGCTCATTTTTGGTTCCATATAAAATTTAAAGTAGCTTTTTCTAATTCTGTGAAACTGACAAAAATAAGGAATGGGGAAAAAATTCCCTATTTAATAAATAGTGTTGGGAAAACTGGCTAGCCATATGCAGAAAACTGAAACTGGACCCCTTCCTTACACCTTATACAAAAATTAACTCAAGATGGATTAAAGACTTAAATGTAAGACCTAAAACCATAAAAATCCTAGAAGAAAACCCAGGCAATACCATTCAGGACATAGGCATGGGCAAAGACTTCATGAATAAAACACCAAAAGCAAAAGCAACAAAAGCCAAAATTGACAAATGGGATCTAATTAAACTAAAGAGCCTCTGCACAGCAGAAGAAACTATCATCAGCGTGAACAGGCAACCCACAGAATGGGAGAAAATTTCTGCAATATATCCATCTGACAAAGGGCTAATATCCAGAATCTACAAAGAACTTAAACAAATTTACAAGAAAAAAACAACCTCATCAAAAAGTGGATGAAGGATATGAACAGACACTTCTCAAAAGAAAACATTTATGTAGTGAACAAACATATGAAGAAAAGCTCATCATCACTGGTCATTAGAGAAATGCAAATCAAAATCACAGTGAGATAACATCTCATGCCAATTAGAATGGCGATCATTAAAAAGTCAGGAAACAGCATATGCTGGCAAGGATGTGGAGAAACAGGAATGCTTTTACACTGTTGGTGGGAGTGTAAATTAGTTCAACCATTGTGGAAGACAGTGTGGCAATTGCTGAAGGATCTAGAATCAGAAATACCATTTGACCCAGCAATCCCATTACTGAGTATATACCCAAGTGATTATAAATCATTCTACTATAAAGACACATGCACACGTATGTTTATTACAGCACTGTTCACAATAGCAAAGACTTGGAAACAACCCAAATGCCCATCAATGATAGATTGGATAAAGAAAATGTGGCACATATACACCATGGAATACTATGCAGCCATAAAAAAGAATGAGTTCATGTCCTTTGCAGGGACATGGATGAAGCTGGAAACCATCATTCTCAGAAAACTAACACAGGAACAGAAAACCAAACACCACATGTTCTCACTCACAAGTGGGAGTTGAACAATGAGAAAACATGGACACAGGGAGGGAAATATCACACACAAGGGCCTGTCAGAGGCTGGGGAGCTAGGGGAGAGATAGCATTAGGAGAAATAGCTAATACAGATGACGGGTTGATGGGTGCAGCAAACCACCATGGCATGTGTATTTCTATGTAACAAACCTGCACGTTGTGCACAGGTATCTCACAACTTAAAGTATAGTTAAAAAAAATTTTTTAAAGGAAGATATTTGCTTATGTGTCATGCTGGGATAGTGTTGTCCACTGAAAATTGAAGTACACTTATAATGTATATTTAGCTACTGGTTGTGATCTTTTATACGTCCTGCTTTTAGAGCTTTAAAATAAAAATATGTGGCTAGATGGACACATAATTACTCATAGAGTTTTCTCTTTTTCTTCTTTCTTCTCTGCCTGTTTGTGAAGGTATTTTGGGGAGCAAGAAAAAAAAGTGACTATGCCCCTATAATTTGCCATTTTAAAAATTGGATCCTGAGTATGTTCACAGGTCTGCAAACCCTTATGTTTAAAGTTTGGTTGCAGGAAAGATCACCCAGTAAGTCATATTGTATTTCAATTTTCTATAATATTCCAGCATGTTGTTAAATATTTTTATTGATGAGGAATTAATTGCCTTCCATGGAAGTCTGCTAAATCTTTGAATAGCTCTATTGTTTCAAGTTTTCTACTTATGCCAAGCAAAGAGCTTTACTTTTTAACTGTTTATTCTAATTCAACTCCTCTGGACCATACATGACAAATCTAATGCTCCCTTTACATGATAGGCCTTCAAACTTGTAAAGATAGTGGTCTAGTGGTCCTTCTTCCCACTGTCACTTCAGCCCTGAGTCTACTCCTGGCTATACCAAATATTCAAAATCTCTTCAACCTTTCCTCATGTGACTTGATTTGGAGTCCCCTCACCATGCTGGTTCTCTAAACACATTTTAGCTTGTTTGGGCATGTTTTAAGATGTCTCTTTCTGAAATGAATGCAGTACTTCAGGAGTTAATCAGAGCACAAGAAGATAGGACCGTCACTTGCTTCATTCTACATACTATATTTCTGTTAATTCAGCCTAAAGTAAATCTGCTACCTATTCAGTCATATTTTATATTTATCCTACTATCAAGTAAAATTCTTAGTATATATGCTAAATAGAGTTTTTTTAACCATTTTACATGTACAATTGCTTTTATGTTAAGCATGTATATTAAATTTCATATTGTAAAATTGGACCCATTCAAATCTGGCAAGAGATCTTTTTGCGGGATTCTAATCTGGTTATCTGACATATTGTCTTATTACTTCTTTTTTCTAGCTTTATTGAGATACACTTGACAAATAAAAATTGTATATATTTAAACTATATGACATGATTTGATATACATTGTAAAATGATCGTCAAGACGAAATTAATTAACATATCCATTACCTCATGTAGCTACCATTTATTATGTTGAAAATACAATCTACTCTCTTAGCAAATTTCAAGAATGCAATACAGTGTCATTAATTATAGTCATCATGCTGTACATTAGAGCCCCAGAATTTACTCATAGATTTACTCATAAATTTGCACACATCAGCCAACATCTCCCCATTTTCTCCACTTCCCAGCCTCTGGCAACCTATGTTTTACATTCTACTTCTATGTGCTCTACTTCTTTAGATCCCACATATACATGAGATAGTATACTATTTGTCTTTCTTTCTGAGTCTGGCTTCTTTCACATAGCATAATGTCTTCCAGGTTCCTCTATGTTTTCAGAAATGGCATGATTTCTTTCTTTTTTATTGTTAAATACTATTCCATTGTATATATACATTTTCTTTTTTTGATAAAGGAAATAACATTTTTTATTATTTTGGAGGGTGGGTGGTTTAAGTACTTTTTAAATTTTTTTCTTCCAACTTTTAGGTTCAAGGAGTACATGTGCAGATTTGTTGCTAGATAAGTTGCATGTCATGGGGGCTTAGTAGTCTGATTATTTTATCAGCCAGGTAATGAGCATAGTACCTGATGGGTTATTTTTTGATTCTTGCCCTTCTGCCTCTCTCCACCCTCAATTAGGCCCCAGTATCTATCATTCCCTTCTTAGTATCCATGTGTATTCAGTGTTTGGCTTTCACTTGTGAGAACGTGTAGTATTTGGTTTATGCATTAATTCACTTAGGATAATGGCCACTTGCAGCATCCATATTACAGCAAAAAACATAATTTTTTATGGCTTCATAGTATTCCTTGGTGTGTATGTATGATGTTTGCTTTATGCAGTCCACCACTGATGAGCATCTAGGTTGATTTTATGTGTTTGCTATTGTGAATAGTGCTGCAGTGAACATATATGTGCATGTGTCTTTATGCTACAATTTATATTCCTTTGGGTCTATATCCAGTGATGGGACTGCTGGATCAAATGGTAGTTCTGTTTTAAAGTCTTTGAGAAATATCCAAACTGCTTTCCACAGTGGCTGAACTAATTTACATTCCCACTAGCAGTGTGTAAGAGTCCTTTTCTCCGCAACCTTGACATCATCAGTTATTTTTTGACTTTTTAATAATAGCCATTCTGACTGGCGTGAAATGATATCTCATTTTATACCACATTTTCTTTATTTGTCAGTGGACATTTAGATTATACTGATATATTGGATCTTGCAAATAATGCTGCAATGAATATGGTGATGACAATATCTCTTGGATATGCTGCTTTCATTTCCTTTAAATATATATCCAGAAATGGAATTGTTGGGTCCTGTGGTAATTCTCTTTTAAATTTTTTGAGGAACCTCCATGCTTTTTTCCATAATGGTTGTACCAATTTACATTCACTACAACAGTGTACAAGGGTTTCCTTTTTTCCACATCCTCACTAACACTTATCTTTTGACTTTTTGATAATAGCCATCCTAATAGGTATGAAGTAATATGTCATTACAGTTTTAATTTGCATTTACCTAATGATTATTGATGCTGAGCACCTTTTTACATAGTTGTTGGCCATTTGTATGTCCTCTTTGAAAAATATCTATTCAGGTCCTCTGATCATTTTTTAATCAGATTTTCTTTTTTACTTTTGATTTGTAGGAATTCTTATATATTTAGACATTAACCACTTGTGGAATGTTTGACTTGAAAATATTTTCTCTATTTCTGGGCTTTGCCTTTTCATTTTGTTATTTCACAGAAACTTTTTAGTTTGATACAGTCCCACTTGTTTTTTTGTTGTTGTTGCCTGTGTTTTCACCATCATATTTAACAAATCATTCCAAGACCAATGTTAAGGAGCTTTTTCTCCATATTTTCTTTTAGAAGTTTTTGTTCAGAACTTACATGTAAGTTTAATCTATTCTGAGTTAATTTTTGCTTATGGTATATGCTAAGGGTCAAATTTCATGCTTTTGAGTCTGGGTATGCTGTTTCTCAACACCAGTTATTGAAAAGACTATCTTTTTTTTTTTTTTTTTTTTTTTTTTTTGAGGCGGAGTCTCGCTCTGCCGCCCAGGCTGGAGTGCAGTGGCGCGATCTCGGCTCACTGCAAGCTCCGCCTCCCGGGTTCACGCCATTCTCCTGCCTCAGCCTCTCCAAGTAGCTGGGACTACAGGCGCCCGCCACCACGCCCGGCTGATTTTTTTTTATATTTTTAGTAGAGACAGGGTTTCACCGTGGTCTCGATCTCCTGACCTCATGATCCGCCCGCCTCGGCCTCCCAAAGTGCTGGGATTACAAGCGTGAGCCACCGCGCCCGGCCGAAAAGACTATCTTTTACCAATTGTGCATTCTTGGCATCCTTGCCAAAGATTAATTGACCATATATATGTGAGTTTATTACTGGACTCACTAATCTCTTCCATTGGTCTATTTGTCTGTTCTTATGCCAGTATGATACTATTCTGATTACATAGCTTTGTAATATAGTTTGAAATCACGAAGTATGATGCCTTCGGCTTTGTTCTTTTTGCTCAAGATTGGTTTTGCTATTTGGGGTCTTTTGTGGTTACATACTAATTTTAGGATTTTTTGCTATTTTTTTGAAAAATGATATTGGAATTTTGTTAGGAATTACATTAAATCTGTAGATCACTTTGGATAGTATGGATACTTTATTAATTCTTCCAATTCATGAACATGGGGTATCTTTTCATATATATGTGTCTTCTTTAATTTTTGACATAAATATTTTATATTTTTCAGTGTACATATCTCTCATCTCCTTGTTCAATTTCTAAGTATTGTTTTTGATGCTATCCTAAATTGAATTGTTTTCTTAATTTCTTTTTCAAATAGTTTACTGTAGTGTGTAGAAACACTACTGATTTTTTATTATTATTATACTTTAAGTTCTGGGATACGTGTGCAGAATGTACAGGTTTGTTACATAGGTATACATGTGCCATGGTGGTTTGCTGCACCCATCAACCTGTCATCTACATTAGGTATTTCTCCTAGTGCTATCCCTCCTCTAGCCTCCCACCTTCCAACAGGCCCCTGTGTGTGATGTTCCCCTCCCTGTGTTCATGTGTTCTCATTGTTCAACTCCCACTTATGAGTGAGAACATGCAGTGTTTGGTTTTCTGTTCCTGTGTTAGTTTGCTGAGAATGATGATTTCCAGCTTCATCCATGTCCCTGCAAAGAACATGAACTCATTCTTTTTATGGCTGCATAATATTCCATGGTGTATATGTGCCACATTTTCTTTATCCGGTCTATCATCGATGGGCATTTGGGTTGACTCCAAGTCTTTGCTATTGGGAACAGTGCTGCAGTAGACATACACGTGCATGAAACACTACTGATTTTTGTATGTTGATTTTTATATTCTTCCACTTTACAGGATTTATTTATTAGTTGGAACAGTTTTTGGATGGAGTCTCTGGGGTTTTCCTTTTTTTATTTTCGTGGGTGCATAGTAGATATATGTATTTATGGGATACATGAGATGTTTTGGTACAGGCATGCCATATGAGATAAGCACATCATGGAGAATGTGGTATCCATCCCCTCAAGCATTTATCCTTTGAGTTACAAACAATGCAAATTGTACTCTTTAAGTTAGTTTAAAATGTACAATTAAGTAATTATAGACTATAGTTACCCTATAGTGCTATCAAATAGTAGGTGTATTATTTCTTACTGTTTTTGTACCCAATTAGTATCTCAGTATACTCCCCAGCCCCCCACTACCCTTCCCAGCCTCTGGTAACAATCCTTCTACTCTCTATGGCCATGAATTTAATTGTTTTGATTTTCAGATCCCACAAATAAGTGAGAACATGCGATGTTTGTCTTTCTGTATCTGATTCATTTTGCTAAACAAAATGATCTCCAGTTCCATCCATGTTGTTGCAAATGATTGAATCACATTCTTTTTATGACAGAATCATGCTCCACTGTGAATATGTACCACCTTTTCTTTATCCATTTATCTGTTAATGGACACTTAGCTTGCTTCCAAATTTTAGTTATTGTAAGCAGTGCTGCAACAAACATGGGAGTGCAGATATCTCTTTGCTATACTAATTTCCTTTCCTCAGGGTATATACTCAGCAGAGGAATTGCTGGATCACATGGTAAGTAAATTTTTAGCTTTTTGAGGAACCTCCAAACTATTCTTCATAATGATTGTACTAATTTACATTTCCACCCACAGTGTACAAGGGTTCCCTTTTCTCTACATCTTCACCAACGTTTGTTATCGCCTGTCTTTTGAAGATAATCTACAATGAGATATTATCTCATCCCAGTTAAAGTAGGATGAGATAATATTTCATTGTGGTTTTGATTTTCATTTCTCTGATGGTCAGTGATGTTGAACTCCTTTTCATATGCGTGTTTGCCATTCGTATGTCTTTTTTTGAGAAATATCTATTCAAGTATTTTGCCATTTTGGATCAGATTATCAGATGGTTTCCTATAGAGCTGTTTGAGCTCCTTTATATTCTGGTTATTAATCCCTTGTAGATGGGTAGTTTGCAAATATTTTCTCCCATTCTGTGGGTTGTCCCTTTACTTTGTTGTTTATATCTTTTGCTGTGCAGAAGTTTTTTAACTTGATGTAATCCCATTTGTTTATTTCTGCTTTAGTTGCCTATCTTTGTGGGGTATTGCTTAAGGAATCTTTGCTCTGACCAATGTCCTGGAGATTTTTCCCAATGTTTTATTGTGGTAGTTTCATAGTCTGAAGTTTTAGATTTGAGTTTTTAATCCATTTTGAATTGGTGTTTGTATACAGTGAGAGATGGGGTCTAGTTTTATTCCTGTGCATATGGATATCCAGTTTTCCCAGCACCATTTATTGAAGATACTGTATTTTCTGCAGTGTATGTCCTTGGCACCTTTGTCAAAAGTTAATTCACTGTAGGTATGTGAATTTGTTTCCAGGTTCTCTATTTTGTTCCCTTGTTATATGTGTCTCTTTTATGCCAGGACCATGATGTTTGGGTTAGTATAGCTCTGTAATATAATTTGAAGTCAGGTAATGTGATTCTTCCAGTTTTGTTCTTTTTGCTTAGGATACTTTTGGCTATTCTAGGTCTTTTGTGGTTCCATATAAATTTTAGAGCTTTTTTCCCCCATTTCTGTGATTAACACTATTGGTATTTTTATAGGGATTGTATTGAAACTGTAGGTCACTTTGGGTAGTCTGAGCACTTTAATAATATTTATTCTTCCCATCAATGAATATGGAATATTTTTATATTTTTTATGTCCTCTTCAATTTCTTTCATCAGTGTGTTATTGCTTTAATGCTAGAAATCTTTTACTTTTTTGGTTAATTCCTAGGTATTTAGTTTTATGTATGGCTATTATAAATGGGACTACTCTTTAATATCTTTTATAGATTGTTCACTATTGGAATATGAAAATGCCAGTGGTTTTTGTATGTTAATTTTGTAACCTGAAACTTTACTGAATTTGTTTATCAGTTCTAATATTTTTCTCATGGAGTCTTTAGGTTTTTCCAAATATAAGATCATATCATCTGCAAACAAGGATAACTTGACTTCTTCCATTCCAATTTGGATTCTCATTATATCTTTCTCCTGTCTGATTGCTCTAGCTAAAACTTTCAGTACTACGTTGAACAACAGGGGTGACGGTGGGCATCCTTGTATTCAGATCTTAGAGGAAAGGCTTTTAGTTTTTCCCTATTCAGTATGATATTAGCTATGGATCTGTCATATATGACTTTTATTGTGTTGAGGTATGTTTCTTCTATCCTCAGTTTTTTTTAGGGTTTTTATTATGAAGCAATGTTGAATTTTATCAAATGCTTTCTCAGCATTCATTGAAATGATTATGTGGTTTTTATCCTTTATTTTGTTGTATGATTTATCACATTGATTGATGTGTGTATGTTGAACCCTTCTCACATCCCACTTGGGCATGATGAATGGTTTTTCTAATCTATTGTGGAATTCTGTTTTATAGTATTTTGTTGAGGATTTTTACATCAATAATCATCAGAGATTTTGGCTTGTAGTTTTTTTAATATGCTTTTATCTGGTTTTGGTATCAAGGTAATTAATATTGGCCTCATAGAAGGAGTTTAGAAGTGTTCCCTCCTCCTTTACTTTTCAGGATAGTTTGAATAGGATTGGTATTAGTAGTTATTTAAATGTTTGGTAGAATTCCATGGCACAGGTATACCTATATAACAAACCCATACATCCTGCACATGTAGCCTGAAACTTAAAATTTAAAAAAAATTTGGTAGAATTCAGCAGTGAAGCCATCAGGTCTCATGCTTTCCTTTACTGGGAGACATTTTATTATGGCTTTGTTATAATTACTTGTTATTGGTGTGTTCAGGTTTTGGTTTCTTTGTGATTCATACTTGGTAAGTTTTATGTATCTAGGAATTTGTCTATTTCTTCTAAATTTTCCAATTTATTGGCATATAGTTGCTTATAAAGGGCACTAATGATCTTTGAATTTCTGCAGTATCAGTTGTAATGTTTCCTTTATTATTGTTGACTTTATTTATTTGGGTTGTTTCTTTTTTTCTTAGTCTGGGTAAATGTTTGTCTATTTTGTTTAACTTTTCAAAATGCCAACTTTTGTCATTGATCTTCTGTACTTTTTTATTCAATTTCATTTCTTTCTGTTCTGATCTTTCTTTTTTCTTCTAATTTCGTGTTTCATTTGCTCTTGCTTTTCGAGTTGTTTATGATGCATCATTAGGTTTTTTTATTTTAAGTTTTTTTCTTTTTTCAATGTAGGCACTTATTGCTATAAATCCCCTCTTAGTACTGCTTTTGCTGTATCCCATAGGTTTTGGAATGTTGTGGTTTTATTGTCATTTGTTTCAAGAAATTATTTTTATTTTCTTCTTGATTTCTTCATTGATCTACTGGTGATTCAGGAGCATACTGTTTAATTTTCATATATATGCATGATTTCCAAAATTTCTCTTGTTATTGATTGTAGTTTTATTTCATTGGGTCAGAGAAGATGCTTGATATTATTTTAATTTTTATTCAATGTTTTCAGACTTGTTTTGTGACCTAACATGTGGTCTGTCTTTGAGAATAATAAATGTGCTAAGGAAAAGAATGTGTATTCTGCAATGAAATGTTCTGTAAATATTAGATCCACTTGGTCTACAGTGCAGACTAAGTCTGATAATTCTTTGTTGATTTTCTCTCTAGAAGATCTGTCCAGTGCTGAAAGGGAGCTGTTGAAGTCTCTAGTAATTATTTTATTGGGGTCTATCTCTCTATATTAGCTTTAATAGTGTTTGATTTCTATACCTAGGTGTTCCAGTGTTGGTTGCATATACACTTAAAATAGCTATATCCTCTTGCTGGATTGACCTCTTTATTATTATATAGTAATCTTCTTTGACTCTTTTTATAGTTTTTGTCTTGAAGTCTATTTTGATTGATATAAGCATAGCTATTCCTGCTTTTTTTGGTTTCCATTGGCATGGAATAACCTTTTCCATGCCTTAATTTTTAGTCTGTGCATCACATCATAGGTGAAGTTTGTTTCTCATAACCAGCAGATCGATGGGTCTTGTTTTTTCATGCATTCAGCCAGTCTGTGTCATTTGATTGAAGAGTTTAGTTCATTTACATTCACTGTTATTATTGATAAGTAAGAACTTACTCCTGCCATCTTGTTATTTGTTTTCTCGTCTTCTCTTCCTGCCATCTTGTTATTTGTTTTCTGGTCTTCTCTTCTTTATTTCCTTACTGTTTTCCTCTAGTGAAGGTGATTTACTCTGATGATATGATTTAGTTTCTTATGTTTTTTTTTGTATTTATTGTACATTATTTGGTTTGAGGTTACCATGAGGCTTACAATTACTATCTTATAACTCATTATTTTAACTTGATAATTTAACTCAATTTGCATAAACAGAAAAACAAACAGGAAAAAAACTTTTAAAAACTTTATGCCTTAATTTTGTCCTTTGGCTTTTTAACTTTTTTTCTATGTATATCTTATTGAACTGATTATGTCCTGAAAATATGTAATTATTATTTTTGATTGGTTCATCACTTAGTTTTTCTACTTGGAATAAGAGTAGCTTACACACTACACTTTCAATATTGTAATATTCTGTGTTTTCTGTGTACTTAACTATTACCAGTGAGTTTTGTACCTTCAAGAGGTTATTGCTCATTAATGTCCTTTTCTTTCTGACTGAAGTACTCCCTTTAGTATTTCTTGTAGGACAGGTCCAGTATTGATGAAATCCCTCAGCTTTTATTACTCTGGGAAAGTCTTTCTTTCTCCTTAAGGCTTGAAGTATATTTTCACCGAATATAGTATTCCAGGATAAAAGCATTTTTCCAGACGGGCATGGTGGCTCATGCCTGTAATCCCAGCACTTTGGGAGGCTGAGGTAGGTGGACCAGGAGGTCAGGAGTTCGAGACCAGCCTGACCAACATGGTGAAACCCCATCTCTACTAAAAATACAAAAATTAGCCAGGCATGGTGGCATGGACCTGTAATCCCAGCTACTCAGGAGGCTGAGGCAGGAGAATCTCTTGAACCCAGGAGGCAGAGTATGCAGTGAGCCAAGATCATGCCACTGTACTCCAGCGTGGATGACAGAGCGAGACTCCATCTCAAAAAAACAAAAAAAAAAAGTTTTTTTCCTTTAGCACATTAAATATGTCATGCCACACTCCTGGCCTGTAAAGTTTCCACTGAAAAGCTGCAAAACTTACTGGAGCTTCATTGTATGTTACCTGTTTCTTTTCTCTTGCAGCTTTTAGGATTCTTGCTTTATCTTTGACCCTTGGAATTTGATTATTAAATGCCTTGAGATAGTCTTCTTTGGGGGTAAATCTGCTTGATGTTCTATAACCTTCCTGTACTTGTATATATTTTTCTGTAGGTTTAGAAAGTTATCCGCTATTCCTTTGAATACATTTTCTACAACTATCTTTCTCTACCTCCTCTCTAAGGCCAATAACTTAGATTTGTCCTTTTGGGGTTATTTTCTAGAAATCGTAGGCATGCTTTTTTTTTTAAATTCTTTTCTCTTTTGTCTCCTCTGACTGTGTATTTTTAAATATTCTGTCTTTAAGCTTACTATTTCTTTGTTCTGCTTGAACAATTCTGCTATGAAAAGACTCTGATGCATTCTTCAGTATGCCAACTGCATTTCTCAGCTCCAGAATTTGTGCTTGGTTCTTTTAAATTATTTCAATCTCGGTCAAATTTACCTAAGAGAAGTTTGAATTCCTTCTCTGTGTTACATTGAATTTCTTCAAGTTTCCTCAACAGAGCTATTTTGAATTCTCTGTCTCATCTCTGTGGTCACATATCTCTGTTTCTCCAGGATTCATCCCTGGTGCCTCAGTTAATTCATTTGGTGAGGTCATGTTTTCCTGGAATGTGTTGGTGCTGGTAGGTGTTCCTGAATGTCTGGGCATTAAAGAGCTAGGTATTTATTATAGTCTTCACTGTCAGGGCTTATTTGAAGCCATTTTTTGGGGGTGGGGGAGGTTTTCCAGATGTTTGAAAGGACTTGGGTGTTGTGATCTAAGCTCTGTCTGCTTTAGAGGGTACCCCAAGCCCAGTAACCCTGTGGTTCTTGAAGACTTGTAGAGGGACCATCTTTATGGTCTTGAACAAGATCTGGGAGAATTCTTTGGATTACCAAACGGAGACTATTGTACTCTTTCCTTACTTTCTCTCAAACAGAGTCTCACTCTCTGTTCTGAGCCATCTAAAACTGGGGGTAGAGTAATACAAGCACCCTTGTCACCAACACCACTATGACTGCACTGGGTCAGACCTGAAGCCAGCACAGAACTGGTTCTTGCCCAAGGCTCTCTGTAACCACTCCCTGGCTACTGCCTATGTTTACTCAAGGTCCTGGGACTCTACAATCACCATGCCAGTATTTTTCCCTTCAGGGCAACAAGGCCCCCAGGCCTCAGATGTGTCCAGAGATGCAGCCCAGAAGTCGGGGGCTTGAGTCAAAAACCTCAGAAATCTACCTGGTGTGCTATGGTATTGTGGTGGAGCTGGCACTCAAACCACAAGACACAGTCCTTCTACCTGTTCTCTCCTCTTTCCAAAGTCAGAGAAGCCTCACTCCATAGTCACTGCCACGCCAAC
The DNA here is from genome assembly GCF_009828535.3 of Hylobates moloch. NCBI lineage: Eukaryota > Metazoa > Chordata > Mammalia > Primates > Hylobatidae > Hylobates > Hylobates moloch. Next base: position 60,738,859 of record NW_026652282.1, read on the forward strand.
CCACAAGGGGTACTACCAGACTGCCGCCAATGTTTCCTTTAGTCCCAAGGGCTCTTAAGTCAGATTTTGGGGAATGCTGCCTGGCCTGGGACTCACCTTTCAGGGCAGTGAGCTCCCCTCTGGCCCAAGACAGGCCCAGAAATGCTGTCCAAGCGTCAAGTCCTGGAATCAGGGACTCCAAGAGCCCACTTTGTGCTCTACCCCTTGGTGGCCATGTTGGTACTTAAGATGCAAGACGAAGTTCTCCTTACTTTGCCCTCTGCTTTTCTCGAGCAAGAGTTTTGCCCTGTAGCCACCACAGCTGGTAATGTGCTGAGTTTCACCTTACATCAGCAAGTCTCAGAGGCTCATCCAAGGTCCTCAATGTAGTACCTGGGTATTGCTGCTGTTTATTCAGAACCCAAGGTCTCTTCAGTTAGCAAGTAATGAATGCTGCCAGGACTTTTTAAAAGTGCTTTCACATAGCGCAGACATTACCAGTAGTCGTGTCAAATAGCAGTTGGTGTCTTCATTTTATGTATATTTATCATATAAGTCTGATTTTTTAATTAAGCATCTTGAATGGTTTTCTGGAGGGACAGCATTGGTAAGTGGCACATGATGGTATCCCAGTCATAAGAGGGTTGCATGATTCCTTTGAGTGTTTGATTTGAAAAGCCTAGTCTTGTCTCTCAAGAGCATCTCAGACCCAGAACATTTTCCAGTAGTGCATTCAGTTCAACACAGCAAGTGCTTCACTGCATGGAAAACACTTTGAGGACAAAAAAGAAATCTTATTTCTTTTTTTGTAGCCTTCCTGATATTTACAGTAATACCATTAACTGTTTTATCGATAGCAAAAAAGGATACTTTTTGCAAAGTAATTAGATGTTCTATAGTGCTACAAGGAATTGCCTTCCAAATGGAGGTTCATGTATAATACTCATTTACAATTCAATATATAATTACGCAAATAATTTTTAAATATAATCAATAATAAAGACTGTTCTGTGGATGGTAGTGTTTAATACATTTTATATTTTGTACAGTGATTTCAGGCCTTTTGTTTTCTTAAAATCAGTAGCTATTTAGCCTAATTCTTAGCACTATTTTGTCCTTTGCGCCAGTACTTTTGTGCACGCTTTTTGTGATCTGTGTTAAAAACCTGCATTGCCAACATTGCAGCTTGAACTTAAACTTATTATTCAAATAAATATTTAATTTTTTAAATTGCTCTTGCATAAAAAAAAAGACCAAAGGTAGATAAAACCACAAAGATGGTGAGAAACCAGAGCAGAAAACTGAAAATTCTAAAACCAAGAGTGCCTTTTCTCCTCCAAAGGATCGCAACTCCTCGCCAGCAATGGAACAAAGCTGTATGGAGAATGACTTTGACAAGTTGGCAAAAGTAGGCTTCAGGAGGTCAGTAATAACAAACTTTTCCGACCTAAAGGAGAATGTTCTAGCCCATTGGAAGGAAGCAAAAAACCTTGAAAAAAGGTTAGATGAATGGCTAACTAGAATAAATAATGTAGAGAAGACCTTAAATAACCTGATGGAGCTGAAAACCATGGCATGAGAACTTCGTGATGGATGCACAAGCTTCAATAGCTGATTCAATCAAGTAGAAGAAATGGTATCAGTGATTGAAGATCAAATTAATGAAATGAAGCAAGAAGACAAGTTAGAGAAAAAAGAGTAAAAAGAAGCAGACAAAGCCTCCAAGAAATATGGGACTACATGAAAAGACCAAACCTACGTTTGATTGGTGTACCTGAAAGTGACAAGGAGAATGGAACCAAGTTGGAAAACACTCTTGAGGATTATTAGCCAGAAGAACTTCCCCAACTTAGGAAGACAGGCCAACATTCAAATTCAGGAAAAACACAGAACATCACAAAGCTACTCCTCAAGAAGAGCAACCCTGAGACACATAATTGTCAGATTCACCAAGGTTGAAATGAAGGAAAAAATGATAAGCAAAGCCAGAGAGAAAAGTCGGGTTACCCACAAAAGGAATCCCATCAGACTAACAGTGGATCTCTCTACAGAAACCCTACAAGCAAGAAGAGAGTGGGGGCCAATATTCAGCATTCTTAAAGAAAAGAATTTTCAACCAAGAATTTCATATCCAGCCACACTAAGCTTCATAAGGGAAGGAGAAATAAAACCCTTTACAGATAAGCAAATGCTGACAGATTTTTTCACCACCAGACGTGCCTTACAAGAGCTCCTGAAGGAAGCACTAAACATGGAAGGGAACACCCAGTAACAGCCAATGCAAAAAGCATGCCAAATTGTAAAGGCCATTGATACTATGAAGAAACTGCATCAATTAATGGGCAAAATAATCAGCTAACATCATAATGGCAGGATCAAATTCAAACATAACAATATTAACCTTAAATGTAAATGGGCTAAATGGCCCAGTTAAAATACAGAGACTGGCAACTTGGATAAAGAGTCAAGACCCATCAGTGTGCTGTATTCACGAGACCCATCTCACATGCAGAGATGCACATAGGCTCAAAATAAAGGGATGGAGGAAGATCTACCAAGCAAATGGGAAGCAAAAAAAAGTAGGAGTTGCAATCCTAGTCTCTGATAAAAACAGAATATTAAACCAACAAAGATCAAAAGAGACAAAGAAGGCCATTACATAATGGTAAAGGGATCAAGTCAACAAGGAGAGCTAACTATCCTAAATATATATGCACCCAATACAGGAGCACCCAGATTCATAAAGCCAGTCCTTAGAGACCTACAAAGAGACTTAGACTCCCACACAATAATAATGGGAGACTTTAACACCCCACTGTCAATATTAGACAGATCAGTGAGACAGAAGGTTAACAAGGATATCCAAAACCTGAACTCAGCTCTGCACCAGGCAGACCTAATAGCCATCTAAAAAACTCTCCACCAAAACTCAACAGAATATGCATTCTTCTCAGCACCACATCACGCTTATTCTAAAATTGACCACATAATTGGAAGTAAAGCACTCCTCAGCAAATGCAAAACAACAGAAATCACCACAAACTGTATCTCAGACCACAGTGCATTCAAATTAGAACTCAGGATTAAAAAATTCACTCAAAACCACACAACTACATAGAAACTGAACAACCTGCTCCTGAGTGAATACTAGGTACATAATGAAATGAAGACAGAAATAAAGATGTTCTTTGAAACCAATGAGAACAAAGACACAATATACCAGAATCTCTGAGACACATTTAAAGCAGTGTGTAGAGAGAAATTTATAACACTAAATGCCCACAAGAGAAAGTAGGAAAGATCTAAAATTGACACCCCAACATCACAATTAAAGGAACCATAGAAGCAAGAGCAAACAAATTCAAAAGCTAGCAGAAGGCAATAAATAACTAAGAACAGAGCAGAACTGAAGGAGATAAAAAAAAAAAAACCTTCAAAAAATCAATGAATCTAAGAGCTGTTTTTTTTAAAAGATCAACAAAATTGATAGACTGCTAGCAAGACTAATAAAGAAGAAAATAGAGAAGAATCAAACAGACGCAATAAAAAATGATAAAGGGGATATCACCACTGATCCCACAGAAATACAAACTACCATCAGAGAATACTATAAACACCTCTATGCAAATAAACTAGAAAACCTAGAAGAAATGGATAAATTCCTGGACACATACAACCTCCCAAGACTAAACCAGAAAGAAGTTGAATCTCTGAATAGACCAATGATAGGTTCTAAAACTGAGGCAATAATTAATAGCCTGCCAACCAAAAAAAGTCCAGGACCAGACAGATTCACAGCCAAATTCTACCAGAGGTAAAAAGAGGAGCTGGTACCATTCCTTCTGAAACTATTCCGATAAAAAGAAAAAGAGGGAATCCTCCCTAACTCATTTTATGAGGCCAGCATCATCCTGTTAGCAAAGTCTGGCACAGACAAAACAAAAAAAGAGAATTTTAGGCCAATATCCATGATGAACTTCGATGCAGAAATCCTCAATAAAATACTGGCAAACCGAATCCAGCAGCACATCAAAAATCTTATCCTCCACAATCAGGATGACTTCATCCCTGGGATGCAAGGTTGGTTCAACATATGCAAATCAATAAATGTAATCCATCACATAAACAGAACCAAATGTTAGACTTAACACCATAAAAACCCTAGAAGAAAACCTAGGCAATACCATTCAGGACATAGGCATGGGCGAAGACTTCATGAATAAAACACCAAAAGCAAAGGCAATAAAAGCCAAAATTGACAAATGGGATCTAATTAAACTAAAGAGCTTCTGCACAGCAAAAGAAACTATCATCAGAGTGAACAGACAACCTACAGAATGGGAGAAAATCTTTGCAATCTACCCATCTGACAAAGGACTAATAACCAGAATCTACAAGGAACTTAAACAAATTTACAAGAAAAAAACAACCCCATCAAAAAGTAGGCAAAGGATATGAACAGACACTTCTCAAAAGAAGACATTTATGCAGCCAACAGACATTAAAAAAGCTTATCGTCACTGGTCATCAGAGAAATGCAAATCAAAACCACAATGAGATACCATCTCACGCCAGTTAGAATGGCAATCATTAAAAAGCCAGGAAACAACAGATGATGGAGAGGACGCCTAGAAATAGGAATGCTTTTACACTGTTGGTGGGAGTATAAATTAGTTCAACTATTGTGGAAAACAGTGTGGTGATTCCTCAAGGATCTAGAACGAGAAATACCATTTGACCCAGCAATCCCATTACTGGGTATATACCCAAGGATTGTAAATCATGCTACTATAAGGTCACATGCACATGTATATTTATTGCAGCACTATTCACAATAGCAAACACTTGGAACCAACCCAAATGTCCATCAATGATAGACTGGATTAAGAAAACATGGCACATATACACCATGGAATACTATGCAGCTATAAAAAGGACGAGTTCATGTCCTTTGCAGGGACATGAATGAAGCTGGAAACCATCATTCTAAGCAAACTATCACAAGGACAGAAAACCAAACACCACATGTTCTCACTCATAGGTAGGAGTTGAACAACGAGAACACATGGACACAGGGCGGGGACCATCACACACCAGAGCCTGTTAGGGGGTGGGAGACTGGGAGAGGGCTAGCATTAGGAGAAATACCTAATGTAAATGACACGTTGATGGGTGCAGCAAACCAACATGGCCCATGTATACCTGTGTAACAAACCTGCATGTTGTGCACATGTACCCTAGAACTTAAAGTATAATAATAATAAAAAAAGAAATATCTTTGTTCTCTTCATTTCTGAAGGACAGCTTTTCCTGTCATAGTGTCTTGATTGGCAGGGTTTTTTTTCATGACTTAAATATATTATTCCACTCTCTTGGCCTGCAAGTTTTCTGCTAAGAATTCACTGATAACCTTATGAAGATTCCCTTGCATGAGATTAGTCTGTTTTTTCTTGCTGCTTTCAAAATTATGTCTTTGTCTTTGACTTTTGACAATTTGATTATAATGTGTCTATATGTAATCTTCATTGGGTTTATTTTGCTTG
>NW_026652282.1:60754204-60818114 GCF_009828535.3 Hylobates moloch
GTGAGACTCCATCTCAAAAAAAAACAAAAAAATCTAATCCTACTCACGTACTGTGAGCACACACTTGTGAAGGATATAAGCAAGCCCTTCGTACCTTTATTTCTCCCCAATTTTAGAAAACCAATATTTCAATTGCTCCTTCCCTTTGGTTCCATATGAAATTTTAAAGTAGTTTTTTCTAATTCTGTGAAGAAAGTCAATGGTAGCTTTATAAGTATAGCATTGAATCTATAAATTACTTTGGGCAGTATGGCCATTTTCATGATATTGATTCTTCCTATTCATGAGCATGGAGTGTTTTTCAATTTGTTTGTGTCCTCTCTTATTTCCTTCAGTAGTGGTTTGTAGTTCTCCTTGAAGAGGTCCCTCACGTCCCTTGTAAGTTGTATTCCTAGGTATTTTATTCTTCTTTGTAGCAGTTGTGAATGGGAGTTCACTTATGATTTGGCTCTCTGTTTGCCTATTATTGGTGTATAGGAATGCTTGTGATTTTTGCACATTGATTTTGTATCCTGAGACTTGCAGCTTAAGAAGATTTTGGGCTGAGACGATGGGGCTTTCTAAATACACAATCATGTCATCTGCAAGCAGAGACAATTTGACTTCCTCTCTTCCTGTTTGAATACACTTTATGTCTTTCTCTAGCCTGATTGCCCTGGCCAGAACTTCCAATATTGTGGTGAATAGGAGTGGTGAGAGAGGGCTTCCTTGTCTTGTGCCAGTTATCAAAGGGAATGCTTCCAGCTTTTGCACACACAGTATGATATTGGCTGTGAGTTTGTCATAAATAGCTCTTATTATTTTAAGGTATGTTCCATCAATACCTAGTTTACTGAGCGTTTTTAGCATGAAGGGTGTTGAATTTTATCAAAGGCCTTTTCTGCATCTATTGAGATAATCATGTGGTTTTTGTCATTTGTTCTGTTTATGTGATGGATAATGTTTATTGATTTGCGTATGTTGAACCAGTCTTGCATCCTAGGGATGAAGCCAACTTGATTGTGGTGGATAATCTTTTTGGTGAGCTGCTGGATTTGGTTTCCCATTATTTTATTGAGGATTTTTGCATTAATGTTCATCAGGGATATTGGCCTGAAATTTTTTTTACGTTGTGTTTCTGCCAGGTTTTCGTATCACAGTGATGCTGGTCTGATAAAATGAGTTAGGGAGGAGTCCCTCTTTTTCTGTTGTTTGGAATGGTTTCAGAAGGAATGGTACCAGCTCCTCTTTGTACTTCTGGTAGAATTTGGCTGTGAATCCATCTGGTCCTGGACTATTTTTGGTTGGTAGGCTATTAATTACTGCCTCAATTTTAGAACTTGTTATTTGTTTATTCAGGGATTTGGCGTCTTCCTGGTTTAGTCTTGAGAGGGTGCATGTGTCCAGGAATTTATCTATTTCTTCTAGATTTTCTAATTTATTTGCATAGAGGTGTTTATAGTATTCTCTGATGGTCGTTGGTATTTCTGTGGGATCAGTGGTGATATCCCCTTTATTATTTTTTATTGTGCCTATTTGATTCTTCTCTCTTTTCTTCTTTATTTATCTTGCTAGTGGTCTATGTATTTTGTTAAACTTTCCAAAAAACCAGCTCCTGAATTCATTAATTTTTTTGAAAGGTTTTTTATGTCCCTATCTCCTTCAGTTCTACTCTGATCTTAGTTATTTCTTGTCTTCTGCTAGCTTTTGAATTTGTTTGCTCTTGCTTCTCTAGTTCTTTTAATTGTGATGTTAGGATATTGATTTTAAATCTTTCCTGCTTTCTGATGTGAGCATTTCGTGCTACAAATTTTCCTCTTAACACTGCTTTAGCTGTGTCCCAGAGATTCAGGTACGTTGTCTCTTTGTTCTCATTGGTTTCAAAGAACTTATTTATTTCTTCCTTAATTTCGTTATTTACCTAGTAGTCATTCAAGAGCAGGTTGTTCAGTTTCCATGTAGTTGTGTGGATTTGAGAGAGTTTCTGAATCCTGAGTTCTAATTTGAGTCTGACAGACTGTTATGATATCTGTTCTTTTGCATTTGCTGAGGAGTGTTTTACTTCCAACTTATGTGGTCAACTTTAGAATAAGTGCCATGTGGTGCTGAGAAGAACATATATTCTGTTCATTTTTGTTGGAGAGTTCAGTAGATGTCTATTAGTTCTGCTTGGTCCAAAGCTGAGTTCAAGTCCTGAATATCCTTGTTAATTTTCTGTCTCATTGATCTGTTTAATATTGACAGTGGGGTGTTAAAATCTCCCACTATTATCATGTGGGAGTCTAAGTCTCTTTGTGGGTCTGTAAGAACTTGTTTTATGAATCTGGGTGCTCCTGTATTGGGTGTATATATATTTAGGATAGTTAGATCTTCTTGTTGAATTGATCGCTTTACCATTATGTATGTCCTTCTTTGTCTCCTTTGGTATTTGTTGGTTTAAATTCTGTTTTATCAGAGGCTAGGATTGCAACCCCTGGTTTTCTTTTTCTGTTTGTTTGGTTTTTTTTTTTCTTTTCTTTTTTTGGTAAATAGTCCTCCATCCCTTTATTTTGAGCCTATGTGTGTCTTTGCACATGAGATGGGTCTCCTGAATACAGCACATTGATGGGTCTTGACTCTTTATCCAATTTGTCAGTCTGTGTCTTTTAATTGGGGCACTTAGCCTGTTTGCATTTAAGGTTAATATTGTTATATGTAAATTTGATCCTGTCATCATGATGCCAGCTAGTTATTTTGCACATTAGTTGATGCAGTTTCTTCATAGTGTTGTTGGTCTTTATATTTTGGTATGTTTTTACAGTGACTGGTACCCATTTTTCCTTTCCATATTTAGTGCTTTTTTCAGGATCTCTTGTAAGGCAAGCCTGGTGGTGACAAAATCCCTCAGCATTTGTTTGTCTGTAAAGAATTTTATTTCTCCTTCACTTATGAAGCTTAGTTTTAGCTGGATATGAAATTCTGGGTTGAAAATTCTTTGCTTTAAGAATGTTGAATATTGGCCCCCACTCTATTCTGGTTTGTAGGGTATGTACAGAGAGGTCCACTGTTAGTCTGATGGGCTTCCTTTTGTATGTAACCTGGCCTTTCTCTCTGGCTGCCCTTAACATTCTTTTCTTCATTTTAACCTTGGTGAATCTGATGATTATGTGTCTTAAGGTTGCTCTTCTCGAGGAGTATCAGCCAGTCTGGTAGACTGAATAAAAGCCACTATAAGGTCTGTTTACCCTGAGAAGGGCACTGCCCAACTCTCCCTATAAAATGCCAAGTGGCACACCCTACATGAAGCAGCTGATATGCTTCATATGCAAGTCATGTTGGACTGGCTTTACCATGATATTCGCCCACTGAATATGCCCATTACCCAGACCATGGTAAATGCTACGGTTAAAAGGGATCCTTCTACGTGGGTATCCTGGGTGCCATTACTCCTACAGAATCAAACAATGGTTCAACAAGCCTTATCAAATATGCTGTTGCAGCTTTCCCTCATGAGTCTTACAGGTGCTAATAAAACATAAGGATAATTAACCAAAAAAATTGAGAAAGGCAAAAGGGGAGTCAAAGGACTCATCTTAGAAGGGTAGAAATCTTTAGATGGTTATTAAGAAATGAAATAGCCAGGCACAGGCTCATTCCTATAATCCCAGCACTTTGGGTGGCCGAGGCAGGCAGGTCACTTGAGGTCAGGAGTTCAAGACCAGCCTGGCCAATGTGGTCAAACCCCATCTTTATGAAAAATACAAAAGTTAGCTGAGTGTGGTGGCATGTGCCTGTAAGAGTGTGAATTCCCCTGTAGTCTGTGGTTTCCAAGAGCTCTATGCACTCATGCTAGCCCACACTTGGCCTTTACATGTTTAACTTTTAATCGAATTCTTCATACTTGCTTATATGGAGGCCTTATCTTCCCATTGACACAGGTGAGCCAGTGTTCATGTTCTGTCTTTTCTTGAAAAAATCCATCTTTCCTTAGAGTTCAGGCTAGTTAGTTGCCCTGCACCCTCAGCTCTTCAATAAATTCAAGGTTTGTTTTGATTTTTTTGAGACAGAGTCTCACTTTGTCACCTAGGCTGGAGTGCAATGGCATGATCTTGGCTCACCACAACTGCAGCCTCCCAGGTTCAAGCAATTCTCCTACCTCAGCCTCCTGAGTAACTGGGACTACAAGCACGTGCCACCACACCCAATTAATTTTTGTATTTTTAGTAGAGACGGGATTTCGCCATGCTGGCCAGGCTGGTCTTGAACTCCTAGACCTCAGGTGATCTACCCACCTTGGCTTCCCAAAGTGCTGGGATTACAGGTGTGAGCCACCGTGCCTGGCCTCAAGTTATGATTTTTTAGTTTATCTGTATTTTTCTTATTGTTATGTGGAGGACACTGCCTTTGTCAGCTTTTTTTTTTTTTTTTGAAATGGAGTATTGCTCTGTCACCCAGGCTGGAGGACAGTGGTGCGATCTTGGCTCACTGCAATCTCTGCCTCCCAGGTTCAAACGATTCTCCTGCCTCAGCCTCCCAAGTAGCTGGGATTAAAGTAGCATGACACCACACCTGGCTAATTTTTGTGTTTTTAGTAGAGACAGGGTTTCACCATGTTGGTCAGGCTGGTCTCGAACTCCTGACCTCAGGTGATCCACCCACCTTGGCCTCCCAAAGTGCTGAGATTACAGACATGAGCCACCATGCCCAGCTGCCTTTGCCAGCTTTCTACATCCTATGTGGAACCCAGAAATCCCTGAAGTCCATTTGTGTTGTAGTTATCTAGTTTTTTTTTCTAGTTGTTATAGTGGGAATAATGGTCTTTCACTATCTTCTACATTCTGACCCAAAGCCAAATGTCATAATAATCTTTCTGAAACATAAATTGGATCATAACACTCCTTTGCTTTCTATCCTTTAGTGGTTTCTAATTATACATCAAACTTTAAAAATAATAAAATTCAAAATTTTTCTTTTGTTTGCAATATCCTACGTGATCTCTTTTTTGTTGTTGTTGTTGTTTTCTATCTCTTCAAACTCATCTCATGCCATTCTCCTTATTTTCTATACTCCAGCAAAGGAGATGGCAATCTTTTCTTATAAAGGGCCTGATATTAATTATTTTAGGCTTTTGGGCCACATGGTCTCTGTGGCAACTACAACTCTTCTGTTGAAGCACGAAGCAGCTATAGACAATACATAAATGCATTGGCTTGGCTGTATTCCAATAAAACTTTATTTATGGACACTGAAATTTGAATTTAATGTATTTTTCATTTGTCATGAAATATTATTCTATAATTTTTTTCTTCCAACCATTTAAAAATGTAAAAGATCGGCTGGGTGTGGTGGCTCACCCCTTTAATCCCAGCACTTTGGGAGGCTGAGGTGGGTGGATCACGAGATCAGGAATTCAAGACCAGCCTGGCCAACATGGTGAAACTCTGTCTCTACTAAAAATACCAAAATTAGATGGGCATGATGGTGCACACTGTAATCCCAGCTACTCAGCAGGCTGTGGTAGGAGAATCACTTGAACCCAGGAGGTAGAGGTTGCAGTGAGCTGAGATTGTGCCAGTGCACTCCATCCTAGGCGAAAGAACAAGACTCCAACTCAAAAAAAAAAAACCAATAAAAACGCAAAAGATCATTCCTAGCTTGAAGGCTATAAAAAAAGATGCAGCATGTCAGATTTGGCCTATTAGCTGCAGTTTCCTGATCTCTATCTACCTCAATTGTTTCTTTACTTACATTACATGGCAAGTGCAAACTTGGATGGCTTCAAAAGCTGGCTTCTTCTATTTATTTATTTATTTATTTTTTGACACAGAGTCTCTCTGTGGCCCGGGCTGGAGTGCAGTGGTGCAATCTCCACTCACTGAAAGCTCCACCTCCTGGGTTCACACCATTCTCCTGCCTTAGCCTGCCGAGTAGCTGGGACTATAGGTGCACGCCACCATGCTCAGCTAATTTTTTATATATTTTTAAAATTTTATTATTATACTTTAAGTTTTAGGGTACATGTGTACAACGTGCAGGTTTGTTACATATGTATACATGTGCCATGTTGGTGTGCTACACCCATTAACTCGTCATTTAGCATTAGGTATATCTCCTAATGCTATCGCTCCCCCCACCCCACAACAGTCCCTGGAGTGTGACGTTCCCCTTCCTGTGTCCATGTGTTCTCATTGTTCAATTCCCACCTATGAGTGAGAACATGCGGTGTTTGGTTTTTTGTCCTTGCGATAGTTTGCTGAGAATGATGGTTTCCAGTTTCATCCATGTCCCTACAAAGGACATGAACTCATCCTTTGTTATGGCAGCATAGTATTTCATGGCGTATATGTGCCACATGTTCTTAATCCAGTCTATCATTGTTGGACATTTAGGTTGGTTCCAAGTCTTTGCTATTGTGAATAGTGCTGCAATAAACTTATGTGTGCATGTGTCTTTATAGCAGCATGATTTATAATCCTTTGGGTATATACCCAGTAATGGGATTGCGGGGTCAAATGGTATTTCTAGTTCTAGATCCCTGAGGAATTGCCACACTGTCTTCCACAATGGTTGAACTAGTTTACAGTCCCACCAACAGTGTAAAAGTGTTCCTACTTCTCCACATCCTCTCCAGCCCCTGTTGTTTCCTGACTTTTTAATGATGGCCATTCTAACTAGTGTGAGATGGTATCTCATTGTGGTTTTGATTTGCATTTCTCTGACGGCTAGTGATGATGAGCATTTTTGCATGTGTTTTTTGGCTGCATAAATGTCTTCTTTTGAGAAGTGTCTGTTCATATCCTTTGCCCACTTTTTGATGGGGTTGTTTGTTTTTTTCTTGTAAATTTGTTTGAGTTCATTGTAGATTCTGGATATTAGCCCTTTGTCAGATGAGTAGGTTGCAAAAATTTTCTCCCATTTTGTAGGTTGCCTCTTCACTCTGATGGTAGTTTCTTTTGCTGTGCAGAAGCTCTTCAGTTTAATTAGATCCCATTTGTCAATTTTGGCTTTTGTTGCCATTGCTTTTTGTGTTTTAGACATGAAGTCCTTGCCCATGCCTATGTCCTGAATGGTACTGCCTAGGTTTACTTCTAGCATTTTTATGGTATTAGTTCTAACATGTAAGTCTTTAATCCATCTTGAATTAATTTTTGTATAAGGTGTAAGGAAGGGATCCAGTTTCAGCTTTCTACATATGGCTAGCCAGTTTTCCTGGCACCATTTATTAAATAGGGAATCCTTTCCCCATTGCTTGTTTTTGTCAGGTTTGTCAAAGATCAGATAGTTGTAGATATGTGGCATTATTTCTGAGGGCTCTGTTCTGCTCCATTGATCTATATCTCTGTTTTGATACCAGTACCATGCTGTTTTGGTTATTGTAGTCTTGTAGTATAGTTTGAAGTCAGATAGCGTGATGCCTCTGGCTTTATTCTTTTGGCTTAGGATTGACTTGGCAACGTGGGCTCCTTTTTGGTTCCACATGAACTTTAAAGTAGTTTCTTCCAATTCTGTGAAGAAAGTCATTGGTAGCTTGATGGGGATGGCATTGAATCTATAAATTACATTGGGCAGTATGGCCATTTTCATGATATTGATTCTTCCTATCCATGAGCATGGAATGTTCTTGCATTTGTTTGTATCCTCTTTTGTTTCATTGAGCAGTGGTTTGTAGTTCTCCTTGAAGAGGTCCTTCACATCCCTTGTAAGTTGGATTCCTAGGTATTTTATTCTCTTTGAAGCAATTGTGAATGAGAGTTCACTCATGATTTGGCTCTCTGTTTGTCTGTTATTGGTGTATAAGAATGCTTGTGATTTTTGTACATTGATTTTGTATCCTGAGACTTTGCTGAAGTTGCTTATCAGCTTAAGGAGAGCTGATCAGCTTAAGGGGCTGAGACAATAGAGTTTTCTAGATATACAATCATGTCATCTGCAAACAGGGACAATTTGACTTCCTCTTTTCCTAAGTGAATATCCTTTATTTCGTCCTCCTGCCTAACTGCCCTGGCCAGAACTTCCAACACTATGTTGAATAGGAGTGGTGAGAAAGGGCATCCCTGTCTTGTGCCAGTTTTCAAAGGGAATGCTTCCAGTTTTTGTCCATTCAGTAGGATATTGGCTGTGGGTTTGTCATATATAGCTCTTATTATTTTGAGATACATCCCATCAATACCAATTTATTGAGAGTTTTTAGCATGAAAGGTTGTTGAATTTGGTCAAAGGCCTTTTCTATTGAGATAATCATGTGGTTTTTGTCTTTGGTTCTGTTTATATGCTGGATTACATTTATTGATTTGTGTATGTTGAACCAGCCTTGCATTCCAGGGATGAAGCCCACTTGATCATGGTGGATAAGCTTTTTGATGTGCTACCGGGTTCGGTTTGCCGTATTTTATTGAGGATTTTTGCATCAATGTTCATCAAGGATATTGGTCTAAAATTCTCTCTTTTTGTTGTGTCTCTGTCAGGCTTTGGTATCAGGATGATGATGGCCTCATAAAATGAGTTAGTGAGAATTCCCTCTTTTTCTATTGATTGGAATAGTTTCAGAAGGAATGGTACCAGCTCCTTCTTGTATCTCTGGTAGAATTCGGCTGTGAATCCATCTGGTCCTGGACTTTTTTTGGTTGGTAAGCTATTGATTATTGCCTCAATTTCATAGCCTGTTATTGGTCTATTCAGAGATTCAACTTCTTCCTGGTTTAGTCTTGGGAGGGTGTATGTGTCGAGGAATTTATTCATTTCTTCTAGATTTTCTAGTTTATTTCCATAGAGGTGTTTATAGTATTCTCTGATGGTAGTTTGCATTTCTGTGGGATCATTGGTGATATCCCCGTTATCATTTTTTATTGCGTCTATTTGATTCTTCTCTCTTTTCTTCTTTATGAGTCTTGTTAGTGGTCTATCAATTTTGTTGATCTTTTCAAGAAACCAGCTCCTGGATTCATTAATTTTTTGAAGGGTTTTTTGTGTCTCTATTTCCTTCAGTTCTGCTCTGATTTTAGTTTTTTCTTGCCTTCTGCTAGCTTTTGAATGTGTTTGCTCTTGCTTTTCTGGTTCTTTTAATTGTGATGTTAGGGTGTCAATTTTAGATCTTTCCTGCTTTCTCTTGTGAGCATTTAGTGCTATAAATTTCCCCCTACACACAGCTTTGAATGTGTCCCAGAGATTCTGGTATGTTGTGTCTTTGTTCTCATTGGTTTCAAAGAACATCTTTATTTCTGCCTTCATTTTGTTATGTACCCAGTAGTCATTCAGGAGCAAGTTGTTCAGTTTCCATGTATTTGAGTGGTTTTGAGTAAGTTTCTTAATCCTGAGTTCTAGTTTGATTGCACTGTGGTCTGAGAAACAGTTTGTTATAATTTCTGTTCTTTTACATTTGCTGAGGAGAGCTTTACTTCCAACTATGTGGTCAATTTTGGAATAGGTGTGGTGTGGTGCTGAAAAAAATGTATATTCTGTTGATTTGGGGTGGAGAGTTCTGTAGATGTCTATTAGGTCCGCTTGGTACAGAGGTGAGTTCAATTCCTGGGTATCCTTGTTAACTTTCTGTCTCGTTGATCTGTCTAATGTTGACAGAGGGGTGTTATAGTCTCCCATTATTATTGTGTGGGAGTCTAAGTCTCTTTGTAGGTCTCTAAGGACTTGCTTTATGAATCTGGGTGCTCCTGTATTGGGTGCATATATATTTAGGAGAGTTAGCTCTTCTTGTTGAATTGATCCCTTTACCATTATGTAGTGGCCTTCTTTGTCTCTTTTGATCTTTGTTGGTTTAAATTCTGTTTTATCCGAGACTAGGATTGCAACCCCTGCCTTTTTTTGTTTTCCATTTGCTTGGTAGATCTTCCTCCATCCCTTTATTTTGAGCTTATGTGTGTCTCTGCACATGAGATGGGTTTCCTGAATACAGCACACTGATGGCTCTTGACTCTTTATCCAATTTGCCAGTCTGCGTCTTTTAATTGGAGCATTTAGTCCATTTACATTTAAAGTTAATATTGTTATGTGTGAATTTGATCCTGTCATTATGATGTTTTCTGGTTATTTCGCTCGTTAGTTGATGCAGTTTCTTCCTAGCCTTGATGGTCTTTACATTCTGGCATGTTTTTGCATTGGCTGTTACTGGTTGTTCCTTTCCATGTTTAGTGCTTCCTTCAGGAGCTCTTTTAGGGCAGGCCTGGTGGTGACAAAATCTCTCAGCATTTACTTGTCTGTAAAGGATTTTATTTCTCCTTCACTTATGAAGCTTAGTTTGGCTGGACATGAAATTCTGGGTTGAAAATTCTTTTCTTTAAGAATGTTGAATATCAGCCCCCACTCTCTTCTGGCTTGTAGAGTTTCTGCCGAGAGATCAGCTGTTATTCTGATGGGCTTCCCTTTGTGGGTAACCCGACCTTTCTCTCTGGCTGCCCTTAACATTTTTTCCTTCATTTCAACTTTGGTGAATCTGACAATTATGTGTCTTGGAGTTGCTCTTCTCGAGGATTATCTTTGTGGTGTTCTCTATATTTCCTGAATCTGAATGTTGGCCTGCCTTGCTAGATTGGGGAAGTTCTCCTGGATAATATACTGCAGAGTGTTTTCCAACTTGGTTCCATTCTCCCTGTAACTTTCAGGTACACCAATCAGACATAGATTTCGTCTTTTCACATAGTCCCATATTTCTTTTTATTGTTTTTTCTCTAAACTTCCCTTTTCACTTCATTTCATTCATTTCATCTTCCATCACTGATACCCTTTCTTCCAGTTGATCGCATTGGCTCCTGAGGCTTCTGCATTCTTCACTTAGTTCTCGAGCCTTGGCTTTCAGCTCCATCAGGTCCTTTAAGGACTTCTCTGCATTGGCTATTCTAGTTATCCATTTGTCCAATTTTTTTTCAAAGTTTTAACTTCTTTGCCATTGGTTCAAATTTCCTCCTGTAGCTCAGAGTAGTTTGATCTTCTGGAGCATTCTTCTCTCAGCTCTTCAAATTCATTCTCTGTCCAGCTTTGTTCTGTTGCTGTTGAGAAGCTGCATTCCTTTGGAGGAGGAGAGGTGCTCTGATTTTTAGAGTTTCCAGTTTTTCTGCTCTGTTTTTTTCCCATCTTTGTGGTTTTATCTACCTTTGGTCTTTGATGATGGCGACGTACAGATGGGCTTTTGGTGTGGATGTCCTTTCTGTTTGTTAGTTTTCCTTCTAACAGACACGACCCTCAGCTGGAGGTCTGTTGGAGTTTGCTGGAGGTCCACTCCAGACCCTGTTTGCCTGGGTATCAGCAGCGGTGGCTGCAGAACAGTGGATATTGGTGAACCGCAAATGCTGCTGCCTGATCGTTCCTCTGGAAGTTTTGTCTCAGAGGAGTACCCAGCCGTGTGAGGTGTCAGTCTGCCCCTACTGAGGGGTGCCTCCCAGTTAGGCTACTTGGGGGTCAGGGACCCACTTGAGGAGGCAGTCTGTCCGTTCTCAGATCTCAAGCTGCATGGTGGGAGAACCACTACTCTCTTCAAAGCTGTCAGAGAGGGACATTTAAGTCTGCACAGGTTACTGCTGTCTTTTTGTTTGTCTGTGCCCTGCCCCCAGAGGTAGAGCCTACAGAGGAAGGCAGGCCTCCTTGAGCTGTGGTGGGCTCCACCCAATTTGAGCTTCCCGGCACTTTGTTTACCTAATCAAACAACTAACTTGGCAATGGCAGGCACCCCCCCCCAGCCTCGCTGCCACCTTGCAGTTTGATCTCAGACTACTGTGCTAGCAATGAGCGAGACTCCGTGGGCATAGGACCCTCCGATCCAGGTGCTGGATATAATCTCCTGGTGTGCCGTTTTTTAAGCCCTTTGGAGAAGTGCAGTATTAGGGTGGTAGTGACCCGATTTTCCAGGTGCTGTCTGTCACCCCTTTCTTTGACTAGGAAAGGCAATTCCCTGACCCCTGGCACTTCCTGGGTGAGGCAATGCCTCACCCTGCTTCAGCTTGTGCACAGTGCACTGCACCCACTGTCCTGCACCTACTGTCTGGCACTCCCCAGTGAGATGAACCTGGTACCTCAGTTGGAAATGGAGAAATCACCTGTCTTCTGCATCGCTCACACTGGGAGCTGTAGATCAGAGCTGTTCCTATTCAGCCATCTTGGCTCCTCCCAGGATTGAGATTTCTTTAAACCCCCTATCCTTGAGTTTTTTTATGTTGTCATATACCAAGCCAGATTGATTTAGGTAAAAACAACACTCTTCATTTAAAAATATACAGAGTTCCCTTTTTTTGAGCAGTAAGTCAAGGCCTCGGTGATTTTGGAGGAAAGAGAAATGCAAAGCCAGCAATTGTTTGTTAAAGAAGGATTAGAAACAGCTAGGAGAGAGTGAATGAGATTGATAGTGTGATGGAGATAGCTGGGGAGAGGTAGAGGGTCGCATAAGAACAGGAATGAGAATAAGAGTGAATATAAGGGTAAAGAATAGGACTTTATTAGGGTGAAAATATTGGAATGTACCTTGTCACTGAAGATCTTCTATCCACTTCAAGAGAGACTTAAGGAAGGTGGTTTGAGGTAAAACCAGGAGATATGAATTATGATGGTTTGGAGGAAAAGTGTAAACTGGCAGTGTAAACAAGGGCAGGGCATTTACAAGTAGTTGAGAATGGTGAATAGGCATATGACTAGACAGAAGATAGTAGGGATGACAAGTTTTGGGGGTGCAGTCCAAGTAGTGGGGGTGACTGCATAAAGCCTTGTTGCAAAAAGTAGGGTAATAAACTTAATAGAATGAAAGGATGTTTTAGGCTCATAAGAGTTACTACTGTTCTTCAGAAATATGGGTGAATTTAAGGGAAGTAGCGTTGAGTACTTGCAACTTCTAGGAGGAAGAGGAGAGATTAGGCTGGCTGTCCAATGGACACAGCTTTATTCTGGAATGGTGAACCTAATGGGGAGGGTCTTGCAGGCGGATGGCAGTTGGGGTATTATAGATGGCTAAGTAGGGTCCGGTCTATCAAGGTTATAGAGTTTGAGGTGTCAGATTCTTAACAAGAGCTGATCGTCCATCTAGGGTGTCTTTATATGGCTGGGAATATGGAGTAGGCAAGAGAAGATTAGCAGCCTGGCAAATTTCCTGTCTTGCCTGCTGGAGTACCAGCAGATAGTTGCCTAGAGGGCTGGTGTCTGAGACGAGGTTGGGGCCAAGCAAGAAAGTGTGTCTATATAAAAGTTTAAATGGACTGTACCCTCTAGCATCTCAAGGACAGGCTCTAATTCTGAGAAGGGTAAGAGGGAAAAGTAGTGTCCAATCTTTCTTAAGTTGGAGGCTGAGCTTGGTGAGGTGTGTCTTTAAAAGACTATTAGTCCATTCTACATCTCCTGAAGATTGAGAACGGTAAGGGGTATGAAGGTTCCACTGAGTACCAAGAGCCTGAGAAACTGCTTGGGTGATTTGACTAATAAAGGCCGGTCCATTATCAGACTGTATAGAGGTGGGAAGGCCAAACCTAAGAATTATGTCTGAAAAAAGGGAAGAAATGACCATGGTGGCCTTCTCAGACCCTGTAGGAAAGGCCTCTACCCATCCAATCAAAGTGTCTACCCAGACCAAGGGATATTTTAGTTTCCTGACTCGGAGCATGTGAGTAAAGTCAATTTGCCAGTCCTGGGCAAGGGCAAATTCTCAAGTTTGATGTGTAGAGAAGGGAAGGGGCCTGAGAAATTCCTGAGTAGTAGTAGTATAGCAGATGGAACACTGAGAAGTGATTTTTTGAGGATAGATTTTTACAAAGGAAAGGAAATGAGAGGTTTTAAGAGGCAGGCTAGCAGCTTGCAACTTACATGGAAGGGGTTATGAAATGACGACGGAATAGAATGGGCCTGTGAGGCTGGAAGGAGATATTTTCCTTGGTCCAAAAACCATTTGCCTTGTGTGGGAAGAGATTGATAGGTGGAAGTTTCAGTGGGAGAGTAGGTACAAGTGACTGATGAGAAGGAGAAAAACTGGCCATGAGGGACAGAAGTTGGGATGCTAGCTGCTTCTTTAGCTACCTTATCAGCGTAAGCACTGCCCTGAGTGATGGGATCTGATGCCTTTTGATGGCCCTTGGAGTGAATGACTCCAGCTTCCTTTGGAAGTAAAGTGGCCTTGAGAAGGGTTTTTATTAAGGAGGCATTAATGATGGAGGACACTTGCATAGTAAGGAAACCTCTTTTAGCCTACATAACAGCATGGTGGTGCAGGATATGGAAGGCATATTTAGAGTCAGTATAAATATTGATGTGTAGTCCCTTTGCAAGAGTGAGGGCCTGAGTTAAGGCAATGAGTTTGGCTTGCTGACAGGTAATGGAAGTGGACAGAGTGGTAGCCTCAAGGATAGATGTGGAAGATACTATAGCATAGCCTGTCTTTGCTGATGAGTGGCAATTAGGCCTGATGGAACTGCCATCAATAAACCAAGTGTTGTCAGGGTGAGGAACAGGAAAGAAGGAAATATGGATAAATGGAGTGAATGTCACGTGGATCAGAGAGCTACAGTCATGGGGGTCAGGTGTCGTATCAGGAATAATGTGGGAGCCAGCCTAAAACAGTAAGATCAAGTTGTTTGGACAGAAAGGCTACAGGGCGTGGTCCTGGCTCTTATGTAGGAATTCCAACTGCACAGCCCTGCACTTCAGCTGTGTGTAATGAAAAAGGGTTCGGATGAGTTAGGGAGAGCTAGTGTGGGAGCAGCTTCCAGGGCTGTTTTCAAGGAATGGAAAAAGGAGTGGGGAAAGGATTTAGGATCTATGGGGTCAGCTAGGTTTTCTTTTGTGAATTTATATAATGGTTTAGTCAGGATGGTAAAACTAGGTATTTAAAGGCAAAAGTACCTAACCATGCCTAGGAAAGAAAGGAGTTGTTGCTTTGTCAAAGGGGTTGGGGTTTGGGAGATTAGCCTGACACGATCAGCAGGGAGAGCATCTGTGTTTTTATGAAGAATTATGTCGAGGTACATAACGGATGAGGAAGAAATTTGGGCTTTGGAGGCAGATGCGCAATGTCCTTTTGAGAATAGATGTTGGAGGAGCAGGAGGGTGTCCTCTTGGGAAGATTTGTAGGAGGGACTATAAAGTAGAAGGTCATCAAGATATTTAATAAGATGAGATGTAGATGGACAGAAAGAGAGTACATCATGAGAAAGGGCCTGACTGAAGTCATAGGAGCTGTCCCTGAAGCCTTGCGGCAGTACAGCCCAGGTAAGTTGCTGAGACTGATGGGTGTCAGGGTCAGTCCAGGTAAAAGCAAAGAGGTCCTTGGAGGAAGGGTGCAAAGGAATAGTAAAGAAAGCATATTTGGCCGGGCGCGCTGGCTCACGCTTGTAATCCCAGCACTTTGGGAGGCCGAGGCGGGCGGATCACGAGGTCAGGAGATCGAGACCACGGTGAAACCCCGTCTCTACTAAAAATACAAAAAATTAGCCGGGCGTGATGGCGGGCGCCTGTAGTCCCAGCTACTCGGAGAGGCTGAGGCAGGAGAATGGCGTGAACCCGGGAGGCGGAGCTTGCAGTGAGCCGAGATCGCGCCACTGCACTGCAGCCTGGGTGACAGAGCCAGACTCCGTCTAAAAAAAAAAAGAAAGCATATTTGAGATCCAGAGCATAATAATGGGTTGTGGAGGGGTTGTGAAGGGACGTATTAAGAATAGGAGAGTATATGGGTTTGGCACCATGGGGTGGATAGGCAAGCAATTTGGTTGATAAGGTGCAGATCCTGAACTAACCTGTAAGACTTGTCCGGTTTTTGGACAGGTAAAATGGGAGAATTGTAAGGACAGTTTATAAGCTTTAGAAGCCCATGCTGTAGCAGGCGAGTGATAACAGGCTTTAACCTTTTTAAAGCATGCTGTGGGATGGGATATTGGCATGGGGGGGGGTAAGGGTGGTTGTGTTTTAATGGGATGGTAAGGGGTGCATGATGGGTCCCCAAGGAGGGAGTAGAGGTGTCCTATACTTGTGGATTAAGGTGGGGAGATACAATGGGAGGATGTGAAGGAGGCTTTGAACTGGGGAAAAGGTGGCAATGAGGTGTGGCTATAGTCCAGGAATAGCCAGGGAAGCAGATAATTTGGTTAAAATGTCTTGGCCTAATAAGAGAACTGGGCAGGTGGGGATAACTGAAAAAGAGTGCATAAAAGAATGTTGTCCAAGTCGGCACCAGAGTGGGAGAGTTTTAAGGGGTTTTGAAGCTTGGCCATCAATACCCACAACAGTTATGGGAGCAAGGGAAACAGGCCCTTGAAAGGAAGGTAATGTGGAGTGGGTAGCCTCCATATTGATTAAGAAGGGGACGGGCTTATCTTCCACTGTAAGAGTTACCTAAAGTGTCTGTGATGGTCCAGGAGGCTTCTGAGGTGATCAGGCAGCGTCAGTCTTCAGCTGCTAAGCCAAGCAGATCTGGGAAGGTGTCAGTCAGAAAGCCTTGGACCAGAGCTTTAGGGGCTCTAGGAGTAGCTGCCAGGTGAGTTGGACAGTCCTATTTCCAGTGGGGTATTGCATAGATGGGACATGGCTTAGGAGGTATCCCAGGCTGCAGGCATTCCTTGGCCCAGTGGCCAGATTTCCAGCATGTGAAGCAAGATCCTGGGGAAGGAGGTCCTGAAGAAATGCCTGACTGCTATGGCTTAGGCATTTTGACATTCTTGTGTGCTAGAGATGTAGCTGTGGTTTCTCTCACGGTGGAGGTAAGTAATTGCAACTCTTCTCTATTATTGTATACCTTGCAGGTGAGGTTAATTCTTGTTGTGGGGTTTGAGGGCTGGAATCTAATTTTTGGAGCTTTTTCTAATGTCAGGAGCTGACTGGGTGATAAAATGCATATTGAGAATGAGATGGCCTTCTGATCCTTCTGGGTCTAGCTAGGGTGGTAAATTGTCTAAGGGTTGTTGCCAAATGGGCCATGAACTGGGCTGAGTTTTTATATTTGATGAAAAAGAGCCTAAACGCTAACTGATTTGGGAGAGGTCAGCTAAAGAAAAGGGGGCATTAACCTTGACTATGCCTTCAGCTTCAGCCACCTCTGTAAGAGGAAACTGTTGGGCAGGTGGGGGAGGGCTAGTCATGGAATGCAACTGTAAGCTGGACCAGGTGTGAGGAGGGGAGGTGATGGAAGGATTATAGGGTGGGGGAGCAGAGGCTGAGGAAAAATTGGGACCTGTCTCAGCCTGGTGAGGAGCAGCCTGAGGAGGAGGGGAGAGGTCAGATGGGTCTGTAGAAAAGGAGGATTCAAAGGACTCAGAGCTTGGGGTAGAGACTGAAGGAAGAGACAGGAGAAAAAGAAGAAAGATTTGGGATGAGTCACATTGGGAGCAGAGATTAGGAAGTGACTGATGTGCAAAAGAATTCCTGGACATCAGGCACCACAGACCATTTGCCCATTTTACGGCAAGAATTATCTAGATCTTGTAGGATGGAGAAATCGAAAGTGCAGTTTTCTGGCTATTTGGAACCATTGTCAAGTTTGTATTGGGGTCAAGTGGCATTGCAGAAGAAAATAAGGTGTTTAGGTTTTAGGTCAGGTGTGAGTTGAACAGGTTTTAAGTTATTGAGAACACAGTCTAAGGGAGAAGATGGAGGAATGGAGGGTGGAAGTTTGCCTATAGTGAAGGAGGCAAGCCCAGAGAAAAGAGAGGGTAGAGACACGGAGAGAAGGGGTCGGGGGGGCGTACTTGCCCCCTGGGGAGGTGGTGCTTGCCACCAAGGTGAAGGATCAAGGCAGGCATCCCTGTGGTGATCAGACACCTCTGAAATGTGGGTGAATAATCAGGCAGGCATCCCCGCAGTGATTAAACACCGAGGGAAGACTGTCTTCCCAAGTCCATGACCGTCGCCAGAGTTTTGGGTTGACAGATAAAACATGTCTCCTCTGTCTCTACCAGAAAAGGAAAGGCACTGAAATTAAGGGAAGGGAGAGATTGAAGGGTGGCACAGAAATTGAAAGGAGAAAGAGGTTGAGGGATAGTGAAAGAAGTTGGAGAAGAGAGCAAAAAGAGGCCACTTACCCGATTTAAAATTGGTGAGATGTTCCTTGGGCTGGTTGGTCTGAGGACCAGAAGTCATAGGTGGATCTTTCTCATGGAGCAAAGAACAGGAGGACAGGGGATTGATCTCCCAGGGGAGGTCCCCTGATCTGAGTTATGGCACCAAATGTCACATGCATCCATGTGAAGAGACCACCAAACAGGCTTTGTGTGAGCAATAAAGCTTTTTAATAACTTGAGTAAAGGTGGGCTGAGTCTGAAAAGAGAGTCAGCAAAGGGAGATAGGGGTGGGGCAGTTTTATAGGATTTGGGTAGGTAGTGGAAAATTACAGTCAAAGGGGGTTGTTCTTTGGCAGGCAGGGGCGGGGGTCACAAGGTGCTCAGTGGGGGAGCTTCTGAGCCAAGAGAAGGAATTTCACAAGGTAATGTCATCAGTTAAGGCAGGAACCGGCCATTTTCACTTCTTTTGTGATTCTTCAGTTGCTTCAGGCCATCTGTATGTATATGTGCAGGCTTGTGCTCAGAGGCCTGACACTCAGCAGCTACTACCACCATTGGCACCACTGGCACCACTGGCACCACTGGCGCCACCCCACCACACCCCAGTTACTTCACTCTCCATCACAGAAGCCTTTTCAGCAACAGCCAACATTTGTACCCTCACCAAGCCCTCTGATTTTCCCAGTCACAAGGCCTTCACTACAATATTTTCTTCATTCACAAATGTCACCTATTCTCCATCCCCAAGGTAAGTCAATTCTAATTTTTTTGCAAGGATTGACAGAGGTAAAGCCTGTCCAGATACCCCAAAGATGTTTCATCTTGGCAATTCTTGACTCTTTCAAGGAAATAATAATAGTCAAATATAACTAAGTAAAATAAATAAGAATATATATGGTCTGTAAACCAAAAATAAAATTCTAAGCCCCCCAACCAACTGAATGGACCCCTCCTCTCAGCCAAGGGCATTCTAAAGTTAACCTGAAAGATTAGTTCAGGCCATGATGGAAATGGGTGGTCAGGCATGCCTCATTATATATCCTCCTCCCTTTGGAATTTAGGCACAACTGACCAACATTAACATTAAAACAGAGACCTTAAGATTGACAAAGCAGACGCTTTGTAGCAATAAGATATGAACACAACAGATAGCAGGCCCCAAAATATATTTATTCAACATATTTTTAAATGGTGCTGCAAAGCTGTCTCTTGTGGGGAAACCTATATTCTGTAGAGAATGCCCTTCCCTTTCCAGATCTTTTTGCTTATCCAGGAGAGAATTAACTAAGAGTCTGGTACCTTTTTAAGTCTAATAAGAAACATTTACAGTCTATTCTCTGAAGCCTGCTATCTGGAGGCTTCATCTGCATGACAGCCTTAGTCTCAGAAGCCCCCTACGTTAATGCAGATACTCCCTTCTATTGATTTAAAGACTTTAATCAGAAAATCTCTGAATCTACCTACGACCTGGAAGCCCCCACTTTGAGTTGTCCCACATTTTCAGACCCAACCAATGTACATCTTACATGTATTGATTGATGTCTTGTGTTTCCCTAAAATGTATAAAACCAAGCTGTAGCCTGACCACTTTGGGTCCATGTTCTCAGGTCTCTTGGAGCTGTGTCATGAGCTATTGGTCACTCATATTTACTTGGCTCAGAATGAATCTCTTCAAATATTTTATAGAGTTTGACTCTCCGTGGACAAGTCCTAGTTTTAAAACAGTTACCTTGTAGATGAAGGAAACCAAAATGCTCCTCTTTAAAATACTGAGGACTGTTGAGATAAAGAAAATTAAAGTGCAGGGGGACACTGCCCTCCCCCTTCTTGCCTGATGGCAGGATAGCAATTTGCAAAGACAAAAGGTCTTCCTGCCCTTCCCTCTGCCTTTTTTCACCCCTTTACAAGGCTTATCAGCTCAGAGACAGTGGCACTAGAAAATCTAGAAAATCTAGGAGCAGACTTTACTCTTCCCATACATTTATCTTCTCACATTTTCCTGCCTCTTAGAAGGCTGAAGATGATCTCTTGTTTGTCTTGTCACTATAGGATTTATGACTTGTTGTTAAACTACTGTATAAGCAAGGACCCTAAGCCATTGCCTTAAGGGAGAGATACTTTCAAACTGAAGCTTCTCCTGCATGATGGGTACAGCACAAATCAATAAGCTTCTGCTGGTTTTTCTCTTGTTAATTTGACTTTCATTTTCAGGAGAGTGTCTCAACTAAGAACCTATGAGGGAAAGAAAAGAAATTATATTTTCTCCCCTGCACAGATAATCTGACCACTTCTCTGAGCTCTCCTAAATATAACACAGCTAAATTATCTTAAATAACATATACCCATTAGTCAGCAAATCAGTATAGTGCCTCTGCTGGCATAGCTATAAACTAAATGACTTGGTTTTATTTCATTTATTTATTTTGAGATGGGGTCTTCCCTCTGTCACCCATGTTGGAGTGCAGTGGCACAATCTCAGCTCACTGTAACCTCTGCCTCCCAGGCTCAGGTCATCCTGCCACCTCAGTCTCCCAAGTAGCTAGAACCACATATGTGTGCCACCATGCCTGGCTAATTTTTTGTATTTTTGATAGAGATGGGGTTTCTCCATTTTGCCCAGGCTGGTCTCAAACTCTCTAAGCTCAGGCAATCCACCTGCCTCAGCCTCCCAAAATGCTGGGGCTACAGGCATGACCCACGGCGCCCAACCAAAATGACTTGTTTTTAGACAAGAGGTTAGAAATTTTTTTTCCTCAAAGGGCCAGACAGTAAGTAGATTAGGCCAGGGTTTCTCAACCTCAACAGTATACACATTTTGGGCCAGATAATTCTTTGTTGTGGAGTGCTTTTCTTTTCACTGTAGGGTATTTAACAGCATCCCTGACTTCTACTCCCTAGGTACCAATAACATCTTATTCTCAGTTGTGACAGCAAAAACATTTTCCAGATATTTCTAGATGTCCCATAGGAGGTAAAATTGCCCCGAGGTGAGAATAACTGGTATAGACTTTGCATTCCATATGCTATCTGTCACAACTACTCAGCAGTGCCATTATAGCACAAAAGCAGCCATAGACAATATGAAAATGAATGGACATGGTACTTTCCCAATAAGTACTATGAAACTGAAATTTAAATTTCATATAATTTTCACATGTAATAAAATATTCCTTTAAAAATTTAAGTATTTAGAGATGGAAAACCCATTGTTAGCTTGTGGGACAAACAAAAACACATGGTAAGCCATAGCTTTCCAATTCCTATTTGTTTTATTTTTGAAAGTTTAATAATATATGTAATTTAAACTACTGTATCCAAATAATATTATTTTAACATGTGGTAATTATAAAAATCAATTCATAAATTCAGTATGTATTTTACATTTATAATACATCCCAATTTGGACTAGCCACATTTGAAGTACTCAATAGTCATATATGGCTAGTAGCTACCATATTGGGCCATGATGCCCTAGAGTATTTGCTTTTAATTATTAGGCATACTTCCTCTCAAGAGGCCCTAGTCATTGGGAACATGAGATCACTTTCTCTTTGAAGGTAAAAGCCTCTAAGTCCTGTTATTGATCTAAACTAACAACAAAAAAAAAAAACTGAAAGTAAGATTTAAAAGACCACTATGACAATATTTATCCAATTTGTGACTGTATTTCTGATTGGCAATTCAAAATTTTATTTGGCTTAGTAATTTTTCTCGCTATCTTGAATAGAATTAATCCCAGAAGGTCTGGTAGACAATGAGTGTTTTGGTGTAACTGGGTTTCTTTATGTACAAAGCTACAGAATTCCCCTTGAAGACACTGGCCTTGACATCCCTGAAACAGCAAAATAGCCTTTTTTGTTTACTCCACGTGTAGTATATGACAGTTAGTGCATTGTAGATAGGGCCATCTATTGAAATCTACATGTGATTATACTCTATCGAACATCTACCTTAAAATAGCAAACATGAGAGCCTACAACTGACATCTCACCATTTAAAAAAAACAATTTCACATATATATATTCACAAACATACTAAAATGGTCAATATTCAAAGCAAATAGTAAAGACTCAGATATTCCTCACTTTGCACCATGGTTTAGTTAAATAATAAAAGTACCCCAACAACACAGTTTAAATTTCAGTTACCATGGTATATTGACTGTGATATTAAATAAAGTACAAATTTCACTGCTAGGTTTTCAGTATGTAAATTACTATATAACTAACAGATGTGCATCATGATCAATTATGAATCACATCACTTCTTTCACAGTCTTTGGTGACTGGTCACTTATCTGCTATTCAGTACATGTGCAGAGAACAAACCATGTGTTTGTGTTGCCTCTTTGTCTCCCAGTGATAAACCCAAGTGACATTTAACAAAAACATGTAATGAAAGAGGGAATTGGCCAATAAAAATGAAAGCTCAAGAAAGAAACTAAAAGTCACAATGCTGGAAATGAAATTCAAATCAAAGGTAAATGAAGTTATAGAGGAAATAGCTGACTGTGGGAATGTTGACACTTCCACTGGTTGGAAAGGATATATAGATATGAAGCCAGAGGAACTTAGTTAAAGCAGACATTGACATAAATGAGGAATTTGGCTGTGACAAGCAATGCCTATTTTAGACCGATGGCTTGTATCCTCATTAGGGACTGTCAGTATACCAAAAGAATGGGTGTTAAGTCTAGGAAAATTATAATACATCATTATGTTGACTTTTAGTTCCCAAGACTTCCTATAATTACTGTTTTCAGTATTTAGATACTACTGCTAATGGTAAAATGGCCTATGAGTAGAAAATATGAAATTTACATTTCTCTTTATCCAAATTTCCTAGTGGATCCCTGGCCCTAACAATGTTTACCACTTCTTACTGTCCATTTTCACAGATATGGGGGACATGATTACATGCCCTCAACCCATATGTTTTCTAGGTAACTCTACCACAGAATGAAGTGGTACTCAAATTACTCTCAGCTTGCTTAATATCCACTTTAGGACACTGAAAAACAAACACAAAGGGACTAAACAAGATGAACAGTATGTATCCCATTTCTTTTAAGTCCACTATCTTGATATCATGAGGCCCCCTCACTGGTTTTATGTAGATGGGCTACTGGAATGCATAAGCTAGTGCCAATTCTTATTTTCCAAAGATGTTAAAAGATTAACATAGGATGGGAGGAGAGTGAGGATCAAAAAATCTACCTATCAGGTACTATGCTCACTACCAGTGTAATGAAATCATTTGTACATCAAACCCCATGACACACAATTTACCCATGGAAATTTACCCATTGGCTTTTGCTGCAAAAGTACCCCTTGAACCTAAAATAAAAGTTGGAAGAAAAAAACTTAACTTAGCAAATTCTTAGACATCGTTCTGACTTGTTTGCAAGACCTATGCTTTCTTCCTAAGCTGGTGCTGGATAGTTCTTTTGACTTTTTTCATTATCTATCTTCTCTCTCCCTAGCATTTCCACCAAGGGAAACTATTTCATGTAAGACATTCTTTTCCCTCCAGCCATCTGGTTGGCCCTAATTTCTCTGAGCACATCTTTCCCACCTGTATTGTGAACCATAGAGCAGGCCTAAGGGAAGGTTATAAAGAAGGTAAGGTTGGTCTGTATTGTCTCAGTCTCTTTTAATATCTATTCCCTTGTGTATGGTACTCCTTCTCAGAGACTCCTGTTCTCTAGCTTCTTCATAATCGGCTTTCAAAATAGGATCTGCTGTCAGCGATTTATCCCTTTAGTGCTAGGATGGTAAATAAATTTTATCTTGCACGCCAACTCTAAATTATTAGTAGCAGCCACCTGAAATGCTACGTGAAGGATTCTGAGGATGCATCCAGTTGAATTAGTTATGAGAAGAAAAATTGACTACTATAGGAAAGAGAATCAACAATTCAATGGATTAAAGAGAAAGAATGTTAATTATTTCATACATGAGAGTATCAATGTAAAAAGTTCAAATCAGAGAGGGAATTCTCTTTCTTAGTCATTCAGGGACTTGATTTCCTTCCAAGTCATTGTACTTTCATCTCATAGGGAATTACTCTCATCTGTATACTGAAACTGGGTAGCCATTACATCTGAGTTGCAGCTGGTGGAAGAAGTATGGAAAGGAAAGCATACCCTATGTCTTAGGACCCAGGCGTGGAAATGGCACACATCATTTCTACTCACATTTTATTGATCATAACAATCATTTGGCTACACAGAACTGCAAAAGAAGCTGAGAAATGTAGTCTAGCTGGGCAGCCACACATCAAGCAAGAATGGGAGAATGTATTTTGGTGGGCAACGAGCAGTTTTTTCCTTACTAGGCTTAACAGGAATCAATGCTGTGATTAATTAATGAAATTTTCCACGAGTTGGAAAAAAACTGTGGCATCCACCCGTATTATGGTATTAGCTGATCTTGCCTCAAGTGTGAAATGGAAGTCTTGTTTTCTTTCCTAGAGGGTTCTGAAGTTTAAATATCATTCAAAAAAAATTGACAGATATTTTCTACTATGAGAAAGGTACTTTTGTTAGGTACAAAAATAAACTAGTCCCTGCTTTATCACTTATTGTGGAATCAAAGATTCATCTCCAGATAATGGAATTTCAGACATCAGCTACCAAGGAGGGAAAATATAGGCTTGGGAAAGAAGGCCTTCTTGTACGAAATCACACCACACAGGCACTAGACAGCTCTACTTATATAAACTTTAGCTCTATAAAAATGAGATTGGGGTGTTTCAGAGATTTCATTAGGAAATGTACAGAGAAAACAGTTGATGGGGCAAAAGCTATAAACACTAAGGTGAGAAGGAATCAGAATATAGGCAAGAGTTATAGAAGCATCTAAATGGCATTTGTATCTGTTTAACAGCCTATCAGGTAAATCTGCCCACTTTTCTCCCTACCAGTGAACATCTGTTTTGAACCTCTAGGATATGGGACCTCTTGCTTGATACCAGAGTCTTTCTGTGCCTACCTATTCTAAAGCCTGATGTCATCTTCTATGCCTTCCCTTATAGGCTTATTTCCTTCAACACTGATCATTCCTCCAGCATTTCTTATTCTAAAGATGAACAGGTAAAGAAACTTCGTTGGAGGGAAAATTAAGCAGGGATTGGCATTAGAGAGGGAGCTGTGCACAGTCCCTGTCTCAACAAAAATAGCTTAAGATGAGACAAGTACTTTACTTAGCATAATCTTGCTACTGAAGGGGCTATTCTAAATGTCCCCCCCCACCCGACACCATTATGTAAACATTCTCTAATATTCGGTACTTAATTTAGATAATCCACCCTTCCTTCTGGCCATTGCATTCCTTATCTAGCATTGCAGGAAAAGGGCAATAAATCAAAGGGAAGGAATAAAGGGACTTCTGATTCCAGACTGTATTTCGAAGGAAAGTCATGGTTGGTTAGCAATTTTCTTTACCTTTTGCTTTGCCTTTGCAGAATAGCTAATATTATTGTTTCACCTATGGGAACTGGTATCCAATCTAGTGCCTAATGGGGCTGTTGTTACTAGAGCTATTTTCTGTGAACCTCATAGCAGACTCTCTTATGCTGAAAAGGAGATTTACTATTCATTCTGGGTTCTCTCAAAAGCCAGCCTGCCATCTACAATTAGCGGTTACATCCATTTGGCTATAGTTCAGGTAAGTCCCATACTTCACGTCCTGCTTCTCAGCTCTCTGCTGCTCAGAGCCAAAAACCCTATCTTAGAACACCAAAATACATGTCTAGTTGCTGTATCAAAGACCAGGTAGCAGCCTTTACAGAAAGTCCCTTCTCTCAGAATCTAGTTGAGCCAATACTAGGCAGTGTCCACTATATTCTTGGTTCATTCTCTTTCTTTTGGAGGCAACAGCTTACTATGGTGAGGACAACTGGAATCCATCTCTACCTATTCACCACTTTTTAAGTAGTAAAAGTGGTAGCTCAAAAGTAACTTTATTCCCTGCTAAGTCTTCCTCTTTCCAATTATTATTCAAACATGAGAGGTGACAGTGAGAAGATTGGTTTGGCATTATAGGATGGTACCATGCAAGGTACTCTAACAACCTGCCTTCTCTCTCATGGTCTATCTCCCTGCAGATTCAGGTTGCATCAGCTGTCCTCCTATGTCCACAATCCAAATGCTATGGGATACTATAGCAGACAAGTTTTCCAGTTCTTCGGGAAGTAGCAACTGTAAGTATTCTAGCTCACAATGGGAGGAGCACAACGACTGGACTCCAGCCATGAGCAAATACAAGTAAAGGTTTAGCTGAGACTGTCTGCTCTCCAGTTCTCCAACCCCTGCCTACCCCAAGCCCCTTTTTGTCTTGATTTATAGTAGAAAAGTAATAATCAGCCGGGCACGGTGGCTCACGCCTGTAACCCCAGAACTTTGGAAGGCCGAGGCAGGTGGATCACCTGAGGTCAGGAATTCTAGACCAGCCTGGCCAACATGGTGAAACCCCGTCTCTACTAAAAATACAAGAAAAAAATTAGCTGGGTGTGGTGGCAGGCGCCTGTATTCCCAGCTACTCAGGGGGCCGAGGCAGGAGAATCATTTGAACCCAGGAGGCAGAGGTTGCAGTGAGCTGAGATTGCGCCATCGCACTCCAGCCTGGGTAACAAAAGCGAGACGTCCTTTCAAAAAAAAAAAAAAAGAAAGAAAGAAAAAGAAAAGTAATAGTCACAAAATGGATATAAAAAGAGAGGTAACAATAGGAAACTACAGGGAGGCAAATTAATACTTTTATAGTTTCAGTAGACCTGTAGTAATAGAAGAAAAACTGATTTTCACTTGGTTCAGACTATCTCCCTGGGCTAGAAAGTATAGGGCCAAGGTAGAGGAATCGGAGGTAGATGAATTATCTTCCTGTGTCTTCCTTTAAGTAGTTCACATTGCTCCCATTTAGGTACCAGTTAATAGTCATAATTACTATAATCCCTCTCTTTGGATATTCTCTAAGACTTTATTTCCTCGTGAGCATAAAGACATAAAATAGTACACTGGAGGTTAGCTATGATTAGGAAGAGCCCTTCTAACTGTAAATTACTCATAATCCAAGCTCTTTCCTGATGAGCATGTATCCGTTATAAAAGAGGCTATGATAATATACAGTGAGAAAAGAATTCATTTAGAAATTAAGTGAATTTGGATCTAGGGTCACCTCAGCTATTTTGCACTGTGACATTGATCAAGTTATTTTCTCTGGGTTTCAGATGCCTCATCTTTATTTTGTGCATTTAGATACACAATTCTAATTGGTCCAATGGGAATTACACAGCTAACACCATCATGCAGCAAAACAAAATAAAATACAGTGGAATTGAAGTGAGGGACTAAAACCACCACACTATGCAAATGAGACTATCTGCCTAGTAACAAGACATTTCTTGGACTCTGGCACTTCAGCCAAATGTCCTCTGGGGGTGGGGGTGGGGGGAGACAATATAGCCCACTGCCAGATAGAACCCACATCTGTTCCACCATTCTCATTGTCATTGCGTTTCCTGGGATACTTTCAGAATAATTCATTAGTAACAAACAAACAAACAAAAACAGCAAGGAAAAGGCTACAAAGGCAAAGGTTTTTCTAGGTCTTTGGGATATATCTAATCATTTCTTCATGGAATATTATAAAGTAGGGTCCACTCAAAGCTCATCCCTCACAAGCCACCCAACCTTTGACATTCTTCTTCTATTTAATATGAGTCTAAGATTTTTTAAAATCCTGCCTGCAAAGTCTGCTTATGAATTTTTTTCCTTACAACGGAGTTCCCAAAAAGTGACAGGTTCTGCCTAAGTAGTTAGCTACCTGCAAGGCTGCTCGAATCCAACTTTCTTTCCCACTCCACTTTGCATTCTGCTCTCCCTTTGCTCTCCTCTCCTTAGGCCCTCAAGTGATGCCAGCTTTTGTTCTAGCACCCTAGAAAGGAGTTACTATTTTGATCCAGAGTACACAGGGAAGAGAAACTGGAGTGGGTAAAAGGAAGCTCGTCACTGGGAATGCTGGTACTGGGAGAAAGACTGTGGCAAACCCAGCAAATACTAACAATAAGAACCCCTCAAAAGTTCACCTTTACCAAGGCAATGGAAACAATATAGCTGAGTGGGGTTTGAATTTTGAGACCTAATGACTCCTCAGCTACCATAATTGCCTTGGTGCTCCATTTGCTATAATTCATGGGAAAGGTACTAAGGTCCTTCAACTGGTTTTCCTTGCTACCTCCACCTTTTTCAGAAGTTGGACCTATGACTAGCACACTTCCTGCCTATCCATTCACAGTGAATAGAATGGCTGGCTAAATTTTAGACCCCATTTAAATTATTCCACTTCGAAATTTGAATGATAGATGCTTGCCTAAGTCTACTAGCCTCAGTAACATTACCTTTTCTCATGACCAAGGGTAAAAGAGTAAACTGATAGGAGGCACAAGTTTTTGTGGATGTGGGTTGGGCTGGCACCAAATCCAACTACAAGCATACAGTGATCACTTCATACACACCACATAAAAAATACAAAAACTGAAAAATACTATCAAATGCTTTGACATTTTCTAAATATTTCTGCTGCCCCTATAAAATTGCTTTGTCTGACCTTTCCTCACTAACCAGGAGATATGGCGTTTTACATTTCCTCTCCCTTCAAATTTTACAAGAGAATCAAGGAATTTGAGGACCAAAGCACCACAAACACGAGTAAGCACAGCAAATATGACAAGGGGACTGAAGTAAACCCCTGTGGGAATAGGATCTGCTGAAGGAATCAAGAGGGATGGACAGAGGAGCAGAAGACACTCAACAACTTCAGGAAGTCTGCTTACCACCTCACCTGCTTTCCCTCTGTCCTACACATCCAGCCTTGCAAAGAACTAGGAGTAAAGAGAAAAGTCCTTGTAGGACCATCCCAGTTCAGAAGCAACCCCCAGGATATGGGTCAACTTTATCACCTCAAACTCTACTCATTTATAATGACAAAATTCAACTGCTAACACATAGGTAAGAGTTCTTCAGGCATCGGTTTTAAAGGTACATGTACTGGGACGGGTGCGGTGGCTCACGCCTGTAATCCTAGTACCTTGGGAGGCCAAAGCTGGTGGATCACCTGAGGTCAGGAGTTCAAGACCAGCCTGGCCAACATGGTGAAACCCAGTCTCTACTAAAATACAAAAATTAGCCGGGCATGATGGCGGGTGCCTGTAATCCCAGCTATTCTGGAGGCTGGGACGGGAGAATCACTTGAACCTGGGAGACAGTGATTGCAGTGAGCCGAGATCACACCACTGCACTCCAGGCTGGGTGGCTGAGCAAGACTGTCTCAAAAAAAAAAAGTAAATATACTGAATAACCATGTGGGCCCATAACAGCTTAAGACTTTCTGGAGAAAAAAAAAAAAAAAAAAAAAAAACCGTAAGTTTCCAGTTTAATTTCCAACAAAGCAGTAGGAACTTTTGCCTATAGAATACTGTGCTGGGGGCTGGGCATGGTGGCTTATGCCCGTAATCCCAGCACTTTGGGAGGCCAAGGAGGGTGGATCATTTGAGATCAGGAGTTAGAGACTAGCCTGGCCAAAATGGTGAAACCCTCTCTACTAAAAATACAAAAACTAGCCCGCCGTTGTGGTACACGCCTTTAATCCCAGCTATTCGGGAGGCTGAGGCAGAATTGCTTGAACCCAGGTGGCAGAGGTTGCAGTGAGCCGATCACGCCACCGCACTCCGGCCTGGAGACAGTGAGACTCCGTCTCAAAAAAAAAAATACTGTGCTGGTTCATTTGCCTATAAAGTCACCAATCTAATGTTTGGATATTTGATCATTCAGAATTGTAAAAACACTGAAGATCCCTTCACCTACTCAGGGTCTGGGCCTCTTTCATGAATGCTTAATTCCCACAGCCTTACAGTTTATACCCTGCTCCTCTCCCACTTTTGATTCTCAAGTTTTTTGCTTCTCACATTTTTTATTGGGTTTGTGCTTCTCAGTATCCTTGACTAAAGCAACTGATGCTGTAAGAAATGAGACTTCAAACCATTTACCCACACTGGGTGATTAAGGTAGTTTAAAAAAAGAAATGAGGCCAGGCGTGGTGGCTCCCGCCTGTAATCCCAGAACTTTGGGAGGCCGAGGCAGGTGGATCACTTTAAGTCAGGAGTTCGTGACCAGCCTGGCCAACATGGCGAAACCCTGTCTCTACTAAAAATACAACCATTAGCCAGGCGTGGTGGCTCGTGACTGTAATCCCAGCTACTGGTAAGGCTGAGGCAGGAGAATCGCTTGAACCCAGGAGGCAGAGGTTACAGTGAGCCCAGATGGCACCACTGCACTCCAGCCTGGGCAACAAAGCGAGACTCCATCTCCAAAAAAAAAAAAAAGAAAAGAAAAAA
The DNA here is from genome assembly GCF_009828535.3 of Hylobates moloch. Lineage (NCBI taxonomy): Eukaryota > Metazoa > Chordata > Mammalia > Primates > Hylobatidae > Hylobates > Hylobates moloch. The sequence goes on from NW_026652282.1 coordinate 60,784,519, forward strand.
GAAACGAAGAAGAACTTAGGGTAATTAGTGTGGTAAGGGACAGTGAGTTAGAAATTGTCACATCAATATACAAAGTTTTCAAAACAGTATATTTTATTTTACAATAGCAACCAACTCCCCAGTTTGTTTCAATTGTGACATCTAGATGGCTTAAGATTACTTTTTGGTGGTCACCCATGCTGAACAATATTTTTCAATCTTCAAAACAACAAAGACTCAAAAGGGATTCTGCATTTCACATCAGTTCACAAGTTCAAGAGTCTTCCATTTATCTTAGCATTTTGGAATAAATTCTCTTTGAGGTAGAAGGGCAATGACGAAGTCACTTAATTCCTTGTGTCTGCATAAAAGCAGATTTATTCATCACAACTTCATTTATGGGAATAAAGCAGATGATGATAAAATGTTCTCTTATTCTTGTTTAATCAGTAGTGGTAGTGATGCCAGAAACTGTGAAAGGAAGGCTTTTAGTTACTTTCTTCTTTCCATTTTCCAATAATGCATTCCCCATCCCCACCTGAAGAAAGGGGTGTTACTGAGTCCAGCTGGTACCACACATTGAAAGATAAACATTACTATTTCAAATCTGATGTCTAACTAAAAATGTACAGAACGAAAACTAGAAAATTTCAACTCCAGATTATCTTCAACCTTGCTCCCTCCACCAATCATACTTTGACATTTATCTATTTCTTTCTCCACTTATGGATGTAATTGGCTTGCCATAGAAACTACAGTTTAGATGCTTTGAAAGTATGTATGAACTACAATGAACAATAAAGTCCTCTTCTCTTGAAGCATATTTTGGCTTCACCTTTAAGATAATCTTATGACAAGAGGGGTCACACTGATTCACTTAATAAATTCCATTCTTACCTAACACAAGGTTTAGTTGATAAGCACTTGGACAAAAATAATACTTTTCAAAACTGTAAAGCAAACTAGTGAGGACAAAGGATTTGGTCCTCATCTCAACAATGATCAGCTATTAGAACTGCATGAAACTAAACAATTTAGACCTGGAGCTGGTAATGTTCTTAAGACCAATTCAGAACAAAGGCAGGCTGCCCTTAAAACAGGTTTGACCTTTTCCTTCACTCTTCCTCCTGTCCCACCCTCTGTGAGTGATTTAAAAATGGAAAAGGTCAAAGCCCAGCCAGGCCTACATTTAGAGAAATTTAAAAAATTTTCCTTTCAATTTTGGCCAATTATTTCCAATTTTTATTTTATTCTTAAAACTTAAGCACAGTAAAATGTTAAGCTGTTTTCATCCACTGATATTATTCCACTATAAAAAGCCCTTCTTGAGCAGATTTGATGATAAAAAGGAGAACATTTCTAAGGTATAATTTGAGAAGCTGTTGCATGAGAAATCATGTCTCCATCTCCATTTTGCTATGCGTTATCTGAGGATTGTTTCTGCGAGAGATCTATTTAGGCAGTGTAGGTATGTGTCAGCACGTAAAAAGTAAAGAAGTGAAAATAGACAAACCTTGTAAATGCACTTCAAAACCAACTGTGGCTCAAGTATGGGTGGTTCCCCAAGGCTGGTACCAATGAGACTGGGGTTTGGGAATTAGTTGGTCATCATCCCTCCTGCTGCCCAGCAGTGGTCAGTCATTTTTCATGAGGGATGGACTAGGAAAATGAAGTGTCTATTATAAGGAGAGTTCCTGCAACTTAAGGAGCAAGCTCACTACAAAACCCAGCTTCCTGCTTATCGTAGTGGCCAGAGTGGTAGACGAGATATGGAGTAGGAATTAAACCACACAATGTTATTTAGGGACTAAGCCATGCCCCTAACAAGAAAACAAGCCAAAAGGAAAGTATTAGGCATTCTCTGGGAAGGCATGCATTTTTTTCCCATGTCTCTGGGGCCAAAAACCTTATACCAAGTACCTATTGGCACCCAAATATATTTGTAGAATGAATGAATACATGAAAAAAAAATAAACAGTAACTTTCTCCTATATTCTACTTTCCAAGCCAATTAATAAGCAAGTGTCTTTTCGTCATGATTTTTTTTGTTTTCTGTCTAGGATTTAACAAAATGGTTGACATAACAGTCACTTCTGTTTGATGAAGAGTATCACTTCGTTCCATTTATTGTGTTTTTGTTGCATCTCCAAGTCAGAATAAATGCCTTTTGGAGCAGATATATTTCATTTAGCATTTAGTATCATCTTCATCAATATTCATATGAATGAAAAAATAAAAAGCCCTCTCTTATTCCCACTCTACAGAGCATGTCAAAGGTGATCTGTTTAGTTTTTCCTTAGTATCGAACATATCACAGCTACTCAATGAAGTTTCTTCTCAACTAAGAAACACAGTCTCTTAGAGAATTTGTTCCTGTGTTTCCACCATAAGATAAATGAGATAAAGTGCACTTTGGTTTAGGTCTTTCAAGCACTTAAGAACAGCACTTTATTCAGTTTTAATAAATTTTTACTAAATTGGTAAATGCAAAAGAATTTTTTTTTATTGCTCAAATGTCTTCCTGTCTCTAAGCCAGACCAATGAGCAAATACCTTTAAAACTAGTTGTTTCATCTTGAACCATTTAACTGTAATAAAAGCAGAATGTTTAGTTAATGAATTAAAGAACAAACCCTGAGCCCTTTTATCAGTCTCCTGGCTTCAAATTAAGCCAATGAGCAAGTGATTTGGGAGACTCCTGAAACTAGGAAAAATGTCTTTATTTTGAAAGAAACTTGCCTTTTTCTTTCTTTTTTTTTTTTAATCTCAAAGGCAATTGAGTGGGTCTTCTGGGCCAGACCTATTTAATTTACTAATTTACCAAACATAGTACCTTGCAGAGAATAGGCACTGAAGTATTATTTATACAATCAAACCAAAGATGTTCTTCTATCTTCAGTGATCTAATGCCTTCATCTCTCTTATCCTCAGGACCCAGAATGGTATATTCCACATAAAAGATGCTTTGTTTAACAAATGAATCAAAAAGCAAGCCTGAGGCATTTATTTTTGCTCCTTTACTGTCTGTAGGCCAGGCCAAGGTGGGTCTAATTCACTTCTATCATCAGCACTTAAGAAACAGATGGAAGACCACAACACCTTGTTTTTTGCAAAAATTTTCCATCTCCTCAATCAGGCCAGGAAGCATGTATCTTCTGGACAGGACTTTAGCTCTCTACTTAGCTTAGTACACTGCCTTATACTAGTCCATTTGTCCCATGTTTTCATCACTGAATAAACTTGTTAAGTGACTTTTGGTCTGGATCTCACACCTATTACTTCATTTCCTTCTGTGAGCACTCTATAATGATAATATCATTTTTATATCCTAGGGCATGTAGTTCCGAGCCCCACAGAAAGTAATCACCATTCAGTAAGCCAATAGTTCATTCCTATCTGTATAGAACTGTAGGCTTTGTAAATCTACACATAGATCTCTGTTGTAGGTTCAATAATGATAATAAATGTTTGTGCCCCCAGTTGTTATCTCTAAGGATAAGAGTAATTGATGATCATTCAGCAGATATTGCTTATATATGGGTGGCAGTTTAGAAATTATAAATTGATTTTACACATATTTTCTTCTGCTACCCAAGACACAATAAAGATGGAAACTTTGCATCCCCAATGCCTAGCAATGAGATTGGCACACAATAGATAACCACTGTAGTGGCATTCTTCAGACAACCAATCCCTTGCATATGCGTATTCAAAAGATAATCATTGTTATTCAACTTTTCCTAATTTGCACAATATAATAACTATCATACAATTTTATAAACCTAGTACTCAGCACCAAGTGAAAAAATCAACAGTTACATTTATATGGTGCCTTAGAGTTCACAAAATGCTAACATAGGTATTGCCTTATTTTTGGCTGTGGCTAAATGAAATATGATAAATTTTCAGTGCCTTTAACAGTGAGTTCACATAGTAGGCAATCAAAATTGATCTATTTAACAGGTATTTAAACTCTTGGTTTGTATAACTACTTATAGAAAGAACCCTTCTCACTGTGGTTTGACTACACAATGAGAATTTTGTAGAGACAATACCTAGCTTACAGAAAGTTTTATTCATACAGAAAGCATCAAATTTTTCATTTACAAGTGCTTTATAATTTAGAAAGCACATTCGCAAGCTGAATTAAGTGACTTTTGGTCTGGATCACACATCTATTACTTCATTTCCTCATACTAGCTCTTTCCTGGTTACCTGGGAAAATGTATCAGTAATAATTTAACGTAACCTCGCCAGTAAAGTCTTGATTGTTTAAAATTAAGCAACATATCATTCCTTACATCTGATTAGTATAGAGGATAAACTTTCCTCTTATTACATAGGAGAATTAATCTTGTATTTTACAGTACCCAAAATAGCTGGTATGTAAGAGGCACTTAATATTCATTCATTCATTCATTCATAAATATGTAGCCCTTTGACATTTGTATCGTGCTTTAGTTTACAAAGCACTTTAATATGTACCTTTCTGAAATTTTTTGTTCTATGAGAATATTTTGCCCCCTTTGGTAGCTCTAGCACCCAGCATGGTATCTGGCACATTATAGGTGACCACAACAAGCTTAGTCCCTTATGTTTTCAGTCTATTTTAAAGTTTAAAAGCAGTTCCCATGTGTTTTCGTTTCTGATACCTGGAATACTGCATTTTTACTCAAAATTACCAGAGCAGCAAACACAAATTGGCCTCAAATATACATATAATTTATTCATTTATCAAACAATTCCTTGTGTCTGCATAGTACTATATCCTTTTGAAAGAGCACTTTTTTATGCTTGCTCCTTTCTTTGTACCCACAATGCTTATCACAGTAGAATATAAGTGCTTTACAGTTTACAAAGCACATTCACTATTTTTTTTCAGGTCACCTAGATGTCAATAATCATTGCATTTTTAGTGCCTAGCACAGGGACAGGCACAGAAAAGGAAACTAGTAGTATTCAGAAATTTTCTCTGAATAACAAATAATACATCAGGGGGTGGTAAGCTATGAACAGCAGGCCAAATCCAATTGGCTCAAAAACTAAGAATGATTTTGACCTTATAAAAAGGTTGTTTAAAAAACAAATACGTAACAGAAACCATATGGCCCACAGTCTAAAGTATTTATGATTTGACCCCTTATAGAAAAACTGTGGACCCTTGATTTACATAATGCTTCACAATTTACACTGCACTTTCAAATGTTAACTGCATGATTGCCAGTACACTAATAAGGAGCACGCCTTGGTTTTTCTCTTAACGTTTTACAGTGCTTTCATACACATTATCGGTCGTTTAAATCAACTTCCCACATAAACAGGAAGAAAAAAATCAAGGAAAGTATTAAATGTGCTCAATAGTCCCAGGTTCTCTCACCTTTAAGCCTAGAGATGGGTATTAAACCCAGGAGTAGGGTTGGCACAGTCCACCAAATTATTTGGCCACTACTATGAGCAGGGAGTTCAGGCTCTCCCCTTGGGACCTTGCTTTGTCCCAGGCACAGTCACCCTTTCCGTAACCATCACTAGAAATCCCAAACCCCAGAATCCTGCTCACCTAAGCTCAAAGAAGGAAGCTGTTGCTGGCAGGTGCTTCTCAGAAGTCTGGCACATCTGTGTATTTCTTGTCTAATTCTTCTCATTGGCCTGGAGCATCTCTTCACATTTTTTTCTAGAGAGCCTGGCACTTTTTTTCCCCCAACAACCTGACCATTTTATCTTCTCAGTCTAGGGCTTCTGGGGTTAAAAGAGAGGACTGAAATACAGTATCATCTATATGAATGCCTGCTCCTGAGGGAAGTTAACAAAAGCCAGATTAGATACTGACTGGATTTTGGTGCCTCTCTCAAGTGGAGAAGATGTGAATAGAAACAGAAGTTTACAAAACACTAAAGCCTAACAAATAGGTAACAGCTGTGATTTAAAGCTGGCTCAAGACTGGCCCAGGCACAATACTGTCAATCTAAAGGTAACTTGGAACATCAAAAAGTACATCTCAAAAGAATCAGGCTTAAAGAGAAACAGGAGAACTGGAAATATCTAAGAGTAAGAAGTGTAAACAATAGAAAAGAAGTAGGGTTTAGGGTTCTCATCTTGGGATTTCCCCAGGTCTTCAAGCTTCTATCCTTCTTGGGTTCTGGGTCATGGGCCTCCAGATTCCGGCCTTTAGTCTTGAGATACCTGTTTCACTTGGGTCCTCTATCCATCTAGGTAGGCTTTGTGACAGGGACCTTCCATCCTTGGGTTGTAGGTCTTCCAGCTACAACCCTGGGCTAATCTTAGGTCTTTGGCCTTGTGTCACAAGTCTCAGTTCTTAGGCCTTCCATGTGTCCTGTCCCAGGTCTTAAGATTTCTAACTCAAGCCCTGAGACTTCCATCCAACTCAGGCCTTCGGTCCAATTCAGGCCACCCTCTGTTTTCTTGGCTCTTGAGGCTTTTGTTGGTTTCAGGCCTGAGGCTTCTATCTATCTTGGAACATGGGCTTTCCATCTTAGTCCTTGGGTCTCAAGTCTCAAACCATCTGTCTTCTACTTCGGGCCTTCTATCCATATGAGCCTTCCACCTTCTGTCCTACTTGAGTTTTGGGTTTTACTGCAGTCTAGGGCCTTGTTTTGGTCTTGGATCATCTCACATGGCAGCCTGGCATAAGGAACCGCTTCCACAATGCTTATTCTGAGAGCCGACATTCTGCACCTATCAGGCAGGGGTTAGGAAGCCCCTCTGCCACACATGACACACACACACGTACACTTGCCCACATATGCAAAGAAATATTTAAGGAGAGATTACATGAAATCAAAGAGAGGGAGATAGATTCATGAAGAGGCTGAAATACTCAAAGGTGAGTAGAAAGGGAAGAAGCAGAGAAGAAACACAAGCCAACAGAGATGAATACTGAAATAGAAAATCACAAACAGCAAGAGATGCTGAGGCATGCAGGGGAGGAGAGAGAAAATAGCCCAAGAGAGGCAGAAAGGAAATGCAGAAACGAGAAATGGGAGATAAAAAGTAGAAACAGCAGAAAGGAGGCCAGACTCAGAAAAAAGGTGAAATTTAAAAAGAACAGGAAGGGGAAGAGGTAACAAAGAGTCACAGTTCACAAAGAGAAAAGAGAGGTAGGCAGAGAAAGGAGAGGTAGACAGAAGAAAAGGACAAAAAGCACACAGCATGTGACCCAAAAAGGAGACATGAAATAAAGCGTGAAAGAAGAGCCACATCTAGGAGAGCAAAGAGAAACAGCAACAAAATGAAAAATGAGAGATATGTCTAAGACAAGACACAGACCACTCTTGTGAACAAAAAGAGAAAATGAGGCAAAGGCACACATGAAAGAAATTAGCAAGAGAAACATGGAAATGGGTAAGACACACTTTAGATAGAGAACAAAGAGCAAAGACAAGAAAGAGACAAATACACACTTGAGTGCAAGAGATAAGCAAAGGCAGACATTCAGAGGAAGTAAGTAGCAGAAGAGGCAAGATACAGTGAGGGGCACAAGAGCCATGAAAAGCATCACAGAAAGATAAAAAAAAATCAAAAAGTGTCATTAGTAATTATAATAAACTATTGTTACTACGAATACTACTTATACTACTACAATAATAATTATAACCACCACCAACACCAACACAGATGCTCTTCTATTTATAAACTTTTACCTTAGGATTTCTTACATAGAACCAAAGCATGCCAACTCTGCCTGCTACCTGATAGTGCTAGTGGTCACTTACATTGTGGGAAATGAACTTATGAGTCTTCTTGGGTTACCTTTTACTTGCCATGTGCCAGGCACTGCAATAGGTGAGCACTTTACATACATGATTTCATTTAACCCTCACAAACAGACAAGTCTAATCAGAGACTTTGAGTTGTCAAAGGTCATATACCTAATGAGTAGCAAAGAATTTAAAACACACAATGTATGCCTCTTAACATTCTGTTACAACTATTTACTAGGATTTCTGGAAGAGGCAAATGGGATATCACAGATGACTAAGTATTTTCATAAAAGGCTCTTTGATAGGACTTGCTCAATCCCCTCCTTTAGCATCACCTTTCCCCAACTCTTTAGAAAACTGACTTCATTCTCACACTTTTATAACGGCTACTTCAGAGTTTAGTTTTCTTTTTACACTAATCTTAACTGACGACAGAGTCTCTCACAAATGGAGATGAGAAAGGGTTACCCTTTCAGCAGAAAGGAGAAATGGTGTTTTAAGCTTCTCAATGTTTAAGGCTCTAAGAATGACAGAGGGCCTATACAGTGAAGACATAGAACACACAAGCAAAGGCTAAATTCTTCTGTGATACAACTGGTAAGAAGACCATAATGTCTTTGAGTTGCTTCAGTGAACCCAGTCAGTAATATGGAAGACTGGTCATCTTTCCATCTCACATTTAGCCCCACTTCACATTAGACCAACACACCCCATCCAACACCAGCTCCCAAAAAACAGCTGTTATAACAGTTCTGAAGTGATCCTCACAGGATTGCAACATCAACAACTTACTTCATTCAGCTATCCTGAAGTGCTAGAGTGCCAGGCATGTTGATCTTCAGGTAGGAAGGCTGACTTCCTTCAGTGTGTTCCAATTTCTTGGACCTGCTGAAGACTCAGCTCTCTGCACTGCTTGTAGGAAGTATAATGATTTGGCAGATAAGAACAATGAAGAGCTATAAAAAAACATGAGATAAACCATGTAAATGCCATAAATATTGAGCACTGTGCTAGAGTTACATAAGATTCAAATTAATAAGCAATAGAAAATGTTTCCACAGAACTTTGAAACCTATGAAGTCAAAACTTTTAGGTCTTTAGAGAGAAAATTTCCTCATTCAACAGAACAGGAAACTGGCATAAATGGGAAAATGTCTTGCCAAATATCACTTGATGAGTCACTAGAGACACCACCACCAGTCATAGCTTTATACCTTAGTTAAAGACTAGAACTGCCGGGCGCAGTGGCTCACGCCTATAATCCCAGCACTTTGGGAGGTTGAGGTGGGCGGATCACCTGAGGTCAGGAGTTTGAGACCAGCCTGACCAACAGGGAGAAACATCGTCTCTATTAAAAATACAAAATTAGCCGGGCGTGGTGGTGCATGCCTGTAATCCCAGCTACTTGGGAGGCTGAGGCAGGAGAACCGCTTGAACCCGGGAGGCAGAGGTTGCAGTGAGCTGAGATTGCGCCATTGCACCCCAGCCTGGGCAACAAGAGCAAAACTCCGTCTCAAAAAAAAAAAAGACTACAATCCTGTTTTAAGTGCCAATCAGCTAGGAAAGAGGCTCACTTCGATGTTTTAGGACCACCTCAAGTTTGCTTTATTTAAGTCTCCTGGCTCAGGACTAACAAAACACAGCCATAGAGCAGCATTTCCAAAACTCATAATATTGCTCTTTGAGATAAAGGTGAGTCACTCTGGAAGGCAAATATTCTCACAATAAGAAAATTCACATAGGTTGTTTAACATTGCAGCTGAAATACAAAAAAAAAAAAAAAAAAGAAAAGAAAATTCACATAGGCTACTGGCCCTAGGAGAATTTATCTAAAGATTCTGAGTACAATAGATAGATCTTCCTAGATAACTCTCAACTTAGCTTTCTAGTTCCTAGGCTTTCTAACAATTTCTGTTAGTAACTTTCTCTATTTCTAAATCTACAGAGCTTTCTAGTCAATTATAACATTTCAAGAGTTCTTACCCATGAAAATAGTTCATGAAATTTATAGGTACCCACTATTTATGAAGAATGCTGGGCAAAGCCTATACATTCAGGATGTACTGCACCGAATGGTCACCTTTATCTGCCAATCCTCACTCGCTAATCAGCCTCTCCCAACACTGACCTAGAGAATGTAGGGTCCTACGCGGCTTCCATCAATCAGCAACCATAGCATAAAGACACACCTCTCACTTGTATTATATCCCATGGCATCCCAAGCCATCCTGAAGTATGTAAATGATTGGGAAAGTTCTTCTGTAAGGCATTAAGAGAGACTTTGGGGACCAGATGGAACAGAATGATTTGCCCATGTGATCAGTGTCACTGATGTGACAGTTGTCCATGTTCTCCCAAAAAAAAGAACAATTTAGCTCTAAGCCTCTGCCACATGCTATAGTCCCACTCTAAACACCCGAATACATGCAACCTGCTACCCTCTTTACGTCATCACTTTTACCAGTTAATCTCACACCCAGTTGCTTCCCAGGTTAGTTAGGAAGCTGTTTTTACCAAATCATATGCAGAATAATGATGAATACGACCTCAGTGAAACGCTAAGTGCAATGTATACTGGAAAACAAAATCAAAATTAAGACTACTTATTAAGCTTTTAGGGACAGCTTACGCACCTTGACGTGTGGTGGTTGTTTTTGAGGCTTTATCTTCCTATCTGGGACCAGGAAAGTATCTTGACAGAACCTCCTGACCTAGGGTTGTTGCCCAGTGGTAGTGAGCTTTTCCCCTGGAAGATCCTCATGCCCCATCTCCACCTAGGGATCGTCAAAGGGAATGGATCGCTAACACTGTAAAGCAACAAGCCTGTTCTCTGAGGAAGATCTGAAAAGAGACAAAAGAAAAAGTATTGAAATGGAGTACACTGGGAAAGTCTGTCCTAATGGGCAACTAGTGGTTGAATTCAACCATATTTACCCTTTTCTTCATGTGGATTGAAGAGTGGACATTTACAGTTGTGCGGAGCTGTTATATTCTGGCTACCAACCTAGCAAAAAAAAAAAAATTATCGTATTCGTCCCAGCTCTATTCTGTATGCTTTCCCTCATTTCCAAGAGAAATTTAGAACTGAGTAATTGCCAATATTCCCATGCTTCATTTTATTCTCCAGTCTTCATTAATGAGCAAACCTCTAGAATGTGGGTTGTTAATGCCCTTGTGTTCTCAGCACAAAATATAGTAGGGGGGTCAAGAAATCAAGAGGTTGAAACTAACTGAAGGAGAAGCTAATGCTTTCTCAACCAAGAGAGCCATGAAGCCACACAGAAAAGGTCCGATGTGGTCTAACCCTATGAGTTCTGTAAGAATTCTCCACAATGCCTCTGGCTTCTTTTATAAAGCACTATTTTAAGAACTGAGCAATTCACCTCTATCAAAGTGCCTGTTAGCTAGTTTTGTAGCATTCCCCTCTTTTAATTTGTACTTTAAGTAGTGCCATGCCATAATATTGCCAAGATAAAGAGAATTGTTTCCCACTCAATCCACATGGTAACATTTCTTCAACAACCTGTATAATAGGGCGCCACCAAAGTTCTAGGATATTCAGAGAAACCAAGAATGGTCACAAGCATATAGAACTCCAGTTATAACAACAGCTGGCCGGGTGCAGTGGCTCACGCCTGTAATCCCAGCACTTTGGGAGGTCGAGGCGGGTGAATCACCTGAGGTCGGGAGTTCGAGACTAGCCTGACCAACATGGAGAAACCCCGTCTCTACTAAAAATACAAAATTAGCCTGGCGTGGTGGCCCACGCCTGTAATCTCAGCTACTCGAGAGGCTGAGGCAGGAGAATAACTTGAACCCGGGAGACAGAGGTTGCAGTGAGCCGAGATTGTGCCGCTGCACTCCTGCCTGGGCAACAAGAGCGAAACTGCGAAAAAAAAACACACACACACACACCACAAAAACAGTTAAGCAAATCTATGCAGAAGGAAAAACAAGGTACAGAAGACTAGGGATTCAGTAAATTCCTTATACAGGTCCCCAGGGCTCTCCTACTCCACTTTATAACAATTTCAATTGTTTTTCAAGCTAAGAAACTTTTTTTTTTTTTTTGAGACAGAGTTCGATCTCTCCGATCATCGCCTCAGGCCTTTGTCCCAGGTTGACCGTAAAAATTGATTCTTTTTTTGAGACGGAGTCTCGCTCTGTCGCCCAGGCTGGAGTGCAGTGGCGCGATCTCGGCTCACTGCAAGCTCCGCCTCCTGGGTTCACGCCATTCTCCTGCCTCAGCCTCTCTGAGTAGCTGGGACTACAGGCGCCCGCCACCACGCCCGGCTAATTTTTTGTATTTTTAGTAGAGACGGGGTTTCACCGTGGTCTCTATCTCCTGACCTCCTGATCCGCCCGCCTCGGCCTCCCAAAGTGCTGGGATTACAAGCGTGAGCCACCGCGCCCGGCCCTGATTTCTTAAAACAAGGAAATGGCACTGATAATGGAATTAGGCCTACCAAAACTGAACTAATACAGATGAAGTTAGTCTTATTTGTAAACAAATCCTGAGAACTTCATACCCATCTGCCGAAGGAAAGTGGGAATAATTTAAAAGCCCACTAATCAAAAAGTGTTAAGTTCATTAAATCTATCCTGCTAACTATGTGGTGAGAAAGGAAATAATTTAGTGCTTTGCATCTCTCATTCTTCATTGGGGATCAAGTATGCTTGCCCTTACAGACCTCACTGGAGCCCAGCTCTGAGGGATAACTGAAACAGGCTGAACTCATTATGTAAAGTTAAAATGTATGTGTACATGCAAAAGAAAAAGTATAGGAATTGATGAAAACTGGCTCATGTTCTGCTTTTCTTTCTTTTTAAGAGACTGGGTCCTGCTCTGCCACCTAGGCTGGAGTGCAGTGGCTAATCATGGCTCACTGCAGCCTTGAACTCCTGGGCTCAAGCAATCCTGCTGTCTCAGCCTCCAGAGTAGGTAGGACTACAGGCACATACCACCATGCCCAACTAATTTTATTTTATTTTATTGTAGAGACATGGGTCTTGAACTCCTGGCCTCAAGTGATCCCCCCACCTCAGCCTCCCAAAGCCCTGGGATTACAAGCAGGAGCCACTGTGCCCAGCTGTGTTCTGCTTTAAAAAGGAGAGTTGTAGGAAGTTAAAGCCAAAGACAGAAGCCTTACAACAATAAATTCCCCAAACTACCTTTTTCTCCAGATAGCTGGCAACCCATCCAAGTAGATTAGCTGGAGCTTGGCCAGATTCTCGAAAGATATGCTGAATTTGGAGCCTCTTACAGCTGTTTGCAGTCCTCAGGTCTCACATGCTCAGAATGTCCTTAAGAAGAAAGACAGGGTTCAGTAGGCTACCAAAGCACTGGTAGGATAACAAAAGAGTTACAAAAACCCCAATGAAAAAAACCTAGGAAGTATAAACTGAAGCATTAGACATAGGTATCTCCTGTCTCTACTTTCTAGCCTGCTTGGTCTCCCTAAAGTCCTCTAATGACCAGCCCTGGCAGTACACGGGAGGATTAGACAAGTGAAGAAAAAGAACTACATGAAAATATGGGTCAAACCAATACCTACCTTAAGGGCTGACACTAAATTTGTGGCTAACGGTCATCCTGTTGCTGAAAATACTTCAAGATTCAAGGTAGTGTGGCAACTGCTACTACTGCTTAGAGGTGCAATTGTCTTGATTGTTTTTAATAATTGGCTATCTACCTTTACTATAGCATAAGAGCTCACTAAAGCGTATCTAAGCCAAATTTGCAGTCTTGAAAGCACTTTGCACGGTATGGTATAGTATGGTGTGAAAAACACCCAGTATGTTAAACCTGAGTACCTTAAATGAATACAGGCTTCCAGATCCCTGATCAGGGATTACTGCATCATGAGGAAACCTTTATGTCAATGTCAAACAGGAATATATGGAAGATCACTTATTCAACTCTATTCTCTAGCTTTAAAAAGGCCAAACTGTTCTATGATGTTCTCAATATAAGCAGAACAAGCTTCAAAATCTCGTGCCAACATCCTTCCCCATCCTAACTTAATCTAAGATTAGATACTTCACTTCCAAATGCAGGCTTCCAGTAAAACATGGCAGTTCATACATGTTTATGCATTTACTCTACTGCTTCCGGAAACTCTATTAATAAGAGTAAATGTGCACTCCATGTGCAAGCAAATTCACCTAAAGAAATTTTAAATAAACGGATCCTAGCTCAAATTCATTTATACACTGGCATCTAAAAGGAAACAACTATTCCAGTCTCCCCACGTCTTCTTAAGCATATTTATGGAGTATCTTGCTTTAGCATCAAAGCCCTCTAGTTTTGCCTGTTACTATGGTGATGACATACTCAAGGAGCATTCCCTTTCCCTTAACAGGAATCTAAGGCTAGAGAAAATGGTTAAATTTTGGAACTGGGAATCTAAGGCTAGAGAAAGTGGTTACATTTTGGAACTGATACAGAACCATACATTTCACTAGGGTTCAATATTCACTGACAAGAATTTTGAGAATCTGTCATCTTGCAGACCAACAAAATATCAAAGTATTATGGAGAGAATAACCAAGTGGCATAGCCAGCCACCTGGTTCAAATACTCCAGCACCAGACAGAATTGTCACAGCTAGACATGATATTAATAATCACATAGGCCAGGCACAGTGGCTCATGCCTGCAATCCTAGCACTTTGGGAGGCCAAGGCGAGTGGATCACCTGAGGTCAGAAGTTCGAGACCAGCCTGGCTAACACGGCAAAACCCCGTCTGTACTAAAAATACAAACATTAGCCGGGCATGGGGGGGACGCCTGTAATCCCAGCTACTTGGGAGGCTGAGGCAGGAGAATTGCTTGATCATGGGGGAAGGAAGTTGCAGTGAGTCGAGATCATGCCACTTCACTCCAGCCTGGGCAAAAGAGCAAAACTCCATCTCCAAAAAAAAAAAAATCACATAATTCAACATTTTCATTCTCTAAGGAAACTGGGAATCCAGAAAATGAAACTACCTCAATGTTACACAAATAGTAGGTGGCCAAGTGATACTTAAACCCATGTCTTCCCTCAATTCAAAGGTCTTTTAACTCTGGGGTCTGTGCATGGATTCTCAGGACATACGGGAGCTTTCTACAAAACTTTCACAATACTCTCATTTCACTGTAAGGATAGTCTAGATCAGCTATATGACTACCTCATAATATAGGACCACGTTGCCAGATTAGTGGCAAATGTTCTAGTTTTGTTGCCTGGGGATTATAGAAAAGAACAGAAGCAAACAACATATAAATGTGTTTTGTGCCAAATGAAAGCAAAATAGCATTGCTATGTGCTATAATAGCAGGATTTAAAGCAGTTTGAAAACAGCAGTTTGGTGAAGTGCATCAACACAGCATGTGATATTACAGACATGTCACTCAAAAGAAACTATAATACTATAATAGTAGTGCCATATTTGCATTTTAGTTATCTATTAACTACTAATTTGTATATCTGCTATGTTTTATAGTTGTATTATAGATGTAGGCAAACAGATTTCATTCCAGGTTTGTTCATACACTTTAAATTAACAATTATTCTCATAAACCTAAAGGGTACATAATAATATTTTTCTTTTACAGAAAAAGTTTAATGAAATATAGCAAAATATTAATTGTAGAATCTAAGCAGTGATTATGTAGGTACACACTGAATAATTCTTTTCTTGAGAGAAAACCTCCCTACTATCAAACTTGTTATACAGACTTGAGAAACGCTGTCTCAAACTAATATCTAATATAAAATATTAAAATTATACTCAACATAATTTCATGTTATTTTAAATTGCTGATTAATATGCAATGCACACCGCAATGCTGTTAATCAGGGCACTTTTTGTAACAGCACACCAACTTTCTTGACTAAAATTGAAAGGTTAAAAATTATATTTGGGTTGCAATTGCCAAGGAAGACATCTACTCCTTGGGTCTTAAATAGGCACTTTGGAAGGCTAGCTGGAGGTCAGTAAATGAACCTTTCCTATCCCACGTGTGAACATGCCTTTCCCCTCCTTTCCCACCTCCAGTGTTCTCAGGGTCCTTTACCTCTTAGAAAAAAACTGAAAGAAGAAATGCATACCCAAGGAACAGCTTACCTGGCGATATCAGAATAATTTAATCTGAAAATCAATGTCAAAATGTGGATTGAAGTAAATTCTGGTTCTTAAGATAAAGTTTGTTTCTGCAACCTATTTTACGTTTCAAAATTAGCAGAAACATTTAGCACAGAAGGGTCATTTCTAGTTTCAAGAATACCCCTACAGCTAAACTCTCCCTAAACTTAGCCATAGAAGCAAATGTCAAACACTCACTACCCTAATATTAACAGAAAAATTTCCCAACCAAGCCAGGTTTCTCACTGTAGAAATGGGACGTAACAGATAAGCAAGGAGGTGAGACTATAATGATCCATGTGGCAATGATTAGAGTTGGAGACACAGGTATAAACACATTTAGTTTAATATAGATACAGATGGTTACATATATTTATAGATATGTGCATATATACAAGTTAGAATGCAAATATATATCTCCTTGCTCTTGTCAACTGAAAAGGTCTTGAAGGAATGACACTCCAGTAGCAATGAGCGCACCTAGCACTCACTTCTTGATTTCTAATATTACTCTCCAATAAAAAGTATCAAGGCTCCTTGGAGAAATACACCATTCTAGGTCCAGGCAGGAGATAAGCAAATGAGTCTGAAGCATCTTGTAGTGCCAAAAATAAGTGCTCAAACAAAAAACCCATATTCATGGGGTTATATCAAAGCCAAATGAAAGAACTCCCAATGGCCAAAGCTGGAACAATTTGAACAACAGAATAAAGTAATACTGTATTATAACCCAGAGTATAAAATATCCCTGAGATCATACTGATATAAATGGCTGAATAAACACAATACATTGTGGAGAAAAGACATCCCGTGCAATAGAATTCCAACTAATTTATGTAAATACTCTGCCCTCAATGAGGTGGAAGGTAATTTCCCATTCCTTAAGTGCTGGCTTCATAGTGACTTCCTATGTGAACAGTACAGTATGGAAATGGAGAAATAAAGACTAATTTTATGCTGGAGAAACCTGACAAATAGTACCTCAGACAGGTGATTAAGGATAACACAAACAGTGATAAGTCATGTTGATAGTATGTACTCTTGATAAATTATAAGAATGGCACTCTACCTTTGTGGTCTTCCTCCTAAACACTCATAAACCCAGTCCAGTCATAAGAAGAACATCAGACAAATTCCAATAGAGAGACATTCTATAGAATACTGGACCATTAGTCCTCAAAACTGTGAAGTTCATCAAAAACAAAGAGTCTGAGAAACTGTCATTACCAAGAGGAGCCTAAGAAGACATGACTACTAAGGACATATGCAGCGTGGTATCTTCAATGGAATCCTGGAACACAAAAAGAACATTAAGGAAAAACTAAGGAAATCTGAATAAAATATGGACTTTAGTTAATAATAATGTATCAATATTGCTTTGTTGTGACAAATGTACCAAACTAATGTAAAATGTTAACACTGGGAAAAACTGGGTGTGAAGTACACAGAAACTCTTATCTTCAGAATCATTCTGTAAATCTCTACACTGTTCTAACATTAAAAGGTTATTTTTTCTAAAAATCTCCCAACCAGATGCTGAAGACTTATAAGACACAGTTTTTAAAAAGCAAGCAAAATGGAACCTAAGAACTGGTAAGTCTATGTTCCAGATTTTGCTACAGTACGTACCATCATTGTTTAGGTAATGATCATAGTAAGATCTGACCTAAAGACTTACTCTCTTTCTTTTCTGTTTATATGGATTTATAATAGGTAATTTTGATGTTAAAATATACAAGGCCCGAATAACCAGGTATCCATAATATCAAAAAGTTATTTTTTAAAAAACATTAGCAATTAAACTTTGTTTTTGTACATCAACAGATTTCCTGGGAAGACCTAGTCAATCTGCTGTAAAAAATAAGTCGTAAGTTAGTAGCTAATTTTCAGTCAAGGGAGATCTATAAGGCTGGAAAACTTTAATGATATATAGATTGTAGAGTGATTATATCCCATCACTGTTCAATGCCAATCACACTAACAGCATGCTATAAAATATACTATGCCAATAGTTTTCAAAGCTATGGGTAAAGTAACATAGATAATTTTATAATGGGACCTGGAAAAGTACAGTGATGTTCCAGTCATATCCCTATTTTTAAATTCTTATATGCACTTGATTAGATTATGTAATAAGAGGGTATTGCTTGGGTCTACTGCATAACCTCTCATGTTTCCGGAGACACTAGAAGAATAGCGTTCTAATTGGTTAAGGAAAATAATACTTTAAGTCTACCCATAATTTAAGAAGTCTAGCACCGGTCAAATTTACATTTTGTTTCAGTCTCTCATCCTAACATGAAAAAAAAAAATCAAAAGTTATTTCCAATATAAGCATCAAACAGGAAAGGAGAGGCTTCTTTACCAAACTCATTTGTATAAGATGCAGAAGGAGCCCAAGTTCCATGTATCAGTACTCAATTTGGAAAGGTCAAGGAAGACCTATCAAGTAAAGCCTAAGTCACCAACAAAAACATATCCAACTCAATAGCCTAATACACATATATATAGTGATATATAACTGTACATGACCATTGAAGTTTAACTTGTTAAATTCAGCAGGCCCGCTATGTCTTAAATACATGAGCTCCAACTTGAGTTGGATTTTTGAAGGAAACCAGTGTAAAATGCTACTTGCCTACAGCCCAAAATATGGTAGTGAGAATATCAATTTTCTCCCAATCCAGTCTTTAAGACAAGGCAGAGGAAGGCATTAGCTCTGTTTAACTAGACGTATCATTACTCTTTGCCATCCAAACTTATAAGGTTTGGGGGAACAGAAGAGGCATTAGCTCAGTTCAGATATATTCATTAGTTTCTTTCTCTTTAAGCTGGTAACATATTTTTCCAGGATGCTTTCACATATAAGAATATTTTAGCAGTCAACAAAGGTCAACTCTTAATTCATTACTTTAAGACATGAACTCCCTTCAAGCTGTACATTTGATAATCAGGGAACAAACACCCTGAAAAGAAATTATGAATGCCTAATCACAGCAGCCCTGGGTCTCATAGTCTTCTGTAATTTAGGGAGGTGGCTAGAGAAATGGAAGTTACAGAAAGATAAAGCTGAAAGAGGATATGAGAAAATGGTCAGAAAACTTCCTCCAATCCTACACGTTAAGGTTTTATAAAGGGAAAAGTCAGAAAAGAAATGACAATAATCATTTAGAGAAATGCCAAAAAAGTTTCCTTTATTAGACTTTTGAAAATTTTCCAAATCACAAAATGTCATTTTTCAGGGATTTGGGTGTTTGATTTAAGCCCCTATCTTATTCACTAGCAGTCTCGAGATGGTCAGATTGATGGTGATCTGAACCAAAGTCAGAGCCAGGACTAAAGTCTAAGCATTTCTGCCCAACACCATGATGATTTCCTTCTGCATCCTCCATAAGAAAGCAAATTCCTTGATATAAATCCTGTCTTTGGTTTTGCTATTTATTCCAACAGCTGGTACAATAATATTTGTTGAATTAACACAAGAATTATCTCTATTTTGAAGATGCCCACATTTCCAGAGCATTCCTTTTTACAATTGCTAGAGATTTTTCTTAAGGGTGGAAATTATTTCAAGCAATGAATTTAAATACAGCTTCAAGATTCACCTTTGGATGCTATCTAGTATAACCAATCCACCTAAAATCAAGCCATCCTTCCTCTTAAGGTACAGAATCACCTCTAAATTCATTCATTTAAAACAAATTCCAATAATAATTATAATTGTATGTTGACAATGAAAGACAATTTAATTAGCAATAGAAGATTTCATAAGCATAGACCAGTGTTTCTCAAATTGGGGTGATAACCCTGGGGATTTGTGGATATATTCTAATGGATCCCCAAGTTCTACGTAAGTTATATAAAACACATCTTTGGCAAAGACAACGTGAAATTGGAAAACATATTTACATTTCAAATATCTTTGTTAAGTCAGTGTTCCTCAAAACACATTTTTTTAGGATCTCAGAAAATTTTGTTCCTTTAGAAGGTGTTTCATCATGAAGCATTACTTGAGTTTGAGAAACAATGGCACAGACCATGTTTCCAAGAAGGCTCAAGACCATGATGTATATAACCCCCAGTCAGCCAGACAATGTTGTTAAGCATATGGAGTGGGGGTGGGGGGCATGGAAACAAGCCATGAGGAAATACGGATATGAATTAAAATGGGCTATAAGTGAAGCCAGTTCATTTATATGGTTCTTGTTGCTCCTTCTGTGATGCATGAATGTGCACCAGAAAAAAAGTTTCAAATGTTATGTTAAACAGTATTTTTTCAGCTGGAAAACATTAAGGAGGCTAAGCTTCTTTTAGCTTTACGAAAGGTGGGAGGAAAGAGGGTATATAAACTACAGCATAAAGTAGGCAAGGAAGGTCAAGGTTTTGACTTCACTTCTCCACTACCCTCTTGGCAAAAAGATTCCAAACTTAAAAAGTATCTATGATACGCATTATCCATGGTCATCTGTTCTTGGGCAGAAATGTAGTAAAATTGTGGGAAGAGCCGAAGTATTAGATTTATACCCTCAATCTCTGAACTTTAAAATATTCAAGCTTATGAGATTTAACAATCACTAATTTGCAACCTTCGCAAATAGCCAAACACAATGGCTATGCTCTATCCCTTTCATCTCTTTCCATGGCTCCAAAAGAGGTAAAAAACAAATGAAATTAAAATAAACCAACTGGACTATCCAGATGGCTGCAATATTAATCCTATCTTGGCTTAAAGAGAAAAAGCAAACCCACTTCCTTAAGTTTATTCTATCAATTTCAAATCCTTGTGGGTTCCCTTCTTAAAACTACTACTTATGATTCACACAAAACAGCAGTTGATTATTATTTTCTAAAGTTATTTCAAATGTGCTTACATTAGCTCCTCAACAATAAAACCATCTCAGGAATGAAATTATGTAGGATGATATCATTCCTTCCCAGGTTATCAGTGTAACCTAGCATAGAGCTGGGTCCACAATATTAATTCTACAGTTCTGCTGGTTAACTCACATATGTGTATTTATGTATGTATGTATGTATCTATCTATATATATATATATTGCAGATGAGGTGGGAAGAAGGAAAGAAACTTACTGGACCCTCTGACTTTTCTATAGGTGGCATCTAAGAGAAAGAAAATAGAATAGGAAAAAGATTACTTAATAGCTACAAAGTAGTACTTACAGTATTCTAAAGAGCCAGAGACTCTTCTTACAGCTGTCCGAGGAGCTAGTAGGGCAAACTGCTCCCTGAGCTGGGCCGATCTTTTGACATCCTTCTCCGAGAAACAATATTCTTTTTCAGTTATTACAAAGAACTGCTGTTGTGATGACTAGTTATTTGCTTGAGCAGTTCCACATTACATAATCCTTTGCCACAAAACACCCTGTACGCTAGTGGCTGGGATATTATTCATTTCCACTAGGCAGCTATCTCACTGTTGAAATTTATATCCAAAAGAATATTTAATTTTGGCTTATTTTTCTTATAAAATAGGGAACTCATAATTTTTAAGTCCTCACCTCAGTGTGGTACTTCAAACTACTTCAAATTATTACTATAATTAAATGCTTCATTTTATATAACAGATTAATTAATAAAAAAGGTGGCATATGCTTTTTAAAAGCACCACTGCATATGTTCCCTCATTTAATCGTTTTACTGCAATCTTCTTGAAATAAGTAGGGGCAGGTGCTCCAGATGAAGAAATTAAAGGATTATAAAATTTAGGTAGTTTTTCTAAAAGTGAATGCTGGTAAAGCCCACACAAAGATACTGTTCTTAAGAGTTCCACTTTAGAACGTCTTTGATAATATTAAAATAGCAAGAGTCAGTGTTCTATCCACAGACCCACCACCCTCAGTTAAAATGAGAGACACTGGTCACCAGGTACACGGTATAAATGGATATTTTGGCTTCAAAAAAATAATGACCAGGTTATCGAGTCCACCCTACAATCCAGATGTCTTTCTTAAAAAATTTTTTTAATAATAATAACAGCAATTTTTCTGGCTGTATCCTGGCATTTGACACTTTACAATAACAATATACAAAGGGAACAAGAGATTCTTAACCAGGCAATCTGCTCTGGAAAGAAGAATGCAGAGAAAGTGCCAACCTTCCTTCCTAGGGAGACAATTTGATAGTGTATACTGGAAACACAAAATAAAGGACGGCAATCCAGCTCCCTGGGTCTGACTTGCCTTGAGTATTTTGCACAGTAAAGCAGTAACACAGGTGGGCAAGAATGGTTCTTGTCCCCAGAATCTGACAATAATTGAAACTGGGATCATTCATAAATGAAAGAAAATGAGTGAAGGCTTATCCACCTAGTTCAGGCCTGCTTTTCATAGTCAACACTGCACAAACACACCAAAGTGGTAGGGAGATCTTGGACTGATGGGCTGAAAAATGGGATAATCAGTACTGTGTTTATTAATAACACAGAAGGGGCTCTGGGTAGTCAGCATACTCAGAAGCAATGTGAAAGGAAGTAGAGGGGTTCATGTATAATGGGTGGGACCAAGGAAAGTGCAACTGAGAATTTTTTAAGTCCAAGAGAAAGGGCCTTGTCCAGTCAACATTACCCAGCAAAGAGGCAAAAGGGGCAGGGCGGAGGGAAGGGAGGAGGGAGACAGCACAATCTTATCTAATAGCTGGATATATGGACACCTGAGATTGTGAGCAATAGTCTGTAAAAAGGGGCCAAGGGCACACAAGGGGCAGAGAGAGGGAAGACTTCGTATATAAAGCATGACACCATGGCTACCTGTGATTTTACACACTGGCGCAATGCAAAAGGGGTGGGAGTATGTACCACTGTTTGATGGACAAGTGCATGGAATACTCCAATGCTTATACTTTATTATGCCATGGGAAACTAAGGCTGGGGTGGGGCGCTTGCTTAACAAGGTCAGGGAGGGAAAAAACCATTGATAACTGCCATTGTGCCTATTAACAGTCCCAGGAGAAGTTTTGAGTAGTCAGCAGCCCCTGCAGTAATGCAAAGGGGATACTAGGGCATAATATCCCACTCTAACGGAAGGAGACATGTATAATTGCAAATATTCACATTAACAGTACCCCCAATGTACGCAACGAGGAGGCAGGAGTCTTACCTAATGATCAGTGCCCTTGATAATTGTTATTAATGCTATTAATTGTCCAAGAGCTGAGATTATGAGTAGTTAACACTTCTCAGCAGCAATCCAAAGGGTAATGGGAGGAACATAGGGTCTTTTTCTACTACACAGGTCCACAAATACAATTATGATGACATTAATATTAAAAGAAAACGGTTCATTCATAATTAACATGCCCCTGATGCAAGGGGAGTACGTGGAGATCAACTCTTACTCTAAAAGAAGAGGCGGACAATTGCATTAATGCATATTAAGTCCAAAAGAAGGGGCACTAAGTGAATATCATCCCCCTGCTCTAAAGTAAAGGTGGTACAGGCATATGCTTAGAGAATTGTGTTTGTGCACATGAACATTCCAAGTGACAGAGTCTTGAGTAGTGGGCATTACCTGCTAAAAACGCTAAGAAAGTAGGTAGGATCCTTATCTAGTGCACAGATCAGAAGCAAATGTAATTGCACATATTAACAGTCCAAAACAACAGGACTTTGGTTGATCAGGACACCCTGCTGTACTACAAAGGAAAGGTGATGGGGTATGACCTTAATCTACTGACAAAGACAAAAGAAAATTTCAATTATGTATGTTGATAGTCCATCAGAAGGGGCCTTGGAGGGAAACAGTATACCCCACAGTAATGCAAAAGAGGTACAATAGTCCTAGAAGTGATAGGGTTGTGGACAACTGCAATTATTCACATTAACTGTTCAAATGTAAAGATCATAAGGAGTGGGCGCCCACTATTGAAAAGAGGTGGGGCATCCTTGTCTAGGGCACAAGAACCCACATAAATGCAATTATGCATGTCAACAAGCCAAGAAAAGGGGACTTAGGGGGACAGCAACCCTGGTATACTGCAAATGGAGGGTGAGAGGGTAGGACCTTGTTTAATTAGGATGAACCATGTGGTGATTACGTACACTAATGTCCAAGGGACATCGTTGTGGTCAATTAAAACCATGTACTTTGGACAAATATTAAGAATCTTAAAAAGTAGTGGGTACTCCTTGTTGAAAAGCAAAGGGAGTCCATGAGAAGGTGCCCTTATCTAGTACACAAGAATACAGACAAGCCAAGAAAAGAGGCCTTAGTGATCAGTACCCCAGCTACACTGCAAAGGGGGTCTGAGAGTAGGACCTTATTCAACTAGGATAAGCCGTGTGCAGTTATGCACATAAATTTCCAAGACGCACGGTTGTGGTCACTTACAATTGTGCACCTTGACTGTCCAAATGTAAGGGTCTTATGGAGTGAGCACTCCCTGCTGGGAGGAAAAGAAAGATTACGGGTAGGTGGGGTGAGGCAGAGGAGGCTTCCTTGTCTAGTACACAGAAACCTGAACAAATATAATCACACACATAACAGGCCAGGAAAATGGGCCTTGGTTATCAGCACCCCTGCTGTACTGCAAAAGGGGTCTGAGAGTAGATAGGCCGTGTGCAGTTACACACATTATTGACCAAGGTGCATGGCTGCGGTCACTTACAATTGTGTACCTTGACTGTCCAAATGTAAGGTTCTTATGGAGCGGGCACTCCCTGCCAGAAGGGAAAGGAAGATTGAGGGTGGGGTGGGGCAGGGGAGGCTTCCATGTATTATACACTGGAACCCAGACAAATATAATCACATACCTTAACAGGCCAGGAAAAGGGGCCTTGGTTATCAGCACCCCTACTGTATTCCAAAAGGGGTCTGAGAGTAGGACCTTATTCAGATGGGATGGGCCATGTGCAGTTACACACATTTATGTCCAAGGTGCATGGTTGTGGTCACATACAATTGGGCACCTTGATTGTCCAAATATAAGGGTCTTATGGAGCGGGTACTCCCTGCCAGAAGGGAAAGGAAGATTGGGGGTGGAGTGTGGCAGGGGAGGTTTCCATGTCTATTACACAGGAACTGGAACAAATATAATCACACACATAACAGGCCAGGAAAAGGGGCCTTGGTGATCAGCACCCCTGCTGTACTGCAAAAAGGGTCTGTGAGCAGGACCTTATTCAGATGGGATGGGCCATGTGTAGTTACGCACATTAATATCCAAGGTGCATGGCTGTGGTCACTTATAATTGTGCACCTTGACTGTCCAAATGTAATGATCTTATGGAGGGGGCACTCCCTGCTGGAAGGGAAAGGAAGACTGGGAGTGGGGGCAGGGGGCGGGGGGCGGGGGGAAGGCTTCCTTGTCTAATACACAAGAACCCAGACAAATATAATCACGCACATAACAGGCCAAGAAAAGGGGCCTTGGTGATCAGCACCCCTGCTGTACTGCAAAAGGGGTCTGAGAGTAGGACCTTATTCAGATGGAATGGGCAAAGTGCAGTTATGCACATTAATGTCCAAGGTGCATGCCTGTGGTCACTTACAACTGTGCACCTTAGGTGCATGCCTGTGGTCACTTACAACTGTGCACCTTGATTGTCCAAATGTAAGCGCCCTATGGAGGGGGCACTCCCTGCCAGAAGGGAAAGGAAGATTGGGGGTGGAGTGTGGCAGGGGAGGCTTCCATGTCTAATACACAGGAACCGGGACAAACAAAATCACACACATACCAGGCCAGGAAAAGGGGCCTTGGTGATCAGCACCCCTGCTGTACTGCAAAAGGGGTCTGAGAGTAGGATTTTATTCAGATAGGTGAGCTGTGTGTAGTTATGCAAATCCATGTCTAAGGTGCATGGTTGTGTTCACTTAACAATTACGCACCTTGACTGTCCAAATGTGAGAGTCTTACGGAGTGGGCACTCCCTGCTGGAAGGGAAAGGTGAGACTGAGGTATGTGGAGAGGACCCTCCTTTTCTACTGCATAGGATCCCAGACAATTATAATCACACATAGCATGCCAAGAAAAGGGGACTTGGTTATCAGCACCCCTTCTGTATTGCAAAAGTGGTCAGAGAGTAGGACCTTATTCACATGGAATGAGCAGTGTGCGATTACGCACATAAATGTCCAAGAGGCATATTTGTGGTCACTTACAATTGTGCACCTAAACTCTCCAAATAAAAGGGTCTTATAGGGTGGGCACTTCCTGCTGGAAGGGAAAAGTGGGGATGAGGGGGGCACTTTCCTTCTCTAGTGCATAGCAACTTCGACTGTATTAATTAATTAACCTCGATTGTATTAATCACACATATTGGGAGGCCAAGAAATGGGACCTTAGGTGTCACCAACCATGCTGTCCTTCAAAAGGAAGGATCGTGATGTAATTGTCATTAGGCACATTAACAGTTGAAAAAGGGGACTTAAGTGAATAGTACCCCATGCAATAAAGCAAAGAGGGTGTGATAGGTCAGAAACCCAAGTCTAATTGAAGGACCATTGACAACTGCAATTACATGCATCTACAGTCCGAAGAGAAGGGCTTAATGTTGATTAGCACTCTCTGCTTTGGTAAGTACAGGAGTCCTGATAAAAGGCACAACTGTATACAAATGAAAATGTGTATATAACAACTAAGATTATGCACGCTAACTTTACTAGTCTAAGGGTCTTAAGTAGTAGGTACTTCCAGCTGGGATGTAAATACAGTGGGTGGGGTCCTTACATGGTAAAAAAGTACAGGAGCAAATATAAGTATGCACATTAACAGTCCAAGAAAGTGAATTCAGGCTAGTTAGAAGCTCCTGCAGTAATGCAAATGGAGCAAGGAAGAGGGATTCTACTCTAACATAGGGGCACATCAACTACTGTTAATTATGCGCATTTAAGCAGTATAGGAGAAGAAGCACTAGCTAGTTAGCACTCCTGCTGCTATGCCAAGGAGGTGTGAGGGGGATGGGATTTCAGGGCAATTGTTTTACTTTTTTGTTTTTTTTTAAATGTTGGCCAGGCTGGTCTCAAACTCCTGGCAGTAAGGGAATTTCCCACCTCAGCCTCCCAAAGTGCTGGGATTACAGGTGTGAGCCACCACACCCGGCCTCAGGGCAATTTTGCATAATAGAAGTTCAAGAAAGACTTTAGGAAATCAGTACCCCCTTCTATGATACTGAGAAGTCAAGATATTAGCTTGATATAAAAGCTAAATATCAGCTTGATATAAAAGACTCAGTTCTAATCAATTAGACATTTGAAATGTCTTAGACAATTGAAATCAGTTAGACAATTGAAAATATGCACATTAAGAGTCATGGACAATTAGAAACACACATTAAGAGGCCCAAGAGAAGGACTTTGGGTATCCAGTATCTCTTTCTATAATGTAAAAGGGGTAGATATAGGTTTAAAGAGAGAGACCATGAACATTGGAATTTTGCACATTCATAGTCCCAGAGAAAGGTAACATAGGTAATTAATATCCCTTGCTGTAAAACAAGGAGGATACAATGGATCTGATCTGAAAGACATTGTTGTGATCAATTGCCATGGTTCACATTAACTATCCTGGTCTTGAGTAGAGGTCATCCACTGCTGAACACTAGGGAAGTGAGTGGGGTCTTTAGTGCACAGGAAGAGGGACAAATGCAAGTAGCACATTAACAGTACAAAAGAAATGTCCTTGTGATTAGCACCCTCTACTGTAATGCTAAGAGGGTGTGAACGGTTGGGATCTTAATTTAATGGAAAAGACCATAATTGCAATTATGCGCATTAACAGTCCCAAGTACCCCCTGCTGTAAGACAAAAGGAATATGAGGGGATGAGACCCCAGACTAACAGCAGATAGGGAAATTGCATTTTGCACATCAATAATTTCTGGAGGAGGGGCATTAGGTAACCAGCACCCTCTTGATGTAAAGCAAAGATGATGCAGGGACCTTGATATAAAAGACTCAGTTCTAATCAATTAGGATTGTGCACATAAACTGTCCTAGTACAGAGGTCTTGAGTAGTAAGGGTCCCTTGCTGGAATACAAAGGGAGTGGAAGGGTTAGTGCACAAGATCGTGGACAAATACAATTATGAATATCAATGCACAAGAAGAGTCCTTGGGTGATCAGCCCACATTGCAGCGTGCAAATAGGATACAGAGTCCCTTTCTAATGGACAGGACTCTGGACAATTGCAACTGTGCAAATTAACTGTCCAAGAGCTGTTATTGAATAATCTGCACTCGTTAGCAACATCCCACAGAAGGTGGGATGGGGTGAGAATCCATTTTTATTGCACAGAACCATGAATACATGCAATTATGCATATCAACTGTTTAAGAGAAGGAAACTTGGGTAGTCAGAACTCAGCAGCAATGGCAAACGGGACATCCTAGACTAATGAGTGGGACTATGGGCAATTAGTGTTTTACATATCAATGCAAGGTGATAGGCAGTTCACACTACCTAGGAGCAATGATAAGGGCATACACATAAGTGGGTCTTTTCTGTTACGCAGAACCATGAATAATTACTATTGTATCCATTAATATTCCAAGGGAAGGGGCTCTAAGAATGAGTCAGTCCCACTGCTGTTACGCAAAGATGTTTGCAAAGGCCATAGTGTAACTAACAGAACTGTGGATAATTGGGATTTTACTCAACAATTTAAGAAACTCTTAAATCTCAGGTAGTCAGCACTGCCTCAAGGCAAATGCAAGGGCGACTGGTAGTCTTCATGATTAATGGGTGAGGCAATTAGCAATTACTAGTTTGTTCTTTAATTGTCCAAGAACAGCAGGATTCTCCAGAAGCACAGCAAAAAGCGCAGTAGGGTGCCTTTGTTTAATAGGCAAAGCTATGACAATTGGGACTGAGCATTTTAACTGTCCAATAAAAGACGGGTTGTCTCCGACCCCCTGCTGAATGCAAATGGGGTTCAGAGTGCTGTCTAATCCAATGGGTAGGATTATTGGCAATTAGAATTTTACTCAATGCAAAGAGTTTTAGGTGGCCAACACAGTACACAAGAAAAGATCACTACTCAAAATTGGGACTGTGACTACAGAAGCAATGACAGAGAAATGGTTTCTCCTTTAAGGGCAGGGGATCGAGAAAATGATAAGTAACTCAAATTGTGGGCAGTAATGCTCTGATAGAAAGCTCTCAATTCACATTCCCTAACTTCAACGTACTGGGTAAAGAAATTCTTTGTTCTGAGATCACAGACAAATAGGACTGTATGCATTAACTGAAAATGGTCAAGGAGTCAGTACTGAAGATCCAATGCCAAGGGTAAACAGAATATCCCAGTATAATAGGATAAGCAATGGACAACTTACTTTGAGCACTGAATCAATGAAAATTAGAGTGACTTTCGAGAGAATCTGGGGGGTACTGAGGAACTAGGACTCGGACTCGGGCTAGGGCTGGGGGGTTAGGGGACTGGGGCTGGGGCAGGGCTGGGGCGGGGTGGGACTAGGGCTGGGGCTAGACTGGGGTTTGCTGGGAGCAGGGCTGGGGAGAAACTGGATGCTAGGCAGGCAGGATACAACCAAAAATTGAAATACTCCAATATAATAAGTCTGAATAGAGGACACCAGACCACAGCAATTCAAGTTTCCTGTCTGGTAAGTAGGTGATTAGTCAATTAGTGCAGCATCAAGGATGGGAACAAAGCAAGGCCTGGACCTGTGTAAACCTTCAAACACTCTTTTTTACATTAGGTCATGAAGTTAAATTTTTTACTGTTTCTGTGCTACAGACTCTTCAAAATCCAAAGGAAAATAGTTAAGTCAATTTCAAAGAAAATAACCAGCACATTTTTAAAACATTAGAAATTATTTGACTTTGACTACCTACTGCCAAAAAAAGGTTAAGGAATTTGTAACGAGAAGCTAAAAACTTTAAGGAATTTTACGGAACTCAAAATAAAAACTCATTAAGTGTAATTAAAATGAATTCTACAAATAAAGCCTCAATACATTTCTATAATAGTCACTTAAGACTTAAATTCAAACACTAGCAAACCACAAAATCAGACTGTATGACTGACATCCAAAAGATAAATATAAATCAAAATCCGACCCCAGCATTAGCCAAGAGGTAGGTGTTCCTCTTGAGGAAGGCAGGAATTCCTCTTCTGCCACCTGTTGGCCAACGATCATCTGTGATCCATTCTGGTCCTTGCCACGGCTCACCACCATGTCCACACCAAGCAGGCCTGGAGCATTGCCCATGGCCACAGTGCAGTGCAGGGCAGACCAGAGGGGGTGGGGGGGTGGGGCGGTGGGGGGTGGGGAGTTGGGGGGGGGGGGGGGGGGGGGGGGGAGGTATACTTAGGTGAGGCACCAATACAGAGAAATGGAGTGAGGTTCAGACCACACAGCCAGATATCCAGCACTGCAAGAGGCAGCACTGGACAGGAGGGGACAAATGAGAGGCGACAGAGGTGGAAAGGCCAAATGTCCTTGAAAAGACCTTGAAAACACCTGGTGTACCGCCCACTGGGAGACATACACGTGGCCCCTCCACTTCTTTCTCCTGACTGGCTAAAGACAGCTGCGAAGTGCTATGTTAATTCACCCAAGTCCTCGCTGAGTAGCTGGACAGTGTGTCATCAGTCTAATTCCATCTTCTGCTCTAATTGGCTGTGACCAATTCCATCCCCATTTCTAATTGGTTGGGTTATGCAGCAATCCAACACTGTCCATCCCACCTTTTCTCCCGCTCTGCGTGGCACTAGGCGGCAAAACCCGCCATCTTTAACAATGCGGCAAGCCCGCCATGATGTCCACGTGACAAAAGCCATGCTATACATATGACAACGCCTGCCATATTGTCCCTGCGGCAAAACCCAACACGAAAAGCACACAGCAAAGACAAAGAGGCCCGCCATGTTTTACACTGCGGCAAGACCTTCAGCCGCCATCTTTTCCTGTGTGACCGCACATGTCCACCACCATGCTAACCACTTAACAAAGCCTCGCCCTTCATGATGTGGCCTTCCCGCCACTTGAACACTGCGACAAAACTGGATCCGCCATTTTGGACAACCTAACAAAGCACAGCCCGCCATGCTGAGCAGTGCCGCAATGTCAAAATCGCCATTTTAAGCCCTGAACCTTAGTCTTTTCTAACCTTTCATTTTCAGCTAATCCCTTGTACTGATAAAAGACGATTCTGTGTTACTGCCTCCCGATACAACAATAACGCAAAGCTCTTAACAAGCCCCAAATCAACTCATTCAGATAGGTTTAGCTCATGCAATGCACATGACTTCCTCTGCCTGACCTGCTATCATCCATCTTGCCTCCCTAGTTTAACTTAGCACAAACGACTAGCCCTAAGCCGTTATGCGGCAAGTCTAAAATGGCGGCCACTTTTCCTCCACAATCTGAACACGCCCTTAGCTTAACTGCAGAGTCATTCTCTGCCAAAGCCGTAGGTACACTCACACACCACCAAATGATGAGCAG
The DNA here is from genome assembly GCF_009828535.3 of Hylobates moloch. Taxonomy (NCBI): domain Eukaryota; kingdom Metazoa; phylum Chordata; class Mammalia; order Primates; family Hylobatidae; genus Hylobates; species Hylobates moloch. The sequence goes on from NW_026652282.1 coordinate 60,815,764, forward strand.
CAAAAAAAAGTGTAGATATTCCAGAGAGTGCAACAACCCACAAAACCAACATTTTTTCATCCATAAAAAGCACCGATGGGCGATGAAAAAAAAAAATCAAAGCAGGTATCCGCGGCCCCGATGGGCCAGAAAAACAAAAATTAAAGCAGGTATCCGAGGCCCCGATGGGCAAGGAAAAAAAAAAAAAAAAAAAGCAGGTATCCGAAGCCCCGATGGGCCAAAAAAAGAAAATTTTTAAAAAGCAGGTATCCGTCACCCCGATGGGCCAGAGTGTTGGGGGTTCAGAGGGGAAGGGAATCAGCAGGTATCCGATGCCCCGATGGGCTAAGGAAAAAAAAAATAAAAAGCAGGTATCCGCGGCCCCGATGGGCGAATAAAAAAGAATTAAAAGGCAGGTATCCACGGCCCCGTTGGGCAAAGAAAAAATAATAAAACCAGGTATCCGCAGCCCCGATGGGCAAAATATAGAAAAGAGTGGAAGAGTAGAAAACTGATCCACAAAAAGCAGAGATGTCAACCAAAAATGTTTCCAAAGAAAAATTCCTTAAAAATTAAAAATTGCCTCAAAATATTCCAAATACTTTTTTTAAAAAAATATGGAGGACGTGTCAAGAAAACACTAGGAGAAAGTATAGAATTTTAAAAAATATTTTATGGAATTTAGGTGATTTTTTTAAAGAAATACACCATAAGGGGTGTTGGGGGACTAGAAAATGTTCTAGAAAGAACCCCAAGTGCAGACAGATCTTCAGTCAGGAAGCTTCCAGCCCCGAGAGAGGAAGAAATATGGCTGCAGCAGGGAATTGCAGCGCTTTAAGAACTGAGGGGGGGCTGAGGGCGGAGAGAGCATAAGAGGCGTGGCCTAGAAGATTGAAAGCCGGACATCTTTGTGATTTGGTTGGTTCAAAATTTACCCAGTAACGACAAAAAAGGGAAATTTCAAGAAAGCAAAGACATACCAGGAAGAACATTAAGTGGAAGTAGACTTCATTTCTAGACCAGGAGTCACAACTTCAATGGGTTTTCCAGTTCTCATCTATAACATGGGGACATTGAGTAAATCAAGCAATAATTAATGCTAAAATCCTCCATAAACTGCATAATAAATGTAAAGATGTTAATTCAGTTTGGTTTTGAGATTGGGGGAAGGGATAAGTAGAGCTTTGATGTGTTGATAAAGTATCCAAATACATCATTCAAACTAGAATTTGTAACTCCTCCACCAAACTTTTGAACCAAAGAAGCTAGAAAGGAGTAATACATTGAGGTTAGTACCATCTTCAAGGGACTTCCCATTCCATTATCCAATGTAATAGATAATGGAATATGTATTGCATAGATAATAATAAAGGATTATTCCTGTTTTATACATTAAAATAGAGTCCTATAGAGGTTACATCATGTGCCTGAGGTCACACACCATGATTCAGAGTCAATGTAGTTTTTACTCCAGCACTCTACCTTGTATGGCTCCCAACCATAAGAGAACGGGAAGTGATTACGAGTCAATTGGTGAGCAAGAGAGAAAAAGGAAAGAAAGACATTTCATAGAATGGCTGTTTCCTAAATAATCAAGAAAGAGTACTGTTTGTGACCTGTTTGTAATTTTTTAACTATGACTCCTTAATCTTTACTATTTTCCTATTTCCTCCGTGAATCTGAGGAACCCAACATTGGACCAACCATATGACACAGTAGTGAAGTTGACCCTCTGTCAGTAACTGGTAAGTGGTAGGAAAAAAAAGCTCATATAAAAGCCAAAGCTGCCCTCAGAAACCTGGCTATTTCAGTAGGAAGCAATTAATCTCATGAACTCTTCTACATTATTCGAGAAACAACAGAGAACCAGAAGGGAGACAATGGCAACTTAAGTATTATAGAGCAACTTCTAGAAAGTCAAAGGATACGTTACCCTCCCACTGGCTGAACTGGAAAGTGTAACTATCAACCCAAATCTATCAGGTAAGCTTGCTCTTCCGTTTCCAGAAAAATAAAGTATGCAAATTTTCTTCCTTAAGAAATACCTTCCATCTTCTAAGTGTCCTTGGATCAACAAAAAAGGTAATCTGACTTGTCATTCCAAATGAGGGTTATTGTATTGTAAAGTGGTGCAATACAATGGTACCTTTGAGAAAACAATGCTTAACAAAGAGTGAAACTGCCTACAGTGACACCTATGAAGCAGCTCTCAGAAAGACTGGATTACCAAACCTCTAATACAACTTTATCTACTAGAAGTTTCTACAAGTGTGGAAATGTTCTATACTTTTAAGAAATTTGGTTGGCCGGGCGCGGTGGTTCACGCCTGTAATCCCAGCACTTTGGGAGGCCGAGGTGGGTGGATCACCTGA
>NW_026652282.1:60822761-60833404 GCF_009828535.3 Hylobates moloch
AAAAAAAAAAAAAAATCACCGGCAAACACTAGGGAGAGGGAGGAATTTTATTTCCCAAGGTATCACATTATAATATTAAAAATCTGCAGTTTTTATGAAAAAATTATAAGGCATACAAAAAAACAGGAAATTGTAGCTAATATATAGAAAAAAGGTAACAAAAAATGGTCCCTGAGAAAGTACCAACATTAAACTTTACTAGACAAGGATTTTAATTAATTAATTAATTTGCTTATTTATTTTCTCATTTTTAGTTTTTCTAGTAGTTCTTTTTCAAATGTATTTTTAGTTCACAAATAATTGTATATATTCATGGGGTAAAATGTGGTATTTTGATATATGCATGCATTGTAGAATAATTAAATCAAGCTAATTACTATATATCTCAGCTCACATACTTATTTTGTGATGAGAATACTTAAAATTTACTCAGCAGTTTTTGAAATGTACAATACCTTATCACTATTGTCATCATGCTGTGCAATATATCTCAAAAACTTATTCCTTCTCTCTAACTAAAATTTTTATCCTTTGATCAACACATTTTCACCCTCCCTTCAGATTATTAACCACCAGTCTACTCCCTATAAGTTCAAGTTTTGAAAATTACACATATAAGTGAGATAATATAGTATTCATCTTTCTGTGCCTGGCTTAACTTAGCATAATGTCCTCCAGGTTCATATATGTTGTTGCAAATGACAGATTTTCCTTCTTTTTAAGGCTGACTAGTGTTCCATTGTGTATGTATATCACATTTTCCTTATACATTCATCTGTTGATGGGGACTTACATTGATTTCATATCTTGACTATTGTGAATAATGCTATAATAAACATAAGAGGGCAAATGTCTCTTCAACACACGGATTTCAATTTCTTTGAACAATACCCACAAGTGGGATTATTGGATCATAAGGTAGTTGTATTTTTAGTGTTTTCAGAAGCCTCCATAATGGTTGTACTAATTTATATTTCCACCAACACTGTATAAATGTTCCCTTTTCTCCACACCCTCACCAATCCTTAACTTTTGTCTTTTTGAAAATAGCCATTCTAACAGGTGTGAGGCAATATTGCATTGTGGTTTTGATTTGCATTTTTCTTTTTCTTTTCTTTTCTTTCTTTCTTTTTTTTTTTTTTTTTTGGTTTTTATTTTTTTGAGACAATCTCTCTCTGTCACCAAGGCTGGAGTGCAGTGGTGTGATCTTGGCTCACTGCAACCTCCACTTCCTGGGTTCAAGCGATTCTTGTGCCTCAGCCTCCCAAGTAGCTTGGATTATAGGCACCTGCCACCATGTCCAGCTAATTTGTGTATTTTTAACAGAGACGGGGGTTCACCATGTTGACCAGGCTGGTCTCAAACTCCTGAGCTCAGGTGATCTGCCCGCCTCGGCCTCCCAAAGTGCTGGGATTACAGACTTGAACCACTGTGCCTGGCCTTATTTATTTATTTTTTTAGACACAGTCTCATTCTGTTGCCCAGGCTACAGAAAGTGCAATGGTGCCATCTCGGCTCATTGCAACCTCTGCCTCCCGGGTTCAAGTGATTCTCCTGCCTCAGCCTCCTGAGCAGGTGGGATTACAGGCACCCACCACCATGCCCAGCTAATTTTTGTATTTTTAGTAGAGAAGATGTTTCACTATACTGGGCAGGCTGGTCTCGAACTCCTGACCTCAAGTGATCCACCCGCCTTGGCTTCCCAAAGTACTGGGATTACAGGTGTAAGCCACCACACCTGGCCTGATGTGCATTTTTGTGATGATTATTGATGTTGAGCACTTTTTCATATATCTGTTTGCTATTTGGTTTTTGTTTGATCGTTTTTTGTTTGAGGCAGAGTCTCGCTCTGTAGCCCAGGCCAGAGTGCAGTGGCACAATCTCGGCTCACTACAACCACCGCCTCCTGGGTTCAAGTGATTCTCCTGCCTCAGGATTACAGGCATGTGCTGGGATTACAGGCATGTGCCACCATGCCCGGCTAATTTTTGTATTTTTAGCAGAGACGGGGTTTCATCATGTTTGCCAGGCTGGTATCGAACTCCTAACCTCAAGGGATCCACCCACCTTGGCCTCCCAAAGTGCTGAGATTACAGGTGTGAGCCACCGCACCCAGCCTGTTGGCCATTTCTAAGTCTTATTTTGAAAAATGTCTATCCAGGTCCTGTGTCCATTTTTTAATTGAGCTATTTGTTTTCTTGATATTGAGTTCTTTGAGTTCCTTCTGTATACTGAATATTAACCCCTTACTGGATGTATGGTTTACAAATATATTCTCCTATTCCAAAGGTTGTCTCTCACTCTGTTCATTGTTTCCTTGCCTATGCAGAAGCTTTTTAGTTACATGTAATCCCATTTGTCTATTTTCACTTTTATTCCCTCTGCTTTTGTGTTCATATCTAAAACGTTATTGCCCACACCAATATGATAAAACTTTGGAACCATGATTACAGTGTAAGAGTATTCTGAATTTGACCATGTGTTTACTTTTACTGGTAAGTTTTATACTTTTATATCTTTTCATTTCATTAATTAATATCTTGTTCTTTCAGATTGGAAAACTTTGTTTAGCATTTCCTCTAAGGCAGGCCTTGTTTGATGAATTCCCTCAGCTTATGTCTGGGAAAGTCTTTATTTCTCATTCAATTCTGAAAGACAGCTTTGCTGATTATAGTAGTCTTAGTTGACAGATTTTTTACTTTAGCACTTAGAATATATCCTCACACTCTTTCCTGGCCCGTAAGGTTTCTGCTGAGAAATCTAATGGTAGCCATATTAAAGCTTCCTTGTATGTGATATGCTTCTTTTGCTGCTTTGAGAATTCTTTCTTAGTTTTTTAATTTTGATAGTTTGATTATAATGTGTCTTGATGAACTCTTCTTTGGGTTGAATTTAATTGCATATTCCTGAGCTTCTTGTAATTCAATATTCTCTTTTCCCAGATGGGAACTTTTTGGCCACTATTTCTTTAAATAAGCTCTCTGCCTCTTTCTTGCGCTCTTCACCATCTGTAGTTTTAGTATGCAAATAGTAGTTTTCTTGGTGGTGTTCCATACGCCTGTAGGCTTTCTTAATACCTTTTCATTTTTTTTCTTTTTCTTCTCAGACTGGATGATTTCCAGTCATCTATATTTGCATTCACTTATTTGTTATTCTGCTTGATGTAGTCTGCTGTTGAAGCATCTTTGGTATTTTTTAGTTCAGTCATCATATTTTTCACTTCAGTCATCATGTTTTTCAGCTTGAAAATTTATCTGGTTCTTTTTTCAAATTTTGAATCTCTGCTTACCTTCTTGTTTTGTTCATATTCTGTCTTCCTGATCTTTTAAAAATATATTTTTTTGTAATTTGCTGAGCTTCTTTAGAACAATTATTTTGAATACTTTGTCAGGCAATTCATGTACCTCCAATTCTTCGTGGTCACACACTGGAAAGTTTATTTTTTTTTGGCAATATAATGTTTCCCTGATTCTTCCTCATCCTTGTAGTCCTGCAAAGGTGTCTGCACTTTTGAAGCAGCAGTCACCTCTTTCAGACATTATGACCTGGCTTTGGCAAGGAAAGCCCTTTACCTAAGGAGGAAAAAGGGAGACATACTAGGTGCACTGTGGCACTGGGTCTAGACCATAGGAAACCAAATGCGGGGGTATAGTGTGGTTCTGGGTCTGGTGGTGTGGCGGCAGGTAGGGGCTGAGTCTAGTCAGCTCAGGCATGCCTACAACATTGGCAACTGCATGGTCCTTTGTGTCAAGAGCTGTGGGAGGTTCGCAAAGATTATGAGGGCTGTTGGGATCCTCAGCTATGTATATGTGACAAACAGCTAGGGTCTGGGGCTGGCAGCAGTGGAGGCCAGAGCTGAAAGTGTACACATGCTCCACTGTGGAGTCTGGTTGCAGCAGCAGCAGCCTGTTGTAGTCTCACACATGGTAGCAAGAGCTTGGGTCATATGCCGAAGCTGGGCCTGAATGTGAGCATAGATGTGGTGGTAGGTGCTGCAGGTTGCCCATGGCTGATCACAAGGGCCAGATGCATGGTGGCAACAGGGGTCAGACTGTCTGCGTGTGTGTGTGTGTGTGTGTGTGTGTGTGTGTGTGGCAACTGTAGGGCTCAACTGGAGGTGGGTAGGCAAGTGCAGCATGGTGATAAATGCAGGATCCATGGGGCAGGGCCAGTGGCTTATGCATGCACCACTATAGGAGCCAGGGCTGGAAGCATGCAGTGGTCCTGCAGAGATCAGCCTTGAGTATATGTGGGGTCAGTTTCTGAGGTGCGGGGCTTTGGGGCTCTTTGCAGGCACAGGTGCAACAGCTGCACTGGGCCTCTGGGTCAGAGCGCCCATGTAAGCAACATCAAAGGTGGCTTTGGAAAGGATGATTGTCTTAGGCACCTGGAGTGTGTGAAGGCCACTGCAGTAGTACCCTGGGCTGGGACAACCACAACAGAAGCAGTTCAGGTGGCTTTGGGAAGGAGGGTGGTTGGTTAGGCACCTAAATACTTCAAGGCTCCCGGGTTGTGTCACCAGGCTGAGGAAACTGCAGCAATAGCAATCCTGCCCTAGATGGCTCCTGGGAATGCAGAGGGGAGGTGATGGCAGCACCTAAGACTATGAAGGTGAAGAAAACTGCAAGGCCTTCAGTAGCAAAAGTGGCAGGGGGTTTATTGCTGGTGTGCTGGCATTTGTTTTTCTCAGTAGTAAAATCTGCTATGTTCCTCTGCAGGACAAGCTGCTGGGCTCCACAATTTCAAACACTGAGGAATCCTCAGCAGTTAAGGCTGTGGGTTCTACACAGCAGCTCCAGGGGCTGTTTGGGTCCTCAGTGGAGAAGTCTGCTGCTTTCCCATGTCATGTAGGCCACTGGGGGTCACAGTAACTTCCACCTTTTGGCTGATTCTAAAAGATCTCATCCAGGCCAGGCGCGGTGGCTCACCCCTGTAATCCCAGCACTTTGGGAGGCCGAGGCGGGTGGATCACCTGAGGTCAGGCGTTCGAGACCAGCCTGACCAACGTGGTGAAACCCTGTCTTTACCAAAAATACACAAATTAGCCAGGCATGGTGGCGGACACCTGTAATCCCAGCTACTGGGGAGGCTAAGGGAGAAGAATCGCTTGAACCTAGGAGGTGGAGGTTGCAGTGAGCCGAGATGACGCCATTGCACTCCAGCCTAGGCGACAGACCAAGACTCCGTCACAAAAAAAAAAAAAAAACCCTCATCCCTTGTCTTTGTTCTCAGCTGTCTCCAGATATCTCAGCTATGCAGGTTACTCCCAGAGATCTGGGTGGGGTGAAACTGAAGCTAGTCATATAGGCAGTGTCCTAAAATACTGGCAAAACTTGTTCTATACCTTGCTCTGCTTTGTCTTGCAAGGCAAACTTAAGTTAGGGAGGTCCCTCTCCATGCTGAGCAGTGTCAGCATGGAGGATGCAGTGATGGAGGTGAAATGAACTTGTTCTTATTACCATTTTTGTGTGGCTCTTCTTGGGTTTTCTCTTCTACTGTATTGTTGGGTCACCTTAAGTGGACCCTAGCCTCTTCCAGAGATATTTTGGTTCATGGATAGTTGCAGAATTGTTCTTCACAGGGAGAGGAAGGCTGAATCTCCTACTCTGACATCATGCTGACCTCACTCCACTAGACAAGGAGTTTAAATTAAATATTTCAAATATGCTCAAAGACATAAAAGAAACAGTAGACAAAGAACTAAAAAACACGGAGAGAATAATGTCTCAACAAACAGAAATTATACATTAGAAATAGCACTTATAAAAAGGAACCAAATAGAAATTCTGGAGCTGAAAATATAATAACTGAAACAAAAAAATTCATTCCAGGCATTCAACAGAAAATTTGAGCAGCCAATAGAAAGAAACAACTTGAATGGGTCAATTGAAATTATTCAGTCTAAGGGGCACAAATACAAAGAATTAAGAGAAATGAACAGAATGTGAGGGACCTATGGAACACCATCAAGATGCCAACGCACACATTATGGAAGCTTCAGGAGGGGATAGAGTGAACTAGCATTAAAAAAAGGAGAAATAATGGTTAAAAAAAACTTCCCCAATTTGATAAGACACATTAATCTACACATTAAAAAAACCTCAGTGAGCCAGGCCAACCCCAACAGCCCCAGGCTCCAGACCAGCTCACCACTAGGCCAGCCCCCACAGTCCCAATCTTCAGTTCCACCCCAGCAATCAGCTGTTCCCTGCAACTCTAGTCATTAGGCTGACACCCACAAACCCATCTCCAGGCCAGCCCCTGTGGTGCCAGGTTTCAGGCTTGTTCCAGCACCATGTCAGCAATGCTGGACTTAAACACCAGGCAGGCACCCACAGACACAGGCTCCAGGCCTGCCCAGCACCAGGCCAGTCCCCATGACCTCACACTCCAGCTGGACCCTGTGGCTTTATGCTTCAGCAGACCCAGGGTCCAGGCCTGTCCCGGTAGACCCCTGTGCTGGATTTGCCACTACAGACACAAGCTTAAAGATTGCTTATACTCAGGTCACAGGAACCCTCAAGTCCACCAAACCCAGGCCAGCCCTCACAGTTTTAGCCTCTAGGCCAGCACCTACACACCCAGCCTCCAGGCTGGGACAAGTGGACATGAGCTCCAGGCTGAGCCTGACAGCCCCGTGCTTAAGACCAGCCCCAGGATCTCCAGGCACAAGGTCAGTTCCCATAGACCTAGGCTTCAGACTAGACCCTGTGAACCCAGGCTTTACAGCAGCCCTAGCACCAGATTAGCCTAGGTTGATCCCAGTGGAAACAGCCTCCAGAAAACACAAGATCCAGGCTTGTTCCAGCAGACCCAGGGTCAAGGCCCACTGCAGTAGACTCCAATGCCAGGCCAGATCCCATGGACTGAGGCTTCAAGACTATATCTGCAGGCATAGGATCCAGGCCAGGCCCTGTGGACCCAGGACCCAGACCGGCACTATGGACTCAGGGTCCAGGCCAGCCCCAATGCCAAGCCAGTGCTTGTGGACTCAGGCTCCAGGATCATCCCAGCACCTGCCCAGCCCCTGTAGATGTAGGCCTAAGGCCCACCCCATCAAGTGCTAGGTCAGCCTCTGTGGACCAGGCTTCAGGCTTGCCTCTGGAGACACAGGTCTCAGCCTCAGACTCATGGACCCAGGCTCTGGGCTCATCAGTGCAGTCCCAATTAACAGGTTCACCCAAGTGGATGCAGGCCCAGACTCAACCCTGCAGTTTAGGAGTCAGGCCTGTCTACCTACTGACCCAGGCGTAGGCCAGCTTGTTCAAGGACTCCAGCAACAAGGTTTTCTTCAAATCACGCCTGAGAGCCTGCCAAGAATATTTGGATGAGCTGATTGGTGAAGGGCTTTCCCAGGCAAAGCATTATATAAAAACTGAAACAAGTCCCAAATTGTTCAAATCCACAGACACCAACTTATGGCAACAAGAAACATGAAACACCAAGGAGACATAACATCACCAAAACACACAATAATTTCTCAGTAGGCCGGGCGCGGCGGCTCACGCCTATAATCTCAGCACTTTGGGAGGCCGAGGCTGGTGGATCACGAGGTCAGGAGTTCAAGACCAGCCTGGCCAACATGGTGAAACCCCATCTCTACTAAAAAACAAAAACAAAAATTAGCCGGGCATGGTGGCGGGTGCCTGTAATCCCAGCTACTCGGGAGGCTGAGGCAGAGAATTGCTTGAACCTGGGAGTTGGAGGTTGCAGTGAGCCGAGATCGTGCCACTGCACTCCAGCCTGGGCGAAAGAGGAAGAATCCATCTCAATAATAATAATAATAATAATAATAATAATCTCTCAGTAGCTGACCCCAAATAAATGGAGATATACAGACTGCCGCCTGGCAAATAATTCAAAATAATTATTTAAGAAAGTTCAGGCTGGCGCAGTGGCTCATGCTTGTAATCCCACCACTTTGGGAGGCTGAGGGGGGTCAATTGCTTTAGCTCAGGAATTCAAGACCAGCCTGGACAACATGGTGAGAACCCGTCTGTATTAAACATACAAAAAAAAATTAGTCGGGTTTATTGGTGCACACCTGTAGTCCCAGCTACTTGGGAGGTTGAGGTGGATCACTTGAGCCCTGGGGGTGGAGGTTGCAGTGAGCTGAGATCTCACCACTGCACTCCAGCCTGGGTGACAGAGTGAGACCTACTCAGTCTCAAAAGAAAAAAAAAGTTCAACAGCTTAAATAAAACAATTAAAAGTAATAATAATGACTAAAAGAAGAAATTTAACTGAGATTGAAATTAATTTTTAAAAAAATCAAATTCTGAAGCTGAAAAGTAAAAGGAATGAAATGAAGAGGAAATCTGTGAACTCATAAGACTAGCAATTTGAAAATATATCATCAGAGGCTAAAGAAGAAAAGGAACGAAGAAAGCTTGCTACATTTATGAGATAACATCAAAAGAACAAATATTCAAGTTATGGAAGTTCATTAAAGAGAAGAACAGGCTGGGCGCGGTGGCTCACACCTGTAATCCCAGCACTTTGGGAAGCCGAGGCGGGTGGATCACCCGAGGCCAGGGGTTCAAGACCAGCCTGGCCAACATGGTGAAACCCGGTCTCTACTAAAAATACAAAAATTTGCTGGGCATGGTGGCAGGTGCCTGTAATCCTAGTTACTTGGGAGGCTGAGGCAGGAGAATCGCTTGAACCCAGGAGGTAGAGGTTGCAGTGAGCCAAGATCACGCCATTGCACTCCAGCCTGGGCAACAAAAGCAAAACTGTGTCTCAAATGAAAAAAAAAAAAGAGAGAGAGAGAAAGAGAAGAACAAAGGGGAAGAAAGCTTATTTAAAGAAATAATAGCAGAAAAAAATTCAAATTTGGAGAAAGATGTAAATATCCAAATACAGGAAGGTCAAAAGTTTCCAATTAGATTCAATCCAAATGTAATAAGACTATATCAAAACATATTATAATGAAACTGTCAAAAATCAAAAACAAAGAAAAAATTATAAAAGCAGCAGGAAAAAAGAACCAAATAATATATAATGGTTTTTCCAGTAAGGCTAGCAGATTTCTCAGCAGAGACCTTACAAGGCCAGAAGAAACTTGGATGAGATATTCAAAGTGCAGGAAGAAAACTGCCAACCAGCAATACTGTACTTAGAAAAGCTGTCCTTTGGAAATAAAGATGAAGTTGGGCACGGTGGCGCACGCCTGTAATCTCAGCACTTTAGGAGGCCAAGGCGGGCAGATCACTAGAGGTCAGGAGTTCCAGATCAGCCTGGCCAACATGGTGAAACCCCGTCTCTACTAAAAGTACAAAAAATCAGCCAGGCATGGTGGCACATGCCTGTAATCTCAGCTACTCGGGATGCTGAGGCACAAGAATTGCTTGAACCCGGGAGGCGGAGGCTGCAGTGAGGCAAGATTGTGCTGCTGCACTCCAGTCTGGGCAACAGAGTGAGACTCCATCTCAAAAACAAAACAAAACAAAAGTAAGTGAAAGGTCAAATGCTCTAATAGTGTAATGGTGGTGGTTTGTAAATCATTTTTATTTTTAGTATGAAGGTTATAAGACAAAGCTATTAAAATAATAGTAGCACCTTGGGAGGCTGAGGTGGGAGGCTCGCTTGAGCTCAGGAGTTCAAGACCAGCCTGGGCAACATAAAGAGACCTTGTCTCTACAAGAACATTTTTTAAAAATTAGGTGGAATGGTGGCACATGCCTGTGGTCCTAGCTACTTGGGAGGCTGAGGTGGGAGGATTGCTCGAATTCAACAGGTAGAGGCTGCAGTGAGCCATGATGGCACCACTGCACTGCAGCCTGGGTGACAGTGAGACCCTTTCTGAAAAATAATAAAAATAATAATAGCTACAATAATTTGTTAAGGGATACGCAATATAAATATATGTAAATTGTGACATCAAAAATTTTAAATGAGGGAGGGAACAGAGTAAAACATAGAGTTTTTGTTTTTTTGGTTTTTTTGAGACAAGGTCTCACTCTGTCACCGAGGCTGGAGTGCAGTGGTGCAATCTCAGCTCACTGCAACCTCCACCTCCTGGGTTCAAGCGACTGTCATGCCTCAGCCTCCCGAGTAGCTGGGATTACAGGCACATGCCACCATGAACAGCTAATTGTTTTTGTATTTTTTGGTAGAGATGGAGTTTCACCGTGTTGGCCAGGCTGGTCTCGAACCTGACCTCAAGTGATCCACCTGTCTCGGCCTCCCAAAGTGCTAGGATTACAGGTGTGAGTCACCGCACCCGGCAAACGTAGAGTATTTTTATCTATCTAAGATAAGCTGTTATCAACATAAAATAGACTATTATAACTATAAGAAGCCTTATGTAAGCCTCATGGTACCGACAAAGCAAAAACCTATAGTAGATACACAAAATATAAAAAGAAATGAGTCAGACATGGTGGTTCACATCTCTAATCCTAGCACTTTGGGAGGCTGAGGTGGGAGTATTCCTTGATGCTAGGAGTTTGAAACCAGCCTGGGCAACACAGTAAGAACCCCATCTCTATAGAAATTTTTTAAAAAATTAGCCAGGTTTGGTAGTGCATACCTGTAGTCCTGGCTACTCAGGAGGCTGAGGCAGGAGGATCACTTGAGCCCAAGAGGTCGAGGCTGCGATGTGCCATGAGCATGCCACTGCACTCCAGCCTGGAAAACAG
>NW_026652282.1:60833414-60837543 GCF_009828535.3 Hylobates moloch
GCTGAGGCAGGAGGATCACTTGAGCCCAAGAGGTCGAGGCTGCGATGTGCCATGAGCATGCCACTGCACTCCAGCCTGGAAAACAGAGTAAGACCCTGTCTCAAAAAATAAATAAATAAATAAATAGTGAGGAATGAAAGCATGCTAATAGATAAAATCATATAATTACAAAGGAAGAAAAGATAGGAAGAAAGAAACAAAAGATCTACAAAATAACCAGAAAATAACTAACAAAATGGTAGTAGTAAGTCCTTACCTATGAATAATTACCTTAGTGTAATTGGATTAAATTCTCCAGTCAAAAGAAACAGTGGCTGAATGAGTTTTTTTATAGCCAAAAAAAAAAAAAAAAAGCCTCAGCTATAGGCTACCTACAACAAATGCACTTCACTTGTAGGAAAACACACAAAGTAAAGGGATGGAAAAAGATATTCTATGCAGATGGAATCAAAAGAGAGCAGAGCACATTGTATTTATATTAGGCAAAATAGACTTCAAGTCAAAAACCATAAAAAGAGACAAGGGAGATCACACTATAATGATAAAGGGGTCAGTTCATTAAAAAGATATAACAAATATAAATGTACATGTACCAGCCGGGCATGGTGGCTCATGCCTCTAATCCCAGCACTTTGGGAGGCCAGGGCAGGCAGATCACTTGAGGTCAAGAGTTCGAGACTAGCCTGGCCAACATGGTGAAACCCCATCTCTACCAAAAATACAAAAATTAGCCAGGTGTGGTAGTGGTTCACGCCTGTAATCTCAGCTACTTGGGAGGGTAAGACAGGAGAATTGCTTGAACCTGGGAGGCAAAATTTGCAGTGAGGCGAGATCTCACCACTGCACTCCAGCCTGGGTGACAGAGCGAGACTCAGTCTCAAAAAAAAAAAGTATATATATGTGTGTGTATATATATATATATATATGTGTGTGTGTGTGTGTGTGTATATATAGGTATATATGTATATATGTGTATATCTGTGTATATGTATATATGTATATATGTGTATATATATATTATATATATATACACACACACACGCACCTAACATTGGAGCACTTAAATATATAAAGCAAATGTTAATAGATCTGAAGAGAAAGACAAACTATAATATAATAAAAGTAGGGAACTTCAATAACTCACTTTCAACAATGAACACATTCTACAGAAAGTAAATCAATAAGGAAACATAGGACATTGTTTTGAGACCCCCAGTTAAACTAAGGTTCCAGTGCTAGAGTGGCTAGCAACCTTGACCTAGGGGAACATGAAAGGGAGTTAGACATGGGTGTTTACAGTGTGCCTTTCATGGGATACTTCTTTTACCTGGTTGACAGCCTAATGCCTAGCTGTCTGACCTGTAACCAGGAGAGTGCCCTCACACGGGAAACTTGTTTATACTGGCAGAGACCAGATCACTGTGACTTTTGTCTGACTTGTGTCCAATTTATGCCATGCTTGCCATCACTCTGCCACTTGGAGCCAGACATGATTTTCTCGCCAGCATCCTGGGCAAAACTCAGCCTGGAGCAGCCCCAAGTTATTCAAGTGGAAGGTAAAAAATCAATATGTACCACAATAGGAAACAAGTTCAAAGATTTTTACTTAGATTCTGGTCAGGTGGCCAGGCATGGTGGCTCACGCCTGTAATCCCAGCACTTTGGAAGACCGAGACAGGCGGATCACCTGAGGTCAGTATTTCAAGACCAGCCTGGTCAACATGGTGAAACCCCATCTCTACTAAAAATACAAAAATTAGTCAGGTGTGGTGGCGCATGCCTGTAGTCCCAGCTAATCAAGAGGCTGAGGCAGGAGAATCGCTTGAACCCGGGAGGCAGAAGCTGCAGTGAGCCGAGATTGCACCACTGCAGTCCAGACTGGGTGACAGAGTGAGACTCCGTCTCAAAAAATAATAATAATATTAAAATAAAATTGTATTTAAAATAGATATTGAGGCAACATAAAATTTTAAGAATTTTCTACAATCCACCCATTGGTGCCTCAGCATTATATTTTAGGTCTAAAGCAGCTGTAGTTGAATGGTGAAGATATATTAACTTTAAAGAGAAAGAGAGGTTGTGGTGGTTATATTCGCAAGGTGAGAAACTGGTGGAAAGCTGGAGGGTGGTAGTAGAAAAAGACATCAGGGAGTTGGTAGTCCTCCTCTAGGGTGTCAAGGGGTTGATGAATATGGGGGCTGGTGTTTCCTGGGGAAAGTACTAATCTCCATTAATTTTAGTAACATGTATCAGAGTCCCTTGTAGGTATGGGAGTGTGAGGGTAACAGAGAGCAAGAAACATACCAGAATCATGGACTAAGCAAAAAAAAAGTCCTGTGTCCATTTGTGTCTTAGGAGAAGCAGTCCATGGACATCACTAGAGTGCAGGTTTAGTGCAAGTGGGGAAGTCCTCTGCAGCACAGAGGCAGAGTCATTCCCAACACCAAGGTCTTGGGTTGGGTGATATTGTCTGAGGCAATGTCATACCCAGCAGTAAAGTTTTGAGTTGGGGCAATATCCTCTGAAGCTACGTCATCTCCATAGGTGAGATTTTGGGCCAAGACAATGTCATCTAGGATATGGGACTGCGTATCCTTTACAAGTGGGTACCCACTCAAGTAGATGTGGGCCTCAGCATTTTTCATGTTTACTTGAAACAATCATCTACTGGAGGGTTTGGGCCTCTGGTTCTAAACCAATTAAAACACCCAAACCACTGGTAAGAAGACCAACAATCAACAGAATAGAGTGCAGTTGCACCTGATAGAGTTTTGTTTTAGGTGGAAATTTAGGTTCAAATGGTACCCTATCATATGAGAAGCTGTCTGGTCTATGGGAAAAGCTATGGTTAATGAGTCTGAGGAGAGTAAGTGTCTTTGATCTGGTCTCCAGCCTTTATGGGATGGGAGTAAGATCAAAAAATTATTTCAAAAGATAGATTAAAGCCTGGGACAAATTAGAGAGCTTTAGGAGTGTATTTGTTGGACTGGAATTTGAAAATAAATTGTTGCCAGGTGTGGTGGCTCATGCCTGTAATCCCAGCACTTTGAGAGGCTGAGGCAGGTGGATCACCTAAGGTCAGGAATTCGAGACCAGCCTGGCCAACTTGGTGAAACTCTGCCTCTACTAAAAATATAAAAAATTAGCCAGGCATGGTGGTGAGTGCCTGTAATCTCAGCTACTCAAGAGGCTGAGGCAGGAAAATCACTTGAACCCAGGAGACAGAAGTTGCAGTGAGCCAAGATCATGCCATTGCACTCCAGCCTGGGTAACAAGAATGAAACTCCGTCTCAAAAAAAAAAAAGAAGAAAAAAGAAATTGTTTGAGGACATCATTGTGTCTCCCAATTAAATCAGTTATTTGGAAACTATCAGGGGCATAAAAGTTTTATTGAATGTTTAATGCTTTTTCCAAGAGCCCAGCATGGTATAATATAATGAGTAAAATTTGTGTTTTGGTTAATATTAGTAACGTCTGTAACTCTGAAGGGAATAAGGAGTGTCCTGGCAAGATCTTCCATTGTGGCCTTAGTATAGGTGGAGATAGGTGATTTTGATTTGTATTTTGAGTGTTTGTGCAGCAAGAGTTTCCCAGAGTTGAACCTTGAAGGGAACAGTTATTAGGTAATGGCCTAATAATTTATAATAAATATGAAGATGAGATCATTTGTTGATTAGGGCATCTAGTGCTAAGATGAAGTTTGGCTAAGTGTGTTGTCCCTTAGGCCTGGTCCTTCATTAGGGACATCCAGGCTAAAGGATAGAAAAAATAACATTCCATTAAGCTGTGTCATGTATGATAGTTAGAAGTGCTGTTTGCAGTGTCTGAACTCCCATTGCTGTTCACTCAGTTTATCCCAAGGGGCTTCCTAGGCACTCCAGAAGTCTGGGAGAGGAATAACGTCCTTTAGCACCCTGGAATTTGTCAAGGGACAAAGGACAGGAGAAGCCACCCTTTTCTGCAGGTGGAATATACCAGAAGGCTCAGGTTTGGCTCAATTCTGTCTCAAGGAGGCCTCAGTAGCCAGGCAGAGCTTGTGAGGTGCTCACTCCATGACCCAAAGGATAATGGACAGCTGGGTATGGAAGATCACAGGGTCACAGGCTCAGGGTCTATGAGAACCTCTATT
>NW_026652282.1:60837553-60855037 GCF_009828535.3 Hylobates moloch
AGGCGGAGGTTTCAGTGAGCCGAGATCGTGCCACTGCATTCCAGCCTGGGCGACCGTGCCAGACTCCGTCTCAAAAAAAAAAAAAAAGAGTTGGGATGCTGCTCTTGAGCCTGAAAGTCCTTCCATCTTCCCTCTTCTTTTATTTATTTTTATTTTATTTTTTTGAGACGGAGTCTTGCTCTGTCACCCAGGCTGGAGTGCAGTGGCGTGATCTCGGCTCACTGCAACCTCCGCCTCCTGGGTTCAAGCGATTCTCCAGCCTCAGCCTCCTAAGTAGTTGGGATTACAGGCATATGCCACCATGTCCAGATAATTTTTACTAGAGACGGGGGTCTCACCATCATGGCCAGGCTGGTCTTGCACTCCTGACCTCAAGTGATCCACCTGCCTCAGCCTCCCAAAGTGCTGGTATTACAGGCGTGAGCCACCGCATCCAGCCTCCCTCTTTTAGATTCAGCTCTTTTAGATTCAGTCCTGACACTTCTAAGAGGCCTCTATATTTATCAAAACCTTTATCTCTGTTGTTCCCGCTCCATGAGGGAAAATACACTAGCTGGATACCAGCCCCAAAAGTATGAAAAAACCAAGGCCAAAACTTGTTTGTGAAGAATTATGTGTGAGTGGTGTAGGTTTCTGGGGGAAGGCTTGTGCTTCACCGGTAAGGAAAAGACACTTTAGAGGTCCTAATCCCTTTCCAAAGCTATAGTTTCTCTCTATGCACTAATGTTGTCTCTGGTTTTCTACGAGACCCCCACATAGAACACCTCTTATTCTATTCATTTGCGTCATTACTTTTTCTGTCTTTATTTTGATATCGTCACCCTTAAAAGGAAGGTAATGATACACAGTTGTATAAAACATCTGGGCATTGACATATGGACATTTTGGAGTAAAACACCACATAAAACCAGTTACGTGTTCAATGGTCAGTAATAGAGGTGGAGAGGTCTCTAAGCTTAAACTGTGTCATCTCCTAGGGTTTAGGCATATTTGAGCACATCTTGGAAATTTGTAGGACAGGCACCAAAAACCAATTGCAAAAGGAACTGTTGAGCTCCTAAGAAAGAACTAGTACTAAAAGAGTAGGGAATCAGATAGACAATGTAGGGTAAAAGAAGGATCAAGTCTGAATGTTGCAGAGGAGGCAAATATGACTGTAAATTCTGTCGTATTTTCTTTTGGCAGTAGCACACCATGCATTTATTTTGGGGCAGGTACAAAACATCCCTCTGCAGTAATTTAATGGTAAGTAGAAAGGGGGATAAAAGGCCAGGCGCGGTGGCTCAAGCCTGTAATTCCCAGCACTTTGGGAGGCCGAGGCGGGCGGATCACGAGGTCAGGAGATCGAGACCATCTTGGCTAACACGGTGAAACCCCGTCTCTACTAAAAATACAAAAAATTAGCCGGGCGTGTTGGCGGGCGCCTGTAGTCTCAGCTACTCGGGAGGCTGAGGCAGGAGAATGGCGTGAACCCGGGAGGCGGAGCTTGCAGTGAGCCGAGAGCGCGCCACTGCACTCCAGCCTGGGCGACAGAGCAAGACTCCGTCTCAAAAAAAAAAAAAAAAAAAAAGAAAGGGGGATAAAAATGAGTGAAACCTGCTGGGCGCGGTGGCTCATGCCTGTAATCCCAGCACTTTGGGAGGCCGAGGTGGGCGGATCACCTGAGATCAGGTGAGACCAGACTGGCCAACATGGTGAAACTCCATCTCTACTGAAAATACAAAAATTAGTTGGATGTGGCGGTGGGCACCTGCAATCCCAGCTACTCGAGAGGCTGAGGCGAGATAATCGCTTGAATCCATGAGGCGGAGTTTGCAGTGAGCCGAGATAGCGCCACTGCACTCCAGCCTGAGCGACAGAGCAAGACTCCGTCTCAAAAAAAAAAAAGAAAGTGAAATCTATTGCAGTTTTGTTCTGATGACTCTTGGGACTTTGTCTATTTGGGAGGAAAATGACTTTTCATTTATTTATTTATTTATTTATTTGAGACGGAGTCTTACTCTGTCACCCAGGCTGGAGTGCAGTGGTGCAATCTTGGCTCACTGCAACCTCTGCCTCTCCTCTCTCGGGTTCAAGCGGTTCTCCTGTCTCAGCCTCCCATGTAGCTGGGACTACAGGCGCAGGCCCCCACACCCGGCTAATTTTTGTATTTTTAGTAGAGACGAGGTTTCACCGTATTGGTCAGGATGGTCTCGAACTCCTGACCTCAAGTGATCCACCCGCCTCAGCCTCCCAAAGTGCTGGGATTACAGGCATGAGCCACTGTGCCTAGCCATTTTTACCAATTTTAAATAGCTTGTTATAACTATAAGATGTGACACACTAAGCTACCAGAATAAAAGACAAAACCCATGTAATCATCTCAACAGATATTAATACAGAGAAAGCATTTGCCAAAATTCAACTTCCTTTTATCAAAAAAACTCTTAAAAAATTAGGTATAGGAAAAATGCACCTCAACACAATAAAGGCCATATTCAACAAGCCCACAGCTAACATAATAATAAATGGCGAAAAGTCGAAAGCTTTTCCTCTAAGATCAGAAACGGGCAAGGATTACCACTCTTGTTGCTTATATTTAACATAGTAGTAAAACTCTGCTAGAGCAATTAGGCAAGAGAAAGCAATAAAAGGCATCCAAATTGGAAAGTTAAATTGTCTCTGTTAGCAGAGGACATGATCCTACATATGAAAAACCTTAAAGATCTACCAAAGACCTGTTAGAGCTAATAAACAAATTCAGTAAAGTTACAGGATACAAAATTAAAATAAAAAACATTAGTAGCATTTCTGTACACTAACAATGAACTACCCATAAAAGAAATCAAGAAAACAATACTATTTACAATAGTTACAAAAAATAAATAATAGTAAGTTTAACCAAGGAAGTAAAATTTTTTATACTAAAAAGTATAAACATTGATGAGGCCAGGCGTGGTGGCTCATGTAATCCTAGCACTTTGGGAGGCCTAGGCGGGTGGATCACCTGAGGTCAGGAGTTCAAGACCAGCCTGGCCAACATGGTGAAACCCCATCTCTACTAAAAATACAAAAATTTGCTGGGCGTGGTGCTGCACGCCTGTAATCCCAGCTACTCAGGAGGCCGGGGCAGGAGAATCACTTGAACCGTAGAGGTGGAGGTTGCAGTGAGTTGAGATCGTGCCACTGCACTCCAG
The DNA here is from genome assembly GCF_009828535.3 of Hylobates moloch. Classification (NCBI taxonomy): domain Eukaryota; kingdom Metazoa; phylum Chordata; class Mammalia; order Primates; family Hylobatidae; genus Hylobates; species Hylobates moloch. The sequence continues at coordinate 60,840,730 of NW_026652282.1, forward strand.
CCTGGGTGACAGAGCAAGACTGTCTCAAAAAAAAAAAAAAAAAAAAAAAATGATGAGATAAATTGAAGGCACAATTAAATGGAAATAAATCTTGTGTTTCTGAATTGGATGGGTTAATATTCTTAATGTGTCCATACTACCTAAAACAATCTCAAGATTCAATACAACTACTATCAGAATTCCAATGACATTTTTCACAAAAATAGAAAAAAAAAAACCTCAAATGTGTATAGAACTATAAAAGATCACAGACAGACAAAGTAATCTTGAACTAAAAGAATAAAGCTGGGCCAGGCACAGTGGCTCACACCTGTAATCCCAACACTTTGGGAGGCCAAGGTGGATGGATCACCTGAGGTTGGGAGTTCGAGTCCAGCCTGACCAACATGGAGAAACCCCGTCTCTACTAAAAATACAAAATTAGCCAGTCGTGGTGGCACATGCCTTTAATCCCAGCTACTTGGGAGGCTGAGGCAGGAGAATCGCTTGAACCCAGGAGGTGGAGTTTGCAGTGAGCTGAGAGCACGCCATTGTACTCCAGCCTGGGCAACGAGAGCAAAACTCCATCTAAAAAAAAAAAAAGAACAAAGCTGAAGGCATTACACTACCTTTCCTCAAAATTGAGTGCAAAGCTATAGTAACCAAAAGAACATAGTACTGGCATAAAAACAGACACATTAACCAATGGAATAGAAGAAAGAGTCCAGGAATAAATTCATGCATTTACAGTTTTTAATTTTTAATTTTTTTTTTTTTTTTTTTTTTGAACGGAGTTTCACTTTTGTTGCTCAGGCTGGAGTGCAATGGTGCAATCTTGGCTCACAGCAACCTCTGCCTCCGGGGTTCAAGCGATTCTCCTGCTTCAGCCTCCCGAGTAGCTGGGATTACAGGCATGCCCCACCACGCCCAGCTAATTTTGTATTTTTAGTAGAGACAAGGTTTCTCCGTGTTGGTCAGGCTGGACTCTAACTCCCGACCTCAGGTGATCCGCCCGCCTCGGCCTCCCAAAGTGCTGGGATTACAGGCGTGAGCCACCATGCCCAGCCTACAGTTTTTAATTTTCAGCAAATATAACAAGAACACACAATGGGAAAGGACAGCGTCTTCAACAAATGATCCTTTGAAAACTGGTTATCCACATGCAGAAGAGTGCAATTAGACTTTCATCTCACATCATATACAGAAACAAACTCAAAATGGGATTGACTTAAACATAAGACCTGAAACTGTAAAACTACCAGAAGAAAAAATAGGAGAAAAGTGCCATGAAATTGATCTGGGCAATTCTTTTTTGAGTATGAACCCAAAAGCACAGGCAACAAAAGCAAAACTACACAAGTGCTTTTGCACAGCAAAGGAACAAACCAACAGAATGAAGAGGCATCCTATGGAATGAGAGAAAATATTTGCTGACCATACATCTGATAAGGGATTTATTTTCAAAATATATAAGGAACTCAATTCAGTAACAAGAAAGCAAATAACCTGATTAAAAAACGGGCAAGGGACATGAATAGGCCTTTCCCAAAAGAAGACATACAAATAGTCAGCAGATATATACAAAAAAGCTCAAGGCCAGGTGCAGTGGCTAATGCCTGTAATACTAGCACATTGGGAGGCTGAGGCAGGCAGATCACTCGAGGTCAGGAGTTCGAGACCAGCCTGGTCAATATGGTGAAATCCCATTTCTACCAAAAAAAAAAAAAAATTAGCCTGGCATGGTGGTACATGCCTGTAATCTCAGCTACTCGGGAGGCAGGAGAATTGCTTGAACCTGGGAGGCAGAGGTTGCTGTAAGCCAAGATCACACCACTGCACTCCAGCCTAGGCGAAAGAGTGAGAATCCATCTAAAAAAAAAAAAAAAAAAAAAGCTCAAAAACGCTAATGATCATAGAACTGCAAATTAAAACCACAATGAGATATTACCTCATTGCTGTTAGAATGGCTATTATCAAACAGATGAAAGAGAACAAGTGTTGTCAAGGATGCAGAGAAAGGGGGACCCTTGTACACTATTGGCGGAAATGTAAACTGGTGCAGCCATTATGGAAAACAGTATGGAGGTTCCTCAAAAATTAAATTAATGGCCGGGCGCGGTGGCTCATGCCTGTAATCCCAGCACTTTGGGAGGCCGAGGCAGGCGGATCATGAGGTCAGGAGATTGAGACCATCCTGGCTAACACGGTGAAACCCCGTCTCTACTAAAAAAAATACAAAAAAATTAGCTGGCCGTGGTGGCGGGCACCTGTAGTCCCAGCTACTCAGGAGGCTGAGGCAGGAGAATGGCGTGAACCCAGGAGGTGGAGCTTGCAGTGAGCAGAGATCGAGCCACTGCACTCCAGCCTTGGCGACTGAGCAAGACTCTGTCTCAAAAAAAAAAAAATTAAATTAACTACCATATGATCCAGCAATCCCACTACTGAGTATATATCCAAAGGGTATAAAATCAGTATATTGAAGAGACATCTGCACTCCCATATTTATTGCAGCATTATTTACAATAGCCAAGATATGAAATCAACCTAAGTGCCCATCAGTGGATGAATGGATAAGGAAAATGTGGCATATATACACAATGGTATACTATTCAGCCTTAAAAAGAAGGAAATGCTGTCATTTGTCATAACATGGATGACCCTGGAAGACATGTTAAGTGAAATAAGCCAAGCACAGAAAGACAAATAGTGCATGATATTGTTTATGTGAAATCTAAAAAGTCAAACTCATAGAAACAGATATAGTATAGCATGGTGATGATAACTACCCAGAGGGTGGGTGGTGTGTATTAGGGAGATGTTAGTCAGAGGACACAAAATCTGAGTTATACAGGAGGAATAAGTTGAAGAGATCTATTGTACATCATGGTAACTGTGGGTAATAACAATATATTATTTACTTGAAAATTGCCAAGAAAGTCTATTTCAAGTGTTTGCATCTCAAATAATGAGATATGTGAGGTAATGTATATGTTAAATAGCTTGATTTAGTCATTCCATAATGTGTGTGTGTGTGTACACACATACACACACACATATCAAAACATCATGTTGTATACCATAAATTTATATAATTTTACTTGTCAATTAAAAAATACATTAAAAATCAGAGTGCACAAAGAAGGGAGGGTATTGGGATTGGCACAGCACTATACAATTTACAAAGCATCTTTTCACCCATGATTTCATTGGATTGTCACAACTCTAAGTTTGGCAGCACAGAAATTGGTATTGTCATTTTACACATGAGAAAACTGAGGCTCAAATAAATGGTAGTTATGACTAGAATCTAGATTTTATGATCTTTTTACTACATCCGGCAGCTGCTCACACAGAGGACCCAGTCTATGCTCATTTGGCTTGGAGTGCTGGAGCTATAAGAGATGTGACTGGATGAATTTCATTTTATATTCTCCCTCACACCCCTCAAAATCTGCTTTCCTAGATATTTCCAAAATGCGGCCAACATTGAAAAAGATGAAGGAGACATGAGTAAAGAGATCCTTTGCCAAATGATTCATACACATTATATTGGGATGTGCTAATGTTCTTCTTTACAAGTGGTTTTCCTTTTTGCCAGCTTCTGGATTTTTGCCAGTAAAATAGAATAATAAATGGTATTCTTGTTCACTCCTAAACAAAAACCTCAGACTATTCAAATGTGAACTGAAGAGCTCTATGCCTTCGGGATCATTATACTACAATTATTCAATGATTCTATTTTATAGAATTTACCCCAACCAACTACCGTACACACATACACACAGAAAGACATTCATACCCTACAAAACACATACACCAAGCATAAACATGTATGGGTTTGAATAAAGGTTTGTCTCAAACTATTTCCCAAACATTTGGTGCTTGTTAAATTATTCTGCCTCAAGCAGTTTTGTGTAAATTTTTTCTTTTTTTGAGACGGACTCTCGCTGTGTCGCCCAGGCTGGAGTGCAGTGGCATGATCTCAGCTCACTGCAACCACTGCCTCCCAGGTTCAAGCAATTCTCCTGTCTCAGCCTCCAGAGTAGCTGAGATTACAGGCGCCTGCCACCACGCCCGGCTAATTTTTGTATTTTTAGTAGAGATGGGTTTTGACCATGTTGGCCAGACTGGTCTTGAACTCCTGACCTCAGATGATCCACCCGCCTCAGCCTCCCGAAGTGCTGGGATTACAGGCATGAGCCACTATGCCTGGCCTTTGTGTAAATTTTTATAACTTTGTGTCGTTTCTGGAAAATCCCAGACATGTATGTCTGATTTTTTGCATTTAACTCATCAAAACATCTAGAAAGAGCTATGTGTTGCTCCAACATCTCTTGTGCCTTCTGATATAGTTTGGATGTTCAAATCTCATGTTGAAACGTGATTTCCAATGTTGGAGGCAGGCCTAGTGGGAAGCGGCTTGGTCATGGGGGTTGATCCCTTACAAATGGGTTGGTGCTCTCCCCATGTAATGAGTGATTTCTTCCTGTATGACTTCAGGTAAGATCTGGTTGTTTAAAAGAGTCTGGAACTTCCTCCCCTCTCTCTTGCTCCCTCTCACCACGTGATACACTGATTCCCCATTTGCCTTCTGCCATAATCATAAGCTTCCTGAGACCTCACCAGAAGCCAAGCAGATGCTGGCATGATTCTTATGCATCCCCCAGAACCATGACCCAATTAAACCTCTTTTCTTTATAAATTACCCTGTCTCTGATATTCCTTTATAGCAATGCAAAACAAACTAACATATTTTCTTCAGTAGCCTTTTAAGCCATCATTTTCTATTCTTTTTTTTTTTTTTTTTGAGACAGAGTCTCGCTCTTTCACCTAAGCTGGAGTGCAGTGGCGCTATCTCGGCTCGCTGCAAGCTCCACTTCCCAGGTTCACGCCATTCTCCTGCCTCAGCCTCCCGAGTAGCTGGGTCTACAGGTGCTCACCACCATGCCCAGCTAATTTTTGTATTTTTAGTAGAGATGGGGTTTCACCATGTTGGCCAAGCTGGTCTCGAACTCCTGACCTCAAGTGATCCACCCGCCTTGGCCTCCCAAAGTGGTGGGATTACAGGCACGAGCCATTGCGCCTAGCCCATTTTCTATTCTTAAAACTAGGCCAATCTGTGTCAAGGATGTCCATTTTTTTTTCTTTTAAGAGATGGGGTCTTGAGATGTTGCCCATGCTGGATTCAAACTCCTGGGCTCAAGTGATCCTCCAACCACAATCTCCTGAGTAGCTGGGACTACAAGCATGCACCACCATGCCTGACTTTCCATTCATTTTTGATATGCCAGAGTACTGAACAAACAGGCCATGCTATTTGAATTTGGTTTGGATTTAAATTTGACCAAAGAGTGAAAAACAAAATTCTAAATTTAGTCACATAACTTCACTTGAGTATTTAGCTTCCCAATCAGATCATCTTCACACTCTGAACTTAGGTTATAAGCATATCCCTGAGACTGAAATTTTAAAACTTATCTTCAGGTTCACTCTCCTAACATTTACACACTCTTCCACTTTAAAGAAACAAACAGAATTGCTCTTCTTTGGTGACCACAAATAAAGATATCAGGCTTCTATTGGATCAGATAGGATTTATATTAGATAAAAACATCCTAACTTGGACTTAGATGAGAGAATCTTTGGGTACAGTAGGTTAAGGATGGCTCTAATATTCCAAGATTTTTTTTTTTTTTTTTTGAGACGGAGTCTTGCTCTGTCGCCCAGGCTGGAGTGCAGTGGCGCAATCTCGGCTCACTGCAAGCTCCGCCTCCCGGGTTCACGCCATTCTCCTGCCTCAGCCTCTCCGAGTAGCTGGGACTACAGGCGCCCACCACAACGCCCGGATAATTTTTTGTATTTTTAGTAGAGACGGGGTTTCACCGTGGTCTCGATCTCCTGACCTCGTCATCCGCCCGCCTCAGCCTCCCAAAGTGCTGGGATTACAAGCGTGCGCCACCGTGCCCGGCTATTCCAAGATTATAAATACCTGGATGCTAAAATAACTCAAGCTTGGAGATGAACAGATTTAGATTTGCTAGTAGGGTTAAGGAAGCTGTGTATATAGTGTGCCAGGTATTATCTTAAGAGCTTTACATATATTTACTTTTTAATTGTGCAGCAACCCTATGAGGTTTTACTATTAATCCATTTTACAGATGGGAAAGCAGTAGGCACTGAGAGGTTAAGCAATTTACCCAAAATCACATAACTGGAAAGTAACAGAACTAGAATTTAAACACAGGCAACCAGGATCTAGATCCATGATATTAACTATATGATCTTGCTAAAAGACTGGTTCCTTCTCTCCCCGTCATTCGCCCAAATATCAGCTCTCAGGTGACTGGAACTCTACAATTATATATATACACACACACACTCTTTTTTTTTTTTTTGAGATGGAGTTTCGCTCTTGTTGCCCAGGCCGGAGGGCAATGGTGTGATCTCGGCTCACCGCAACCTCCGCCTCCTGGGTTTAAGCGATTCTCCTGCATCAGCCTCCTGAGTAGCTGGGATTACAGGTATGCACCACCATGCCCAGCTAATTTTGTATTTTCAGTAGAGACAGGGTTTCTCCATGTTGGTGAGGCTGGTCTCAAACTCCCAACCTCAGGTGATCCTCCCACCTCAGCCTCCCAAAGTGCTGTGCTGGGATTACAGGCTTGAGTCACCATGCCCGGCCTTATATACACACATTTTAATAGAGTATAAAGCTTTAAAGGGTATATATATATATATATATATATCTCCATTGGTTTAAAGCTTTATATTCTATTAGAAGGTGTATAGTCTTTTCAGAACAAATAGGTTTTGTTCTCCAAACTTGCTTTTAAGTTTTTGGGAACTCAGAATGCATTTTCCCATGGAGGAAAATGATATACATGTTTAGTAGTCAGGGTTCTCCAGAGAAATGGAACTAAGACAACTGGTTTTCCTGGGACTCCAGCTTGCAGATGGCTGACCATGGGACTTGGAGAGGGAGAAAGAGAGATTGACAGAGAGAAATTGGTTCATGTGATTATGGGGGCTGAGAAGTCCTATGCTCTGCCATCTGCAAGCTGGAGACCCAGGAAAACCAGTGGTATAGTTCAATCCTAGTCCAAAGGCCTGAGAAGGCAAGGGTGGTTGATGGTGTAATTCTAAGTTTGAGTGCAGAAGACTGATGTCCCTCCTCAAGCAGTCACTCATAGATTGCAAATTCACCCTTATTCCACCTTCTTGCTCTGTTCATGTCCTCAACAATTGGATGATGCTTATTCACATGGGGAAGGGCAATCAGCTTCACTGTCTACTGATTGAAATGCTAATCTAATCTGGAAACACCCTCATGGACACATCCAGTAATGTGTCTAGCCCAAATATCTGGAGACCTATTGATCCAGTTAAGCTGACACATAAAATTAACCATTACAACATGATAGTTAAATTCTCAAGCCAAACTGTGAAAATCTATTTAACTCATGTAAAACTGAGCCATAGAAACACAGTCCTGATTTAAGTGCTGGGTGCTAGAAGGTCCTGTTGTTTATGGGCTGAGACATAGGAAGAAAAAAGGAAGAGAGTTACCTTCCACCTTCTTGGGTAGAGCCAGTTCATCAGCAAAATATTCAAAGAGGTAAGTTTGCTTTTTGTAGCCCATGGCTTTATAGAGCCCCTCTCCCCAGATCCCTGAATGCCAATACCCTCAGGCTTATCCCAGGAGATCACATTTGTATTAGTTTCTATTGTTGCATGACAAAAGAATACAAACTGAATGGCTTAAAATAACAGCCATTTATTAGCTCACAGCTGCTATGGATCAGGAATCTGGCATAGCTTAGCTGGATCCTCTGTGGAGGTCTCACAAGGCTGAAATGAAGATGTCAGCCAGGGTTGCAGTTCTGATCTGGGTCTCAGGGTCTTCTTCCAAGCTCATTCAGGTTGTTGGCAGAATTCAATGCCTTTCATATGTAGGTCTGAGGTTTCCATTTTCTTGCAAGCTGTCAACTAGTGGCCATTTTGATCTCCAAGAGGCTACCCATATTCCTTTCCACCTATCCCTCTCCATTTTCAAACCAGCAATAGAGAATTTCTCAAGCATCAAATCCCACTAGTACTTCAAGTCTCTGACTTCTTCATCTGTGACTAGTTGGAGAAAACTTCCAGGCCGGGCGCGGTGGCTCACGCTTGTAATCCCAGCACTTTGGGAGGCCGAGGCGGGCGGATCACGAGGTCAGGAGATCGAGACCACGGTGAAACCCCGTCTCTACTAAAAAATACAAAAAATTAGCCGGGCGTGGTGGCGGACGCCTGTAGTCCCAGCTACTCGGAGAGGCTGAGGCAGGAGAATGGCGTGAACCCGGGAGGCGGAGCTTGCAGTGAGCCTAGATTGCGCCACTGCACTCCAGCCTGGGCGACAGAGCAAGACTCCGTCTCAAAAAAAAAAAAAAAAAAAAAAAAAAAAAAAAAAAAAACTTCCTACTTTTAAAGTTTGTGTGATTAGATCAGACCCACCCAGATGGATACTCTTCCAATTACACAGTCAAGTGATTTAGCATCTTAATTTCATCTGGAAAAATCCATTCACAGCGGTACCTATACTACCATTTGATTGAATAACTGGAACTAAGGGAGGAGACCACCGCTCATATTGTCTTATGCCCAATTTCTTCCTCCAAAAAAAGAAAAAGTAAAAACTAAAAGGCAGAAATGAAATCCACAAGTAGACAGCCCGCTGCCACACCCTGGGCCTGGTAGTTAAAGATGGACCCCTGACCTAATCGGTTATGTTATCTATAGATTACAGACATTGTGTAGAAAAGCACTGTGAAAATCCTTATCCTGTTTTGTTCTAATCTAATTACCAATTACCGGTGCATGCAGCCCCCAGTCACGTACCCGCTGCTTGCTCAATCGATTACGACCCTCTCATGCGCACCCCCTTAGAGTTGTGAGCCCTTAAAAGGGACAGGAATTACTCACTCAGGGAGCTAGGCTCTTGAGACAGGAGTCTTGCCGATGCCTCTGGCCGAATAAACCCCTTCCTTCTTTAACTCAGTGTCTGAGGAGTTTTGTCTGCGGCTCATACTGCTACAGAACAAGGTGTGTATGCACAAGGAACTCAATAATCTTATGGGGCCATCTTAGAATTCTGCCTACTTACACCATTGAAGTCTGCTAAGCCCCGCAGAGTGGAGTACCCTTTCTATCACAACTGAAACTCTCAGTTTCTCAGATATCCTAATACTCACTGTGTCATCAGGAAAAGTAAGCTGATTAATTGCCTTTAAGCAATGAGCACTCATTTGGCAAAGCAACACCAATAAGCAAGGGTCTGGTAACTGCCCTAGTCCTCCTAGATGTTGTTTGTATACATTAAAATAAAGTGCTTATTTATCTCAATGTGTTTCCATATAGTATATCTTCAGGCAGAATTAAAAAGTTATGAAAATAATTCAAGCTATGTGAGAAAAGATATTTTGGGGCAGAAAACCATCATATAGTCAGGCAAGACCTATTTGGGAACATACACCTACCCTCTTCCTGTCTCCTAAACTGTTCTGGTCATCACAGCTTTGTCCCTTTCTCCCACAGATTTTCTACAAAATCGTTTTTTTGTTTTTTGGTTTTTTTTTCCTGAATAGCTCAACTGCCAGTGTTACTGGGGGGCCTTTGAGAAGGGAGAGGAAAGCAAGAGATGGCAGTTAATTTTATGGAAGTATCATTTTTGAATCAAGCATTTGTAAGTTAGAGATTGTCCAAAATATGATTTCAGAGGCTGTAGGAAGTCTCCTTGCCCTATAAGTGACTTCACATAACAGTTCACAAATGTCTGAGGGAAACAAGACATAAAACCTCTCTTATCTTTTGTTAGGGCCTTGAGAGCAGAGCTTAAATTCCTCAAGGGCACTTGTCATTTCCTGGAGAGGCTTTCTTCATCTTATACAAAGGAAAGGAATGTTCATCTGTCTCTGTTGGTCAAAGTTCAACTCAAGCTTTCAGTTGTTTTTTTCTTCTCCTGAATTTTCAAGTAGATGTTGGGGCCTATTTTTGTTTCACTGAATTTTACATATGACCACAAGCAAAATCAGGAATTTAATTCATAATCTAACTGCCAAACTCCTTCATATTTCTTGTACTTTCATTTACACTGCTAGATACTCTTTAGTTATAAAGATATAGAATACCATTTTTGCGCTCAAAAAGTTTATAACCCAGTAGACAGCTGGAACATATAGAAGTAAAAGTTCAGCTGAGGCTATAAATACCAAATAGCAGCCCATTGCTTCTTGGGTAAGGTCCAAGCTCTTTACCCTAGAAATCAAGCCATTTCTGTGTGCCTGTGGCGGCTCCAGCTTCATTTCTCACTACTTCGTCTCTATTTCACCCAAAACCCCACAGTGTCCTATTATACTCATTCTGTATATCTTTACCTTTGCCTAGGCTGCCTTTGTCTCTCTGCCCCACCACCACCCCATTCTTCTTCACCCCTTTAAATTTTACCCATCCTAGTCTTGAAACCTCTCTTGACCATATAAATCATCCCCTTCTCTGAACTGTAACATTTACTACAAGTACCATTCATTTTGCCCTTGGAATACAACTGCTTTGTGTGGGAGCTGTTTTTATTCACTTTAGTCTTTTCTCTCCACTTACATCTGAAGAGGTTTAAGAGACTAAATTTTTCAATCTCTGTATTTCCCATAACAAAGCCTGGTTCAGTGTTCAGTTAAGGCTTGGTTAATTACCCTGATCAGAGTAAGAAAGAGAGTGAAGACTGCTGAGAAATGGCTTTGTAAAGGACATTGAGGACCTCTTAGAGAAGAATGTATCCATTGCTCACAAAATATTCACTCTAGGTAGCTCTTTTGGATAGAAAAGCCACAACAGGGTTGAATTTTTCCCTCAGAAGAATAAACCTATTTCCATAGTAAATTTGACCAAGTTGTCCTAATGAAACTAGACTGCAGAGTTTGGACCACGTCTTCTCTTGATCTTACCCCGACTCCATCCATTAGGAAGGACAAAGCCTAGCTTTAAAGCAGTTCATTCCTAAAAATAAAATGATTTTAACAGAAATTTAAAACTTGTTCTGTTATCATAGTAACTTGCAGAAATGAATCCAACCTGATGCTTGAAGTAAGAGAGAGAGGACAGGGTCCTAGAGCCTTCCTCTTAACCACTATTTCTCTTGCTTTGAGAAATCTCTAACAAAACCTTAAGCTCCCTGAGTACAGAGACCCTATCTTACTTATAACTTTAATTTACATGTCAGGGCCTAGCACTGTGTGCTGAAAGCATATCGTCATACTCAGCAAAGGCTTATTGAAATAAACACAGACACTTCAATGTTACAGATCAACGGTGTCCAGTATTAGGAGCAGAAAGAGAATATATGTTTTGGGAAATCAATTAACCACACACAATTATTGCCTCATTCAAGACAATGTGGTTGCTGCTTTAGGGGACAGAGAGATCAGTAATACAAGTTCCCTGCCCTGCATGAGTTCATAATCTCATTGGGAAGACAAGTCATACTCAATTCCAAAAAAAAGTCAGCTTAGCATAAAAAAAAGAATTGGACTAGAAGTTAGGAGTAGTGCTGGGGTTCTATCGGCTATTGGCTTACGTGTGATCTTCGACAACCTCTCTGGACATGTTTTGTCCTCCCTGCTTCACCTGAATCACAGGGTTATTTAATAGTTCAGATAAATTAGTGAATTTACGCATATGTAAAAGTGTAAAATACTTGGCCTGGCTCGGTGGCTCATGCCTGTAATCCCAGCACTTTGGGAGGCCGAGGCAGGTGGATCACCTGAGTTCAGGTGTTCGACACCAACCTGACCAACATGGAGAAACCCCGTCTCTACTAAAAATACAACATTAGCCAGCTGTAGTGGTGCATGCCTGTAATCCCAGCTACTTGGGAGGCTGAGACAGGAGAATTGCTTGAACCTGGGAGGTGGAGGTTGCAGAGAGCCGAGATCACGCCATTGCACTCCAGCCTGGGCAACAAGAGTGAAACTCTGTCTCAAAAAAAAAAAAAAAAAAAGAAAGAAAAGTGAAGAAAAGTGTAAAATACCAAATTAGAGTACCACATGGTTAGAATATCATATTGGTATTGTGTCAGACAGTGTGGTTCAGTTTGTAGGTGTGTCCTTTGGCTATCACCATCACTACAACAAGAAACCCAGGCAGGAATTCCTGGAGGAGAAAGGACAGATTTTTTTTTTTTTTTTTTTTTGAGATGGAGCCTCACTCTGTCACCCAGGCTGGAGTGCAGAGGCATGAACTTGGCTCACTGCAACCTCTGCCTCCCAGATTCAAGCGATTCTCCTGCCTCAGCCTCCTGAGTAGCTGGGACTACAGGTGTGTGCCCCCACGCCTGGCTAATTTTTTGTATTTTTAGTAGAGACGAGGTTTCACCGTGTTAGCCAGGATGGTCTCGATCTCATGACCTCGTGATCCGCCCGCCTTGGCCTCCCAAAGTGCTGGGATTACAGGCGTGAGCCACCGCGCCCGGCAGGACAGTTCTTAATAACCAAATCACTATCTTTCCCATTCTCTTTCCTGGCAGCCTCTCTCCATACATATGCATTTAAATCCAGGTGAAATAAACTTTTACTGAAGGTCAAGGATAGTCTTCCAAAGTTGGGAAAGGCAATCACTAAAAGATAGCCTGAGGTGTGTGAGTGGGAATTACCAATGTCTTCTCCCTACCATTTCCTGTTCGGAAACAAAGAAGTATTGAATCTGGCCTAGTTCCTCCCCTCAAATAGCACTAGTTGGCAAATCAAATATCTTCCAGGGGCCAGGGAAATAATATAAATGAGTTGTCACCAGACAGAAGACAACAGGGAGTTGTAGAGACTATGGGCAACTGGAGAATACATGCTCCGTAAGATGACATTTTTATTTTAAAAAAATAAAGCAACAGTGAGCCTGGACACCGAACTTCAAAAGACTTGTCCACTTACCAAAAGGTCACCCTAAAAAGGGACTTGATTGCTCTTTTTTTCTCTTTCTTGGCAATCTGGCCCCCTTCCAGCATAATCCTTCTCCAATTCTTTGCAAAGTTTCACTTACAGTGGAGCCTAGCAGGGAAATGAGGACCATACTGGATAAGAAAACAAGAAAACTGGATTTTAGCACCTGATCTGTCCCTGATTTCCCACATGTCTAGTGCCCTATCCTGAATACTCTGCCCTGTAGGTGACAGCATGTCTTTGAGCCTCAATTTCCTTAAACTATAAAAATAGAAGACTTGGATTCTGATCCCTAAATGCCTTCAACTGAATCATTCTCTATTTAAACTTTGGGTAGAAAGTTGGAGTATAAATCGTACATTTTTGTGTAACCCATGCCAGAACTCCCTCCTATTCCTGGGCCTGGGAACAACCTAACTTAACTTTGGATTGGTTCAAATTCAGAGTAGTCAGCTTTTACTGGATAAAAAATTTTTTTTTCTCACAGGGCGCGGTGGCTCATACCTGTAATCCTAGCACTTTGGGAGGCCGAGGCAGGCAGATCACTTGAGGCCAGGAGTTCGAGACCATCCTGGCCAACATGGTGAAACCCTGTCTCTACTAAAAATACAATAATGGTGGTGGTGCGTGCCTTTACCTGGGAGGTGGAGGTTGCAGTGAGCCAAGATCACGCCATTGCATTCCGCCCTGGGGGACAAGAGTGAAACTCCATCTCAAACAAACAAACAAACAAACAAAAAACAAAACACATTTCTCACAACTTAGTCATCAGTCAGAGAAGATGACTGCCTTTGCAGGAGGAGATGATCAATACTGCCTGGATCCCTGATAGTTATAAGCAGGGGAGAGGGATTGTGATTTCACAGGAGGTGAAAGTGGAAAAATGACACTTGAACAAAGAAGCAGTGGTGGTAACAGCAACGTTGGGAGATCTTGGACCCTTATCCTTCTTTTTTTCTGCAGCCATATGGCCCATATCCACCTCAGACATGTCCTAGTTTTCCATCAGCTTTCTTCTGGTGCCTACTAGAGAGCATCCCTTCCTGGAGAGCCCACTCAGTAGGAGCATCAAAGTTGTGGTGCTTGGGTGAAGCCATGTAGGAATGACAGGGAGGCATTGCCTTGGAGTATGTGTTTGGGGGCAAGTCTCTCAGTGGATGGATACTAAATTAGCCACAGTGAATGACTGAAGGTCTGACTGGGAAGAGGCTGTGAGAGAGAAAGTGAAAGAATTTCATTGGCCGGGCGCGGTGGCTCACGCTTGTAATCCCAGCACTTTGGGAGGCCGAGGCGGGCGGATCACGAGGTCAGGAGATCGAGACCACGGTGAAACCCCGTCTCTACTAAAAATACAAAAAATTAGC
>NW_026652282.1:60855047-60891615 GCF_009828535.3 Hylobates moloch
AGTAGTGGTATTTCCATTTACAAAGTATAGTAATTCTCAATCACTGAAAATGTCAAATTTTAGAAAACGTAGTATTCCTGTGTATGATGTTAATATTCTTGAACACTTATTGTCCAAAGATGCATTGGTTTTCTTCAGAAATAGACAATTCAGATGATTGTGATGTTCTGTTTAGAAATAACTCCAAGAACAGTTTTTGCATTTTATTTTCACATTGAAAATCAGTCAGATTTGCGTCAGCCTCAAAGAGCAGGTTTATGTAAAATATTTAAGTCCTGGCAGCGAGCCGCCCTTTTTTTTTCCTAAATGGGAAAAGAGTTAAAGAAAAGCTAGTATCAATCCTTTTCATACTCTTTATAAAAGTTGAAGAGGAGGGAATAAGTTCCAATCACACTTTATGAGGCCAACGTTAACCTGATACCAAAGTCAGATGAAGATACTAAAAGAATACAAAATTACAGACCAGTATCCCTGATGAACGTAGATGCAGAAACCCTCAACAAAATACCAGCAAACTGAATTCAACAACAAATTTAAAAGATCATTTTCCCATGATCACGTGGGGAGATAACCTTTTGCATTTAAGGATGGTTAAACATACATAAATCAATAAATTTGATAGATCACATTAAAATGAACATCAAAACTACGTGTCTCAATACTTCCAGAAAAAGAATTGACAACCTTTTTTTTTTTTTTCCCGGAGACAGAGTCTTGCTCTGTCACCCAGGTTGGAGTGCAGTGGCACTATCTTGGCTCACTGCAACCTCTGCCTCCTGAGTTCTCCTGCCTCAGCCTCCCGAGCAGCTGGGATTAGAGGCACCTGCCACCATGCCCAGCTAACTTTTGTATTTTTAGTTGAGACAGGGTTTCACCATGTTGGCTTGGCTGGTCTTGAAGCCCTAACCTCAGGTGATCCGCCCTCCTCGACCTCCCAAAGTGCTGGGATTACTGGCGTGAGCCATAGTGCCCGGCCGGATACTTAACATCTTTGCGTGATAAAACCTGAACCAGTTGGGCATAAAAGGAAGATGTCTCAACACATTAAAGGCTCTATATGACTGGCCCAGAGCTGAAATCTTAACACTGAGGAGTTGAAGGCTTTTTCTCTAAGATCAGGAACAAGACATGGATGCCAGTTTTTTTCCTTCTATTCAATGTTGTACCAGAAGTCATAGCAAGAGCATTTAGGCAAGAGAAATAAAAGACATCTAAGTAGGAAAAGAAGAAAAAACTTGTCTCTCCTGATTATCTTATAGCTAGAAAACCTTAAAGACTCCATTAAAAAAAAAAAAAAACTATAGAACTAATAAAATGAATTCCATAAAGTGCTATGTACAGAATTGACAATTAAGTCTGTAGCATTTCTATACACTAACAATCTATCCGAAAAAGTAATCAAGAAACTAATCACATTTACACTATTTACTAAGTAAACAAACTTATGAATTTAACCAAGTAGGTTAAAGATCTGTATACTGAAAACATTGATGAAATGAATCGAAGATTACAAAAATAGAAATTTTTCTTTGTACATGGATTGGGAAATTTATATTGTTATAATTTTTATACTGCCAAAAGAAACATACAGATTCTGTGTAATCAATATTTCAATGTCTTTTATTTTTATAAAATACAAAAAAAAGTCTAAGACTTGTATGGAACTACAGAAGACATTAAATAATCAGAGTAATCTTGAGCAACAAGGACACAGCTGGAGGCATCACTCTACCTGATTTTGTAATCCATTATCAAAAAACTGTGGTACCAGCATAGAAACAAACAGATTCACTGACCAGTGGAACAGGATAGCCCAGACATAACTCATGCATTTTCATCCAACTGATTTTTGACAAAAGTGGCACACAGAATGGGGAGAGGATAAATAAATTGTTTTCAGATATCTGTATATCTGTATGTGAAATTGGACCATTTTCTCATAGCATATAGAAAAATCAACTCAAAATGGATTAAAGCCTGAAATGTTGCCTTTGAAACTGTAAAACTAGTAGTAGAAAATATAGGGGAAAAGCTCTATGATGTTGTTCTGGGCAATGATGTCTTGGATACATCCTTAAAAGCATGGGCAGCAAAAACAGCCAGACAACTATCGGGGAACCTGCCCCGATAGTCACGTAGATTCTTTTCTATTTTCCCTAAGTGTCGGCCGGGTTGAGAAATAAAGGGACAGAGTACAAAAGAGAGAAATTTTAAAGCTGGGCGTCCAGGGGAGACATCACATGTCGGTAGGTTCCGTGATGCCCCGTGAGCCGTAAAACCAGTAAGTTTTTGTTAGGGATTTTCAAAGGGGAGGGAGTATACGAATAGGGTGTGGGTCACAGAGATCACGTGCTTCACAAGGTAATAGAATATCACAAGGCAAATGGAAGCAGAGCGAGATCACAGGACCACAGGACTGGGGCGAAGTTAAAATTGCTAATGAAGTTTCGGGCACCATTGTCATTGATAACATTTCATCAGGAGACAGGGTTTGAGAGCAACCGGTCTGACCAAAATTTATTAGGCGGGCATTTCCTCGTCCTAATAAGCCTGGGAATGCTATGGGAGACTGGGGCTTATTTCATCCCTACAGTCTCAACCATAGAAGATGGCCACACCCAAGGGGTCCATTTTAGAGGCCCATCCTCAGGGGCGCATTCTCTTTCTCAGGGATGTTCCTTGCTGAGAAAAAGAATTCAGCAATCTTTCTTCCATTTGCTTTTGAAAGAAGAGAAATATGGCTCTGTTCCACCTGGCTTACCGGTGGTCAGAGTTTAAGGTTATCTCTCTTGTTCCCTGAACATTGCTGTTATCCTTTTCTTTTTTTTTTTTTTGAGACGGTGTCTCGCTCTGTCACCCAGGCTGGAGTGCTGGAGTGCAGTGGCACGATCTCAGCTCACTGCAAGCTCCACCTCCCGGGTTCATGCCATTCTCCTGCCTCAGCCTCTTCGAGTAGCTGGGATTACAGGCGCCCGCCACTATGCCCGGCTAATTTTTTATATTTTTAGTAGAGATGGGGTTTCACCGTAGTCTCGATCTCCTGACCTCGTGATCCGCCTGCCTCAGCCTCCCAAAGTGCTGGGATTACAAGCGTGAGCCACCACACCCACCCTATCCTTTTCTTTTTTCAAGGTGCCCAGATTTCATATTGTTCAAACACACATGCTCTACAATTTGTGCAGTTAAAACAATTATCACAGGATCCTGAGGCGACATACATCCTCCTTGGCTTACGAGATGACAGGATTAAGAGATTAAAGACAGGCATAGGAAATCACAAGGGTATTGATTGGGGAAGTGATAAGTGTTCATGAAATCTTCACAATTTATGTTTAGAGATTGCAGTAAAGACAGGCATAAGAAATTATAAAAGTTTAGGGAACTAATAAATGTCCATGAAATCTTCACAATCGACGTTCTTCCGCGATGGCTTCAGCTGGTCCCTCCGTTCGGGGTCCCTGACTTCCCGCAACAGACAACTTGAGTTGCATCAAACTAAAAAGCATCTGCACTGCAAAGGGTACAGTTAAGAGAGTGAAGACACGGGTTTTGAGAAACCATTTTCAAATCATATATCTGATAAAGGGCTAATATCCAAAATGTATTAAGAAACCCAAGCTCAATAGCAAGAAAACAACTGTCTTTAAAAGGGGGAAAAGGACCTCAACTTACATTTTTCAAAGGAAGACATGAGTGGCCAATTGATACATGAAAAAAATGCTCAACATCTCTAATCATTAGTGAGTTGCAAATCAAAACTGCAAGATATTACCTTACACCTTTTAGAATGGCTATTAAAAGGGTGAAAGACAGGTGCTGGCAAGGATGTGGAAAAAAGCCCCAACATTCTGTTAGTGGGAATATAAATTAGTATAGCCATTTTAGGAAACTATATGGTGGTTCCTTAAGAAACTAACAGTACAATTACTATATGATCTAGCGATCTCTACTTAGGTATATATCCAAAGGAATTGAAGCAGTATGTTGAAGAGATCTTGCACTCCCTTATTTTGAAATTATTTACAAAGCTAATATATGGAAAGGACTTAAAAGTTTTCATAACAGATGAATGGACATAGAAGATGTGTTGTATATACATATTGGAATATTTTTTATCCTTGGAAAAGAAGGAAAATTGTCATTTGTGACAACATGGATGAATCTGTAGTATACTATGCTAAGTGTATAAGACAGGCACAGAGAGGCAAATACTACATTATATTTGTATGTGGAATCTAAGAAAGGCTAACTCATACAAGTAGAAAGTTGGATGTTATGGTTTCCAGGATGTGGGTGTTGGAGAGATGGGCAAAGGCAAGATGTTGGTCAAAGAGTACCAATTTTCTGTTACACAGGAGGAATAAGTTTTAGACATCTATTTCACAGAATGGTGACCATTGTCACTGAGTGTATATTTTTAAATTGTTAGATGTTAAAGTTGTCACAACTAAAGTAGGTGAAGTTATGGATATGTTAATGTGCTTGATTTAGTTATTACACTATGTATACATACAAAAACTTCACATTGTTCCCTAGAATTATATACAATTGTTACTTGTCAATTATTAAAAAAAAGCCCTACTGCAACCACTAAAAAGGATTTTCATATAATAGAGGGAAAAATCATTAAAGATAGTACATTACTTTAGAAAATATTAACTTATAAAAAGTAGTATAGGACGAATTCTGTAAAAGAAGATAGACATAGAATTTTAAAATGTATAATGGAAAATTTAAATCCAGCTATACTGATGGATCAAGCAATCCAAACCAGTCTGATTGACCAAGTGGATATTTAAAAACAGTCAAACTATAAGGTGTCTGTTGTAGGCAGTTTATAAAATACAGAAGTGTTGAAAGAAACAGGATGGAAATAAGGCCAGGGGTGGTGGCTTACACTTGTAATCCCAGCACTTTGGGAGGCCGAGGCGGGCGGATCACGAGGTCAGGAGATCGAGACCACGGTGAAACCCCATCTCTACCATCTCTACTAAAACAAAAAAATTAGCCGGGTGTGGTGGTGGGCGCCTGTAGTCCCAGCTACTTGGAGAGGCTGAGGCAGGAGAATGGCGTGAGCCCCGGAGGCGGAGCTTGCAGTGAGCCGAGATTGCACCACTGCATTCCAGCCTGGGCAACAGAGCGAGACTCCATCTCAAAAAAAAAAAAAAATACTTTGAGGTGAATGAAAATACAGAAACAACATATCAAATTCTGTGAGATGTGTAAAAGCAATGCTTACAGTGAAATTAATAGCTATGAACATTGTAATGAAATGAGAAGTACTTCAAATTACTAACCTAACTAACTTTCCAACTTTAGAAAATACAGTAAAAAAAGAACAAATTAAAATCAAAGCAGAAAGGACATAAAGTTTAGTGTGGAAATAGAGAATTAAAAATAATTGAGAAACAGCACTTCGTTGACTTATTTATAAAATAAAGCTTTACGAAAATGAGAAATGTAAAAAGTGATGTTCCTAATGACCTTATTCCATACAAGGGATTAATATTTTAACAAATATCTTTGTGGAAGTAGACAAATTCCTAGAAAGACACTGACTACCACAACTCATTCAAGAACAAAGTGAAGACAATAAATTGGTAATTTAAAAACTCTCACCCCTGCCCTTGACACACATGTAAATCCCCAGTTCAAATGGATTCTTTTGTATATTATACCACACATGAAAATTACCAATTCGATAAAAATGTTTTAAAAACTTGGAAGAGCATGTAATATTTTTTATTGGTTCTATGATGCTATTGTTATCTAGATACCAAAGTGAAACATCATACGCAGGGAAAACTGTGATAATATCACTTATGAGTGGATCTGCCAAATTTCCTAGTGAATTTTGGCAAACCAAATACAGTAACATATAAATAGGAATGTACACCAGTACCCAGTACAGTGTATCCCTGGAATGGAACGTTATTTCATCAGCTGGAAATGATTAGTGCAACAGACTGAAGGAAGAAAACAACATTGTCATCTCAATAGATTATGGACGGCTGGGAGTGGAGGCTCACGCCTGTAATCCTAATACTCCTACCAACAGTGTATAAGCATTCCTTTTTCTCTGTAACTTCACCATAATGTTTTTTGTTTGTTTGTTTTTGACTTTGTAATAGCCATGGGCTGGGCACAGTGACTCACGCCTGTAATCCTAGCACTTTGGGAGGCTCAGGTGGGTGGATCACTTGAGGTCAGGAGTTCGAGACCAGCCTGGCCAACATGGTGAAACCCCATCTCTACTAAAAATACAAAAATTACCTGTGCATGGTGGCAGGCGCCTGTAATCTCAGCTACTCGGGAGGCTGAGGCAGTAGAATCACTTGAACCCAGGAGGTGGAGGTTGCAGTGAGCGGAGATTGTGCCACTGCACTCTGGCCTGGCTGACACAGCAAGACTATGTTTAAAAAAAAAGAGAAAGAAAAAAAAAATAGATGGTGGAAAAGTATTTGGTAAACTAAGAAGTAAACCACAACCTAGTAAAGGGCATATTGTAAGAATTCACAGCTAGAACCTGGTGTTGTGGTTGTAATCCCAGCACTTGGGGAAGCCAAAGCAGGATTACTTGAGGCCAGAAGTCTGAGATCAGCCTAGGCAATATAAGGATACTCTGTATCTTAAAAAAAAAATAAAATCCAGGTGTGATGACACATGCCTGTAGGCCTAGCTACTTGGGAAGCTGAGGTTCATGTTTACAGTGAGCTATGAACATGCCACTGTACTCCTGACTAAACAACAGAGTGAGACCCTGTCTCTAAAAAGCAAAAACAAAACAAAACAAAACAAAAAAAAACCACAACTAGTATTACACTTAGTATTTAAAGAATGCTTTCTCTGTAAGATGAGGAGCAAGGACAGGATAAAACACTCTTGCCAGTTCTGTTCAACAGTGTACTGGAAGTATCTGTGACATTAATTGCATTGCATATGGAAATAAATAAAAATTTTTAAATAGGAAGCAGCAAAACCTTTTGCAGATGACACGGTTTTGTGCATACACAACCCCAGTGGATCCAATAAATTTGGATTCCAATAACGATCATCTTTGCAAGTTTTTGTGATTTAAGATTACAATCCAAAAATCAGTTGTATTTCTATATATTTAAGAAGTCAAAAGTGAAATCATTGAAACATTTTTATGTACAATATTATTAAGGCAAAATACTGTGGGATAAAGTGAAATTCAGCATGAACTGTGAATAACACAAAATGTTTGTCAGAGGAGTTGAGGAATATCTAAGTATGTGGAAAGACATCTCATATTTGTGGATTAGAAGACTTAAGCATCACCAGGTGCGGTGGCTCATGCCTGTAATCCCAGCACTTTGGGAGGCTGAGGTGGGTGGATCACAAGGTGGGGAGTTCGAGACCAGCCTGGCCAATATGGTGAAACCCCGTCTCTACTAAAAATACAAAAAATTAGGCGGGCGTGGTGGCGCATGCCTGTAATCCCAATCCCTCTAGGCTGAGGCAGGAGAATCGTGAGTCAAGATTGGGCGACTGCACTCCAGCCTGGGCGACAGAGCTAGGCTCCCTCTCAAAAAAAAAAAGAGACTTAAGCATCAAAAGAATAGTTCATTAATGGAAATAAATTGAAAAATGGAAGGACATCAAAGTTTAATGCTTTTACTTTGCGTAATAACCATAAATAGTATGAAAATACAAACTATATTCATGGAAAATGTTTTCTTTTTATTTTTTTTGAGACAGTTTCGCTCTTGTTTCCCAGGCTGGAGTGCAATGGCACGATCTCAGCTCACCACAACCTCTGCCTCCTGGGTTCAAGCGATTCTCCTGCCTCAGCCTCCCAAGTAGATGGGATTACAGGCATGTGCCACCACGCCCGCCTAATTTTTTTGTTATTTCTAGTAGAGATGAGGTTTCTCCATGTTGGTCAGGCTGGTCTCGAATTCCTGACCTCAGGTGATCTGCTCGCCTTGGCCTCCCAAAGTACTGGGATTATAGGTGTGAGCCACCATGCCTGGCCCTTTGTTTTCAAATCTCATATCCAACATTGGACTTATGGCTAGAATGTTTACATAATTCTCAAAAGATAGTATTAAAAATCCAAACCTTTAAATTAGAAAATGGGCAAAAGTCATGAAAGAACATTCTTCTGAAGATAGGGAAATGTCAATAAGGACAAGATGGAAGTTAATACTATGATGAGATACTACAGAAGATTTGCTTTTTTTTTTGAGGTGGAGTCTGCCTCTGTCGCCGGAGTGCAGTGGCATGATCTCGGCTCACTGCAACCTCCACCTCCTGGGTTCCAGCGATTCTCCTGCCTCAGCCTCCCAAGTAGCTGAGATTACAGGTGCCTGCCACCACGCCCGGCTAATTTTTTTTTTTTTTTTGTATTTTTAGTAGAGACGGGGTTTCTCCATGTTGGCCAAGCTGGTCTCAAACTCCTGACCTCAGGTGATCCACCTGCCTAAGCCTCCCAAAGTGCTGGAATTAGAGGTGTGAGCCACCACACCCAGCCTACAGCAGATTTATTTCAGTAGCTGAAACAGTTAAAACAGTGATTCCAGAGGCTGAGAAGCATGCAGAAAAAATTGAATCTTTATTGCTGATGGAAATATAAAACTGTATACCACATTGGAAAATAATTTGGCAATTTCTTTTAAAGCTAAACACACACATACAGTTAGGCTTAGCAATTGCTGTCATGGGCTATTTCATAGAAATGAAAATTTATGTGTAGACCAAACCTGCACTTGACTGTTCACAGAAATTTTATTTGTAATAGTCAGAACCTGGAAATAACTCACATGTTGTTCACCAGGTAAACAGTTAAATAAGTCTGTTATTTCCATATTGTGTAATACAACTCAAAAATTAAAAGGAATAAACTACTACTATACAAATAAGCCTTAGATGATTCTCAATTCTGAAGGAAAAACCCATTTCAAGTTGTAACATAATGCTTATTTTTATGTATCTTAATGTGATGAAGTTAAATAGTTTAGAGAACATTGCTCATATTCATCTGTTAGGGATGGTAGAAGTTAGGGTCGTATGTGATTATAAGACTAGTGGAAGGGATACATTTTTAATGATGAGTTCTGCATTCTGATTCATGCAGTGGTTACAAAAATGTATGCATGTGATAAAATGTCATGTAAATGTGCACATTTCACCAATGACAATGTGCTGGTTGTGATATTGTACAATGTTAATGGAAAATATCACCACGGGGGGAAATTGAGTGGTATGTGTAAACGGTACTGTATTTGCAGCATTTTGTGAATCTTTAACATAATATGTAAATATATAAAGCACCTAGAAGAATGGTTTTAATACAGGAGAGTAACAGCTTATAAGCAAGAGAAAGAAAAATGATAAATAATGTGAACACTTACCAAAGGAAGGGTGGAACAGATAAATAAAGGACAGGGAAAATTATCTGGGATGATTCCTAAATTCCAATATTTGGATGGAACTATACAGAATTTTCATATATCTGGAAAATAAACTGAAAATATTAATGGATCCACAGATATTGAAGACTTAACCTTTTTTCTCTCATTCATTACAATGAGTGAAATGTTATAGGGAATTCTTCAAATTGAAAGAAGCAGCTCATGCATAACACAAAAACATGAATGTATAAAACTGACTGGTAAAAGGTAACTCAAATTCACAGTACTGATATACTGTAATGGTGGTGTACAAATAACATATATCTTTATTGTTAAGGTTAATACACAAAACTTTTTTAATAAGATGGCTGTTGCTATGTTGCTCAGGCTGGTCTGAAACTTCTGGGCTCAAGCAATTTTCCCTCCTCAGCCTTCTGATTAGATGGTATTATGGGCACCTGCCATGATGTCCATCTACAAAACTATTAATAATTACAACAATTTGTTTAGCCATATGTGATATAAATATATGTAAGGTGTGACATCAAGAACATAATGGGTCACCAAAATCTCAGAGTAAAAACACTCTGGTTTTACTCACCCCCATAGAACCTCAGTAATATATCCAGCACCAATATTATCACAAGTTATATCCCAGAACTGAAATCTAAGGCTGAGACATTTCCTCAGACTACAGAGAAATGAAAAACTTGGAGCAGATGATAAAAGGCTTCTTCTGTATTTATGAGACTCTTATGTGCCTGCCATCATGTGTGGAAAATTTTATCGACATTCACCAATTCAACATGGGATAAATGTGAGATATTGGCACACAGACAGCTTCTTCACCATCTTGGCTTCTCTTGTTGAAAAGCTATTAATAGCTTAACACATGGGAAGTATTGTGTGTGCTTGTAGAAAAAAAATCCCATGATGGCAGTGAAAGACAACTGGGCCAGTTGAGATTCACAACTCCAGCCTGAAAAATAATTTTCTTTACGTCAGACAACGTAGATGCCAAGTCAGAGTGGCTTTCAGCAGCACTATAATGTAGTAGGCAGAGTTCATAGTTCTTTGCACAAATGCCTATCCAACCTTCCTGCACAGCCAGAGGATTGACTATGGGACCCCTATATGGGATGGGCAATGCTCCAAATGTTTGTGAGAGCTGAGTCAAATCTAAAACAGGCAGCACTCACAGATTAAGTAGTCTTGACAGGGAACTACAAATAATATCTAAGAAAATATACTCTAGGAAGACCAAAAGAAGCTAGACAGCTGAGACTGGAATAAATATATAATTGTTCAATGTGAAACTATTGGCATACGTCTACAAGAAACAGCAGCAAGCCAATAACCATGACTACCCTGAACAGAGAAAGCATGGAGCCAGTTGCCAACCCTAATGAGATGGATGGTAATGTTTGAACTCTAGAATCGAGAATTCATAAATGCAATTTTAAGGAAATGTAGCAAAGCCCAAGATAATGCAGAAAAGAAATCCAAGAATGTATTAGAAACTTGAAGAGATTGAAATAATATACCAAACAAATATTGCAAATGAGAAATAATTGTTTCAACTGAAATAATTATTAGAGGATGTCATTAGCAGAATGGATCAAGCATAAAAAAACAGTGATCTTAAAGATAGGGTATTGGAGAATCTGTAGAGATTAAAGAAATAGAAAAGGTCTAGAGAATATCTACAGGATATAGAGAATAACGTCCAAACAGCAAATTAAATAATCATTGGTGTTCAAGTGGTAGTTTGGGAATAGCAAGGGCAGTAAAGCTTATTCAATGAAATAACAGAATACAGTCCAAATGTAGAGGCAAGTACAACTATTCAGGTACAACAACGTTAAAGACCAAATAGATTCAGTTTAAGAATACCCCAAGGTGTATATATATATATATATAAAATCTCAAAAACATACTACAAAGAGAAAGGACACTGAAAACAGCAAGAGAAAAGCAAATAACATTGTATACTTCCAATTTGTTTGTTAACAGACTTCTGATCAGAAATTGTACATACCAGGAAGGAGTGAAGTGACATAAAGTGCTAAAGGAAAAAAGTTAACCAACAATACTGTATCCACAAAAGATTTCCTTGAAAGATTGAGAGATAACATCGTTTACAGAAAGAAAAGAAAACATGGTGAGAATTCATCACTAGACTCGTCATTCAAGAAATGCTAAGTTCTTTATCCTGAAGAAAATTATGCTAACGTCCAAAGAGAAAAAGTTTGACGTTACAAAACTCAGTGGCCAATGCAAATACATAGGCAAATTCAGAATAAATTCATATGCTTGTTTTGTGTAAGCCTCTTATATCCATAATACGAGGAGTAAGATGCAAATCTATGAAAAGTAACTATAGCAGCATCATAAAATATAGCCAATATAAAAATAGACATGAGAAAGTCAAAATGTGGGGGAATTGAATTAAAGCATAAAATTGATTGGCTATTTATATTCCTTATGATGAAAATTATTATCGGTTTAAAAATACTTTTATCTATGAGATATTACCAAAGAAAGTCACTTAACCACAATGGGAGAAGGAAGAAAGAAATAATTTGCAAAACGACAAAAAAGTACCAATCAAAATGTCAATAGTGATTTCTTAGCTATCAATAATAATATTGATAGGTATTGTCTAGGATCCCCCTAAAAAGAAAAGAGAGTGGCTCAATGGATATTTTAAAAAATCAGCTGGGCGTGGTGGCTTACGCCTCTAATCCCAGCACTTTGGGAGGCCGAGGCGGGCGGATCACCTGAGGTCAGGAGACTAGCCTGACCAATATGATGAAACTGCGTCTCTACTAAAAAATACAACAAAATTAGCCGGGCTTGGTGGCATGCGCATGTAATCTCAGCTACTTGGGAGGCTGAGACAGGAGAACCGCTTGACCCCGGGAGGTGGAGGTTGCAGTGAGCCAAGATCACGCCATTGCACTTCAGCCTGGGCAACGAGCGAAATTCTGTCTCAAAATAATAACAATAATCAGTCCCAACTATATGCTGCATGTAAAAAATTAACTTACATATACACATTGACTAAAAATGAAGGGATGCAAAAAGGTTTCAAGTGGAAACCAATAAATAGCAGCTGTATTTGTATCAGATAACAGAAAATTTTCACTTAATATTTATTAAGTGAAAAGGTGTGAATAGAGACAAAAAAGTATTATATAGTAAATACTTATGAAGGGCCAATTCAGGAAGAGGGTATAAAAATCGTAAATATGTATGCATCCTGCAGCAGAACACCAAACTGTAAGCGACCTAAAGCGAGAGAAACTGCAATACAGTAATAGTAGGGGACTTTAGTAACCCTTCCTCAACTCTTGTCAGTTGAGTACACAGAGGCTTATTCCAACTGGGGGAACGAAATAGAAGACAGTGGGATAATTTGCCTAGTAACCCAGGCAGTTCTACCCTTGTATTCCCCAAGTCCACCAGTGCTGTGTATGTGGCAGGCTTTAAGCCTGGCTGTGTTCCTGGTCCTATGGCGCCCTCTAGTGATGAAATGGTTGCAGTGACCACATTCTTAGATACAATTTTTGGGACACCCTGTGAAGAATGGCAGCTACGAAGTAGCAGACTACAAAGATTGGTATAAATACCTAACTCTTAAATGCCTGGACACTGGAGAACTTCCACAAACATAAGACCATCCAGGAGACATGACATCTCCAAAAGGACTATGGGATCTAGTTTTGGAGCGATGTAGTTATGTTGCCTCTCATACAGGAAACTCAAAATAGCTAAGAACTATGATCTCAAATATACAAAGGAAGTAGCCACTGACCGACCCTAATGAGATGGTGATGTGTGTGATGTCAGAGTAAGAATTCAGGAGAAATGTTTTGGGAAAATAGCAAACACCATGATAATGCAGGAAACAATTCAGTAATTTATTAAAGAAATGTAACAAATACTGAAACAATAGATAACCAAACTGAAATACTGGAACTGAGAAATAATGACCGAATGGACAAATGCACCAGAAGGTCTCAACAGCAGCACTGATCCAGCAGAACAAGAATCAGTATTGTTAAAGACAGGGGATATGAAAATGCACAGTGAGTGCAGAAAGAAGCAAAAAGAACAAAAAAGTATGAAGCATGTCTACAAGGTGAAGAAAGTAATCATCTTGAAAGCACAAACCTCAGAGTTACAATTCTTAAAGAGGGAGAGTTTGGAGTTGAAAGTTTAGAGAAGTAGGCCGGGCATGGTGGCTCACGCCTGTAATCCCAGCACTTTGGGAAGCCAAGGTGGGTGGATCACCTGAGGTCGGGAGTTCAAGACGAGCCTGCCCAACATGGTGAAACCCCATCTCTACTAAAAATACAAAAGTTAGCTGGGCGTGGTGGCTCACGCCTGTAGTCCCAGCTACTTGGGAGGCTGAGGCACGAAAATTGCTTGAACCAGGGAGGCAGAGGTTGCAGTGAGCTATGTATGTGTATATCCAGATGTGATTACTCAGGTAGAAGACAGTAAAAAACAAAAACAAGCAGATTCAACCAAAATAAGGCTTTGTCAAGGAATGTAACAATCAAATGTTCAGAGGTGGAGAAAAATTTAAATGGTCCTAAAAGCTGCAAGAAAACAGAAGCAAATAATGTATAAATGAGCTCTGATATATCCAGTAGTGAAGAGTTTACAGGCTAGGAGGGAGTATGATGACATATTTAGTGCAGAAGGAAATAACCTGCCAAATCAGAATATCAAATTCAGCAAAATATTCTTCAAACTTGAAAAATAAATACTTTACCAGACACAGAACAGGTGAGGAATTTTTGTCAACATCAGACCTGTCTTACATGAAATGCTAGAAAGAGTAATTCAGTCTGAAAGGACATTAATGAGCAAAAAGAAAACATCTGAATGTTTACAACTCATAGAAAAAGGAGGTACACAAATATAGAATAATACTGTGATTGTGGTATATAAACATTTTTAGTAGGAAGACTAAAAGGTAATTCTATTAAAATTATAACTACAAAAATATTAGAGATAGATAAACATAACAGATCATAGCATGTAGGGTGGAGATTAAGTGTGGAGTTCTTTGGTTTTCTCTTTGCTTGTCGTTCCTTGTGACTACAGATACTTGTCATTAATTTAAAATTATTGGTTATATGATGTTTTTTTGCAAGCCACATGACAACAACCATGCAAAAATCTCAGAAAATAAAAGCAAGGAATTAAAATATACTATCAGAAAAAAACTACTTAATGGAATACAGGGAGGAAAGAAGAATGGAAGAGAGGACCAACTAAGCAAAATTTGAAAGAATGGAAAAGGAGCAAACACTTTCAGTTTCATTCTACAAGGCCAGTGTTTCCCTGATAACTAAAGGAAAAGGTCTAAAAACCCCCAAACAACAATAAACCCCAGAAGGCAAATATGTCTGATTCACACAGATGGAACAATCCAGAAGAAAATGCTAGTAAACTGTATTCAACAACACACTAAAAATATAATTCATACTTATCAAGGTGGATTAATCTTAGGAATGCATGGATTGTTCAAGCTATGCAAATCAATTAGTTTTATGTCGTATAACAAAGTCAACAACCATAATGTAATGGATGTCCAAAAAGTATTTTATAAATTTAATATTTTATTAAAAATTATCTCAAAATTGGGTATAGAGTTAAGATGTCTCAACAGACTGGCAGTTGAACTTACACTGTCCTTGTGAGCAAGGAAAACTGACAAGCATACTGCTAGATTTGGAAGACGTTAAAAATGCCCATGTTCAGCACTTTAGTTCACCATGTTACTGGGAGTTCTAGTTAGAGCAAGTATAAAAGAGAAACAAATAAGGGCATTCATATTAGAAAGGGAGAATTATAAATATCCCAATAGATACAAATAAAATACATAGGAAGAAACTTAACCAATCAAGTAAAATGTATCTACAAGGAGAACTATGAGTCATTGATAGAAATTGAAGAGGACACTGGTAAATGAAAAGATACTGCATGTTCATTTAGTGGGTGAAGTTATACTGTTAAAAACCCATACTACATATGGCAATCTATAGTTTCAAAATGCCAGTGTTGTTTTTTCACAGAAATAGGAACAAGACAAAGAATAGACACAGTAATCCTGAGCCAAAAGAACAAAGTTGGAGTCATCACATTACCTGACTTAAAATTATATGACAATGTAACACTAACCAAAACCGAATGTGACTTGCATATATATACATACATCAGTGTAACATCTACAAACCAGAAATCCATGTATTGAAACTAAACTTGGCCTATCAGAGAGCTCCAAGAGACCAGGCTCCACAGGTTGAGTGCTGCCAGCACAAATATATTTATAGGTGTTTGTAATCTCGCTCCTGGTGGGCCATCACCCGTGCAATCGTGTGCATGAACAACGGTAACCTCGCCCCTTGTTTGTTGTTACTGGTGCGAATGGGCACCAGCAACTCCACACCTACCATTCTGCCCCAAGTGCAAATGTGCACATGGGTGGCAGCAACTAGCCTCCTCCAGGGCCTCATATCTTGCAGCCAGTGGCATGAGTTCTAGCATGGACGATGTTAAACCCTCCTCTTCCAGTGTCCCTCCCCATCTGACACATGTACACGCTTCCATGCTGTTGAGGCTATTGGCACGAGCAAGTGAGCCTGGATCCCACCGCCACCAACCCAATGGAATACTATGGCTGCCACCCCCTATTTGAATACTGTGGGCAGTGTAACAGGAACACATCAGCCCCTCCAGTTCGGCATGTTTCTAACCTTGAGGGACAAGAGAACACAGCCTCCTTTCTTGACCCTGCTTCCCCAGAGTTAGAGCATGCAGCCCAGGAATCCTGAGGTGAGCCTTCGCCCCCTAAAATCTTCCAGAAATGAAGCCAGTCAACTGAACCCACTTTACACCTCAATCAAAACCCAAGGGCATTGAAGAAGATTAAAGAAAAACGTCATACAAAGCACAGCATCTTCAAAGATTGAAAGAATATTAGTCCACATACATGAGAAAGAAGTACTGCAAGAACTCTGGCAGTTTGAAAAGCCATAGTGTCTTCTAACTTCCAAAGGGTCACACTAGCTTTCTGGGAGAGGTTCTTAACCAGGCTGAGATGGGTTAAATGACATAGGGTAAAGAATATGGGTATGAATGAAGATCATTGAGATTCAGGAGAAAGTTGAAACCTAATCTAAGGAATTTAAGAAACACAATAAAACAATACAGATGTTGAAAACTGAAATGTCCATTTTAAAATCTGGTAGAGCTGAAAAGCACACTACATAATTACATAATGTAATTGGGAGTATTAACAGAATAGATGAAGCTAAGGAGAATCTCAGAGCTCTAAGACTAGTTGAATTAGCTGTCAGACAAATATTTTAAAAAGAATTTAAAAACTAAACAAAATCTCTATGAAATATGGCATTCAAACCTATGAGTCACTGACATTCCTGAAAGAGGCAAAGAAAGCAAGCAACTTTTTCGTTTATTGTCCATCAGTTTTTCCGCAACCTTGCTAGAGAGGCCAAAATTCAAATTCAGGAAATTCTGAGAACACTGCAAAATACTGTCCCCCAGACAGTTATCAGATTGAAATGAAAGAAAATGTCCAAAACAACTACAGAGAAGGGCTGGGTAAACTACAAAGGGAAGCCCATCAGGCTAACAGCATACCTTTCAGCAGAATCCCTAGAAGCCAGACGATATGGATACCTATATTCAGCGTTTTTAATACGAAGTGATTCCAATCAGCAATTTCATATTCAGCCAAATTAAGCTTTATAGGTGAAGGAAAAATAAGATCCTTTACAGGCAAGGAAGTGCCAAGGCATTTCATTACCACCAGACCTGCCTTACCAGAGGTCCTTAACTGAGTGCTCAACATGGAAAGGAATGACCATTACTGGCCACCAAAAAAGCACATTTAAGTAGACAGACCACTGACACTATAAAGCAAATGCACAAATAACCAGCAACCAGCTAATAGTAATACAGAATCAAATATACACATATCAGTGTTAAGTTTGAAATTAAATAGGCTACTGTCCTAATAAATGATAAAGAGAGGCAAGTTGGATAAAAAAGATTGAACTGTATGCTGTCTTTCTGAAACCCATTTCAGAAGTAATGGCACCCATTGACTCAAGGTAAAGAGATGGAGAAAATTCTACCAAGCAAACACAAAAAAGGAGGAGGGACAGATTGCTATTGTAACTTCATAAAAAATAGACTTTAAAACAGCAATTATCAATAAGGACAGAGAAAGATATAATCGTAAAGGGTTCAACTCAACAAGAGCTAACTATATACGCACTGAACACAGGATCATGCGTGTTCATAAAAGAAGTTCCTACAGACCTATGAAGAGACTTAGATAAGCAGACAATAAGAGTGGGAAACTTCACCACCCCATTGACACTATTAGATCACTGAGGCTAAAAGCTAACAGATATTTTAGTCCTATACTTGACACTTGACCAAATGGACCTATCATCAGACATCCATACTAATGTCCACCCAAAACCACCAAGTACACATTCTTCTCTTCTGCACATGGTACATACTCTACAGTTGACTACACAGTGGGTCATAAGACAATCCTCACCAAATTCAAATAACAGCAAAATCATACTAAACAGATCTTTGGACCAGAGCACAATAAAAATAGAAATCAACACAAAGAAGATTACTCAACACTATACAATTACATGGAAATTAAGCAACTTGATCCTTAATTATGTTGGTATAAATAATAAAGTTAAGGCAGAAATGGACAAGTTCAATATCTCAATTTAACAAGCTAATATAACAAACAGAGGAATTAGAAAACGAGTAAACTAATTCCAAAGCTAGCAGCAGACAAGAAATAACGAACCAGTTTTGAAATTGAATCAGTAATAGGTTTTTATCCCTACCAACCCTACCTGGACCTGATGGATTTATGGCTGAATACAACCAGATATGTAAGAAAGAGCTGGTGAAATTCCTAGTTACACTATTCCAAAATATCAAGGAGGAAGGACTCCTCCCTTAATCATTTTATGAAGCCAGCATGATCCTGATACCAAAACTTGGCAGAGACACAACACAAACTTGAGATGAATATCGTTGATGAACTTAAAAGGAAAAATTCTCAAGAAAATACCAGCAAACCTAATCCAGTTGCATATCAGAAAGCAAATTCCCCATGATTAAGGAGGCTATATTTGTGTGATGCAAGGTTGGTACAACATACAGAACTTAGGAAAAAAAATGTGATTTATCACATAAGCAGAGCTAAAACCATGATCATCTCTATAGATGCAGAAACAATTTATTTAACATTACTTCATGTTATGAACCCTCAACAAATTAGGCATTGAAGAAACATATCTCAAAATAATGACCTATCTGTTACAAACTCACAGCCAACCTCATAATCAACTGGCAAAGGTTGGAAGCATTCCTTTTATGACCAGAGCAAGTCAAGGATGCTCAGTGTCACCACACCTATTCAACATACTACTGGAAGATCTACCTAGAGCAATCAGTTAATAGAAAAGGCATCCAAATAGGAAAAGAAGTAAAACTATCTCTGCAGACAACATGATTTTATACATAGAAAACCTCAAAGCCCCAAAGCTCCTAGATTAGATACAAAACTTCAACAAAGTTTCAGTATAAAAAGTCAGTCTGTAACTTAGCATTTCTATACAGCACCAACATCAAAGCTCAGAATTGAATCAGGAATGCAAACCCATTCACAATAGCCACAAAAAGCATAAATCACCCAGGAATACATTTAACCAGGAAGGTGAAAGATCACTATAAGGAGAATTACAAAACACTACTGAAGGAAATCATAGATGACATAAATAGGAATAAATGACATTGTTAAAATGGCCATAATCCCCAAAGCAATTTATACATAACTTGCTATTCAAACTACCAATGACATTCTTTGCAGAATTAATAAAACCTTTAAAAATTCAAATGGAGTGAAAAAGTCCTAATAGCCAAGGCAATTCTAGACAAAAAACAAACTTGGAGGCATAACATTACCTGAATTTGAAAGTATTCTACGAGATTACAGTAACCATAACAGCATGGTACTGGTATAAAAATAGACATGGAGGCCAATGGAGCAGAATATAGAACTCAAAGCTCTACACCAACAGCCATCTGCTTTTCAACAAAGTTGACAAAGCAAGCAATGAAGACAGGACTTCCTGTTCAATAAATGGTGCTGGCATAACTGACTAGGTATATATTCAAGGTTGACACTGGACCCCTTCCTTACATTACATATAATGACTCAATATAGATTAAGGGCTTAAATGTAAAATATAATACCATAAAAATGCTAAAATATAGCTTAGGAAATACCATGCTGAACATAGGTTCTAAAAAATATTTATGATGATTCCAAATGCAGTTACAGCAAAAACAAAAATTGACAAATAGAAACTAGTTAAACTACAGAGATTCTGCACAGCAAGAGAATCTATCAATGGTGAACACAATGTACACAATGGGAGAAATATCTGCAAATTATGCATCTGACAAAGTTCTAATATCCAGAATTTATAAGCTACTTAAATTCATGGGGAGAAAACCACATTGAAAATATGAAAAAGTACATAGACATTTTTTCAAAGGAAGACATACATACAGCTAGGAGTCATATGACAAAATGCTCAACATCACTAATCCATAGAGAAATGCTAATTAAAACCACAATGCAATTCTGTCTTACACCAACCAGAATGGCTATTACTAAAAAGTCAAAAATAGTATGTTGTTGAATCTACAGATAAAAGGGAATGCTTATGGATTGCTCGTTGAATTGTAAATTATTTCATCCATGATTTTGCCAAGAACAAGAACAACGACATCAAACGGAAATACCATTTGATGCAGGAATCCCATTGGTTTTATACCAAAAGGGGTATAGATTTTAGGACCATAAAGACACATGAATGTGCATGTCAACTGGAGCACTCTTTATAATAGTGAAGATACGAAGTGAAGCTTAACACCCACTGATGGCTGACTGTATGAAGAAAACATACATATACACCATGGTACGCTGCAACATCATAAAAAAGAATGAGATTATGTTCTTTGCACCAACATGGTTGTTGAAGTATTTTGAAAATACGTGGCAGCAATGTCAAATCATCAGAAGAAAAGGAATGATATGATTTTGTAAGTGGGCAAATAGAGTAGCCATTTCTCCAAAGAATACACAAACATGACCAAGAAGTAACTGAAAAAAAACCACAAGTCAAAACCACAATGTGAGATTCTCTCGCTGCAGTTAAAATAGTTATTATCAAAAGGACAAATAATACTGTCAAGCAAGAAGGCAAAAGGGATCTCTGATAACACTGTTGGGGGAGTCTCGCTCTGTATTCCAGGCTGGAGTGCAGTGGCATGATCTCGGTTCACTGCAACTTTTGCCTTCCAGATTCAAGCAATTTTCCTGCCCCAGCCTCCCAAGTAGCTGGGATTACAGGCATACGCCACCACACCTAGCTAATTTTTGTATTTTTAGTAGAGGCAGAGTTTCACCATGTTGGGCAGGCTGGTCTCGAACTCCTGACCTCAGGTGATCCACCTGCCTCAGCCTCCCAAAGTGCCAGGATTACAGGTGTGAGCCACCATGCTCAGCCAATATTCAGGGTTTTCTAAAACCAATTAGTTGAGAAAACTACCATACTATTCAGCATTTCTTCCATGGGCTACATCCAAAAGAAGGGATATAAATATATTGAAGAGATAGCTGCACTGATATGTTTATGGCAGTATTTACAATCACTAGGATATAGAATCACTCTGTGTGTCCATCAGTTGATGAATGGATAAAGTGTGGTATGTATACACAATAGAATGAATATTCAGTCATACTTAAGAATGACATCCTGTCACTTCCAACTACATGTATGGAACAGTAGAACATAATAAGTAAAATAAGCCAGGCATGGAAAGACTGTGTATTCTCACTCATTTGTGGTAGGTACAAAGAACCTATGGATTTAGAGGGTGGAATGACGGTTATCAGTAATGGGTTGATGTGTTAGGAAAAGGAAATAAGGAGGGTATGGTTAAGGAGTACAAAATGCCGTTTGAAAGTAGGAATAAGATCTGTTTTGTGGGAGAACAATAGGACAGCTATAGTAAATAATTATTGTATATTTGAAAATAATTACAAGAGTAGAAGTTGATTGTTCCTAACACAGAGAAATGATAAATGCTCGAGGTAATGTGTATCTCCATTACCTTGTTTTGATTGTTGCACATGACACACTTCTATTGCAATATCATGTGTCCCATATATATATACATATACATAACTATCATGTACCAATAATATTTAAGCATATGTGATTTTTATAAACAAGTAAACTAGTTAGGGGTAGATAAATCCAAAATAAAAACAAGCATAAATCCATATATAACAAGTCTACAGCTAATATAATGAACAATTGAAATTCCTTCCTCTAATATCTAGAACAGGATAGGATGCCCACTTTCACCACTTTTATTCCACATAACATTCTATACAGAGCTATTAGGCAAGTGAAAGAAATAATGGGCATCCAAATGAAGAGAAGTTAAATAATATTGCTGCAGGATTCTAAGGAGCAATACAGAAATTTGTAGCATTTACATTTGCCAACAGTGAAAAATCTGAAAAAGAACTCAAGAAAGCAATCTCATTTGGAATCTCTACAAAAAAATCAAATAGTCAAACTTTGGAAGTCATGAAACATCCCTACAAGGTATTAGGGGAACCGGCCCCCAATATTTCAATGTAGGTTCTTTTCTATTTTTCCTAAGTGTCGGCCGGTCTGAGAAATAAAGGGAAAGAGTACAAAAGAGAGAAATTTTAAAGCTGGGTGTCCAGGGAAAACATCACATGTCGGCAGGTTCTGTGATGCCCCCTGAGCCACAAAACCAGCAAGTTTTTATTAGTGATTTTCAAAGGGGAGAGAGTGTACAAATAGGGTGTGCATCACAGAGATCACATGCTTCAAAGGCAATAAAATATCGCAAGGCAAATGGGCAGGGCAAGGTCACAAGGCCAGGGTGAAACTAGAATTGCTGATGAAGTTTCATGGCCCACTTTGCATGCATTGTCATTGATAAACATCTTAACAGGAAACAGAGTTCAAGAGCAGAGAACCGGTCTGACTAGAATTCACCAGGCTGGAATTTCCTAATCCTAGCAAGCCTGGGGGTGCTGCAGGAGACCAGGGCGTGTTTCATCCCCATCTACAACTGCATAAGGCAGACACTCCCAGAGCGGCCATTTTAGAGGCCTCCCCCTGGGAATGCATTTTCCCAGGGCTGTTAATTATTAATATTCCTTACTGGGGGAAGAATTCAGCGATATTTCTCTTGCCCATTTTCGGCAATAAGAGAAATATGACTGTCCTGCCCGGCTCCCAGGCAGTCAAACCTAATGGTTATCTCCCTTGCTCCCCAAACATCGCTGTTATCCTGTTCTTTTTTTCAAGGTGCCCAGATTTCATATTTTTCAAATACACATGGTTTACAAACAATGTGTGTAGTTAATGCAATCATCACAGGGTCCTGAGGCGACATACATCCTCAGCTTATGAAGATGACGGGATTAAGAGATTAAAGACAGGCATAGGAAATTATAAGAGTATTGATTGGGGAAGTGATAAATGTCCATGAAATCTTCACAATTTATATTTAGAGATTGCAGTAAAGTCAGGCATAAGAAATTATAAAAGTATTAATTTGGGGAACTAACATATGTCCGTGAAATCTTTACAATTTATGTTCTTCTGCTGTGGTTTCAGCAGGTCCCTCCATTTGGGGTCTCTGACTTCCTGCAACAAAAAGGAAAACATTGATAATGGAAACTGAATAGGACACAATGAAATGGGAAATTATTCATAATTAAAATATCATTACTGCCTAAAGCAGTCTGCAGATTAATTCTTTTTGTATCGAAAATCAATGATATTCCTTATAGAAATAGAAAAAGAATTCATAAAATTCCTGAGACCACAGGAGACACTGAGTATCAAAAGTAATCCTGAGGAAAAAGCAAAGATGAAGACATCATACTACTTCAAAAGATACTACAATGTCATTGTAAACACAATGTGATGATATTGGCATGATATACACGTAGATCAGTGGGATGAAATCGAGAACCCAGTGATAAATCCAGACATTTACAAAAAACTCATTTTTAAAAATCACCATAAATATACGTTGTGGAAAGGATAGTGCTTTCAATGAAAGTTGCTGGGAAAACTTGGTAATCATATGCAGAAGAATGAATCTTACCATATGTAAAAATAATATGGGTTAAGTGCTTATGTCTGAAACTATAAAAAGTGGTAGATAAAATCTTTGTATAAATGCTTCTGGATATTTGTCTAGGCAAAGATTTTTTGGTAAGCTCTGAAAAGCAGAGGCAATGAAAGAAAAAACAGACATAAGTTCATACATCTAGCTAAAATGCTTTTGCATGATGGAGGTAACAAAATAGTGAAACCAAAATTGTAACGGGAAAAAACCTGACAACTATGTTTTTTACAGGGATAAGAATATATATTCACATCATCAGAAGTCAAGCAAATAATCCGATTTTAAAGGATAGATTAAAAGAAGGCATAAGTTGCCAAGAGGTATATGTAAAAATTTTCATCGTCACTAATCATCATGGAAGTGCAATTTCAAGCCACAATGGAATGTTGTGCAATTAAAACAAATACCTAAAAGACAAATAACAGATGGTGGTGAGCATGCATACAATTGGTTATGCTCATATACTGTTTCTGAGAATGTAAATTTGTATAGCCATTCTTGAAAACAGTATTGTGTTGTCTCATAAAACAAATGATGTAACCACTATACTGTGTCAATTCCACTGCTCAATATTTATCACAATGAAAGGTATCAGTATATTAGGGGGATATTTTCATCCATGTCCTTGTTGCAGCTCTATTCATAAAAGCTTTTGAATTAACCTGAAATTTCATCAAGGGATGCATGGAAAATGGCAATATTATATATATGCACTATTGAAAATTATTCATTAAAAGGAATGAAATCATATCACTTTCAGTAATATGACTGGAATTGGAGGTCATTATGGTAAGTGAAAGAAGCCAAGCACAAAAAAATAAACACTGCATGTTCTCACGTATATGTTAAAATATAAAACAGTTGATCTGGTTGGTGTGCAGAGTTGATTGCTGGTTACTGAATGATCTTCTATTCAAAGGGGGAAGACAACAATTTTGACTAATGAGTACAAAAACAAGTAGAATAAATAAGTCCTAATATTTGATAATTCAGTAAGGCGACAACAGTAAACAGTATTTCATGTTATTGTTTAAGCTTGCTGAAACAGAGGAATTATAATGTTCCTAACATAAAAAGAGACTAATGTTTGGGGTGGTGCACGTTTCAACTACCCTAGTTCAATTACTACTGACTGTATGCTTGTATCAAAATATCACATGTACCCTCTAAAATGTACAACTTTTATATATCCAGGTGAATATTCAAAATTCAGAGATTAGTATGAAAATGTTACAGCTTATTTTTCCATCAAAATTGTTATTAAAATAGCTTATCAGATGTTTTTGTTGTCTCATGGAACCACCAAATATCTATAGTAGATACACAAAAAATAGAAAGTAAGACATTTTAGAACACCACAAGATACAAATAGTTACAAGATAGTGGGAGAGTAAAAAAATGAAGGAACGATCTAGTAATAAACAAGAAAGCAATTTGCAAACTATATTTCTTTAAATATTAACAATATTTTGAATGTAAATGGAATAAATTCTTCATTCAAAATAGAGTAGCAGAATGGATATTATAAAATACTGCCTATAAGACACTCACTTCACTTGTAAGGACACATGGACTGAAAGTAATGGGATGAAAAACTATTGTATAGAAATCGAAAGCAAACGAGTATCAGTAGCTAAACTTATTCCATTAAACTATACATGAAGCCAGAAACCATAAGATTTGGGAAATAAGTTTATTACATAGTGGTAAAAGGGGTTAATTCAGCAAGAGGTTATAGTAATTGTAAATACATATGCACCCAAAACAGAAGTGCCCAATCATATAAAACAAATATAATAAGTTCTGAGCGGACAGATAGATTGCCATACAATAATAGTAGGGGACTTAAGTACTGAAGTTTCAGCAATGGGCAGATCATCTGGATCTGACTTACACTACATCTGGCTTACACTACACTTTATGCCAAATAAAGCAAGCTGACATATACAGAATACTTCGTCTAACAGCAGCACAATCTACATTCTTCTCTACAGAAGATGGATCTTTGCATAGGCCTTATGTTAGGAATCAAGACTCGTTTTAAATTTAATAATATAGAAATTATACCACATTTTTAAGCACACTGCATGAACCTAGGAACTATTAGTAGAATGAACATTAGAATGTTCACAAGCACATAGAAATTAAACAATATGCTTTTGAATAATGAATGGGTGAATCATTAAATCCAAATGGAAGTTAAAAAATATTTTGACAAATGAAAGATGAAACACAAGACACCAATATTTGTGATACCAGAAAAGTAATTTAAAAATAACCTTATGTTACACCTGAAGCAACTATTAATATAATGGGAAGAACAAACAGTCTAAATTTTATAGAAGGAAGCATATAATAAAGAGCAGCATAGAATAAATGAAAAAATTTGTACTCATACAACGTATGCAAATCCAGTCATGAGAAAGAAAATCTGAAGAGACCAATAAGAAGTAAATTGTATCCATAATAAAAATCTCCTATCAAATATATGCCCATCGTGCTTCACTGGTAATTTCTGCCAAACCTAATTCCACTTTATATTAAGAGGATTATTCGCCATGTTCAAATGGGATTTGTCCCTGTGAGGCAAGGATGTTTTAAATAGTCTTATAAAGGAGGAGGGACACTGCCATTCGATCATCTCAATAGATTTAAAAATAAAACAGTTTTATAGAATTTGATATAATAAAAGCTGTCAACCAATTAGGCATAGAAGGAATGTAGCTTTATACCATATAGGCAGTAAATGAAATACCCACAACTAACATCACAATAAATGAAGAAAACATGAAATATTTTCTTCAGAGGTGAAGAAGACAATTATGCCTACTCTCAGCACCTCATTCAACCTAGTTTAGGATGTTCTAGCCAGTACAGTTAGGCAAGAGAAGGAAATTAAAGGCATTCAGATTGGAAAAGAGGGAAGCAAATTGGGCCTGTGTGGAGATGACCTGAACTTATGTATAGAAAATACACTGTCCCGGCCAGGCGCGGTGGCTCACGCCTATAATCCCAGCACTTTGGGAGGCCAAGGCGGGCGGATCATGAGGTCAGGAGATCGAGACCATCCTGGCTAAGACGGTGAAACCCCGTCTCTACTAAAAAAATACAAAAAAAAAAAAAAGCCGGGTGTGGTGGCAGGCGCCTGCAGTCCCAGCTGCTCGGGAGGCTGAGGCAGGAGAATGGCATGAACCTGGGAGGCAGAGCTTGCAGTGAGCTGAGATGGTGCCACTGCACTCCAGCCTGGGCGAAAGAGCAAGACTCTGTCTCAAAAAAGAAAAAAGAAAGAAAATACACTCTCTCCTTAAAACCTTTTGGAAGTGATAAAGAAATTCAGTAAAATTGCATAATACACAACAGACATACAAAAACCTGTAGCATTTCTATATCCCACCAGTGGGTAATTTCAAAAAGAAAACAAGAAATGAGTGTCATTGACAATAGCTTACAAAAGTACCAAGGAAGAGATTTGAACAAGCCAAAGATTTCTGTAATGAAAACTCTTTAAAAAATAATTCGTTTTGTAATAAAAGCATTGAAGGAAGAAATTGACACAAATGAGTAGAAATATATTTTATATTTATGGGTTAGAATAATTTATATCTTAAGATATATATACTACTCAAAGCAATCTATTGATCTGTGCATCCCTATTAAATTTCTGATGTTATGTTAGTTTTGCCTGTAAACAGAAGAAAATAATTCTAAAATTTGTATGGAGCAACAAAAATCTTAAATGAAAAAATACTGAAGAAAATGAGGAGATCCAGGGTAATTGAAGTATCTGGCTTCAATATAGACTACAAAATTATGGTAACCAGAACAGCATTGTCTGGCAGAAGACAGACACAGACACAACTGGAACAGAGTAGAAAGGAAATAAACTAAAGCTCCTACACAATAACTGATTTTTTACAAACTTGCCAGAAGCACACTTCAGGGAAAATAAAACATTTGCCGTGTAAATGGTACTGGGAAAATTTGATAATTACATGCAAAAGAATTAGATTGGAAGTCTACATCTAAAAATACACAAAAATTAACTCCAAATTGAATAGAGTTAAATGTAAAATTGGAAACTATGAAACTTCTTGAAGAAAATGGGGGAAATGATTCATGATATTTTGCTGGGCAAGGATTTAGAAATGAGACCTGAACTTTTCAGGGAATAAAAGGAAAAATAACCAAATGAGAGTACATCAAAGTTTAAAGCTTTTGCACAGCAAAAGAGTATTAAAAGAGTGAGGAGTCAATTTACAGTATTGGAGAAAATATCAATTTATAGTATTGGAGAAAATATTTGCAAACAGTACATGTGACAAAGAGTTAAGAAGATATAACTAACATAATTCAATAGCAAGAAAAAAGTAATATGAATTTTAAAAAATTGGCAAAAATTGCTGGCTGCTGCACTCCTGGAACCTTCACTAACCAGATCCAGGCAGCCTTCCGGGAGCCACAGCTTGTGGCTACTGACCCCAAGGCTGACCACCAGCCTCTCACGGAGGCATCTTATGTTAACCTACTTACCATTGCTCTGTGTAACACAGATTCTCCTCTGCAATATGTGGACGTTGCCATCCCATGCAACAACAAGGGAGCTCACTCAGTGGGTTTGATGTGGTGGATGCTGGCTCGGGAAGTTCTGTGCATGCGTGGCACCATTTCCCATGAACACCTGTGGGAGGTCATGCCTGATCTCCATTTCTACAGAGATCCTGAAGAGATTGAAAAAGAAGAGCAGGCTGCTGCTGAAAAGGCAGTGACCAAGGAGGAATTTCAGGGTGAATGGACTGCTCCAGCTCCTGAGTTCACTGCTACTCAGCCTGAGCCTGCCACGGAAGACTGGTCTGCAGCTCCAACTACTCAGGCCACTGAATGGGTAGGAGCAACCACTGAATGGTCTTAAGCTGTTCTTGCATGTTAAGCAACATGGAAAAATGGTTGATGGAAAATAAACATCAGTTTCTAAAAGTTGTGAAAAAAAAATTGGCAAAAGACCTGAATAGACATTTTTGAAGGGAATAAATACAAATGACCAACATGTACATGAAAAAATGCCCAGTATCACTAATATTCTGGAAAACACAAATCCAAATCCACAAGAAAATACCACTTCCAGTTAGAATTGCTAATCAAAAAGACGAAACCACTATTGGTGAGGGAGTGGACAAATCAGAATATTTACACACTGTCGCTGTGATTGTTAATTAGTGTAGCCAATGTGGAAAATAGTTGGGAGGTTTCTTAAAAATTATAAACAGAACTAATTCATGATTCCAGAATCCTCCTATCAAGCATACGCTCAAAGATAATAAGATATCTGTACTGCCATATTTATTGTGGTAGTATTTACAGTGGCTAGGATATGGGATTAACCTAAGTGTCCCACAGTGGGTAACAGTCAAAGAAAATGTTATATATTTATACACAAAGTACATACTTTCCAGCCATAAAAAATAATGAAATCCTGTAATTTGCAATAACATGAATAAATTTTGAAGACAACATTTTAACCGTAATAAGCTAGATACTGAATGACTAATGCTGTATTATCTTACTCATATGGATACTAAGAAAATAAAAATTTGATATCCTAAAGTCAGAGAGTAGAACTGTGGTTACAATAGACAGGGGAGGGGCCTTTGATTTGGCCATTAGGTACAGAGTGACAATTAGAAAAGACTAGTAAATTTTTCTGTTCTTTCACACACTATCATGATTATGGTTAAATGTAAAATACTGTATATTTCAAAAGAGTTAGCATAGACACTTTTCAATGTTTTCACCACAAAGAAATGATAAATGCATGTGACTGGATTAACATGCAACCTAAATACATACAAAAACATCACACTGAATTCAATAAATACATGCAATTAGAATTTTGAGATAGTTAATGAAAAAGAAAATTTAAAAAATTATGACAAGCAGAGGCCAATATCTATGATGAACATAGACACACAGATCCTCTACAACAAACTAGCAACCTGAACTCAACAGTGCACTAAACATTTTATTTTTCATAATCAAGTGATATTCATCCCAGTGATGCAAAAATGATTGTACATATGGAAATTAATGTTATGCATTACACTAACAGAACAAAGGATTAAAACCGTATGATCATCTCAGTCAATATCATAAAAGCATTTGAGAATATTTATAATTTTTTCATGGTAAAAACTCAAACATTTAGGCACAGAATTGGGTCTCCCTATTCCCTGAGACAGAACCACATTGAAAATAGGACAAACAGTAACCCTGAAATGGCCTCTAACAATGATTAAACTTGGTGAGGAAGGAATGTTGAAGGCTGAGTGGCTGAAATCTAGGCCACTAGTGCAATAAATCCCATGATTTTAAAACCTAGAGCTAACGTTATTCAGAGGGGAAAACAAAAGCTTTTCCTTGAATACAAAACACATCACAAATGCCCAATCTCATCACTTGCATTCAACATAGTACTGGAAGTTTTCACCACAGCAATAAGGCAAGAAAATAAAAAGCATTTAACTTGGAAAGAGTTATTTTTTATTTATTTTTTTTACAGATGACATGATCATATGTACAGAAAACTCTTAAGAATCTGACCAAAAACAGGTCTACAAAAGGAATTAAATATCATTGG
Organism: Hylobates moloch; assembly: GCF_009828535.3. Classification (NCBI taxonomy): domain Eukaryota; kingdom Metazoa; phylum Chordata; class Mammalia; order Primates; family Hylobatidae; genus Hylobates; species Hylobates moloch. Next base: position 60,885,396 of record NW_026652282.1, read on the forward strand.
AGGATACAAATGCAACAAAAACAAATTGGTGATGTTTCTATAATGAAACAGCAAGCTATTTGACACAAATCAAGAAAACAATCCCATTTACAATATCTAACAAAAAATAAAATATTTAGAATTAAATTACCCAAGGAATTGTAATGCCTACAAACTAAATATTAAAAATTTTTACTTTTATTGCATGTGGCTTTCTTATGTTTCTCAGATATCATGGTGGGTTTTTCTTTTTTTAAACCCACCCATGTGGCAACCCTCCATCCAGCAAGTCAGTTGGTGCCATTTTTTCCAGCAGCATTGTGTTGACTTTGTGTCTCTATACCACATTTTGTTAATTTTCCACTTTTCTTTATTATTGTTAGGTATAGTAAGTGAACTTTCTTCAGAATTCTTATTACCATTTTTATTATGATATTGAACTATGAATCTCACTTATGTAAAATCATGAACTTAGTCAGCAAATATTGTGTTTGTTCTGACTGCTTTTCTGATGAGTTGTTACCTCATCTTGTTTCTCCACCTAGGGTGCATATATATTTAGGAGTTACCTCAGGGATATTGGCCTGAAATTTTCTTTTTTTGTTGTGTCTCTGCCAGGTTTTGGTATTGGGATGATGCTGGCCTCATAAAATGAGTTAGGGAGGAGTCTCTCTTTTTCTATTGTTTGGAATAGTTTCAGAAGGAATGGCACCAGCTTCTCTTTGTACCTCTGGTAGAATTCAGCTGTGAATCCGTCTGTTCCTGGAATTTTTATGGTTGGTAGGCTATTACTGCCTGAATTTCAGAACTTGTTTCTGGTCTATTCAGGGATTTGACTTCTTCCTGGTTTAGACTTGGGAGGGTGCATGTGTCCAGGAATTTATCCATTTCTACTGGATTTTCTAGTTTATTTGCATAGAGTTGTTTATAGTATTATCTGATGGTAATTTGTATTCCTGTGAGATCAGCGGTGATATCATTTTATCATTTTTTATTGCATCTATTTGATTCTTCTCTCTTTTCTTGTTTATTAGTTTGGCTAGCAGTCTATTTTGTTGATCTTTAAAAAAAAAAAAACCAGCTCCTGGATTCACTGATTTTTTGAAGGTTTTTCCTGTCTCTATCTCCTTCAGTTCTGCTCTGATCTTAGTTATTTCTTGTCTTCTGCTAGCTGTTGAATTTGTTTGCTCTTGCTTCTCTAGTTTTTTAAATTGTAATTTTAGGGTGTCAATTTGAGATCTTTCCTGCTTTTCTTGTTGGCATTTAGTGCTATAAATTTCCCTCTTAACACTGCTTTAGCTGTGTCCCAGAGATTCTGGTACGTTGTGTCTTTGTTCTCATTGTTTTCAAAGAATATCTTTATTTTTCTGCCTTAATTTCATTACTCACCCAGTAGTCATTCAGGAGCAGGTTGTTCAGTTTCCATGTAGTTTTGTGGTTTTGAGTGAGTTTCTTAATCCTGAGTTCTTTTTTGATTGCACTGTTGTCTGAGAGACTGTTATGATTTCCATTCTTTGGCATTTGCTGAGGAGTGTTTTACTTCCAGTTATGTGGTCAATTTTAGAATAAGTGCCATGTGGTGCTGAGAAAAATGTATATTCTATTGATTTTTGGTTGAGGGTTCTGTAGATATCTATTAGTTCTGCTTGGTCCAGAGCTGAGTTCAAGTCCTGAATATTCTTTTTAATTTTCTGTCTCATTGATCTGTCTAATATTGACAGTGGGGTGTGAAAGTCTCCCACTGTTGTGTGGGAATCTAAGTCTCTTTGTAGGTCTCTAGGAATTTGCTTTATGAATCTGGGTGCTCCTGTATTGAGTGCACATATATTTAGGAGTTACCTCTTCTTGCTGCATTGATCCCTTTACCATTATGTAATGCCCTTTTTTGTCTCTTTTGATCTTTGTTGGCTTAAAGTCTCTTTTATCAGGGACTGGGATTGCAACCCTTGCCTTTTTTTTTGTTGTTTTTTTTTTTTTTTTTTTGCTTTCCATTTGCTTGGTAAATATTCCTCCATCCCTTTATTTTGAGCCTATGTGCATCTTTGCACATGAGATGGGTCTCCTGAATACAGCACACCAATGGGTCTTGATTGTTTATCCAATTTGCCAGTCTGTGTCTTTTCATTGGGGTATTTAGCCTGTGTATGTTTAAGGTTAGTATTGTTGTGTGTGAATTTGATCCTCTCATTATGATGCTAGCTGGTTATTTTACACATTAGTTGACGCAGTTTCTTCATAGTGTCGATGGCCTTTACAATTTGGTATGTTTTTGCAGCGGCTGGTAGCTGTTGTTCTTTTTTATGTGTAGTGCTTTTTTCAGGAGTTCTTGTAAGGCAGGCCTGGTGATGACAGAATCTCAGAATTTGCTTCTCTAAATGATTTTATTTCTTCTTCACTTATGAAGCTTAGTTTGGCTGGATATGAAATTCTGAGTTGAAAATTCTTTTTTTACAGAATGTTGAATATTGGCCCCCACTCTCTCCTAGCGTGTAGGGTTTCTGCAGAGAGATTTGTTGTTAGTCTGATGGGCTTCCCTTTGTGGGTAAGTCAAACTTTCTCTCTGGCTGCCCTTAACATTTTTTCCTTCATTTCAACCTTGGTGAATCTGACAATTATGTGTCTTGGAGTTGCCCTTCTCGAAGAGTATCTTTGTGGTGTCCTGTGTATTTCCCCAATTTGAATGTTGGTCTGTCTTGCTAGGTTGGGGGAATTCTCCTGGATAATATCCTGAAGAGTGTTTTCCAAATTGGTTCCATTCTCCACGTCACTTTTAGGGACCCCAATCAATCATAGATTTGGGCTTTTCACATCATCCCATATTTCTTGGAGGCTTTGTTCGTGCCTTTTCATTCTTTTTTTCTCTAATCTTGTCTTCTCGCTTTATTTCATTAAGTTGACCTTCAATCTCTGATATCCTTTCTACTGCTTGAAGCAGAATCTCTCCGCAGAAACTCTACAATCAATTCATCTATTGACACTTGTGTATGCTTCATGAAGTTTTTGTGCTGTGTGTTTTAGCTCCATCAGGTCATTTATGTTCTTCTCTAAACTGGTTATTCTAGTTAGCAATTCCTCTAACCTATTTTCAAGGTTCTTAGTTTCATTGCATTGTGTTAGAACATGCTCCTTTAGCTTAGAGGAGTTTGTTATTACCCACGTTCTGAAGCCTACTTCTGTCAATTCGTTAAACCCATTCTCCATCCAGTTTTGTTTCCTTGCTGGCGAGGAGTTGTGATCCTTTGGAGGAGAAGAGGTGTTCTGGTTTTTGGAATTTTCAGCCTTTTGCACTGGTTTTTCCTCATCATCGTGGATTTATCTACCTTTGGTCTTTGATGTTGGTGACCTTTGGATGGGGTTTTTGTGTGGAAGTCCTTTTTGTTGATGTTGATGCTATTCCTTTCTGTTTGTTAGTTTTCCTTCTAACAGTCATGCCACTCAGCTGCAGGTCTGTTGCAGTTTGCTGGAGGTCCACTCCAGACCCTGTTTGCCTGGGTATCACCAGTGGAGGCTGCAGAACCACAAAGATTGCTGCCTGTTTCTTCCTTTGGAAGCTTCATCCCAGAGGGGCACCTGCCAGATGCCAGCCGGAGCTCTCTTGTATGACGTGTCTGTTAACCTCTGCTGGGAGGTGTCTCCTAGTCAGCAGGCACAGGGGTCAGGGACCCACTTGAGGAGGCCCTCTTTCCCTTAGCAGAGCTCGAGCACTGTGCTGGGAGATTTTCTGCTATTTTCAGAGCCAGTAGGTGGGAACGTTTAAGTCTGCTGAAGCTGCACCCACAGCTGCCCCTTTCCCCAGGTGCTCTGTCCCAGGGAGCTGGGAGTTTTTTCTGTAAACCCCTGACTGGGGCTGCTGCCTTTCTTTCAGAGATGCCCTGCCCAGAGAGGAGGAATCTAGAGAGGCAGTCTGGCTACAGTGGTTTTGCCAAGCTGTGGTGGGCTCTGCCCAGTTCGAACTTCCTGGCAACTTTGTTTACACTGACAGCGGAAAACTGCCTAACCAAGCCTCAGTATTAGCAGACGCCTCTACCCCCACCAAGCTCGTGTGTCCCAGGTCAACTTCAGACTGCTGTGCTGGTAGCGAGAATTTCAAGCCCGTGGAACTTAGCTTGATGTGCCTTGTGGGGGTGGGATCCACTGAGCTAGACCACTTGGCTCCCTGGCTTCAGCCCCCTTTCTAGGGGGAGTCAACAGTTCTGTCTCGCTGGTGTTCCAGGTGCCACTGGGGTATGAAAAGAAACTGTAGCTATCTCGGTGTCTGCCCAAACAGCCACCCAATTTTGTGCTTGAAGCCCAGGGCCCTGGTAGCACAGGCACCTGAGGGAATCTCCTGATCTGTGGGTTGCAAAGACTGTGGGAAAAGCATAGTATCTGGGCTGGACTGCACCATTTTTCATGGCACAGTCCCTCACAGCTTCCCTTGGCTAGGGAAGGGAGTTCCTTGACCCCTTGCGTTTCCTGGGTGAGGCAACACCCCACCTGCTCAGCTGGCCCTTCGTGGGCTGCACCCACCGTCTAACCAATCCCAATGAGATGAGCTGGGTACCTCAGTTGGAAATACAGAAATCACCCTCCTTCTGTGATGAGCTCACTGGGATCTTCAGACCACAACTGTTATTATTCAGCCATCTTGTCAGCCACCCCCTAAAGCTTTTTATTATTTTCCCATTTCTCAGGTTGTCCACTGAATTTTTTTATCTTGTTTCTTGCAGCAATAAAGAGCCACAATGTTGAATTTACCTAATTGTTTGCCACCAACTAATTGTTTTTGACAGTGAGTTAGGTGAGAAGCATTTTTGAAGAGATCCAAATCAAGTCAGGTGACCCTGGGGACAGCAAAACTGCCAGTTTACCATGCTGTGATACTGAGTGTTGGGGGACGGGGTGGTGAATGGGAACAGTTGTAAGTTAAAATGCCAAGGGCCAGGCTGGGCGCGGTGGCTCATGCCTGTAATCCCAGCACTTTGGGAGGCCGAGGCAGGCGGATCACGAGGTCAGAAGATCGAGACCATCCTGGCTAACATGGTGAAACCCCGTCTCCACTAAAAATACAAAAAATTAGCCGGGCGTGGTGGTGGGTGCCTGTAGTCCCAGCTACTCGGGAGGCTGAGGCAGGAGAATGGCATAAACCCGGGAGGCAGAGCTTGCAGTGACCTGAGATCCGGCAACTGCACTCAAGCCTGGGTGACAGAGCGAGACTCCATCTCAAAAAAAAAAAAAAAAAAATGCCAAGGGCCCCACCATTTTCACCAAGGTTTGTTTTTTGTTGAATAAATGCTTTTTAATTTGTTGTATGTTTTTGATTAGTTTCAGCACATCTGAAATAGTGTTTTATATCATCAATATTGGTCGCCTGTTTGAGAAAAAGTTTTTGCTAATTTCTTTACCATTTGATGTGAACTGCCTCAAAAATAGATAATATTTTAACTGAATTAAAATGAAACCACAATATGTCAACATTTCTGAGATGTTTACTAAACTGATGCTTATAAAACTTGTAGCTTTATATGTTTATATTATAAAAGAACAAAATTGAAATCAATGATATGTCTCCACCATATGGAACTACAAAAATAAAAGCAAATTAAACCCAGGGCAAAAAGAAGAAAGAAAATAACAAAGATGATAGCAGAAGTAATTTAAATTCAAAATAAAAAAATTATTGAAAACAAAATATGCTTTCTTAAAATGATAAATTAATGGCTGAGCATGGTGGCTCATGCCTGTAATCCCAGCACTTTGGGAGGCTGAGGTGGGTAGATCACAGGGTCAGGAGATCGAGACCACCCTCACCAACATGGTGGAACCCCGTCTCTACTAAAAATACAAAAATTAGCTGGGCGTGATGGCACGTGCCTGTAATCCCAGCTACTTGGGAGGCTGAGGCAGGAGAATCGCTTGAACCAGGGAGTCAGGGGTTGCAGTGAGCTGAGATCACGCCACTGCACCATAGCCTGGCCACAGCGCAAGACTCTGTCTTGGGCCAGGCGAAGTGGCTCACGCCTGTAATCCCAGCACTTTGGGAGGCCAAGGCAGGAGGATCACGAGGTCAGGAGATCAAGACCATCCTGGCTAACACGGTGAAACCCCGTCTCTACTAAAAATACAAAACTTAGCCAGGCGTGGTGGTGGCTACTCTAATCCTAGCTACTCAGGAGGCTGAGGCAGGAGAATCGCTTGAACCTGGGAGGCAGAAGTTGCAGTGAGCCGAGATTGCGCCACTGCACTCCAGCCTGGGTGACAG